>NC_138374.1:106939971-107005630 GCF_054177405.1 Leptonychotes weddellii
TTTTTTTTTAAAGATTTTATTTATTTATTTGACAGAGAAAGACACAGCGAGAGAGGGAACACAAACGGGGAGTGGGAGAGGGAGAAGCAGACTCCCTGCCGAGCAGGGAGCCCGATGCGGGACTCGATCCAGGGACTCCAGGATCATGACCTGAGCCGAAGGCAGTCGCTTAACCAACTGAGCCACCCAGGCGCCCTGTCTACTAGAGACTTTTTAAGCAAAGAAAACCTAATGGCAGGAAGAGGTCCCCACGTGAATTTGATTCTATTCTTGGACAAGACTCTGAAGGTCTTTGTGATGATCAATTTTCTTTGTCAATTTGGCTAAATCAAGGCCCCCAGATATTTGCTTAAATGCATCCGGGTGTTGCAGTGACGGTATATTCTAGATGAGGTTGACATTTAAGTCAGTAGACTTTGAGTAAGGCAGATCATACTCCATAATGTGGGTAGGCCTCATCTCATTAGTTGAATATCTTAAGAAAAAGGCTAACCTCTCCTGAGGAAGAGAGAATTCTTTAGGCAGTGGCAGACTGCCTTTGGACTCAAACTACAATATCAACTCTTCCCCGGATCTCCAGCCTGCAGACCTACCCTGGAGATTTTGGGCTTGCTATCCTCCACAATTCCTTACCAAAAATACATCTCTCTCTCTTTGTGTGTATTTCCTATACATATATCCTATTGGTTATATTTCTCTGGAGAACTCTGACTGATGAAGTCTTCATATCCTATTCCTCCAGCAAGATTATCACTTTTTCTATTTAAGCAATACTTAAAGGTTATCCACAAAGTGCCAATAAAACTGATCTTCTTTAAATTGACAATACCCTCTCCACCTCCTCCATCTCATTCTCCTGCATGAAAACCTGCAGACATGAAAACCCCAGGTATCACCCCACTTTCACTTTGCTCCCTATCTCTTTCTTTGCTCTTGTAGTCGGTGGAGGAAAGTGGTTTGGCTGCCATGATGGAGAAAACGGGGCAACTTGGAACTCACCTGCCTTCTAGTCAAAATCTGCACCGTTTCCATACTCTCGCCCTCATGGGGCCCAGTTAACAGTGCTTTGCCCATCTTCATTTCTCCCCCTGAGTCCTCTCCAAATTCACTATTCAACTTTATTGGGAACTTCACTTTGATCTCACTGAGAAATCTGATGGGATTTCATGATGTTTCTGGGATGTAGTCAAGTGTCAGGCATTGCTGAGATTTCCCACAGGAATCTGTTCCTGGATAGAGAGGTACATCAACCTTAACCATAGCAGTCATTAGCATTTCCCAAACACTACTTACATGCGAGGCCCCAAAGTAGATGATTTACACCATCATCTCATTTTATCCTGGATATGAGATATGAGAGACTATATTGATTGTCCCCCAGTACTCGTCCCCCCGCCTTTTAGTAAGAAATGGAACCTCTGAGTTTCATCTGAGCACATGGACACTAAAAATAAAAACAAAATTTCCCAGCCCCCCTTTGCACACAGATGTGGCCGGCTGACTCAGTTCTGGCCAGCAGACTATGAGAGGGAGGGTTACATAGAACTCCTAAGAAATATCCTTAAAAGAAGGATAGTGCATTCCCCTTCTGCCTGGTGGCTGGACTTTGGACAAAGTCCCAGGAGCTTGCAAAGCCATCCTGAACCGTGTGGCCTAAGTACCTGTTTCAGAAAGGTAGAACAACCTGATGGAAGGAGCCTGGATTCCTGATGATTTGTGGAACCGCCATACTAGTCAAGCTGCTTGCATCCAAATTATTTTTTTTCTCTTTCGCATCTTGTTTAAGTCACTTGGGGTGTTAGACTGTCTGTCACTTGTAGCTTGTAGAGCTTGTAGAGAGTCCAATATAACTGATACAGCAGGTTCAAATATTCCCATTTAGAAGTGGAAGAAATTGAGGCTCAAAGAGTTTAGATAACTTGCTTAAAATTGCAGAGGTAGCAGGTTGTAAGTGGTGGAGGCTGGTTCTCCCTGATTCCAAAGCCCCCCCGCAGTCTCTTCCTGCTAGGGAGTGCAGACTGCTAAAGTGAGCTTCTGATTTTCTCTCCTGGTCTGACGATTCTTCTAAGCATTCATAGTTTGGTTAAGTTGCTACTGTCTGTAAAGAGGTTCAGAGGTCCCTTCACTGGCTTGAAAGATGTTTGAACAAACGTCTGTACTCCTGACCATTCAGGGACCCTGGATAGATTTATCCCCTAGCTTTCAGATATGTTTGCCAGGGAGCTCCTTCTTAAAGTGCAGGGTAGCGTGGATCTCTTGCACACCCTGTCAGACCACTAAGCCTGCCTGTCCAAACAAATCTACTCTGCTGTGACTTTATTCCCCTGGCATGTCGATACACATGCTTCTCCCACTGGGGCTCGGGGCCCAAGCATGTTGGAGAAATTGAATGGCAGCAAGTTTTCCTGCCAAGACCATAGCACACACATCCCAGGAAACAAGGAAAGGGACAGACTTACTGTGCAGTGTTCTGGCTTCTGTGTGGATCTTCTGCCAGAGGATCCCAGAAACTTCCTTTAGATACAGAGACCCTCAAAGTCCTTCAGATGCTCCACAACAGTCTATGCCCCAGTTAAAAACACAATCCCAATAGAGAAAAATGTGTCTGCTTTTTGCTTGTGTGAATTTACAGGGGTCCCGTACACTGGCTTTGATCTAGTTTACTGTGTGACCTTGAAGAGAGACAACATGTTGTGTTGAAAGAACACAGGTTGAGACTCTGAAAGCCTTGCTGCTAGTTCTAACTACCACACTCTATAGTTCAGTCTTGGGCATGTCACTTAACCTCTCTGAGACTCTCAGCTACAAGATGGGAGTTCATTAGTTCACTCACCTCTCACCTCTCATCTGCACGCACGCATCCATCCAATTCAGTATTTATGAAGTGCACACTTTTCTGTGTTCTGGCCACACAAATAGGAACAAAGTTGGCTTCTCCACTGACAGAGTTGACCTCCTACCTGACAGTGTTACCGTAAACGTCAAAGTGCTAATGGATTTGATGGTACTTGAGAGAGTATAAAGCTGCACATAACAAGAGTTATTTTTAAGTCACAACTTTGGTATTTCCCCTCCTCTAAGGTGGGAACTCCAAAGTATGCCAAAAGGAGTCAATGGAGAAATAGGCACAAAGTTAGTGAACTGGTGACTGAGGCCGCCAGCAAGAGACAGATCACAGATGGGGTGTCAAATGGTGCCTCTTTACCCATCCAAGGAAAAGTATGTACTGAGAAACACCTAGAAACTCTCCCTCCTCGGGGCCCATGCCAGAGCTCAGTCTCTGATGGGAGCCACAGGCCACAGACTTTTATCCTTATGATCAGGAGATGCCTCTGTCAGCCAGGAGAGAAATTTCAATATTTTATTGAAAGCATTTTGCAGTGAGAAATCCTCCCCCCCCCCTTTTTTTTTTTGCCAGTGCCAGCATAATTTAACTATGATTTAATAGCTTCTTTCATTTACTTGTTAAATTATGCCTCTCCATCACCTTCCCTTTGGGTTTTCCCGCCTTTTGGTCCTACAACCTCCCATTATTTATTAATACCCCATAATACATGATCGAGGCAGGCAGAAAGCAGCCATTTCATGATGATTTAGGAGACTCTTGGCAGTGAGACAACAAGAATAGCAGCGTATATTCTGAGAGTCTCCCCTGTACTCGCCTTTTTGGAACAGGGTTGGATAGTTGTTAGCCATCATCTGCGTGGGTCCTCCTCTCCCCTCCCCAGCCCAGCCCCCTGGCCATTTTCCTGCCCTGAGCAAATTCAAAATACTTGGCTCAAAATGACTGGTGAGTCACAGCTCATGTTTTTTCCAAGTGCCCACTGCTAGAATGAGCATGCTCCTCAGCGTCGTGCTTCACCTGAAAAGACACTAAGAGGTAATTTGGCTTTCCCTCCAAGGGAGGAGTCCTGTGTGAGATGAGGAAATTTCAGATAATTGGAATCTCGAGGGGCTCAGTTCTTGGAAGGAAGGTTGAAACAAAACCTAGGGAGGTGGTCCTTGCGTCCCTCCACAGTCTTTTGCTGGGAAAAAGCTTGGAGTGTTTCTACTCGTGGAATGACTGTCACAGGGAATGGAGTCAGGATGAGTAGCTCCCAAGTACAAGGGTGGGGGCGGGGAATTGAGGTGTTTCAGGGCTTACTCAAGAATATAGGTTGGGTCATATCTGAACCTGATCACAATTCTTCTTCCCTTGGGCATTCGTGAGAGGCACGTTCATTCGCTTCCCGGGCTTGGTTTCTTATTCCTCATCTCTTCCATTGTGCTTTGGACTAGACTAGCACTCATTCTGTGATTCAGTAGATGGCATATGGAGGTTCTGCAAGCTAGGGGGATGGTCACACGAGGTGCCAGAGGCAGAATGACACCTAGAAAAGTGCCATGACCAATCCAACACCATATAGTTGAAAAATGGCAGAGCCAGAATTACAGCCAAGTGTTCTGACTGTAAACTTTTATTGAGGTAGGCTGGTGTTTACTCTTTTGGAGATAATACATATTCAAGCTCTTAGCACAATGCCTGGCATTTAATGCATGTTTGCCTTCCCTTAGTACAGACCATCAGAACTGAAAACAGTGCTTAAGAGGAGGGGAAGTGTTGTACGTGGATAGATCCTTGTTACTGACTGGGCAACCTTGGATGATCCGCATCACCTCTCTGGGCTTCAGTCTTCTTATCTGTAAGATTAGAAGATTGGGTTAGATAGTCTTTGAGATACTTTCTTGCTGTAACTTTGTTCTTGAGACTGTCTTCAATGAGGCTGTCAGTAAATTGTGAGCCTCGAGTGAGACTCTAGAGTCTAGGGAATGAGTTGCCCAAAGTGGAATAAGCTCAAAGTACTTGGGGCATGATGATTGTTCTATGTGTGATGGTCAATCAAAGCAGGAGGATTTCTTCTACTTCTTGGCAGTCCGGCCTCTTCTCTCCAGGTTCTAGATATTACTTGGCACATACTGCCCTCTGTCCCCGCTGGTTCCCTTTCTAGGTTTTGGAGAAGCATGATTACACGAAAGCCTAGGCTAGGCATGCTTGTGATTCCTCCTTCATCCTTGAGTACACTCACCTGGTTCACCCATCCAGATGGCAGCAAGAGCCTTGGAGCCCAGGGAATTGCCCCCTGGGACATGTTCTGCCTTCCTGCTGGGGTCCAGACAGCCATTCCCCGTCCGGTAGTCTAGAATTAAAGCCCGAGGACAGGAGAGGAGAGCTGAGCTAAAATAACAATGGGAATAGCAATCCTGGTCCCTCTGTGCCTCCCCCCCGCCCCCCATGATGTTACCTTCTGCTCCCTGCCCTGCCTTGCAGAGGGTGGCAAATGAAGTCAGTCAGTCTAGAGACTGGAGCTTTGGGTTTCTTCAGTTCCCCCTAAGTTCTCTTCTTTGCAGCAAACCCAACTTTGTGGTGACCTCTGCAATCCCTCCATTAGCATTTCTGCAGTGCCCCAGGTTTGCAATGACACGCTCCATTCCTCCAGAAGTTTTCATTCCTGTGGCACCAGGGCTGGGAAACTTCAGAGAACCAGGCTGTTCTGCAGCTCATGGCAACGTGGAATCTGCCTAAGCCTTGACTAATGTATTCTTTGCATTATTAAACACAGATTAAATATATATGGATATTTAAATGTAATGTGTTATTTTCCTAAATCTAGCTTTACTCGATGTTCCTTTGACTTATGCCTTTTCATTGCTCATAATTGTCTCAGGGATCATGAATTACAGGCAGAAAGGAGCTGGAGCTCCCTCAGCACCAAAGACTTTGCCATCCCATTACATTTGCCCAAGAGATGCAACCCAGAAAATTATTGCTGGGGTTCTTCACATGGGAATGTGTATATATATATATATATATATATATATATATTTTTTTTTTTTTTTTTTTTTTTTTTGCCATCCTAGACAGAGCTTATTCCTCACTAGTGATTCAAAAGTTAAGGCAGCCAGAGCCTGGCACACATGTGGGGTTTCGAGAAAGCTTGTGTCCAGGGCAAGTCCCTGAATAACAAATTTGGGCAGAGTCTGTGGTTTCAGGCTGGTGGCACCTTCATCCACTTTCCATCAGCTGTAGAGGCAGTCACGTGGCCTCTGTGGGTGCTTGGAGGGCCCCAGAGAACTCTAATTGTTTTTCTTCTTTAATAGTCTAGTTTATTAAGTTCCTGTTCAATACCCCAGTGCAATGGCAGGGACAACTAACACGTCAACGAAAGTTTATCTGAAGCAGAGTATATCTAGATCACCGCATGCCTGTGTGATCCCCAGTTCCCCTTCTGGAAGGGCCTGGATGAGAGGAGTGGTCTTGCTTATTGGCACCATCTTTGCTGGCTCTAACATCCCCTGATGTTCTATGCTTCCAAGGGACCAGGAGGGGAAATATAGGTACTGTTCTCAGTCTCCATGTAGCTGTGCGGTCATTTTTCCTGCCATCCCCAAATCATACTCCCCTCTGGGGCTCAGTTAAAGATTTTCCATCTGATGCTGATCTGTCAGTTGATCAGAAGATTCTGCCAATATGTCCTGTGTTTATCTGTATCAGTGTATTATAAGGCTTTCGTGATCTGGAGTTAGTTGATATCAACCAGCAAGAGCTGCCTGTGTTCATTTCCTCCCAACTCCTCATGTTGGTACCTTAAAATCAACCACTGTGGGAGTATTTACACCATGGAAATTGGCAAAAGCTAGAAAACAGGGCTTTTTTTTTTTTCCTTTGGAGAAATTGTTATTAAAACTGTAAGCATACCACTATCATAAGCTCCCTCAGGGCACTGGGCAGGATCTACGGCTCTCTTTATATATTACTAAACACATATCGGAGTTTTTGGAAGGCTTTGTAAAAACGAGCAACAGAAGGTATGTCAAGCCACAGATCTTCCCCAGTTTGACTATAAGTAAGTTATAATCTCTGTTAAGTATCCCAGTCTATCAACCTTGCCTCTTTCCTGGAGTATTAGATTACTTGTTATATTTTCTCACTGGGGAGACATGTTTGATTCCACCTCCTATGCCTCTCTGAGCGGATTCTCCCTCTCCTGGGGATGCTAAAAAGACCTCCCTGAATTCGAAATTGTTTTCTATCTGCCCTGGACCCAGGACAATTATTGATAATCTCCTTTTTCCAGTGGGAAAGTTCCCAGAGCAAGGTGATCTAGGCTTGTCTGGGAGGGATGAAAAGGACCAGATGTTGGGATTACTGGTGAGGAAGAGGGATACTTGGCTGGACTGACTCCAGCAGGCAGGTCACTTGTCAGCTGGACCCAGGAAAACCCCAAAAGAAGGAAAGGTAAAGGCGATGTTCCACGTTCGCAAGTACAAAGTTCACTGAGTTGGTCAAACGGTTAGCAGCACACAGACCATCATATTTCCTGTGCCTCCTGACTTGGAAGTTCTTAGCAATAGCTTGACCTTGGTTATCCTCCCTGAACTCCTAGTCTGGAGCCTGTAACCTAGCAGGCATTCAACAAACATTTATTCAATTAGTGAATAAGTTCACGGGACAGCTATGGTTCTCAAGGTTTAAAGTGAATGCCGCTGTGGTTGGGGGCAGGGAGGGTGGCAAGAGAATGCATCCTTTACCCGAACCCTGCCTCATTCCTTATGCTTTCGTCAAAGTGCTAACCAGACCCCTCTGAGGAGAGGAGGTAATCTGCAAGATGTGAGGGTGCAAGAAGAGAGAAAGTTCTGGTAGGAGAGACGTGCATTGCGGGTTCTCTCTTCAAGGGGCCTTTTTCAACAAGGGGCCTTTTTCAACGCAGCTCGTTCAGGTAAGCAGGGAGCTAAGGTCGGAGGAGAATGGAATTTTCCTCGTGGTCGCACAGACTTGTTTTAACCACAGGAATGAACACAAGATCCAACTTGTTCCCTCAGCTATTGTCTGGAACTCTTTTTCCCTCCAGCCGCCGGCAGCTGGAGGTTTTAATGTGACATTTTTCTAAGTATTATGATTGCTCTCTGGCCTGCTCTTTATAGCTTTTTTGCTTCCCTCCTCGCAGGCTCTTACCCCTGGCCTCCAAAAGCTTTCCAACGAGCAAGTGCTCTCCTCTCTGCCTTAGCAGCCGGGGGAGGACATCTGGGCTTGGTTTATTTACTTTTTAAAAACGTCTGTCTCCTCTCCTTCCTGAACCCCCACCCTGCAGCTCCTCCTCGAAACCACAAACCACCACCTTCCCACTTCCCAAATTCCAGAGCACGACGCGGAGATGTGCGCAGGACACTCAATTCATATGCTGTTTGAGCTGCCCTCGGAAGGGCTCCTCAGCAGCCTCATCAACACAGGGAAAGGAGAGGCGCCTTTGTTCTCAATTACTGTTGCCTGGTCCCCAATACCGTCCGAGCCTTCCTTAGATCTTATTCTGTGGATCTTGCTTTATATTCTCTAGTCTGTGGGCACCTCCCTGTGAGGTGTCTACCCAACCCCACACAGCTCCATTCATTCACCTTTAATTGAAGGCAAGCTCAGAAAAATGCCCCCAAGACTGAAGGACATATTGGAGGTCGGGGAGAGGGAGTACTTCCCAGATCCTTTTCCTCTGTTGCCCTGATGATCTCACTGTATCTACTTCATCTTTTTGCCTGGTTTCTGGGTGCTTCCTGTGTCTGAGGATGACAAATAGGAAAAGAGAAGTGAGCGTGCCTTGGAACCTCCAGCAAGCTGAGAGCTTGGGGCTTGCTTTCTCTCTGCCGGTATTGTAATGGAAAAGCATTCCTGGAGACAATTAGGTTTTTTTTATTTTGGTTTAAAGCAGCATTAGAGAGATCGAGACAGATTTCTTTCCAAAGCATCCCCCTTTGATGAGGTGCAAAAAGGTTAAACAAAAAGCCAAACTTTGGTTTCAAATATAAGACACCTTTATTCTCATTATAATCATAATGATTCAATGTGTTTGGGATTTAATTATTTGGAATTAGAATTTAAAAAAAGACATCCTGTAATTATCATTGAACTTATCTTGAGGCATAAATCTAATAATTGAATACTTTTAGATTTCATTCAGTGAGTAATTAAAATTTTAAAAATACTGTGGATTCTTTTCTACATCGGCAAGGAAAGTTCTAAAATTATCAGTGGATTCCAATGGAAAGATCTGGATATTATTGTGTCTAAAACACAATTCTCAAGAAAATTATCAAGCTCAAGCTCAGGGTGTTTGAGCAGGTGAGAAATGACTGAGTTAGGAGTTGGATCTGAATGAAAAATATTTCCTTCGAGAAAGATAGTTCCCTGAGCTTGAGCTTCATTTTTATTGAAATGGAAAGGGAAGCAGGTACTGTGCAAT
Organism: Leptonychotes weddellii; assembly: GCF_054177405.1. Lineage (NCBI taxonomy): Eukaryota > Metazoa > Chordata > Mammalia > Carnivora > Phocidae > Leptonychotes > Leptonychotes weddellii. The sequence continues at coordinate 106,949,241 of NC_138374.1, forward strand.
TTTTATGAGAACTGAGTTTTGTTCTCTGATCAGTTTTGGCAACCAATAGCGGTCCATATGCTTTCCCCTCCTGGAAGTGGGGCACGGGAGTGAGGTTTGGCAGGAGCCGGTGATTGTGACATCCAAGGGAAGGTCTTGGTAGAGGAGTGATTCAGGGAATTTAGCCTCTTGCTTGAGAATAGGCCCCAAATATGACCAAAGCCGACGCACCAGCTCTAGATGGGGAAGGCGAGAAGCTGGCTGGTGTGGGGGAAATGTCTGCTTACATGGCCCAGTCTCTTGAAGCTGAATTGTAAGCATGCTGCCTGTCACCCAGCTCCCCTCCCCCCAACAGAAATCAAGGCATTGGCGTTGTTATGAGGAAAGGAATAGGGGCTCAGACCCATCTCGTGGATCAGCTGTATGGCTCATCTCCTCGGGTTGTCTCTCCCCAGGTGTTCAACCCCCTGGAACATTCTATCACCATTAAGTCCCCTGTGAAGTGCTGCCTTCCTGGGATGGGCACTACCTCAAATCAAGAACACCCCAGATGAGTGATGCCAGTGAACTTGGACTCAAAGAGGGAAATTTGGAATAGGTTCAGGGAGAGGCTAAAGCTCAAGGGGAGTGCATACCACCCCCAACGGCAATAATAACCGTAATAGTAATAGCACGTAGACATGTTACCCATGCTTCACGTATATAATCGTTATACTGACGCTGCTAGGGAAATGTTATCTCCATTCTGAAGAAGAGGTAACAAAGACCTCAGGGGTAAAGCCATTAGTCTACATGCTGTCAACATGGAGGCTGGATTTGCTATTAATCATTTCAGTATACAGCAGGGTTCTCAAATGGGGTGCTCCTGGGAGCTTCAAAAATTAAGATCCTTGGCTTTCATTCCAAATATACTGGAGACGAGTTAGCGAGAGTACAGCAAAGGAGTTAAAGTTTGATTTTTGGAGCCAGACAACCCAGATTTGCTTATTACCTGTCAAGCCTTGGCAAGTCATTAAGCCTTACTGAATCTTAATTCCTCATCTGTGAAATGGATATCATTGATGTATCTGCATCATATGGTTATGTGAAAGAGATAATACATACAAAGTTTTTAATACAATGATTGGCATCCAGCACGTGCTCGGTAAATTCAAGCCATGAATAATTAATAATTGTTTTGCATAAGAATTTGGCTAAAGCTTGAAAAATGATGGTCATTTAAATGGAGGGAACCTTAGAGAATATTGCAGATAAAGAGGAGATATCACATTTAGATATGAGATTGTTTTATCCTGATCTTGTTTCACATTTCTACTCCCTAAGTGTCCACATCACTTAAGCTGCTGTCCTTGGTCTTCTTTTCTTCCTACACTCTGTCTTTGGGCATCTCATCCATTCACACAATTTTCATTATCTCATTTATATGGATGGACCCTTAAGCTTTATCTTGGGTGCCAGTTTTTTTCTTAACGCCCCTTCTCTTGCTTCTAATTCCTATGGGAATATCCTTCTCCCTGGTATCTCCATCTGAGCATGCCAGAAGTGCTCCTCTAAGTGTCTCTCTTTTCTTTAACAGCCCCACCATACTCCAACTCACCAAGAATAAGTCCTCTTTGTCATGTCTATTCCCTGTCTCCCATCCAATCAGGTCACAGGTTAGGTCAACTTTATTGGTTCCAGAGTTAAGGCTGCTCTTTTCAACAGGAGTGATTGCATTGTCTTCTCAACCGGCCAATGAATTTCTTCTAAACTGTAGTGTACACAATCACCAAGTTGACCTTTCTAGAGATAATTCTAATGCTATCAATCCGTGCTCAGAAAACCTTGATTTCTGAAGCTTTAAAACTAAAATAACAACAAACTATTTTGTTAATTCATTTATTTATGTATCGACTCCACACCCAGTGTGGAACCCAACACAGAGCCCACACCCAAGACCCTGAGATCAAGACCTGAGCCGAGATCAACAGCCAGACGCTTAACTGACTGAGCCACCCAGGTGCCCCTATTTTGTTTTATTTTAACTCCGGTATTGTTAATAAACCTATTTTTAAAAAACAGCTCCGCTGGAGCCTGCTATTTTCTCTTCTCTGGACACAGCCTGACTTCCCTCCTTTATACTTGGCTCCCAGCTTTACCCGGTAGACTTTTACTCCTTCTTCAAGAGGCTTAATGCCCGCTCAGCCATTTACTTTCCCAGATCATTCCCCGATGACAAAACCTCTTTTTTTCTCTGTACTGCTGAAGCACTCTGTGTCCCTTTTATGATAGTGATATTATCTTGGGTTATGGTTTTCACCAGCTAATATAAGCACCTAGAGGCCAGAAACCTGCTGTTATTCATCTTATGTATGATCTTATTTAATGTGCAAAACAACACCCTTGAGAAAGTTAGTGGTTTTCATCCTCCAGATGAAGAAGCCGAGGCTCAGAACTGTTAAGTCCATATTCCAAAGGTTCCAAATGCACGAAGTGATTAGGTGGGAGAATCATTGCAAACCCACGCTCATTTGGTTCCAAAGCCACCACACAATACTGTTGGGCTGGTGGGGGCTGCGGGAGGAAGTGGCAGGAGGGATAGAGGGTTGGAAAGATAACTTAGAGGCAGATTTTGAGTTGGGCCTTGATGATTATGACTTCAGTAGGTGGGTGCGGAGGAAGGTCTGCTAGGCAGGGGGAGCGGCATAAACAAAAGAGTGGAAGTCGGCTCACACTACCTGCCTGTTGAGCAAAGGGACTGGAAGGCAGGTGTGGTCCACTCTCTTATCTGAATAGGGGACATCCTTAGCAGTGGGGCTTTGTCCTCAGTAGGTTCTCCATTCCCACATACTTCCGTGGACCCAGGGAGAGGAGAAGCTGTTCAGTGGAAAGTTCTGGTACTCATTTTAATTTTCAGGAAAATGGAAGGACCTTCATCTAAATCTTTAAGTTTGCAGAATACGGTGAAACCTGTCTGGTAAGTAGGGTGCCCTCCCTGCCAGCTTGGGTTTCCTACTTCCATCTGGCACCAGCCCAAACTCAGGAGGAAACACCTGCTGAATGAGTCCACAGCTACCCCTCCAGGTGAGGTAAGAACAAAGAAATGTCTTCCCCTGAGCGGTGGGCAGTAGTCCATGGGTCTTTTGCAGTACCTTCGCTAAGATCTGCCTCCCTAAGGCCTTCACTCACTGATTCCCCTTGGCCATAGCCTGAAGCAGGACAACCAGAGTTGAGAACTCCACGGGCTTGGACCCCATATCGCAAAATCTCAGCCCACACCTCAGGGGTCCAACAAGCAGGGGAAGTACACAAGGAAAATTAAATTAAACTGCTCCACCATGAAAAGCAAGAGCTGAGTCATATTTTCTCAACTGAATCAAAAGAGGAGGTAGGTCCTCTCTTTCTGAAGGTTCTTCACTTGGTTTAAAAATCACAATGAATTAGGACCTCAAGTATAACCCCAATTAGAGACATTGCTGACAAGCCTTTGGATATAGCCCCAGAACATGCCCGTTATTTAAAGCCTGATGTCAACCCTGCAGGGAGCTACATCCTTGTGTTTCAAGCGGCTGCCTTAACAGAATTCTTTTAGCAAAAAGCACTAACATATATTTTAGGCAAACAATCAAGACGGATTAATAACGCCACTAGAGAATATTTATATATTAGGGTGGGCGAGGCTCGCGACACCATACCACGGTGCTAAGCGTGAGACCAAAGGCAGACACTGTAAGTAAAAAATCTGATAGATTTAACCACAAAAAAAGAAGTCAAAAGCTCTATGCATTAAAAACTCAATTTTAAAAAAAAGCACCAAACGGAGAAAATTATCTGTGGCAAAATGACATAGGGTTAACGTATAACTTTATCAACACATATTAAGAAAAATGTAAGCACGTTAGTACAGAAAAAGGACATAAGGTGGCGAGTACAAAAAAACTGTGAAGTAGAAAATTCATGAAAAATATTTAATCTTACTGGTAATTGAAGGAATATGAATTAAAACAATTGTGGGGTTTCAATTGGTCCATTGGTTTGATAAGGGATTTGAAGTTTGATCCTGGCCAGCGTTCTGAGCATGTGGACTAACAGTCTGCTTTGCAGGGGAGTCTGTGAATTGGCATGAGCTTCCCAAAGGCAATTTGGCCATATGTATCTCAAGCCTTAGAAGCAACTACAGCCATTGGCCCAGCTATTACATTTCTGGGAACTCGCCCTCAGAAAATACCAGGCAAATATACCAATATGCAGGAACAAGAATGTTATGACATCACTACTGGTATGTACAGGAAACTGGAAACAGGCGACATGTTCAAAAATTATAGCACAATGTCATAATAGAACACTGTACAGTCATTAAAATGCCGATATCTATGTTATATCTGTCCATGTGGGAGGACGATTACATTATATTGTGAAGTGAGAAAGAGCGTTAACGAATACTCGGTTGAGTTTTGTTTTTCTTTAAGGAACAAAATGGAGATATTTTAAAAGCGGTTGCATTCTGTACTTTCTAATTTTAAACTGTTCTGTATTTTCTAATTTTTCTCCGAGGAACATGGATTATTTGTGCTCCAAGACAGACAAGACACATGTGGTAGGCAAAATAAAGAGCCCCTTCTCAGAACGTCCATGTTCTCATTCCCAAAACTTGTGAATATGTGAGGTTACACGGCAAAGGGGACTCTGCAGGTACAGTTGAGTTAAGGATTATGAGATGGAAAGATTATTCTGGATTATCTGGGTGCACCCAATGTAATTACTGTGGTCCTTGTGAGACGGAGGCAGGAAGGTCAGAATTATAAAGATTTGAAGATGCTAGGTAACTCATTTTGAATATGGAGGAAGAGGCCGTGGGCCAAGGGAATACAGGAGGCTTCTAGAAGCTGCAAAAAGCAAGGAAATAAATTCTTCCTTAGAGCTTCTGGAAGGGATGTTGTCCTGCTGGTACTTTGACTTTAGACCAATGGGATTTCTGACCTCCAGAATTGTAGGAAAATAAATTTTTGCTGTATGGAGACACTAAGTTTGTGATAATTTGTTATAGCGGCAATGGGAAGCTCACATAATCCATAAAAGCACTGCCTACAATCAAGCCCTGCTGGGGGAAGGGGTAGCAGGAGGGGGTGTGGGACAGCTTTTGGTTTAGGGACAATCCTGCTTAGGCCATAGTTAGTAAAGTGAAGTGAAGTATGTAATTACAGGTAGACTAAGATATCCTCCCTAAGAAGAATCCTTCCTCCTTAAACTTGGCTTCAAGAATATTTTTAGTTGCTTAACCCTTTACCTTCCCTTTAAACTCTGACAAGTCAGGGGTCTGTGCTTGCTTCACCCATCCCCACCTCCCTCACGTTAGCACCACGCAGACCCAGGGGCTCGTCAGCCACGAGCACCGGCTCCCAGATGGACAAATAAATGGAGGAATTCCAAAAGCTGTTGTCTACCCTCCAAAGCACACCTTCCGGTTGAGGTAGGACCTCAGAGCTGATTTTCTTCCCTCTTATTTTATGCACGTGGTGGAGAATTTGAAGCCAACTGTGGTCTTTCTTTCAGGTCTGCATGGTTTTTCCTTCTAGATTTCGAAAGCCCAGACTGAGGTTTCAGCATCTGAACAAACACCCATCCACATTTCAAATCACAACTAACAACCATGGCACTGGAATGGTAGCTTAATATCCGGCGTGTGGATCCTACCTCTGTAGGATCCTGGATTTAAGAATGCTGTTGGGGGCGCCTGGGTGGCTCAGTTGGTTGAAGGTCCAACTCTTGATTCGGCTCAGGTCACGATCTCAGGGCTGTGAGATGGAGCCCAGCACTGGGCTCGGTGCTTAGCTCGGAGTCTGCTTGTCCCTCTCCTTCTGCTCCTCCCCCTGCTTGCTCTCTTTCTCTCATAAATAAATAAGTAAAATCTTAAAAAAAATAAAAAGAATGCTGTTGGATGACTTCTACAAAGAAGAGTTCTGGGTTCTCAGAACAGGCTTGACCCTTGACAAAAGTACAAGAAAAGGGTTTGCCCATGGTCTTCTGTGCTTGATTGCCCCTCGAGTGAATAGACCAACTTCTTTCACAAAAGTCTGGGATCCTTGGAGGCCTTTGGAGGGGAAGGAGTGGGGCTGGTTGCGTGTGTTATGCCTCCATAGAATGTCACCATTTGCTATGGGGTCCCTGGAGGCCATGTAGGGCTCCCACTAGTGTCCTATAGCAGAGAAATGTCAAATGCTGACTCTCAGGCTCAGCACCACTGAGTCACGTGGTTTAACTCTTGAAGGGATAATGAAAAGAAGAAGGGTTTTGCAGGTGTACCTCTCCCTTACATTTAGGAAGCGGACTGCTTTAGAAAGATACAGCTTCCTTGCTGAGTGGGTAAGTATTGAGACAGAGTCTGAAAAAACACTTCCTGGGAATTCTCTAAAGAAGTCACAAGCTCTGAATGGAGCTAGATTCTCTTCACGAAGGTTCTGCCAACTCTGAATCACGTGATGCCATACTCCTGCCATATAGGCCCGTTCATACAGGCTTGTGGTAAAATGCAGTTGTATATAGTTAATGGGGGAAATAGGGTCTTGACTAGGGTGGTTAAAGATAAAATTTAAGAGCTTAAAGAATAGGTAATGAAAGGGGGTAAAAAAAAAAAAAAAGATTATTTTACAGAATAAAAATCCCTGTGTGCTAAATCCGTAGAAATCCTAAATCCACAAATATGCAGAATCGCCAAGTTCAGTCCATAAGGTGTCCAAAATAGCTTCATTTCAGTTTTGCCAGAGAGCAGGCGAAAAGATTAAATAAGCTCTATGGCCTCTTCCAGCCTGAATTTGTCACTTCTGTTCCTGGTCCAATTTGGCCTCATTTGTAAAAATCGGGTTATTTCTGCTTCCTCTGCTCTCGTTTCTGTGCTCTCGTACCAAGGAGCTGGCTGACCCCATTCACCAAAGACACGATCCAGGTGGGAGGTGCAGGGGACTGATACTTGCATATCAGGTCTCTGTTGTCAGCGGCTCACCATTCACTATCTCGTGTAAGTAAAAGTCACTGGTCACACCTCGGGAAGGATTCGGGGGCTCAAGAGCATGACGCTCTGTGTTGGCTGCTTGCCTTTCAGCAGGTACACGCATTGCTGTGGGAAGGCAGGGGCCCTATTTGGGCACTGTACTGGACAGCACACGCGATCAAGGGGTTTTTGTTTTTGTTATTTTAGCAGTGAAATCTTGGCACTAGAGTGTAGCAGATCCTGCCTGTGGTTTGCCTATGACTTTTCTGGATAAATTCAGCAGACCGAAGCTGCTCCTTGCCATGGAAATAACAGAAGGACGAATACTTGTCGTGCACAGGTTGTCAGAGGTAATCAGAGCTCATATTCCTTGGCCTTTCTCTTCCTCTGCGCTAGTCCTCTGTTTTCAACCCTACCCACAGTAGCAGGTGCTGAAGGCACTGAGCCCGGGGGCCTAGGAGCTTTTCAGAGGCTTCTGACTTAGGATAATGTTTAAGAGCTCCTCTTTCCCCTACAGCCCCCACGTTGGATCCATCATTCAAAACCAAAATTGCGAAACCAAAATAAATGAATTTCTGCAGAACATAACATGACAACCAACTCAAAACCAAACTCCAGTCTTGGTTACATGTCAATTTATTTAGTGTGGATGTGGGTGTGTTTTCAGACCTTTGATGTGATGTGAAATGTGACCGCCAAAATAAGCTTGCCCGGGGCCTAGGGAAGATGTACAGCACCCTTCTCTGTAGCTTTGGGAAGGCTCGGGGCCCTCACAGAGAGCCAGGATGCTCGCCAGGCCTTCAGTGGTTTCTCCTGGGCCTGCGCTCCCAACACTGGGTGGCAGCAGGGAACTTCCTAAGCTCCTTCCAGAGTCTGAATGCAAACCTGAGCAATTCCACCTTAAGAAGGGCCATGCACAGAACCATGCAAAAAGTGCAGTAATTCCTGGATGTGGCTAATCTCTATAATTCACCCGATTGCAGATACAAGTGACAGCTGCAATAGGGGTGACGTGCTCTCATTTGCTGTGTCACCAGGATGCTATTTCGAATCTTCCTGAGATTAGAAAAAGGATTACAATTGCCCCCAGGGCCTTGCCATGTAATTTTTATCAGTCTTGATCTGTGAGTTCCCCCCCAACAGTGCATGTGCTTCCGTGTGTGTGTGTGTGTGTGTGTGTGTGTGTGTGTGTGTGTGTGTGTGAGATGACCCGGTCCATGATGGATGTAAGGCTCCTGAGGACCACATGGTCCATTTTGCCCCCAGTTCCAAGACTCTTTCCTTTGTTATGCCTCGGACTCAGTGGAGCAGGGCAGCTTCGTGGATACCCAACCTGTTCAGCTGAACAGGGCCCAGCGCTCAGCAAGTTCCTGTCTTTGGTGAATCCTCTGCTATTGCTGTGTTAAAATTCTTAATCATTTTTGAACAAGGGCTAATGCATTTTCACTCTGCAGTGGGCCCCATACACTAAGTAGCCAGTCTTCCCCTGTGGAGAAGTGAGGCCAGAGGTAGATTTCTTTCGAAGGCTCAACTCCATTTTGTCAGCCTCATTTCAGGGACTGGCTGGACTTAGAACTGAGAATGCAAAACCATGGGCTTTTGGTCAGACCCACCTGCATGCTGGTTGGGAACCTGCCATTTACCACCCATATGACCTGGAGGACATTTGTTGTTGCCCTTGGAAAGCCCTTCTCATCTGTCAGAAGGGTCACATGGTCCTCACTCCGTAGGGTGTGGTGGGTCTTAAAGGCTAGAATACATGCAGCGTGGCCTGGCACATGGTAGACATTTGAGAAGTGTTGCTTCCCTCCTTTCCCCATCACCGCTGGAAGTCTGCATCAAGTCTGTATCTATTCCTGGAAGTCTTCACCTTCCTTGCCCAGAATAGCTAGCTCTAGTGAAAGCTTGGTTCCATTTTCAATGGAGCAAGCATAAGGCAAGTGTTCAGTCCACAGCCCAACTCCCTGTAAGCTGAAGGCAATTTCCCATTGCATTCCGTTCTCCGTCCTGAGAAAGAGATGCATGGCCACACTGTGGTTATGATTTCTGCGCCCCAGGAAATGCTGGTTTTACAGAGCCACCTACTGTTTGGGAAGCCTCTCAAGAGACTTTCTGATGAAATGCCATCTTCAAGGAACCGCTCCTGTACTAATTAGCTTCATATGTTGTATGTTGATAATGCCCTTTTCTCCGAGGATCTGTGGACACTTGGCAAACAACCATTGATCGCTCTCGCCTGCCTTGATGCCAGATAACTGTGCACCTGACAGGTTTGTCTCCCCAGCTGGATAGGGAGTTGGAAGGCCCTGGGTCCTGGGCCTGCCTCTGCTCAGAACTTTTGTGTGGTCTTGAACAACTTTTCTGGACTTCAGTTACTTCAGGCTAATACTTTCTGTTTGACCTCAGAAATCCTATGGAGACGAAATAGTCCCACGGTGGAAACACGCTTTCAAAAGTAGGAATAAGCTCACAATGCAAGGAATGGCAGTATTATATTAGACACTTAAGTTCAAGTTCAAAATCCAGTACTATACCAAATAAGATGCTTTTCGTAGGCATTGAAATTTCCTGCTGCTAAAACCTGGGTCAGATGTCCATGAGGCAGATGGGAAATCCCTTAGAACACTGAGAAAATTAACTCTATAATCCTGCTCTATGTGCAGTCCATTCACACACAGCTAACAAAATACTGTGCTGACACCGGAGGCTCAATGAGTTCTCACTGGGCCTTTCCAGAACCTCCTTGATCACCCTGATGTCAGAGTGATTTTTCCCCCATTTAAGTTTTTATAACTTTCAACGCCCATCAAAGTCATGTGGCATTGAATCAGCCAAACCTGGTTTGCCATTTGTAACTTGAAACCTAGCTCTTTGTTCTCCCGTGGCTGCTAAGCTCCCCGAGGGGAAACATGGGGTGAAGGAGATATTTGCCACCCACTACCCAGCACAGTGCTTTGTATAAGTAGAGTCCCAATAGTGACTGTCAGTACGGAGAAGGACAGCTGAGTAAGCCTACCCCTTCTAACTCTGAGGCTCTACATAACAGCCGGGAGCCAGGTAAGAGAACCACCTTTGGGTAGCACCTCTGTGTGGTCTGAGCTAAGTCTGCCATCAAAGAATGTATTTCCTCTACCAGACTGATGTTAATGTACCCTTTAATCTGCAAAGTTATTAATAAATGCATCCACTTCTGGTGATTTAGTCATATAAAGGATTCTTGGTGACTCGCATGGGAAAGTTTATCAAAATTATAACAAAACTCTTTCAAAAAAGCCAAAAATGCTGTTCTCCTATTAAAAATCAGAAAGCTTTTTGAAGAGAGTATTGAGAGAATAAGGATGTAGTTATGAAGTGTCTGCAGCTTCTCACTGGTAAAACAAATGACATATCAGATCTTGGACTGCTTTGTCATGAGAATTCATCATGCCAAGTGTATCTATCCCGATTTCTATTTTTGTATTTTACATCTGTGTGGTTCTTAAAGTTTTTCAGCTTATCCATCCCCACCAGCTTGCACAGTCCTTTCTATGGACATCATTATACAAAGAATGAAACTGACATTGTAATTACTCATCGCTAAAGATTGATACTATCTCTCATTTAATGAAAGGAGAGACTATTTACAATATTGATCAAGAGATGAAGGTTGTGTGTATCTGGTAAGTTTCAGGAAGAGGAGGGAATAGACCTCAAGCCATCTGTCTCTGACTAATCAATCTGGTCTAATAATTAAGGCCACAGTCCTACAGTCTTTGGCCTCTGAAAGGGGGCCTGGCATCTCCTCGCATTAAATGGCTTCTGAGGCAAAAGGCCAATTATCTTCTAGCCCCAAATCATGAATTCCCTCCAGCATTACAACCCTCCAACTCTCCATTCAAATTGCCTCTCTTCCTTGTGGAAGGAGGGTGACCTTGACCCGTTCCATAGCTCTCTACTCTGTTACAGAGCTGGAGCTGAATATGTCATTGAAACCTTTCACCGGGCAGGGGGAGGAATAAGCAATCTCTATTTTAGGCTGAGGTTTTCTGAAAGCTATAAAGCTAATGATCCCTGGAAGCAGCTTGACTTCACTCCGAAGCTTTGAATAATCTACTTCTGATGGTAAAAAGAAGCTACAGTAAGTCCTTTAGTCCATCCCTCTGTCTCTGGGCTGGATTATGTATGGAAAGTCCCAGAAAGTTGGAGTCATAACAATCCCTATGCTTGATAGCACTTTAGTGTTTACCAAGCATTTTATATACATCATTTCATTTACCACTTTTCCCAAATACTTCAAATTAGTTACTACTGTCTCTGCTGTACGAAGCAAATTGAAGGTCAGAGAGGTTGGGATTAGCTGAAAGTCATGCTGCTGGTAAGTGCCAGCTCCTGGGCATGGACCTTGTCAAATGTCCTTTCTCCACCATTACTGCGTCAAGCCATCTGGCAGATTTTGGTTTTCCCCAGGCGAGGAAATTTCTACCACTTCCTTCCAGGTCCACCAGCCCTCATGGATGACTACTGCCGAGTCCTCCTGTACCTAAGCCTGCATCCTTTGTTCTCTTCTGATCTAATGCAAATGGGTTTCCATCCTTTAAAGAATAATCTTAGACTGACCTACAGTTGATAAGAGCTATCCTCATGGTCCATCTTCTCAAGGTTGGATATGCCAAGGTTCTTGGACGTCTACCTTCACTGGCTTGGGAGTCAGCCAGTTCTGGCATTGCACAAGTTGTTCAACCGACATATGTTTTCTCACCTGTAATAAGGATAATGTCACAGAGCTCGCAGGGTTGTTGTGAAGATTAACTCAGAAAATACACAGAAAGCGCACTTATGAGATGCGCAACAAATCAATATACTTAAATTATTTTTTTTCCTCTTTCCTACCTTTCCCTTAATTTCCTCTCTGGCTTTTTCATTGTCCTTGGAGATCCCTGGAGAGAGGGTATACTCCCCCATTTAGGGGTATAGATTGTTAGCCTGGAACTTTCTAAGAAAGGGACTCTACTTTCCATAAACCTCCCCTAACAAATCATGGAGATAATCCTAGCAATACTTGAGGAGCACACCAGAGGTTAGCAGTCCCTCTGCCGACTCAATGCCTTTTATTCTTGTATTTTCCATGTGCACCAATTATAGGCCCAAAACAGAGCCAGGAGGCGCCACCTAACAGCATTTGATTTATTAGTTTTATTAAACATAGATGCCTTTAATGTGGAGTTGTTTGTAGCCTGTGCTGGATTTCTAGCTCCTTTATCGCGTCTTTTGGCCAATGTATGAATTATCTTCAAAGGACAAGGCGTTTGCTTTTTATCACACTTTCTCTCCAACTACCAAGGAAGAGGTCACTTGGGAGACACATCCTTTCATGGCAAGAAAGTAGCCTCGTAGATCGAACACGTGTTTGTTCTGGAATGGCGAAGCAGCAGGCCAGGCCTGGAGAAGGGGCTGACATTGCTCAGAAATCCTCATCGATCACTCACCAAATGGGACCCACGGGTAATGGCTTTGCTGGGAGATGAGTCTAGGGAATGGAGGGAGTGGAAGGAGGGAGCGCTGTATGGTGGGTAGTACATCTGCTTTGGGGTCAGAGAGGGTTTCAAATTCTATATTTGCAACATACTAGCTTAGAGGCAAATCAGTGATCATCCTGGGCCTGAGACCTTATCTCTAAAATGGGATTAATACTAGCTTCCTCCTGGCATTCTTGTAAACCCTGATGAGATTTTTTGACCAAGGTGAATTCGCTTCCCCTCCCTTTTGCTAATTACAGCCTCACCTGAGGGCCCTACCCTTGTGAGTTTGTGTTGCTGAAGGAGAGCTTGGTGGGAGGGCCTGGAACCTTTGTTTCATTGTGGTTACCTTCTTCCAGCTTTCTCTATTACAAGGTAAGTTGCATCAAAGCAGTGACCCTATTTTTATTCATTTCTGACTTTCCCCCAGCACCTAGCACACAGAACAGAGGGTCAGAAAATGTTATTGAGATAAAGTCAAATGGACTCTTTTTTGTACCTCTGTGATGAATTTGTTTAGTTTTTGTCTGGCCCAACAGACTCGAGTGGAAGATTCCAAGGGTGTTGGCTGCTGATATTAGCTTTTGAGTTCCAAGCAACAACCTGGTGTTTTGGAAAGAACACTGAGTGGTGAATTAAGAGACCAAGAGTCCTGGCCTCACCTGAGCGGGCTTGAGTTCTGACTCTGTGTGACCTTGGAAACGTTGTGTTGGACAAGAAAAATTTTCCTCTACTCTTCCTGATTCTTTAGCTGGTCCAATAATCAAATTAACATAAGACAAATTAATATGAGAAAAACAAATTTAATTATGTACATATGGGGGCCCCATAAGAATATAAGGCCCACAGGCAGTCAGGCAATTGAGGTTTATATGTCATTCTTAGCTAAAGAGAAGGGGTTAGGGGTCTGAGACTTCAAAAGGGAGGCAGACAATTCACAGGAAGTTGGGAAGAACAAATGTTTGGTAAACAAGTGTTTGCCATGCCAGTAGGGACAATGGGACACACCAAGGAATTTGATCTCCCCCAGCTTACCACACCTAGCCCATATTTTCTGTGGTTACTTCTGGTGATAACTCTCTTTTGGGAGCAGGTCCTCTAGCTAAATCTTTTAGACCGTTAAGTGGGAGGGAAAATCTCTTCCTGAGTCTTTTGGGACTTAATTGACTTCAGCTCAAAATAATCAACATGCCGAGTGGCATATTTGGGGGGAGACTTGTTCTGAACCCTGTCAGTGACTTAACCTCTCTGGGTCACGGTTTCCTTAGCCAAGAAATGATAATAATATTTATCTCACAAGGTTGTTGTGCAGACTAAATGAGTTACTATATTTAAAACCTTAGAACAGTGCCCGGCCCATAGTGCATGCTGTTTGTGTTTACAGCTGTTACGACTACTACTCCTACTACTATCTCTAACCAGCTATGTCAGCTATGTGATTTGAACAGGGCTCAACTCCTTTCCGGCTCTAATATTCTGTGACTTTGATGAGTCCAGAGGGAGTAAAAAAGACCAAGAAATGGGGGAACAAGAAAGGCAAGACAAAGCAGAGCTTATGTGCAAGTGGCCTGCAGCTGTGGTACTGGGCTCTTCGTGTATGTGAGATCCTGATAGCGTCATCACCTAGACTTCTGATGACAACACTTGTCCAGGTATTTGTCCTGGGCTGGTTGCAGAAGTTAATAGATCGAGTCCTGCGACACACTCAGCAAAGAAGCTCTTCTGACTTACAGAAATGGAAACTCATAAATACTGAAATAAATTCCAACTCCTTGAAACTGGCAATAAACCTCAAAGATGAGAGTCAAGGTGGGAGCTTCCATCTCAGGAATGTTCTAGAGAGTTGTAGATTGTGAAGCCAAGGCTTAAACATGGGGCCAGAATTGTTCAGGTTTTGTTATTCCAAGCAGTTTTCTACCTTGAGGGGGGGAATAGACTGGCAATAGAAGAGAGGCTTAGCTGTCATTTTTTGGCCTTTAGCTCATTCTGTCATCAAATACTTAATACTTTGGTAAATATGATATGCGGGACTGGGCAATGGAAGCAGGTGGGGTTGACAAAGCTTCTTGCTTCAAGCAACAACTGTCTTCAGGATGGATGGACCCTCAGAGGAATAGCAGAACTAGATACCTACCATGGAGTTGTGGAATGCAGCCCCAGGAGAAACACCTACCAAGGAGAGAAGCATTTATAACTTTTGTGGGGTGGGGTAAGGGTAGAGTAATTTATTGCTGACAAAAGAATGTTTTTCTTCCATCAAAAATAGAATTTATTGTCAGTATAATGTGTGGAGTATCCAGACTGGAAGAGCAACATTTTGTTAGAGATGCTTTGCCCGGTAACATCCACCCCAGACACCAGAATTATTTAAAAGATTAAAATAAACATTTTTCTTTAAAATGAATACAGGCTATTGTAGAAAATTTATGCATGGAAAAATTAAAATCTTTCATAATCTGACTACCAAAGATAGCCAATTAGCATTTCTGTTGTAATTCTATGTATTTTCTGTAATCTTTAAACATGGTTCAAAATGGCACATAACATAAACTTTTTAATTCTAACTCTTAAATCTAACAATTGGGCATAAGCATTTCCATGTTATTAGAAAGGTTCATAAAATTATTGTGATGAGATTATAATGTTCTGTTTGTTTCTATACTGGAATTTACCAAACCATAATAATGCTGGCAAACACTTCATGTCACTCGCGATGTGCCAGATACTGTTCCAAGTGTTTTACACTAACTCATTTAATTCCCAAAACAACATTATAAGGCTTACACTGAAGATCGCTTATTTTATAGATGAAGAAATTGAGAGGTTAAGTAGATGGCCACAGGTCACTCAGTTGTTGAACACTGGGGCCAAGATTGGAACGAGGCAGTCGGGGTTCTCTCTTACAGCTCTCTATACTATTCAGCCACTTTACTACTATCAACCCTCAGATTATAGCACTCCTCCTCCTCTTCTTCCTCTTCTTCTGCTGCCTTGTCCTTGTCCTTGTTCTTGTTCTTGTTGGTGTTCTTCTTCTTCATATAAAACTGCTATAAAGGAAGTGTCCTCTTTTCCTTAAAAGTGAGAGCTTGGGCTGCTGAACCCAGGTGGGCTCTTGGCAGTCAGGCTGGATGCAGGGATGGAGGGGCTGCCCAGCCAGTGGGCTGCTGGGTATGCGAGAGACAGAATTTTGCAGACAAATCCCAACATGAGAGCCAGACTGTGGCAGAGTCAAAATTAGAACACTGTTTTCTGACTCTTTCCTACTCTATTTTTCTTTCTACTACTTTATATAAAAAGGCACACAAAGTCTTTTTTTCATAAGGAGAGACAATGAACTCTTTTTAGAAAATGGACGTCTGGAATGAGCCTTTGGTGGGCAGAAACTATGGCACATTAATTATGGCAGATTATTTTCTTCCTATTTCTGTATTTATGTCTTGGCTTAGCAAGTAGCAGGCTTTTTTGAGCCTTCTTAGTACTGGGAGGGGGTTTTGCACCCTTCTCTTTGCCTTGGCAGATGAGACTAGGATGCCACCTGATTGGGGAGACCAGGTGAAGGGCAGAGAACGGGCATGGCTTGACCCCTGCCAAGCCTACTCCCTGCCCTTCCTTCAGACCCTGATCTCCTGCAAGAAGGCCTAGATGTCCATCTGTCCCTTGGGCACTCAAACCCTCTGGATTCAGTACAGTGTGTGGCAGACCAGGCTCTTCCTGGAGGCTGACAGAATAAAGTCCACTCTTCAGACCCCATCTCTCTCATCTGAGCCCTGGGGGCTAAGTGTGACAGAAAGTAGTATGAAGTCTGATCTCGACAACCACATATCTGAGGTCCTGCAATCCAGGTTCGCCAACAGATAAATTTATATTTGGATTTCCCTAAGCCTGTAGTGCCTAGTTCTCAAGTGGTTTAGAATCCACAGGAAGATGTGTGTGATTAAAAGTCCTTTTAGGGGCATCTGGGTGGCTCAGGTGATTAAGCATCTGCCTTCGGCTCAGGTCATGATATCGGAGTCCCAGGACTGAGCCCAGCGTCAGGCTTCTGGCTCAGCCAGGAGTCTGCTTGTCCCTCTCCCTCTGCCCCTACCCCCACTCATGCTCTCTCTCTCTCAAATAAATAAATAAAAACATCTTTACAAAAAACCTCAACCTTCATCTTTGTGTACTGGAGACAAAAAGTATTAGTGTGAGAGTCACAGTAGTTTCGCTCCCCCCCCACCCCGCCCCCACCGCCTCCAGCCCCAGACACTTAGGGAACACAGTCTGGCATGCTCAGCTTCTCTCTGTCTCCCAGTCTCTATGAAGAATTCTATCTAACTCAAGAGGCAAATTACTGAATCTCCCTGAGGTTCAGTACTTGGACTTGGTGATGCAGAATTCCAACAAGGGGCAGTGAGAGGCGGAAAAGAGAAACAAGGATGGGCATGTTGCATACCAAATGAGCAGAGATTCACTCATGGTAAGGACGAAAGAACAGAGATGGGTGAATAGGAGGGAGAGAAGGAAAGCCAAGAACTCACGAATGGCCATGGGACTCTGGGGGAAGGATGCAGATCCGCGGGAGTATGTGAGCGGATATTGAGAATCAGAGGAATGGGGAAAGATAAACTTAAGGTCTTTGGTAGGAACTACGAATTGAGTTCCTTTGACATTTTTGTTGAGAGACACTGGTAAGTATTAAAATTCTCTAAAAACCTGGGGAGATTGGGTTTCTTTGAATGTGACTCTTTTTGTAGAGTGGGCTGTGACTTGGCCTCAGTTGTAACTGGGTTACATAGGTCTCCCCAAATATTTAATCTGACTTCACAGATGTTATCAAATGGAAATGGGAAAAAAAATGCCTCTAAGTATCCTAAGCCCTGGGACGTGGATATGTGGGTGTCTGTCTTTGTATGTGTTCAGAGGCTCGGGGAGGTCCCAAATTGAGCCCCTCCTGTTTTACACTAAAGCTGGGCACCTGGGGAGACCTCCTCACTGCCCCCTGGTGGCTACTTGTTTGCGATCCCTAGGCTGTGTGGAGAAAGCACGCGTCCTAGGCAAGAGAAGGTTGAGGGGAATGAGCTTGGCCAAAGACGCGCAGCAAAGAGGAAGGAAGAGGAAGTTTGGACATCCATCCGTCAGGACCCACACCCAACGATAAACCCAAACTGAAGTTTGCTATAAAAGAACGGGTAAAGCAGAAACACTGGCTTCCCTGGATGTCACCAGCGCCAGGCGGCACCAGGAAATTCTTGAGCATGCAGCCAGCTTTGGCCACAGAGGTGATGGGAGGTCTGAGGCCTCCTCCCAGACACCTTGGTCTCTGGTGTCTGTGGTCTCAGAAGCAACTATCACTGGAAGGGTTGAGAGAGTCAGCAGGTACTACCTGGAGTGGGAGAGATGTTTGTGATCCCATGGGGAAAGGCGCACACAGACACTCTTCTGTGAGTGCCCTGGAACACAGCTTACTTTTATTTTTATTCTCCCTCTCCACATTGGCCAGAGAAAACCGACATTATCTCAGTCGGTAGAAGGAGGGAGAAACTTTCAAATAGGTATCAGCTGCACCAGGGAAAGTTTTGAAGAAGTTTGGCAGGAGCCCCAGCCGGCAGTTACATCTGCGTTCCTGACATCAGGTCTGTAATATTTGGATTCTAGGCCGAGACAGATGGACCATTTGCCACGTGTCTGCTTTTCCTGGCTCCTGTTTCCCAACAGCCCTTGCTAACTTGGATCGGGCTATTAACAGATCTGACTCCCATGCACCTGGTACTTTGGGCACATATGCGTCCTCACGCACGCGGTTTTCTGGTTATCGGTGTAAGGACATGAAAAAGTAGAGGAACGAGGTCCTTCCTCTAGCCTGGTATGGTGTTCTTCTGCCCACCTAAAGAGGCTTGGCCCTGCATCAGAGCTGCGGGCACGGATCTTCAAAAGGCTCTCAATGCTACGTGAGCACTTAGCCATGCATCCTTGGCTATTTGGAAGCCAGACATAAATCAAAGACCCATACCCTGACCTGCAGGAGCAGGATGTCACAGTGGGAGTTGGCGGGGAGGAGTGGATGGTCACCGAAAGCCCTTGAGTTCATCTCCAAAAACACAAGGCAACAAATCCAAATACAGATGGTGCATACTGGCTGTAAGGAGGACCTCACTGGTTTGAAGTGCGTCTTGTTCCAGAGACAGCCACATGGCTTAGAGGAGAAACAAAGACATCCACGTATACGTTAGATCTCCACAGGAGCTTCCCGAGCACCTAACCCTGACATCAGGCTCCACGGCTCTCTTTGGTTACCTCATGGTGGTATTAGGTCCTGGATTGTCCCCACCAAACCTGGTTTCAAAAGACCATCCTCTGGCAGGATGTGCACAATGAAGATGTACCCCATTGGGACGGGGTAATTATGGAGACTGAACTTCTACGGTCCTAGGCAAGTACCCAATTGCCCTACGCCATCTTTTCCATATGGAAGAACAACTCAGGGTTGACTAGACGTGTAAACCAGTGCTGGCTGGTCTTCGGGGCTCTTTACATCATTGCTGGCAATGATGTCTATCTGGCAACTTCATTCGAGAGTGAAGCTCAGCTCTCTCCAGTGCCCGAGAAAGGCAGTTGCGGGAAATTGGTTTCTTTGTACTGTGGGCTTGGGATTCCATTTCTACCCTGGAGGCTCAGATCAGAAGTGAGGCATTAAACTTCATCCTCAACTCTTTACTCCACAGAGTAGTTACAAGATGGATATGCTTTTAAGCCAGGAAAACCAGAATGCCGGATAAAGAAGGATTGTAAGAATTTTTTAGCTTAGACGGCCTGAAATGTCTGTCTGGTGGAGAGTTTCGATTCTAAAATACAGGGGAGTTCATACTTCAGGTAGGTTTGGGGGAAGCGTGGCCTCTTAGGCGTCTAAAAAAAAAAAAAAAACAAACAGTCTCAGAATTTATTTCACCAGCAGACTTTATATCAACATTTGGAGTTGTGAGAAAGAAGCAGACAAACACCAAACGAATGTTCCTAGAGAAGCAGAGGGGCTGAAAATGGAACTGCAAAGTGTTTTGGCAGTTGGGGATTTTGGAATATTATTAACACCCTCCCACCCCAAACACCACCAGACAATTGACTGCCTCTATTCGGCGGGTATTTGTTGGCCTCTGAGACAAATGATTTTGAAGCCTATTATGAGACAACATTTCTCTTGAAATGCTTCTTTTCCTTATTGCTATTATTTTTGTGTGTGAAGTATAAATCAGATGGAGTTTAGTCCATTAGGAGACTGATTTCAGTTTTAAATATTTCCAGACAGCCGCCCCTAGAACAACGCTCCCAAGAAAGGGGCTGTAGCTATAAAAGACAAGCCTCATTTCCCGGCTTTAATACCAGGACCCTAAGAAGTGCAGGAGTCAGGAATTTCAAGAGGTTGCTTTCTTAAGTCATATATTCATCCCCAGCTTTGCTGCTCAGATCAGCAGGTTATTGATCCTCCTCCTTCCCCCATGAGACTAAAACCGGGAACCTACGGAAACTGTATTTACTTTAACATCTACACTTAATGCAATTTTGAGTCACTGAGCCTGATGGGCTTATTGTCTCCTTTATTCCAAGAAGCCCAGAGTCAGGCCAATCTAAGGCCGGTGGAAGTGATCAATGCTGCTCCATTAGCTGGATAGATCGCACAAAGACAGCCTGATATTAAGTACTCTAGAGCAGGAGGGAAACTCCGAGAAGGTCTGCGAAGGAAGATTTCTGGTTGTATTGGGAACGGACTCAGTGGATTCTGAGAATCGGGTACCCCGGTGTCAGGAGCAGAGCACACGATGTGAGTCCTCTACCCCTAAACACACTTGTCTTCTTCCCACGCTGCCTTGGGACAGTGTTGATTCAATTAGGCCATCTAGTGGTGGGATGGGGACATCGCCGTTAGCGTTCCTGCCTCGTGGGGCTGGCCGGGGGCGGGGCTTGAAACAACTCACCTGAGTTAATGGTTTCATTTCCTCTCTTGCTCCCACCCTATTTTCTATCTTCTCCATTTATCCTTTAGGAAACTGAGACCACCGTTTTCACCTGTCCCCAGCTCCTTTGCTCTCACCCACTGCCTTTTTGGGCCAGTATAGATTTCTCTTTTCCATTTGGAAATCACACATTATTGTTATCTATACATTGTCACCAAAACCAATTTGTGCAAACTAACAGGCTTATCAGTGCTGCTGAAATGAGATTAAAACTGCTTCCAATGAAACAGATTAAAAACCAGATGAATGAAGCCCTCTAATAAGACATTAAAATAACGACAAGAATGATTAACTAGCATGATATAGTGAGCAGTTATGAGGAGTCGGGTGCCCAGGATCAGTAAACTAATAAAAAAGAATCTACCTTTAATTCCCGTTAGTCAGTGAGGTCTAATCACATCAACATTATGATTTTTTGGGCTATTATTTATCTGCGAGAGCAATATCACACCTTTCCTCCAAATTGCTCAAAGCTTATTAGAGAAAGAGAAAGAGAGAGAGAGAGGGAGAGGGAGAGACAGATTACTTTGGGGAGGAGAGCTCTCCTCATTTCAGCTCTTTAAGAATAAAAGGAATACTTAATACCCTGCTTGCATTTACACACTGATTATGCACACACTCTCATTTTTGTTTCATCTCTGAGAGTGGCCTATTCATAGCTAGACTGTTTTACATTATAAAATCAGTTCGTCAAATTATTGCATTATTGGGTCCCATCAAGACAATCTGAAAATGACATTTGTACTGGGTAATATCACAATGGGCTGGCTGTGACTGCCACCTTGGAGTTTCAAGTTGCGTCGAGGCCTTGTGGCCAGGCTTCAGCTCGGTTTCTCTTCCTGCCTTGTTGGCTTTGCGCTTGTGAGGGAAGGCACGGGAAGGAGAAGGCAGTCATTTCTTGTTCGTTGAAAATTTTTGAACCGCACTAGGTCACAGGCCCAGTGCGATGCTCCGGGGAGACAGGGGATGGAGAACTTGGCTCCATAGTATAGTGGGGGGGCAAAGAGGAGGGAAGACAAGCAAACAAAGGTGATAACAAGTAAACAAGCCCAGGTGGGAAGTGACTCTGATTACTACAGGGCGCCATGGATCCCAGGAGGAGGGAATAAGTCTCTCCGAAGCCAGGGAAGGCTTCCTAAAGGAGGCACCCTTTGGCGAGGGGATGAAAGGAAGACTGGGGTTTTGCTACAGAGAGAAAGAGAATAGGGCAGAGCTGAAGTATATGGACCAACAGCCATGAAAGATCCTGCTATGTTCCGGGAATAAATGCTTGGTGACAATGCAGTCTGGGAGAACAGCAAAAGAGTCTGGGGACAGTCCAAAAGGAGCCTGTTTTCCACACTGGGTTGCACATTTTATCCTAAAAGCCAAAGCAGTCCATTAATACTTTGTAAAAGTAGCTAGAGGATCCAATCTGTGTTTTGCAACTATGACTTTGGTGAGCTGTGGAGGATGGCTTAAGAGAAAAGAGAAATGAATCAGGGAAATTCTACTGGAGCCATGATACAGCGAGAAAACAGACAGGACCGAGCCAGGTTTGCACCTGCAAATGAACGGAGCTAGTAACCAGCCCTGTGATCTTGGGTAAAATCATCTCTCCAATCACAATTTTCTCATCTGTAAATTGAAGATAGCAAGATCTGAAATAAGATAAAGTGAGGCCAAGGTGTGCAGGACATGATAAGCACATAACACATACCTTAGTGATAAGACTACCGGGGGTTGGTGGTGGTGTGCGAGGAGATGGGGTAGGGAGGTGGGGTGTGGGGGTCTCTATGGGTGTGTGTTACTGTTAGAAAAATTATCACATTATGGTGAGAACAGAAGGGAATCTGGAATTTAAAAATACATGTTCAGATGGGTATATGATTTCTGTCATTGATGTAGTTGGCCGAATGAAATTGCACAGATTAGACATTTTTGCAATATTTTAGAGAGCTAGCAGATAACACGTAACGCCCACCTCACCCACTTCATAGGCAGCAGTGAGGACTCAAAATTGAGAGCGAAATTCCTCGATTACAGGAATGTCAGCTTCCTGAGGACAAGAACATGTTCCCTGACACAGCCTGAATGCCTTGAGCTCAAAAAATAAATATCTATTTAATAAATGGATGAATTGGATATGAATGATTTCCCCCCCCCCAAAAAAAAAAGAAAACCCTGGAAACATTAACTTGATTACTAGCCAATAGGGTCAAAACATGCAGGTTCAATCTTTCTCTCCATTCCCCTCACCAACTAAAATTTTACTCATGAATTCAACATTTAACCAAAATTCTTGAGTCCCTGTAAATATCCTTGACCTCTATAGGCCACGTGTATAGAATGAAGTGTGTGGTATCTATGGTGAATAATCCAGACATAGCCTCACCTTGACCTCACATTACAGGCCGGTGAAGGTGGGCAGCTGAATCTCCTGAAGGCTGTCAAATATATAGGCTCTTTCCCCTTTTCCACTGCACCCCACTATCATTTCAGTTGAGAATTGAATGATGGATGTGTCACAAAATAAGGAGGTCCTGGGATCACATGCATTTGCTTTTGCCTCCTGACTGCCACTTGAGAGTTTAGGTTAGCTAAGCTGAAATTTTCTCATTTTTAAAATGACTGCTTTCGATAGGAATTAGTAAAATTAGGTCTGTAAATCATTTAGTGCAGATGGCTCTTCGTATTATTTTTTCCTTACCGAGAGATTGCCTTGTAGACAACACTGATCGCTGTGGAGAGACCATTGTTTTCCCAAGGACCTAAAGCTTTGCTATCCACAGTTCCTCCTCCTCCTGTCTACACGTGTGTCGGAGAAGACAAGGAACTCAACTTTATTCAGAAAGTGGAAGAATCAACTTTTAGACTCTCTACTAGCTCTTGAAAATGCTTGTCCTTTCTGGTGATTTATTAACATGCAATCAAGTCCAGATTCAGAAACCCACACGTTTGCAGAGAGGGCAGGCCTGTTAAAAACGGACAGACAGGATATGCCACAACAGAGAGAAAAATCTAAAAACAGTCTGTTTAAAAATGCAATCTCACTGTTAAAGATCCCAAATAAAGGGGCATCTGGGTGGCTCAGTCGTTAAGCGTCTGCCTTCGGCTCAGGTCATGATCCCAGGGTCCTGGGATGGAGCCCCGCATTGGGCTCCCTGCTCTGTGGGAAGCCTGCTTCTCCCTCTCCCACTCCCCCTGCTTGTGTTCCCTCTCTCGCTGTGTCTCTCTCTGTCAAATAAATAAATAAAATTAAAAAAAAAAAAAGATCCCAAATAAAAAAGAGTTGAAAAT
Organism: Leptonychotes weddellii; assembly: GCF_054177405.1. NCBI lineage: Eukaryota > Metazoa > Chordata > Mammalia > Carnivora > Phocidae > Leptonychotes > Leptonychotes weddellii. The sequence goes on from NC_138374.1 coordinate 106,972,946, forward strand.
GTTAAGTCCATCATTTTTACATGCACTGCTAAATTTTACAAACATGTTAAAAAAGCTATTATTTCCGAATTTAATAGAAATTTTAAACGTATCTTTTGGGTATCATTTTAGAGGTCCCAATCAAGATGCTCTCCTCACTTGAACCAATCCCACACCTTCTTTTTTTTTTTTTAAAGGTTTTTTTTTTTTAATTTATTTGACAGAGAGAGATACAGCGAGAGAGGGAACACAAGCAGGGGGAGTGGGAGAGGGAGAAGCAGGCTTCCGCAGAGCGGGGAGCCTGATGTGGGGCTCGATCCCAGGACCCTGGGATTATGACCTGAGCTGAAGGCAGATGCTTAACAACTGAGCCACCCAGGCGCCCCTAATCCCACACCTTCTATCTTGCCTGTTTCCTTGCCCATCTACAGAAAAAGGATTTTCATAAAAGTTTATCATGCGGATGGATACCAATTTTCTAACCATATTTGATTCAAAAACCATATTTAGAGATACTGAGAAACATTTCTATAGTTTACAGATGACTATTCATAGGTGGAGGGGATTAAGAGTGCACTTATCTTGATGAGCACTGAGTAATACATGGAACTGTTGAATCGCTATAGTGTACACCTGAAACTCATATAACACTGTAGGTTCACTACACTGGAATTAAAATTCAAAAACAATAAACATAAAAATATTCATTTTTGCAAAAATCTGCGTGCTTACAGAATGTACATTTTAAGAAGTGGGCACTTACTCTCAGAGTGAAGATCTAGAGTCTCTCCATAAAATCACATTTGCTACTGAGATCCCTTGATGAAGAAAGTACTCTCCCTCTAGTTTCTAAGATGTATCATTTGGAAAAAGAGTTGAGGATTATTTTTCTGGCACACTAGGTAGATACAAGAACAAGAGGGGCAGATAGAATGGGTATGAGTTGCATCTTCTTTTTAATTTCTTTCCCGCTTGAAATGTCTATATTGTTGTGCGTTCAAGTTCTCAAATTTAGGACAATCCTGAAACTAGTGTCTCTTATTTTCCTGGAGGTCCCTAAATCAAGACTGTTTCCAACAATACAGCCACTGACTGGGCAGGGTCCCTGGGATGAAGGCTTTCTCTGCTATATTGAGAAAGAAATCAGCTACCACTTAGTCCCTGGAAAGCAAGACTTGTCCCTGAGGTAAGTGTATAATCAGAAGGGTGAAAGTATGAAAGCACTTAGGATTCTATAACTTTTGGAAATATGTATTTATTAGATTGTAAATGTGTTTATTATATGGATGAACATATGATTTAACCCCACTCAAAAATTACCTTCAAAACTAGAAGCATTTCTAAAAAGTAAGAGTAACATATATCATGGGCGCCTGGGTGGCTCAGTCGGTTAAGCCTCTGCCTTCGACTCAGGTCCTGATCTTGGAGTCCTGGGATTGAGTCCTGCGTCGGGCTCCCTGCTCAGTGGGGAACCTGCTTCTCCTTCTCTCCCCTCCCTGCCAGTTCTCTCTCTGTCTCTGTCTCTCTTTCAAATGAATAAATAAAATCTTTTTTTAAAAAAAGAGTAACATACATCACATATGTTAAAGTAAAATAACATTTCTTCATATTGATTATATAATCATTAGAAATAACATAATTAAATCATTATTCTTGGTATATCTTTACATATTTTAGTTTTTGGCTAGGCCAGTCTCTAATACTATGACATGGATATTTTTCTGAAGAATAAAATTTTGAATATGACTTACTAATCAGTTTTTTTTCATAGGATTGATTTGTGGTCTCCTTAAAAGCTACATTTTACGGTGATATTTTTAGAATTGTTGATAGCTTCAATTGACTTCTCTGTAGACAGTACTATTTTTAGTTGAGAAAACACCTCGGGTATTGAGGTATCTGGTAAGCTCTGAGTAAATTCTGTTAGATGGAAGTTTGTGTGTGTGTGTGTGTGTTTTTTTAAGTTTGATAAATGCTGCCAAATCACCCTTACAAGCAGTTCTATAGGGTTACACTCTGACCAGCAAGGCATGAAAGCATTGCCAACACAGTATGTGAGTAAACTTTTTGATCTTTGCTAATCTGTTAGGTTAAAAAAAAAAAAGCGATCTTAATGTAGTTGTACTTTGCATTTCTTCTATTATGAATAACCATAAGCATCATTTCATATATTTAAAATTAGCATATATCTCCATTTCTGCGATCATTTTGTTCGTATTTTCTACATCTTTTTAAATCAGGTTGCTAAAAGGCGCCTGTGTGGCTCAGTGGTTTGGGTTCGGGTCATGATCCCGGAGTCCTGGGATCCAGCCCCACATCAGGCTCCCTGCTCAGCAGGGAGTCTGCTTCTCCCTCTACTCCTCCCCCCTGCTCATGATCTCTCTGTCTCTCAAATAAATAAATAAAATTTAAAAAAAAAATCAGGTTGCTAGGCTTTTTCTTAAAATGGAAGATATTCTCTTTTTTTTTTTTTTAAGATTTATTTATTTATTTGAGAGAGAGAGATGGAACATACAGTGGGAGAGGGAGAGAGAGAGAAGCAGACTCCCTGCCTAGCAGGGAGCCTGATGCGGGGCTTGATCCCAGGACCCTGGAGCCAAAGGCAGACGCTTAACCAACTGAGCCACCCACGTGCCTCAGAATGGAAGATATTCTTAATTCCATTTTTAATATGCAAATGTATATTTTATGTCAAATATTTTCATGTGTTTGTTTTTTTGCCTCCACTTCTTAAAAATATTTTTATAAAACCTATCAATAAGTGATCTGCAACATTTGAGGGCTATCTCCCCATAGTTCCACTCTAGTACAGAATGTAAGTTATTAGAAAAAAAATAATAAAAATAAAACACAAGGAATCTCAACTAGAAGATTTTCCCCAGAGGTAAAGATATTCCAAAGTATAATTATAGAATTTCAAAATGAAATGCTTTATACTTTTCATGTCCTATCATTTGTTTATTTTTTTCCTTTGCTTTTATGGGATTACATTTTATCATCTTTCTGGTTTCAAGATTTTCTTTCAATTATTAGAATTTCCTATGTATTTCAAAAGCTGAAGTTTGGTGTTCCATCAGCTGAAAATTTTGATTAAAGATTTGCACTTCTTTAAAACAAAATGCAACTCAATTTAGAGGACTGCTTTACAATAAGGTTCAATGCCATTGTTGGACCTTTGGATCGATCTACAAAATGTTCTTTAAAAATGAAAACATTTCTAAAATCTGATAATGACAGACAGCAAAGAGAAAAGCATGCCCTGCCATACTGAAACATTTTTTTAAAGAAATTCAGCATGAATTTTGTCACAGAAGTTTATAATTTAGCTGGCTTTGAATACAGCTTCTATTTTGACAGAGGAATAGTAAAGCTTGTTTGGACACACTCATGAATAATATGTGCACTACAACCAATTCCAACTAGACTTCTGCTCCCCAGGTTTCTCAATGTAATCAGAACAATTTTTTAACATTGATATTGGTCTCTACTAAAATTTATATCATACTGTCATTGTAAATGCAAGTAACTTTATCTTCAAGGTTGAGCGTTTTATCCAGATTTATAATAGCATTTACAGTGCTGTTAAGTATTTTGCCAAGACAGAATGAACTTCTAAAAGTTTTACTTTGATTTCCTGAATTGGATTTGAAAGACATTATTGAAATAAACTGACTTTCTATTTGAAGAACCTTATGACACTAATGTAAAACTGACATAATCTCTCAGTGAAGTTCTCTAGCTAATGGAGCCAATACTTTTAATAGCTATCATTCCACTTTCACACATTGACAAGAAAAACTTGGAATCAAGAGTGAAATTAATTTAGAAAAATATTCATTTGATCCAAAAGTCATGTTTTCCAGTGTTGTAAATGAACTTTCCACAGCTCTATGTGTTACACTGACATCTTTTTTGAAGGAGATGCTGCTGTGTCTTCAGGTAGATGGCAAAAGTCAACCCAAATTTTGCGCAGTTTACATCTTCATCACCAAGTTTCTTAAGGAGTGGAAATTCAGTATTTAATATTTCACTAAATGTGCACTTTTTGAGGTCATTGCCTTGAAAAGATCAAATAAAACAAAACCTTATTAAATAAATACATAATTGTAGATTTATATCATATGATAAATAATAAAAACCACTGAATAAATGTATTCAGACTCTCCTCTCTATGATTTATGGTAGGACTGTCAAGTCTACATATCCTGCACATATTTCACATATTCCAAACCTATAATTCCTGATGATTCCTTCTGACCCACTGACAGGTAGTATATAGCTTCAAGCGATTCACAGGCTGTGCTGTTGATCATCCATCCTATCGGCCCTAGCACAAATGGCTGCTGTTACACGGAGTGGCCACCAGGGGCAGCAACGCTGAACACTTGGCCCATCATGGCCAGAGCAGAGGAGTTAGCTGTCCCTAGCTACCCCTCACCTGAACCCACTTCTTTTTATCAGTGAGTGCATGCTGTCCCTGAACGGAAGGGGTTAGTAGCGTATGTCTGGAAAGGGAAAGGAAAAGCAGGTCATCTTTCAGATTTCACAATATGTTACTGAGAATTCTATGTGCTGCATACTAACTACATACTGTTAGAAGAGATCCTGGCAGAAGCTAGAGGTACAAAGTAGAAATGACCAAACTCATCTTAGTTTATCTTAATGCTTTTTTAAAAAATGAAAAATCTAGGATGTATGTTAAACTGTGCAGGGTCTGGGATGATGTAAACTGAGAGTGTTCCAAGCACACTAGGATGTATTTTCAACTGTAGAAGTTTAATAATTATGCAGTGGTGGAGATGAAATAAAGGGTTAGAAATTTGAAGAGTCATCATATCCACCCAAATTAATAATTAACAGAAAACTGCAAATATTAGACTAGTTATAGTTGAATTCAGTGGTTCTCAGGTTTTTTTTGTGTGTTCAGGATACAGGTTTGAATACTAAACAAGTGAGCAATAATTATGAAGCAAGGATTGGGACAGGAGGGCAGGGTCTCCTGGAGTCTATTAAGTCGTTTACAGTTCCAGCCCTATTCACTTGGTTGTCCTTCAGCTCTGTGTTACTTTTTATTTTTATTTATTTTATTTTTTTTTAAGATTTTATTTATTTATTCGAGAGAGAGAAAGCAGGAACAGGAGGGAAGGGTAGAGGGAGAAGCGGACTCCCTGCTGAGTAGGGAGCCTGACACGGGACCCGATCCCAGAACCCTGGGATCAAAACCTGAGCCGAAGGCGGATGCTTAACCGACTGAGCCACCCAGGCACCCTCTGTGTTACTTTTTAAAGATTTTTTTTTTAAGTATTTATTTTAGAGAGAGCATGAGCAGAGGGAGGGGCAGAAGAACAGGGGGAGAGAGAGAGAGTCTCAAGCAGACTCTGTACTGAGTGCAGAGCCAGACGTGGGGCTCGATCTCAGAACATAAGATTATAACCTGAGCTGAAATGAAGAGTGGGATGCTTAACCGATTGAGCCACCCAGGTGCCCCCCTGTGCTACTTTTTGAGCTCTGTTGTTTATTGCTTTGGCTATACTTGTGCTTTCTTAAATACCCAGAAGGCAATGTTCTCACACTTCCCTGTAAATATGCAGTCTTCCTTTGGTGCTGGGGTGACATGAGCAGGGCTCTTACCCATCGCTCTCTTGCAGGTGATCTTACCTCTTCCTGCACTTATGCCAAGGCTCCATCGACATGCATTGTCCTAACATCATGTATATCCATTGTAGCAAAAGCACTTCTTATGAACAAAATGATTTTTGATGAACTCACTGATATACAGTGAGAAGAACCTATAATTTAGTCTCAGTTGATTGGAGCAATCCCAATTCTCATTCTCCTGCCTCCCTGTCCATCTAGCGCAAATTTACATAATCGGCACGGGACTTATACGCATCCAGTGGGAATCTATCCTTTCTCAGATGTCCACTTAACCTACAGGGGTAAGGTAAACAGGTGATTTAAAGCTGGCACTACGGTAGTTATCCCAAGAAAGACTTGCCTGATCCCTGATAATTCATAATCTCAGAGTTTTTCTATGCTTGTATTATTGTACGTACCCGTAGTTTGGGAGAAGTTCTCTATACCCTTATCTTTTAAAAGTGCTGGACCAGAGTCCCATAAAAGTGATTATGTGCATTCTTCATTCAACTTCCAACTTTTGTTTACTAAGTCACCTCAAGCTTGGGCACAACCAGAGGCATCCCATATATTGTCACAATTCTGCCACTTCATTCATGCATTCATCATTCAACAGTCAGCACATATTAATACCTAACACTTGCCAGTTACAGTGCAGGTAGTACAAATGTAAATAAAACCCCATCCCTAGCCCAGGGATTTTAGACTGGTGGTAGATACAAGGAGGGAGGCAAACATTTTATAGAATGTGCCCATTGCTATAATTATGGAATGTATAAGCTATAAAGAACAAATGGAGGAAAATGCCTAGATCTGTGGGGAAGTTTCTATGAGCTCTGCAAAGAGAGAATGAGTGTCTGAGTTGAGAATTTTGCCACAGTTGGTGGACTTGGAGGGGTAGATGGAAGGGCATTGCAAGCACAAGTCAGTAGACATGTACGAAGCTATTTATATAAGCAGCGAGAGCCACTGCTGAGACTCTGACATGCTGTTTCCTGTATTTGGAGCACTCATCTCTCTACAGCCCAGCCCTTGACTTGGCTCCTGCAAACTCATTCCTCAGGGGACTCCATCCAGTAGTCCTTTCATGACATATAAAGTCTGGGTTCGGTGCCTTTTTAATGTGCTTCCATTGTGTCCTGAAATTCTTGTAATAGTAAAAAAATAAACCCAAATTTCAAGTTTCAAAAATGAGTTCCACCCATAAATTCTAAGTTCCTTGAAGACAGGGACTGGGAGACCATGTTGTTCGTGGACTGCCCTGCTCTGTGTCACGGGCTGTGGTGTAGAAAAAGCTCTCAGTGAATTGAAAAAAAGGAATGAATAAAGAAACCATTGAGTCAGGCCAGGTAAACGGAGAGGTAATTTTCTCCAAAAGCTGATCAAGGTTCTCTTAGAACCCTATCAGCCACTGCTTCAATTTTTTTTATAGCTCTCTTTTCTCATGAAACTTGGTGCATGTTCCCCAAAGGACATTTACGAGTATTTTTCTAATCTTGCTTGAGACAGCAAACCGAGACCTTTCCCCTCATAGGATCGCATCAAAATTATAGCTTGAAAGTCTACAAATCAATGAACACCCAATAGCAAAAGTAAGGGGAGGTAGGTTCACCCGCTGAGGGATTTCAGCCCATCAGACAGGATGGATGGATGAATGTTGACAGAAGAAACAGTGGGAGAAGCTGTTCAGCTTGATCATGTGCTAGATGAGGCTGCAGTGCAGGTGAGACTGGCTTGCCGGTTAGAACCTGGGCACACTCGCAGCTTGCTGTTTGTAGGAGAGGAGGGTAGAAGGGGGCAGAGTAATTGCAAACAGGAAGATTCATCCAAGATGTATCTGTGGAAAGCTGTGCCAGGTGCACTCACCCTCCCCTCTCCTTTCCTGTTCACAAAATGACAGGCATACTGGTATTACTCTCTAGGGAATAATCTAGAAGCCCTTCTCTAAGGCTGAAACTTCTGGGGCAACCAAGCCTTCTTGGTTGAGAGTGGTGGCCCAGAGGAGAGTTTTCTTACACTGGCACCTGCAGAGCTCATGGCTTATGGGTTACCGACTCTCCCATTCTCATTCCGCATAGCCTGGAGGGAAACTGCTGGAGAAGGAGCCCACCCAAGTACAAAGACATCTGCCTTCCCCTCCGGAAGGAGGCCTGTTGGGAGAACATGCCTACAAGCTCGCAGTAAATGAAATCCATTCCATCGGCTCAGAATAATCAGCCAACCCCTCAATTTCTCAATATACGAAATACACAAGGATCACCAGAGATGAAGGAAACAAGAGCGTGAATGATAATGGCCAAGATAATAAGGAATAGCTGATCCCAAAGGAGAGAGTGATTGCTCATGGACAAAAGAGAAAAGTATGCTCTGTGAAAGGAACAATTAGGGGATATGATTGATCTCATGGGAATAAAAAACCAAGACCATTAGTGGTTATCAACTAAGTACAAAATTTGTGTTCCTCCTTCCAAAATATATAGTTGTTGAGAGAAGCAGTTGTTGAACGAGGAACTGTGTTTTATAGTGCTACCCCTAGTAAGCCCCAGGTTGCATCTAGGTGAGACCAAATGACTATTTTCACTAAGGGAATGTGAGCAGAAGTGCTGTGTGACATTTGCATGTCAAAGCTGTTGAGAATCCACTTTACTTCCCTTCCCTCTTTCTTCTGTAATCAGGGGATTGGGTGATGGAAGAGCCACAGTATGGAAGGATTCAGGATCCTTGAATCTTCCTATGGGAAGGGGCTACCTGATGAACAGGGACACCTGGGTTTAGAGTTTCATGGGCATGAAGTAAATTGTGGGAAGCCATTCATACTTGGGGGTTTATTTATTACAGCAGCAGGTAATGTCCCAACTAATACAACTGACAAGATTTAATTTTAAAAAGTCAGTAGGAGGGTGGGATGATAAATTGAAGAAATCTCCTATAATCTAGAACAATTAGGGAGAGAAAAAGAAAACTTGAGAAGGTATAAGGGACATGAGGAATTGATCCAAAAGCTCTAAGCACTAAAAAGAGTCTCAAGAAGAGATAATATAGAAAACTGTAGAGAGAGAATGATCAAAGATATACTAGAAAAACAGTTCACAGAGCTAAAGCCTGAGTTTTCAGACTGAAAGGGATCAATGAGGTTTGGCTAAGTCCAAACTTAAGATACATACATGCAACATTTCAGAAGATTAAGGTTAAAAGGAAGACCTTAAAAGTCAGTGCAGGAAACAACAGATTATACACAAGGGAAAAGAATTAGACTGGCTTTAGGTTTCTGAGCAGCATCATTGTATGCCAACAAGCAATAGAGCAATGACTTCAATATTTTGAGGAAGAACATTTTTCAACCTAGGTTTTAATCTGGACCTAGCCAACTCTCAATCACTTGTGAGGGTAAAACAAGGGTCTATCTAGACATTTAAGAATTTAGAAAATCTACGTCTTTTGAACCCTCCTTAAGTTATTTAGTCCAACAAATTGAGAGAAAAATCAGGAAGGAGACAATGTGGAATCCAGGAAACAGTGGGTGTGATGTGAGCTAAGAGAATCACAGAGAATCTAAAGATTGGAGCCCAGGTCTTCTTATTAGGGGAGATGATTAATGTGCATATTGTTTAAGACTGTTCAAGTAGGATTTTCTGTCATTTGTATCTCAAAGTATCTAATTCTGTACAGAGGCTTCCTCTAGAAATTAAAAGTCATTGCCCTAAGGTAAGTCTGACTACTTCAGCTCTTTCTCCCCTCAGGCTGAGCAGTTGTAGATCATTTGGTCCCTACCTTCTGGAATTTGGGACCAGATATTTTTCACTATGGCTTTCTTGGTATCCTTAATTTCCTTTTTCCTGGGCTCAAATATCAATCCCAGGGTCCCTAACATTTCTCCCATGAAGCTTAGGAGTTTTCATGCAAGAAGTCCCAGTGGACTATGCCATTTTCTGGACTTCCTCAGGTAGGTACACAGATTAGGCTCCTAGATTGACCCCTACTCTGTTTTTTCCAGAGCTTGCAAAACACTAGTACCTCAGTGCTCCAGGATAAAAATGGTTCTGTGGGTAATGCTTCCTCCCATTCTCCTCTCTTGGAGAGTCATGCAGTGCATTAGCATATTAACAGCTCAGAACCCTTGTAGTGAAGAAACCTGATTAACTTTGTTTAACGCAGTGTCTCCTAAACATAACTGACCACAGAACATTGCCTCCCCTTTTTTTCTATTAACATACTTCAACATTCCAAAGCACTAGGTTTTCTGAGGACACGTTTTGACCAATGCTGCTCCAGCAACAAAGCCAATCTGTAGAGTGGTATGTGAACCCATTGCTTGTTTTATCTGTGGTATGATTTTAGATTATAAGCTGCTACATATGTCAACTCATTCTGCTCTGGATTGTATTTGGAAGAGGCAGCCATTCTGTAGGTCCCGATCCAAGATCTCCTGCACCAAGACCCAGCGTCATTGCTACAGCCAAGCAAAGAGAAGGCTGGGGACCCATTCTGAGTTCTGGGTGTCTTGAATCTGTACCCAATGATGTATGAAGATGACATAAAATCATGTCAAGCAAATTCAAAAAGATAGAGTGGAAATTACATATATGCCATGAGAACAAAAACAAATGGGGTGACCAGAACAATATGTATGCAGAGGCTTAATAAATATTTTTGATGGTGACATGATGATGATTCAAAATAAAGAAGCTCAGATGCACAGGATCCCAAGGGGGTGGAGAGGGGGAGGGGCACGGAGACTCTGACAATGAGATAATTGACTGTGAGCTTGCTCTTGTGAGAGAATGAGCGCCTGGGCCCTGCCTTCTGGCAGCTCTCACATGAGCGGTCTGCAGAAGGAGGGGGAGGGCGATGTGTACAACATCTGGTTAAATGGAGAAGATGCGACGCTCTGGTTTTGCTCATTCCTTTGAAGCGAAATTTTAAAGGGGAAGTTAAATTAATTAAATGAAATAGGACTTTGCTGCTTTCCTTATAAATCAGGTATTTACTGCTGTAACATTCACTGGGCACTAAATATTTACCACTTGGCTATTCATGTGTACATGAAAGGCGGCCCACGTGGCGGTTCTAACATGGACAGGCTTGTGTTTGAATCCGGTTCCACTAATCGCGTGCTATAATTAAACTAGTAATTGACTAGTCAGGTACCTTTTTGAGCGTTGGAGCTCTTGATTATAAAATGGGGCTAACGTTTTCCTCATAGTGCCAGTATGAGGATTAAATAAAATCATGCCTAGGGGCGCCTGGGTGGCTCAGCTGGTTAAGCATCTGCCTTCGGCTCAGGTCATGATCTCAGGGTCCTGGGATTGAGCCCCGCATCAGGCTCCTTGCTCGGCGGGAAGCCTGCTTCCCCCTTTCCCACTCCCCCTGCTTGTATTCCCTCTCGCGCTGTCTCTCTCTGTCAAATAAATAAATAAAATCTTTAAAAATAAATAAATAAATAAAATCATGCCTATAAAGCTCTTAGCGCACTACCAGGCACATAGCCAGTACTAAGCTGGTCTTTGAGGATCTGGATTCTCATCTTTAATCGTCGTATCCTAAGGCTTGGAGCCCTGAACATAGTACCCAGCAATTAATTGTTAGTTGATAGTCCAAGATTATGCTGACATAGCTTAAGGGACAACATGGGCAATTATCCATTTAACTGGAAAATTCAGTCTCCCAAATGGAATTTTTGTTGTGGTCTAATTTGGTTATCTGCCTAATTAACCCTTAAATAAGAAGAGCCACATCTATCATTCGTGAAGACTGGTATTGGTGCTTTTGCCCCCATCCTCGAAAAGCAGATCCACTTGCTTTAATGAAGTAATCTAGAATCTGGTTTTTCATCCTTTGCTTACATAGGCCTGGGGAGTGTGCGAAAGAACCAACCCTTAAGGGGGCAGAGTTCTCCAAGTTGACTGCCATATTTACTGAATTGCAGGGAGAACTTTCCAGCTCCTCACCTCACTCTGTCCCTGTGGACCAACCCAGGCTGGCTGGAATGTATTAATGAAGAGCTCAAAAGTCAGACCATCACCCACAGTCACACGCATGTACAAAACAGTCAACACAGAAAAACACATCTGGATGATGGACCGCAGTTTCTACTTTCCAGCTGGACTTTTGCATGTCACACAGAGCCGGGCTCTCGGGGCCTGCAAAGCAGCAGTCGATGGGGCTGCTGATATGCCCAGCCCTCCGGGGAGTGGCAGCAAAGGTGAATGACAGGAAGGGAGCCTTCTTGGGGGTCTCCTGAACCCTTCTGCCTGCCAATCCCAGCAGCGATGTGACATCAGCCTCCCCCACCCAGCAAGGCTTAATGGCCATGCTCTGACTTAAAAACACAGTCCCAGGGAAAGCATTAACATTCTGAGCTCAGCTGTGTCATCCCGGTTGCCATGGCAATGCCAGGAAATATATTTTGTGTCCGATGGTTATTTCTCCACACTAATGAAATGGATATTTTTCTTCAGTGAATTGAATCAAAACTAATTGAGTAGTAATCAGTACAGACCCTGAAGTTCAGGGAAATGTAGTCTGACTAGTGCTTTGTAGAAATGCAGAAACCATTAACTATCTTCAAATGAGATTTTTTTTTTAATTAATGGAATCTTAGCAACCTATTACAGGAGGGTGTGAGTGTTATCACACAAAAAGCTCCTCATTTGTTTAGTGCTGGGAGGGGAAATTTATTTTCAATTAATTCAAGTGCTGATAGGGTTCTATGGTTTCTTGTGCCCTCTCCCCCAATAAATATCCTAAACTGATGTGTTCTTTAGATGGACTTTAATATATATATATATGTATTATATATATATATATAAATTTGTATTTTGGATTCTCAGATGTATTCAGAAAAGAGTGTTTTTTGCTGAGACCGACTGTTCCTGAAGCCCATTGAGCAGGGAAGATAAAAAGGTGATTTCTTTTTGCTTGTTTGTTTTTGATATATCTCAGAACTAAATCTGTTCAACCTCAAATTGCACTGTGATATAAGACACACATAGAGAGATGGCTGGGAGCCATAGGGTCACGATCTTTGTCCTCATATATATCTACAAATAATTTTTTGATTAATCTAATATTTCTTTTTGCTTCAGTTTGGATGGTGGGTATACATAAAAATACAAGCACAAACCAATCCCCTATGTATTAATACCCACTTCTAAGAACATAATGTTGTATATTATTACGAATAGGTCTTTATCTCCTTTGAATATGGGCCTAACTCACAGCAAAGAGACATTTGGTTATGTGCAAAAGACTGTGCCTTCCCTTCACTGCAATAAACTAGAAAGTTGTCTCTAAATTTGTAAGACAGCTGGGTTGGTCCCACAGCAGGCTGGGGAGGGCTACATGAGTTCCCAATTTTAGACGTCCCGATTCTCTTTCCTTCTTTCCCTCTGTGAAGACGATCAGCAGCGGGGCAGCTTCCTGAGGTTGTCAAGAGCCTTTCTGGGAAGGCTGTCTTCTTGAGGTTGGAATTAGAGCCAGCTTAAGGCAGGTGGGGTTTGAGGAAACGCACCCCAACATTTGGTGAATGGACAAACAGAGGAGTCATTTCCCTGGGACTCAGAGTCAAATGCTTCCAACCAGCACTAAATTCACATGAAAAATGGATTGTCCTATAATTTTTAAGAACAGCCAGACCTGTTGGCGCACGTTAGCATTTCCTTGAGGTGAGTTAAAGCTGCCTGGAGTCCGTCTCTCAGCCAGTTGGTGGGATGAGGTGCAGCGGGAGGAGCCGCTAAAGGGAGAGAACAGAGACTCAGCTCCTCCATACACACCTTCAGCTTTCATAGCCCCGGGGTCTAAAGTGGGAGAAGCTGTTTTCCTGTCGCCATAGCAACCTCAGTGCATCACCCTGGGATCAGGGGGTTGAAAAGCAAGGAATGCCAAGCGTGGAGGAGTTAGGGGTGGTAGAAAGAGGATGGGTTTTTGCTAGAAATAAACACAATAAGGTGGCAGGGCAATAGAGGAGAGTGGATTTATGGTTTATGACATTCCTAAAATATCTTTATTTAATAATGAAAACTTCATTATCTGGGCTCGGGTTGAAGTGTTGCTATGGGCCCTCTGAGGATCCCAGCAAAGATCTTTCATCTTGACAGAAGTTCTAAATTACAACATTAGTGTTCTAACCGAGAGGCTGTTATTGCCTATTTGGTCTGTCCAGGGAAATGAGACACACGTTGCTGGAGAGTGGGTTATTGAAATCTAATAGCTTGGAATATTAAAAATGGGGGCTGGGTTGGGGGGAGGTCTCTCTCTCTCTCTCTCTCCCCATGAGCTGGGGATAAATTAAGTGATAAAACTGGGATGTTTACCAAAGTTTCATTATTTTTCAGGGAAAAAAAAGTAATTCATCTTTATTATGGCCAAAGCCATTATTACGTTTCACATCATTAAGAAACCAACGTAAGGAGACCCCTAAAGCTAATTTTCAGACCAACTATATGAACCTATTACGCCTTTATTTTCATCCCTGGTATTTCTACTTCCCTTTCAGCTGCACAGCCTGACCTCCAAAAAAGTGTTTGGTCTTTGGATGTTTCAAAGACAATTAGGTCTAACTGGCTCACGGTGTTTGACTAATGGTCAGAACGGATAGCTCTCCAGATCACAGTTCAATTTCCACTCCTTCTGGCGGGGCTGGAAAAATGGCCTGGCTGGGCCGGGAGAATCAGAAGAGGCGCACGTGGGCGAGCCAAGGGCTCTGGGCCCTTCTTTGCTTTGCCCCCTCGCCTCTCCTCCCCTTACCCCCTCCAACACAAACACACTCACTTTCATTTTCTGTCTCTAAGGCCGGTCTCCCAAAAGGGAGGGCAGCAATCCAAGAGTGGGCTTACCATGTGGTAGGCCCTTGGTTCGGTGCTTTCGATGTGTTGTCTCATTCAAGCCTTGTACCTACCTTCTGAGGTGTAACTCAGAGCTCAGCTTCTGGGTGAGGCAGCTGGAATAGAGAGATCAGGTAACGGAGCTAAGACCACATAGTTAATACCTTGCAGCACTGGGCCTTGAATTCAAGCCTTTTCACTCAAAAGCCCAGACATGCTGCTCTTAACTGCTATATTGGAGGGCCTCCCAGGCATGGGGTGCTAAAAGTTTCCTCCTGCCGTATTATCCCCATATTCCTGCCCCCATTCGACTAAGGCTTTCCTTAAGATGAACCCAATATTAAACACCCTCTTGCTTTAAGAAGGAGGTCGGATGCCCCTTTGTAAAATAGAAATGTATTCCCTGGGGATAGAGTGGCAAGTTTGTGGCCTAACTTTCATCAGCGATGATGTGTCATCTCTTTTGGGTGGGTAATACTACACAAGATTTGGTTCTGCTGGAAATACTAAATGAGAAATGACATTGCAAATGGCTTTTTGAGCCATGGTACCAGACAGGGCCATATCCTTACATGGGGGCTATTATTACAATGAGCTAGAAGGGTGTTCACCAGCATGTTAGTACTGAAAACTTCATTCATTGGCTGATGGCAGGGTCCTGAGGGATTACAAAGTGGGCCGGTCAGTGTGGCTGGAGAGAGAGATGAAGGAAGGCCCTCGGCTCAGGGAGTGAGCTGGGAGAGGCCCTGCAGGGGGCGCCCTGGGCAAACAACAGAGAAAGGTGGTGGCCTCTGACAAAAGGAAAAGCCAACACTGAGAACCAAACTTTTCTTTTTTCGTTCTTTATCATTTATTTAGGGCAGGGCCTACCCATCGGATTAAGTGCTTTCCCAACCTGGCCAAGGTTCCAAAAGCCCACTTAAGAACCTTTCCAGGCACTACTCAAGCCTCTGAGTTAGTAAGACTATGGCAGGGCCCGGCATTCATACTTTTTAAACATCTTTCTGGTGATATCCACTGAGTGCTCAGCCTCAGAGGCTGTGCAACTGTGCAGCTCACGTGCTCTTCCCTTACTCACCCTGTTTTCCTTTCCTCCCTCTGAAACCGCACCTGCTGACTGCCTACTCACCAGGGCTCCTGGGGCCAGCGTCCCCGCCTCGGTGTGCCTTCCCTCTTGTCTGCTTTAGGCTCCTTTGTTATGCAGTCTAGGGAGCTGTGTTCTCCTCCTCCAGAGCACTTAACTCAATTTGTAATTATATTCCTAGAAGGCGAAGATTCCATAAACATGAAGCGAAGACTATATTTGTTTCATGGAACACCAATTTCTCTCCAGCACCTAAAACAGACCAGAACATGGTTTGGTGATTAACAATGTATGTAATTTTTATTGTTTGTCTTAGGTTGGGTTCTCTAGACATTAAGGACGACTGAGGAACTCAATAGCTCTTTATTAGGGAGTGCATTCCAGTGGAAACAAGAGTTGGGATAAAAGAAAATGGAAGCAGTAAAAGGAGGAAGGGCAAGCACCAGGAAGCCTTGCTGAACCAGCTACAGCTTTGTAGCGAGTGCCGCTGATTGTCTTTGCTAGGCTTTCTGGAAGGCCTTCCGTACTGTGTCTCTGGGGGGAGGAGAGGAGAGGACTTGTCTGCCTCCCATTGGTCAGAATTCAACCCAAGAGGCATGAACTGCCCTGCCCTTCTTGGCGGTGTCTTGGTGGTGGGTCTAGGTCGCAGGTGCTTTGATGGCAGGTCTAGCTCGCAGGTGCTTTGGTGGCAGGTCTAGGTCGCAGGCAGGTGCTTTGGTGGTGGGTCGCAGGTGCGGGCAGTCGCTGCTGTGTAAAGGGCTTCTGAGTGTGCTGCAGTTGTGGTGGCAGCCACAGTGGCTGGGCTCCGTGACCCTTGGTGGCTACACTGGCTACAAAATGAGGCACGGTGTGGACCTGGGTGAATAGATGGATTCATCCCACGTCCCAGCTGCAGGATGATTGAGTCTACAAGTGAACTGTCCAGGGTCAAGATGGATGAGAGTTGAGGACGGTAACCACGTTGATGGTGATGGTGATGGTGCTGTTGAGGTCGTGACTAGGACAATCAATGCTTCACGACCTCCATATGGGGCCACGCAGAGAGTTTTATAGAGAATTCACAAGCACAGAGATAATGTCTAAGTATTCACTGAGAGGGATTTAGGGCAAGAATTACTCATTCCCAGCATCACCATTCTAACTGGTCCCATCACTTCCACCCTGATCATCCTAAGAACTTCTTCAACTGGTCTCACCTCCTCCATCTCTTCTCTCCACTTCATCCTTCTACCTCTTGATCTTCCTAGAACACTGCTTTCACCATGTCAGTCCTTTGGTCCCTTTATCATATTATATCAACTTAAAAACCTCTATCTCTCTGTCAAGACCCTTCATCATAGATCCATACTCCCTAGTCAACTTAATTTTCCAGGATGTCCTTTATAATGGATTGGCTTCCTTGTTGTCCCACATACATGCGTTTGTTTACTCTAAACTTCGTGTCCTTTTTATTTTTGTTAAAAAGATTATTTATGTATTAGAGAGAGCGAGAGCGAGAGTGTGCATGAGCGGGGGGAGGGGTTGAGGGGGAGGGGCAGCAGGGAGAAGGAGAAGCACGTTTCCCACTGAGCAGGGAGCCTGATGACTTGGGGGGGGGCAGGAAGGGCTCAATCCCTGGACTCCAGGATCATGACCTGATCCAAAGGCAGACATTATACTGACTGAGCCACTCAGGCACCCCTTTTAGGTCCTTTTTAAAAATGCCATTTCCTTTCTAGAGTGCAACAGGCTTTCTCCTGATCTCCACCCATTCAGATCCTTTCTATCCCCCTCTCAGATTCATATCCACTGTACATCTTCTTGTTATGTTTTGAATTGTGTCCCTCCAAAAGATGTTCAAGTCTCAACCCCTAATAACTGTGAATGTGATCTTATTTGGAAATGGATCTTTGCAGATGATCAAGTTGAGAGGAGATTGTTAAAGCAGACCCTCATCCAGTAAGACTGGTGTTCTCATGAAAAGAGATTGGGAGACAGACATGCACACAAGGAGAGTGCCATGTGAACATGAAAGCAGGGATCAGGGTGTTGCTTCTTGGAGCCAGGGAATGTCAAAGACTCCAGCAAACCACCAGAAGCTACGGGAGATGGTACAAATTCTCCTGGCCCTCAGAAGGAGCCAACCCTGCCCATACCTGGATCTGGGACTTCTGGCCTCCAGAACTGTGAGACAATACATTTCTTTTTCTTTCTTTCTTTTCTTAAGATTTTATTTATTTGCAAGAGAGAGAGTGCATGCGAGCACAACCAGGCAGGGGGCAGAGGGAGATGAAGAAACAGACTCACTGCTGAGCAGGGAGCCAGATGCGGGGCTTGATCCCAGGACCCTGGGATCATGACCTGAGCCGAAGGCAGACCCTTAACCAACTGAGCCACCCAGGCACCCCAAGACAATACATTTCTGTGGTTTAAGCCACCCAATTTCTGGTACTTTGTTAGAACAGCCCTAACAAACTAATACATTTTCTTAGACTTTTCTAGCCCTTGCGGCTTTTCTCATTCAACATCTGTAAAGCTTCCAGTCTTTGCCCACAACTTAGCATGTAAATATTCTTGCTTGTATTGTGAACATTGATTATGTCCATCACATGTCTCGTTTCCCAGTTAAACTGCAAGATCTCCAAAACTAGGGACCCTGGCTGATACATATTTCCTAATCCAGAACTAGCGAATAGTAATTGCTCAGTAAATGTCTCTTCCTCTGTCAAGCTGGGCCATATGAGGGGTAGGCCTGTTCAGTAATATGAAGTTCTTTTTTATCTTTAGTTACAGTACGTGAGGCCAGTGGATAAAGTGGGAAATCATACTCAGGAAATCATGTGGCAAGTACTAACAGCCAGGACCAAACTGAGCTGTTGTCTTGGCTAACTACTTTAAGCAGCAGCCAAGGTATTTAGTTCAATTGGTGCCCAGAGGCTAGAAATAGAGGTGGCTCCCTCCTGTTCTCCCAGATGAATACCTAAGGTTGAATGCAGGCTCCCTTGGCAGCTATTTGACTCATTCCCAAGCCACTTGCAAGGCAACACCAGGCATATTTCAAAGAGGCAGGAAAAGGATAAGTAATATTGTTGGGTTGCCCATTCTTCTCATCTAGAGGGCACCAAGACTTGCCTCATGGATGGGGCAGGTAGGCTGGGCTAGCGCAACATTCCTGGTCCCAGATTAGCACTATTCACAATAAGCATGTTGGGTTCTAGGCAGTCAAGAGGTACCTGTATTTTAACCCTGAAAGTCTCTTGCCTCTAGAGCCTGGAAAGGCCCCAGGGGCATTAATAATCTACTGGTAGGCCTCCTAAGACCTGATTTCTTGGAGCTAAAGACCTCATATGTCTTCCAACATATTTTACATCAGCATACCTGGCCAAGGAATATGTGTCTACACCCGGGGATGGCCTCTTTTCTTGATGGGTTTTCGTGACTAGGTTTGTCATGAGAATACACGGTTATTAAGCAGGACATGGCAGCTACTGTCACTTTGCTAACCTCTTCCCAGGCTGGCTCAGATAACGGCCCACTTCTGAGGACAGTGTCTGACCTCAAGAACCAGGCCAACTGGACCCTTGTTCCCATTCAAAGGAGGTCTGAGTGAAATGCACAGTGGTGGTGCTCCCAGAGCAGCGGCCTCTGCAGAGCAGGGGCTCCCTCAGCTTCCTTCCAGTTCAGGTCCTCATTGTCCTTCGTGTGCTTCTCTCCAACCTGCCTCAGGAGAAACACTTCCTTTTCTTCTTTTAGTTATGCCTCCTGAGCTCTGGTCCTGCCTTCTGAGGATCTCATAATGTGAGTTTCAAGCTGTCTGTTGAGCTAGGCTTCCCGGCCAGCTCAGGATGTTTGGCAGGGTGAGCTTCTGAGGTCCTGGGGAGGAGCACTCACCAGGTGGTTGTAAGTGACAAGGAGAACAATCCATTTGAGGACTGCCAGTGCTGCCTAAAACACATGGCATGTCACACTGAAAATGACATGTGACTATCGCTGACGTGGAGGTGAGCATTGAGCTTCCTCAGAGAGAAAAGAGGTGCCAGCCACATAGGAAGCATGATCCCAACCACTGGGATCTTCAGGAATGTATGTGTAACTCCTTGTTCAAAACCATTTGGATAAAATAAAATATACCCTTTTTTTTTTTTTTTTTTTTTGTAGGGAACTGAACCGATTTTTTTAAGGGATCATCAAAAGTAGGAGGGTAGAATGATAGGAAGGATTTTTCAAGGATTGGAGAATAACTGAAGCTTGAGTTATGCTTTTCCAACTATGTGTTCGAATCCTGCCTTTGTTACCAGTTTTTCCCCAGGAGGACAAACAGATACAGATGGGGGATGTAAGGCTATCAGGCTAAGAGGAGGTCTTCCTTCTGGGGCCCCAAGTAGAAGAACAGTTTTGTGACATCCCCACCCCCTAGAGGTCTCAGATTTCCCATAGGTCATTTATTTGCTCTTGGGTGACTTAATTTCCTTGTAGACCAGGAAGTTAAATGTTGATTGAGGACTGGACTCTCTAATCTCTCTGGAGGATAGGGACTCTTAACACCAAGTTGGGTTCTCCAAGCATTTATAATGCTGTGCCACCTAGTAAATCTTTGCAACTCATCAGGCCCATAATACTCTTGCCTGTTCTTATTGCATTCTCTTCTTTGAAAATGAGGGCCATGTCCAATGAACTGGAGAGCTGGGATGAGTCACTCTGAGTGACAGGTACAGTAGTGATACTTTTACCATTTGGATAGATCCTGGCATAAATGACTTAGCTTTTTATAAAGCTAAGAATCACTTACTTTTTTGGAGGGGTTAAATTTGGAATAATATAGGGGTGTACCTAAAAAGATAAATTTCTAAGAATAAGCTTGATAAGATAGGTTGGCTTTGGAGTTGAGTTCTTATCTCTCTTTCCTGATGGAATGCAAATATGTTTGAGTTATTAACACTGCCTTTTCAAGGTTTTTATGATAGTTAAGTGAAATGAGAATATGAAAACCAGGGTTGACACTTACACAAGCTTGGAATTAAGAGCCTCCTCAAATTTTGCATCCAAGTACCTCTTTTTCTCAGTCCTGTTAAAAATACCCAGAATGAATTGAATTGACTCAGAAGAGCCCGATGGCCTATGTTTAAATCGGCTTGCCACTCACTGTGTGACCTTGAACATATTGTCTGACCTTTCTATGTCTTGATTTGCTCATCTGTAAGGGGAGATGATATGGTATCTATTTCACAGAGGAGTGAGGAATATGTATAAAGCACTAGCAAGCACAGCATATCTAGTAAGCTCTCAGTAAATGTTATTCAGTCACATTATTATTATTTCAATGACCACATAGAAGACAAGGGCCATAACTCAGCCAGAGAAATTATCTTGTATAGCAATCTATTGCTTATGTCCACTCGTTATGGGGAGGGGGATGATTTTGCTTCACCAAAAAAATGCAGCACAGGAGAATTTTAAACAGCATACCCTCCACTACATTTAAAATATGACTCATTTCTCCAACCTAATTTACACCCTTTATTTAGAAATACAACTTTTGTTAGAGCAGCACACACCTGCAAAATATATATTAACAGCATTCGCTGTAGAAACTCAAGTTAAGAAACAGGAAGAAATTGAAGGAGCTAATATTAATGAAGTACCAACCATAAGCTAGGGGGACATACATTATTTTATTAGTTCTTCTAAAAAGTCATATAAAGTGTCTACTCTTGTGTCCCTTTAATAGATAAGGACATCAAACTAAAAGAAATAAAATTTTCCAAGGTCAGAAAGCTGGTAGATGGCAGAGCTGTGATTTGAAGCTCTGCTGATGCTCATTTTATTAGACCATGGAACTCTTGACAAGAGCCATCTTTATTCCTTTTCATAGTCTTTTCCTGTGTCCACCTTGTTACCCCCATCCCATTGACCAATCCTGCTGTCCTTGAACTCTCACTCAAGGACCTTATAGGCTTCTCAAAGGAGAAAAATGAGCCTCATTGGCTCAGGAACACATTTGTTTGGGGTGTGGGAGAACAGCATGATGGACAATAGGAAGCAGGGATACAATGCTGTAGTGCAACTTAATTAAATTAGCTCAAGATAATGGTATATCCTGAAATGGGAACACATCCATTAATGCTGTTATTATTATCAAGGACACGAATGGCCCATTGAGGATTGATGAGAAAATAAACTGTCCATATGCTGTGAACCATAAGGAAACAATTGATAGGAAAAACCTCAGGGAGGAACTTTGGATGGGACTGATAATGCATCCTCCACGATAAAACATACACACACACACACACACACACACATCGTAAAAGGGATGTATGCTTGGCATCTGGTTAATCAATGAACTGTGAAGGGACTGAGACAATAAAGTGAGCAGGTTCCACATTAATATTATAATATGATATGTTTATAGGATGGGAACACTCAAAAGTGATTCCAGCAGCAATGTATAGGAACTATTTTAATTGAGTTCGTGTTCTGCAACAGAAGCACAGACTTCATCCATCACTCGAAGAAGGGGGTCATAGGAAGGGAAGATTTTGGCCTTGTCTGCCCCTATAAGTAGCCTTTGGTTTTTATTAGGTGTAACCTGTACAATGCATTATTTTAGCCATTGACCATTTAGCCAGGGAGGTTGTTTAGGAAGACACAAGCTTTGGCTGCCCTATACCCAAAGAATGTTAAAATAAAATATGCATATCTTAATGTCTTCCTGAAGCCATAAGCCTGTTCTGGTTCACCAGGGATCCATCTCTGCTTGTATGATCTATGGTGTTATGGACAGAGGGGGCTAAATGCAGCCAATTATATCCATGGAGCAAATCCGGAGACGAAGAGATGTATTACAGGTACAAGGAATGATTTGCTGCTGAAAAGGGCTCCATTAGCCCAGGAAAGAGGTTAGGGGGAAAAGGTTCATAGCATAAGGATGCAGATATGTGCCAGGGAATGTCATGAAGGGCTGCCAAGGGTGAAACAAAGGGGAACTCCCCACCAGGAACGTGTTCCTCTTGATAGCAATCTTTTCCAAGTGAAATCAAATGGTTTGCAAAAATATGCTGGAAATCACAAACGTTTTGTGGGTCTGGGATGTGAGATCACTCAATGATCAGGTCTTATGCATATAGCCTGTGAATGGCTTATGAATATTGATCTTGACTCTTGATAGGGCCCACTGGCTTTGCTCTCAGGCCCACAGATTCAAAATGGAGACATTCTCTTCAGCCTGTTCAAGTGAATGGAGCAGGTTTCGCCTTCTGATAACCAGCAGCCTCTGCTGTCAAGCTCTGACAGGTCTCTGAAAGTGACCCGGCACTAGCCTTCTCTGTTAGTCTACTCCAGTGGCCTTAACTAGGCTGAAGGATGGGGAGGTCTACCACCAGTTGAGTTGTGTATTTATGAGGAAGAGTTCTGGGGAACCTATTCTGTGCCAGGCTCCATGCTGAATTCTGGGAATCGAGTGATGGCCTAGACGGGCCCCATCTTCTGCTCACAGAGCTTATTTGTGGCTGGGGGTGGACTGAGTTGGATCAGCAATTATGGTGAAGTGTGATCAGTTCTAAGGTAGAAGTACAAGTTACCATGGGAGCAAACAGCAGAGACTCTCCATCTAGACTACAAGAGTGAGAAAGGCTTCCCAGGGCAACACTGTTGAAGCTGGAAAATTAGAAAAAAGGAACTATTTCACAAAAGTGCTCCTCATCCTTTGAAAGGACAATGCTAGCTCTTCTGTAGCAGACCACACCCCCACCTCTTCCGCTTGCCTCCTGAGGAAATCCTTAGAGGTTCCTGAAAGGGCCGTGCTCTCTCCTGTCTTGTGGCCTTTTTATTCTGGTGTGTCCTTCTCACAGGTCATCCTTTAAAACTCTTTTCATTAGGTAGTTTACAAAGGTCAATGTGCGTAGTGGTTATTGCTGCCACCTAGCCGACCAGGATTCAGTCTGATTCTGCCCCTGAGTTGGGAATCTTTGGGCCCAGTTATTTCACTTTGCTGAGCCTCATTTTTTCATTTGCAAAGTGAGGATAAATCAAAGTACTTACTATTGGGATTTGGAGGGACCAATCGATGGTGGCCCTCCTTCCCACCCAAGTTTCAAATAAATTGGAATACATGACAAACAATAAAGCAGTTGAGAAACTGGACGTCCCTTTCTTTAGTGATTAAGCTTGTGCTAAAGAGAATGGTTGTTACTGTATTTTATTGATTCTAAGATGTACTTTCTGTTTACATTTAACATCATGTAACCGAAGGGCATTTCACAGTCAATGGCATCTTACAATTGCCACTGGCCAGGTGGTGGTCATGACAGAGTTGTTGCTGCCTACACACACATGAACTTGGGTTATTCTGGGTGGCAAAACCAGGCCACTGAGCCTCCTGATGTTTCTGTCAATAAACTATTAAAGACCATTTAAGGAAGGACTATAAGTCCTGGTTGTTGTCTAAAAACCTTCCACTGACACCTTCTAAAAGGTAAAATGCCAGCATTAAAGTCTGTAGAACGGATGTCTGGAGCTTGGAAGAAAATCCCAGAGTAAGATAATCCCATGCTCTACCTTGCTGGCAAAGAGGAAAATGTTATATTGTAAATTAAAAATGTTGGTAACTCTGAGTCAAAATGTGATTCCAAACAGTTTGACCCTGAATGTAAATTGTTTTTAGAAAAATGATAGCCAACTTCTTTTCCTTTTTATGTATACAAAAGAGTGGTATGTCATAAATACTAAAATATGTCTAATGAAAGAGTCTTATTCAATAGTATTAAAAAAATTCAAAGTGAGGGCGCCTGGGTGGCTCAGATGGTTAAGCGTCTGCCTTTGGCTCAGGTCATGATCCCAGGGTCCTGGGATCGAGTCCCACATCGGGCTCCCGGCTCAGCGGGGAGCCTGCTTCTCCCTCTGACCCTCTCCCCTCTCATGCTGTTTCTCTCTCGCTCGCTCTCTAAAAAATAAATAAAATCTTTAAAAAAAAAATTCAAAGTGAGAGAAAGGATTGCATTGCTTAATTGTTCGTGTTTTACTTATTTGTGGTACATAAAACAATGGGACGGCCTTCCAGTTGATGGTGTTTTCCATGAGATGAAATACAATGTATCTGCAAGCAAGTAGGCTTCCAGATGCTTCCAAAAGCTGAACCATAGAGCTAAGCCAATTTATCTATGAGGACAACAGCCAGGTGCTTTATACTCTGTGGAGGCAGAGCAGAAATATGCTTCCTGTGGGAAGCTTGTTCTCCAGAAAAGGGAAACAGAAGAAGGAGCTAGCTTACACATCTAATTCCTTCTTCCAAACTCGCAAATCAGATTAAGTCGCTCTGTCTCTGTGAGGGGGCTGGGGAGAGTTCAGGAGTGTTATATACACGGAATTGCCTCCACATGGAAGGAAAGATCAGAAGTGGGAAGAAGTGTCTCATAAGTAAAGTAAAGTAAAATAAAATGGGTAATTTAAATATTATTCGGTTGTCTTCCAGCATTCAGTGTTGTTGATGAGAAGTTTGATGTCAGTCTAATTCTTGTTGTTTTATCATTTTCCTATTTTATTTTGCCCCTCCATCCTTTTGGGAAGATTTTATTTTCTCTTTAGCTTTGATATTCTGAGATTTCAAAAAGTTCTGTGTAGGTGTGGGTCTTTATTTTTCACTTATTAGGATTTTGTTCCCACTTAAATTTTGAAATGAATGTGTCTGTTCATTTCTGGGAAATTGACTGTTACTTATTTGACAATCTTCTTTGTTTTTCAGATTTAAATTTCTGGAACTCCTCTTAGACAATGCTGGATCTCCTGGATTGAATGTCCATGTCTCTTATCTTTTCCATTTTTTGAGATTTCCCAACTTCCAATTTCCAATAGTTTTCTTTCCTTTTCCTTCCTTGCTTCCTTCCTTCCTTGCTTCCTTCCTTCCTCGCTTCCTTCCTTCCTTCCTTCCTTCTTTTTTGTAGGCTCCATGCCCAGTGTGGGGCTTGAACTCACAACCCTGAGATTAACAGTTGAATACTTTACTGACTGAGCCAGTTAGGCACTCCCTCCAATAGTTTTGTTATTGTTTCTTTTTTTCCTAATGTCTGACCCTTGTTTTATAGATGTAGTATTTTCCTGACCCTCTCTGGAGACTTTTGGCCAGGCTGGAGATAGTCAGAAATGTAAAGCAAAATGGGTTTGGTGCTGGTATGGTGGACAGTTAATTCTACTGATGTGGTCCTCAGTACTTCCTTGGTAGTGTAATGGTTTCTGATCACTAGTTCTTGGGCAACACATCTCGTGATGGCAACTTGAAAACCTGCTGCCTTCTCTTCCTGGCAATCTTGGTTAGGAAGTCCGATATACCTTCTTGGCGGCTGGGCTTTCCAGGATCAGAGCCTATATTTACTGAGTAGCTAGATTCTCTCCTTTCTCTCCTGCTTTGATCCAGTATCTGGATCATGATGTGCCTTCAATATTTGCTTGGAGAATGAATGGCTTCACTTAAATGAGTTTCAGTAATTGCTTAATATATATTTCTTATTTATGTGCCTAGGAGAATATGGAGTGTTGCGTGTTGTGAAACACGAAAACATTAACAACAAAAAGTCACATCTAATGTCATTGTGGAACTTACAGTTTAGTGGAGGAATTACGCCAGTACAAGGAACAAAATTCAAGAATGATACAAAACAAACAGTATTCAGACATGCCAGAATGCAGACTTCAGACGAAGAGCTCAGAAGGGAGATGTTGGATATAGGTGTGGCGGCAGGCTTCAGGAAGGATGCGACCTTTGAAGGGGCCATTCCCATTAGGGGGCCACCAGTGGTAAAGCTTCAAAGTCAGTAGCTTGGTGGACCTGTCACTTCCTTGTCATTATCCTTCACGCAGTGCTATTTACATCACCCATCTTCCTTCCAGCCTGTAGGGAAGAAGAGGCAAGTCTCAGGGCATTAAGTACGCTTTGCCACTTCCTGCTTGAATCCAGTACCAAGATGAGTGGTTGTCATCTGCCCAGTAGTCTTCTGAGCTGGGGCCACAGAAGCTTTGTGGGAATATGGTCATCCTTTCCCCCTCCTGCTCTCTGTTCATTTCTCAGGCTACAGACAAGCCCATCTATTGTCATCTCTTTGATTTGCATTCTGTATTCCTATGATGCCTTGTCGTTTTCTCATCCTTGTTTTCCTTTTCTGCCTAATGGCAGGTGGCAGTCGCTTGGACAGGACTCAAACTACAGCTATTTCTCCTTCTGCATAGATTTCTCATATTATTTCGACCAAAAGCTATTAAATGTTGCTGTTGACATTTTCTTGTTGGCCACATGACAATAACAACATTCAGATCTCTCGCCAAACACCTGCTCAGGAAATATGTTGCTGAGAAACTTGAAGCCTTTCTTCTCTCTGTCATTCTTATCGCACACCCCTTGGCAAAGTTGACTCCAGAGTGGGGCTCTAAAGTTCACACTTTTGAGCCCGGTATTCACATCGTTCAAAGCCAGGTCCATGTCTACTTTGTCAAGGTCCTTCTTCCTTAGGTACTTTCTCACATTTGACAAGAATGCCCAAGTCACAGGGCTAGGTAAGGGGCTGGGTCAGGACCAGAACCCATCTCAGATTTTTAGTTCCATGTGAGTTTCTTTTCACTCTCCAGTCTTCCTGCAGTCTTCCTCTACAGCCATTGGGAGCGTCTCTTCCTGATGACATCCTATAGCATGCTTTGCCTAGGCCTCCCAAGTGACTTTCTTTTGGGGGAAGGGGGTCCTGGGGAGAAGCACTCACCAGGTGGTTGTAAGTGACAAGGAGAACAATCCTCATAAGGACTGCCAGTCCTGCCTAAAACACATGGCGTGTCACACTGAAAACGGGGTGGTAATTTTATCTTATTTTTTCAGTGGTCATACAGGAAAATTGAACTTTTTTCTTTTAGTGTACAGTTCCAAGAATTTTAACATATGTATAGATTTGTGTAACTATCACCACACACAGGATACAAAAGAGTTCTAGTACCCCCCTAAAAAAAATCCTTTGTTAGCCCTGTCTTTCTTTTTTTTTTTTTTTAATGATTTTATTTATTTATTTGACAGAGACAGAGATAGCGAGAGCAGGAACACAAGCTGGGGGAGTGGGAGAGGGAGAAGCAGGCTCCCTGCCGAGCAGAGAGCCCGATGCGGGGCTCGATCCCAGGACCCTGGGATCATGACCTGAGTCGAAGGCAGTTGCTTAACGACTGAGCCACCCAGGCGCCCCTGTTAGCCCTTTCTTATTGAGATATCATTGACATATAGCATTGTATACGTGTAAGGCATACAACGTGTTGGTTTGATACCCTTATATATTGCCATATGATTATTCCCCCAGGATTAGCTAGCACCTCTACCACATCACATAATTATCATTTCTTTTTTGTGGTGAAAACATTTGAGGTCCAGTCTCCTAACAGCTTTCAAGGATATAATGCAGCGTCGTTAACTATAATCACAATGCTGTGCGTTAGATCCCCAGAACTTACTCATCTTCTTCCTGCCAGTGTGTACTCCTCGACCAACATTTCCCCAATTCCCCCACCCCCAGCCCCCGGTAACCACAACTCTACTCTGTTTCTATGCATTCAGTTCTTCTAGATTCTCAAGTGACATTTAATCAAACAGTGCTCTGTATTCTTGGTTAACTTTGTCCAGAGTTGATATTTAGCTGGCATGTTCCAACATGGTCATACAGGTTGTTAAAATATCAAAAGACTCTTATGGTAGTGTGTAAATAACGGTGACTCCGAATCCCTAAGTAAACTGCTCCCACAGTCATCCTGGCTGTACTGGCCCCCACTCTGGGACCTTCCCAGAAACTCCTTGTGATCTTCCTATCAGGCTTACACCTGGCCCAGTAAGAGGCTTCCTAGCCCTGCTCCAGTCCTATAGCTGTGTTTGTTTTTACTGGTCGATGCCCCCAGCATTGGGGTTGTTAGAGATTTTGAACACCAGTCAGGATGTGGCGTGCTTGTCCTATAAAGAGCTACGGGGCCCGTCAGCCTCTATGGCCAGGGAAATGGTGCCCTCACTCTCCTCTTAGTCACAGCTTCACGAGCAGATGCCTTGTTACTACTGCTGGTGCCTTCCGCACTTCCCACACTCCTCCCTTCACCAGCCAGGAGCCGTCTTAACTGTTTCTGCTACTGCTATCCGGTACCTCCAGCCACCATCTTGTCATCCTCCTTGGGATGCTGCCCACAAAGCTAATGTGTCCCATTCCTCCACCTCTGCGGTTCCTCCTGTGGCAGCACGCCGTTCTTCCACCTGGGCTGGCGGCGCTCGCTCTCGCAGCAGTTCTACCCCCTGTTGCTCCCCCCTGAGCTGCTGACTGGCAATCCCTCCTGTTCCAGATCCTCAGTCGTCACCTCTCAGTTCCTGCAAGCTTTCAGAGGTTACCCACAGCAGTGTTACCTGGACCCCCTAGGATTCAAGATTTGTTCATGTTCATGCACCAGCTTTTGTTTTCTTGGAAGATAACTGCACATCCAGGATGCTAAGTGCTCTTCTCTAGCCCTCGCACCATGTTGCTAGATCCGCCTCATCACGCCAGACAGCTTTTTTTCTCTCCTCAGAGTAGATTGCGTTCCAGGGGTGGATTCCACAGTCCTCCCCTGTGGTTTGGCCCTCATCAGATTCTTCTTCAAACCCATCCCAAAATTTCAGAAAAGTCTATTTCTCTCTGAATTCCCAACACGGAGAACTGAGGGTGTTGTTCTTCTGGAGAAGGTCCCCATTCTCACATAAATCACCCTGGGAAAATGAACACTGGGGAAGGAAAGGCATCAGCCTCCCATTGGAAATTTGTTTGGATTCAGCCAAGATCTCCTCTTGGCACTCTCATACTTGTCACTTTATTGGGGACAGAGAAGATGCTCCCCCACCCCCTTTATATTCTCTCATATCATCTAACACAGGGCAAGGCACCTCGTAGGCATTGTATATAAGTTCATGGAGTGAATGCATGCATGGATTCACTTCTCTGATGGGCATCACCACTGCAGTTTATCACACTAGGGGCTTCCCATTCTGCTGTGTGTTGTGAGGCTTCAGAGATCTCCTGAGCCTCTTAATTTTATAAGCAAAGATTCTGTATATGTGAGGTTTTTTGAGAGCAAAGCCTATAGCTTTTTTTCCCTGCGGATTTTCAAACAAATTTACGCCTTTTACTTTTAAGATAGATCTTGGGAATCTTCAAGGGGGTTATCTTACTCAGATGAGAATTCATCATTCTACGTGTCTCAAAGTCTGACTGAGTCTGGAAGTATGTGGAAGTGGGTCCCCAGGTAGGAACAGACAGCTCTTCAGATTATTCTATCTTACAAGAAAGGACTTAATGCTTTGCTTACTTACTGGTCAGATCTGGCACTCTCTCTTGGCCCTGGCTTTACTGATGTAGAATCTTCTTTGTGGCTGCCATCCCTTGTCAGCTTGGCAGTCGACCAAGTCATGCTCACTTCCTGGTCTGTGACCCCATTATCAGTGTCACCATGCATTTTTCAAATAGGCTGTCTGTGCTTGCTGTTTAGATCATCTATTTTGGGGAATCTATAGAAGGCTCCCCAAACACATGCCCGAGTCCTTTTCTTTAGAATTATACTCTGAGGGGGCCCTGAACCAAAAAAAAAAAAAAAAGATGAGTCATGTTAATGACATCTTGGGTTGAAAACATACTTGAGATTATCCTTTTGATGTCTTAGAAGCCTAAAATCAGGCCACCCTGAGTCCGTGATGCTTTTCTTAGACTAGGATATTGTAGAAGTAAACGATCCAAAGTGGGAATGGGGATGGGGTCTTCAATTATTAAGCATTTCATCAAACTGATGTAATTAGAGCACTTTTTACAGGGGAGCTAGCTTCTCCAGTATATGAAGTATTGAACTGGCATTACCCCACCCTTTCGAAGCAGCCGGCAACAGTTTACGTTTAGAGCAACAAAAAACAGTATAAGCACCCCAAGCATTTCAGGAGCTAAAATAATCACAACTCCCTTCCTATAATAATACCCACAACCGGGGCTAGACATTCACAAGACTTTTCACCATCTTTGTATTCACTGTTTGTGGGAGGGATAGATGGGCAGAAAAGAAGAAAAGAGAGAGGTAGGAATTGCCGTCAAAGCTCTCAGCAGGAGGCAGGCCTTAGATGGAGCCTCCCTCCTTTTCTTCCAAGAGGGTGCTGTTGGGATTATAAATTAACAACCCCAGGGAATCAGTTTGTCCCTTTAAGGCTATTAAAGGGACCAAGATGAGCCGGATTCCCAAATGAGCTTAGAGGATTACTGGACCAGGTGGAAGGTGGCTGCCCAAGGGGGGAAGAGAAATTGGCTTCTAGTATATCATTTTGGAGTTGTCCAACGTTAATCCCCAGACTGATTTAAGCAGGAGGAATTTGAGATAGTAATGGCCAATTGGCTATTGCTTCTTTCTGATAACAGCCGGTGCTCTCACAACAGACGCTTAACCCAGGTGTGGGCAATGTGAAAGGTGGGAGCCCTAGATGTGGGCAAGATGATAAAGGAGTGAAGTGGGTGGGCGCCAGGTGGCAGGCAGAGGGGAGGTGGGTGGGCCAGGTTTGGGGAATGCAAGTATCATCTGCTTCTCTGCGACTGATTTCTAGGAAGAAAGAGCAGGCCTGCTCTTGTTCCACAGAGGGACTATAGCTTCAGGGCAGACGACACTCTTCAAAGGCAGGAGCTCATTTTCTCCCTGGATTAAGGAGAAGATTCATGAGGTCAATGGCATGGGCTGTGTAGCCCACTCAGAGGCTGTCCTGGAAGCATCCATCAAGCCGGAGACCAGCCGTCCAGTCTTGACCATTGGCAAGTATCTATTTTAGGTTGACCCCATCCTCACTTGCTGGAGGCAGGAGATGTTATTCAGTGTGTCAGGGAACTCATTAAACTACTAGATGGTAATTTTTCTAAGTTAACTTTTTTTTTTTTAAACCCATCCTTGGCATGTGAGCTCTGAGAGGATCTTAGGATGGCTGGCCTTTGGCTGGCTGGCTGGCTTAGAGGCTTCCCTGGCTCTCACCTGGACAATCACAGCACGATCTCACCCAGCTGGGCTCATCCTCTGAGGTCGCCCCCGCATCCCACATCAGTGCCCCTTCCACACAGCCCCCGGGCCGTACTTTCTCAAACAGCATAGTAATGAAAGGCCTTTGCTTAAAAACCACCAGACTCTCAATGTCTGTCCTTGATACAGTCCTCATTCCTTAGCGCGTCTATTAGCTCACTAATAATCCAATTCCCACTTTTTCCTTTCTTTTTTTTTTTTAAGATTTTATTTATTTGACAGAGAGAGACAGCGAGAGAGGGAACACAAGCAAGGGGAGTGGGAGAGGGAGAAGCAGGCTTCCCGCGGAGCAGGGAGCCCGATGCGGGGCTCAATCCCAGGACCATGGGATCATGACCCGAACCGAAGGCAGACGCTTAACGACTGAGCCACCCAGGCACCCCCAGTTCCCACTTTCTTGTCCAGCCTATCTCCTATCAAGTTTTGCCCTGCAGGTTCTCCAAGAAACCACCTGTTTTTCTGTGCGTGGGCGCCTCTCTTTCAAACACTTGCTCGCGCTGCTGTAATCGGAGTCCCATCTCCTCTGCTTTTGCTCAGCCACCGGTTCCTCAGTGACCTCATTTGAAAAATCTCCTCTTTCCCCCCCACCCCGCTTTTCTCTCTGCCCTGCCCCATTCAGGCAGACGTCATTGTGTCCTCTGCTATTCTCCCAAAGCATCTTTTTTTTTTTTTTAATTTTATTATGTTATGTTAGTCACCATACAATACATCATTAGTATTTGATGTGGTGATCCACGATCCATTGTTTTCTTTTTTTTTTTTTTTTCACGATCCATTGTTTTCGTATAACACCCAGTGCTCCATGCAGTACGTGCCCTCCTTAATACCCATCACCGGGCTAACTAATCCCCCCTACCCCCTCCCCTCTAAAACCCTGTTTGTTTCTCAGGTCCATAGTCTCTCATGGTTCATCTCTCCCTCCAATTCTGCCCCCGCATTTTTCCCTTCCTTCTCCTAATGTCCTCCATGTTATTCCTTATGTTCCACAAATAAGTGAAACCATATGATAATTGATTTTCTCTGCTTGACTTATTTCACTTAGCATAATCTCCTCCAGTCCCTTCCATGTTGATGTAAAAGTTGGGTATTCATCTTTTCTGATGGCTGAGTAATATTCCA
>NC_138374.1:107006130-107040083 GCF_054177405.1 Leptonychotes weddellii
CTGAGCCACCCAGGCGCCCGATTATTTTATTTTATTTTTTAAAGAAGAGAAAACAAATCACTTTCCAAAGGTAGTTTAAATGTCATCCTGCCTGGAGGAAAGGCAATGGGCTAAGTGACTTCTCAAGGTCTTCCTTAACCTGAGGATTTTTATAACCACTCACCCAGAAAGTGTGCTCCTTGAGTAAAAGTCAGCTAGCTGCGTTTTCCCAAGTAAGAACTAGAAGACACTGTTTCTCTGTAAGTGTGCAGATTACAGTGATAGATGAACCCCAGCACCTTCTCTCAGATGCTGGAATCTTTTGTCACCAATACAAACAAATGTCCATTGCTCTCAGACATCTGAGTGGCTCCCAGGCAACTCGGAGAGAGTCAGGAGATTTCGTGCTAATTCTCTGGCTGGTGGCGAGGTATCATGAGCTCCTGGGAGACACATGTGAAGTCCCTCATTCTGGCTCAGGAACGCACTGATGGTTTAAGGGCTCTACTTGGGGAACTTGAGGCTGCACCTGGCTCAGCCCTCGACTACCTGTGGTACAAGATTCCGCGACCCCATAGAACTCACACCATAGAGGTTAGGAGGGCAGGTGCTGGAGTCCAGCTGGGTCTACCGCTTATGAACTGAATGAGTTTGTCCCCGCGACTGCGATCCTTAAATTCAGTTTGCAGTTTTGCCTTTCATAAAATTGTGGTGACAGTACCTACTTTGGAGAAGCCTGGTGAGGATTAGAGGGCATCATTTATGAGTACGGGGTGGTCCATTGCCTGGTACAATAGTGGGTGCTCACTACCTGTTTGATGCTGTCATTAGTTTCATTTTCTTATCTCTGATCCCCTGGGCCAGGAGATCTTTTTCACCCTTGAGAGTCCGTGAGGCAAATGCGACTTTGTCCACAGTGCCACCGACTTCATTTCCTCCTTCCATCTTCTTGGGCACCCCACAGTTTCCCCCAGACACCGGACTGCCATGCTGACCTCTCTCTTGCCCGTCGCACGGGGCCCCTCCCTTGTCACTCAGTCCTCCACATGCTGCTTCGGTGGTTGATGAAGGATCCTGTCAGGTCTACAACTGTACGTTCTCCTCCCCCTCGGCCATTAATCCCGTCAAGCGCTGAGCAATGGCCTTGCCGAGCCATCCCCTCCCATGAGCAATCTGCGAGGCTGCCTGACATTCATAAGTTCCGGAGCTGTTTTTTCCCTCTGAAACAAAGTCATCTCCAAACTTTTACATTATAGATCATCCCGGAGCTTTATTTTCACCATCACTGAGCTGGAAAGGGGACTAAGATATCCCATATTTCCCTCCTCCTCAAAATCAAGCATCTCAAATAAAAACCCTTCCGATTCTCATCTTTTTCATTTGCTCTCCTAATGCTCAAATGAAAACGAGACTTTGCCTTTTGATATTCACTCCTTTGTCAATTTTCCGGTGGCTGCCAACCCAAGAGCGCTGGGGACAGGCTTCAGCAAGTCCTGGGTGAGAACGTGATGGTGGCTACACTGTCACCAGGCAGACAGGCAAGCCCGGCTGCTCTCTGGGTGCCGGTTCTGCTAATACCCCAGGACTGGTTTGACTAAATAGCTTTCACAACAGTGAGGTCCGTGAGGCAGTGTGGGAGCTAGACTCTTGTAAATAGCACGGGTGGGCATAGAGTGCACATACACGGGGTAGACAAGAACTTCAGAACCAGTGTGAATTTCCAACTTCTCCTGGGCTTCTCTGTGCTTTCAGGATAATTTAACCTTCTAATCGCTGGGAGAATGTAATCAGATGTCCTAATCTATGGGAAGATGCTACTAATTGATTGTGTTGACCCTAATCAGGGCATTTGCCATTGGAATGAAGACCACATGAAAAGTGTGTTCAACCTCCAACATGCTTCTCTAAAAATGCAATTTCAGGCCGTCTACTAGGCAGATCTAGGGAGATGTATTTGCCCTGGAGTGTGTCCCTGGTGTTTCTCAAATTTCAAATCACACGTGTAAAGTAGCCATGTAACTCTAATTATATTTCAACCTGATTTTACACACGTGCACCTAGACACCCCCCCCCCCCCCCACACACACATGCATCTGCTCTGGGTGAGGTTCTGTCCCCAGCCTACCTGATACCACAGTGGCCCAGGCTGGCAAGAGCTTGTTTTATTACTACATAATTATTAAGCTTTGTTCTTCTTTTCCTTTGAACTTTTGAGATACTGGTTTTTATTCTACGTGGCTCTTCACTGAAGGAAAGGAGAAATTTATTTGGCAGGTGCAGTTCTTTGTTTTAAAATTAAATTGACTCTATCCTTTTGTCTTCTTCCCTTAGAAGCACTTATTTACATGTGTTCTCACTATTTCTTGTTTTACTTTCTTGCCTTTTGCATTGTACCTTTCTCTTCCTTCCTCTGTCCTTTTCCTCTCTTTTTGGTTTGCGTGCATGCACACACACACACACACACACACACAAATGCAGTCGCTCTCTTGGTTAGATCTCTTTGGTTTGCATATAAGTAATTCCTTCTGCCATGTTCAATAGCACTGAGCTGAAGTGATGTCACTTGATGATTTCTCTGATGACTGTTGCCCCCTGGGAGGCAATTATTGTTCGTGGTTAGGGAGGACGTCCCTGGATCCTAAGGTTCTTTCTGCTTCTTTTCCTTAGCTTAGACGTACAAGTTCTTTTGTGCTTGGAAGTTTCAGTTCAGGCTTTATTGACTCCTACCTTGGGATTTATTTTAATGGAGAGTAACTACTTCTATGCTTGAGATAGAAAACTTTGGCTAACCTTATTAAATGAGTTAGCTTGGCAATGCTAAAAGATAGAAGTGGTCCAGATTTTGTGGGGCCTAAAGCTAATACAAGAAAATAAATTTAAAATTACAAATAAAAACACTATATGCAGGACCTTAAAAAGGACCCCTGAGAGTGAGGGCCCAGAAGCTTAAGCTTCACTCACGTCATGATAAATTTATTTCTGGTAAAATGGGATCCTCATTGCAAGACCCTAAAATAGTTTGCTCCTCCAAAAATCTGGTTTGCTTTGCTATAGTTCTTTAAGATACCCTCAATCATCTCCCTGCCATGTACCCACTTACACTTAAAGATAAGAGAATCGCCATTTGACTTTTGAGCTTACTGTTCAGGTGAGTCACAACTGTCACAGTTGCTCCTGACTCAGGATTTTGGCTTCAGCTTCTGGCCACTCTGGTCTTGGCTTTCCTTTCTGTTTATCTTTGGGTCTGATCACTTTCAACTCTTCCTTTTCTAGATTGGATTAAATTGCCCTACTTTTCTGACTCCTGTAGAAATTTCCTGCTGTACTCTCAGCCCCAAGGAACCCAAATCCCAGTCAAATTCCATTCCCTGGGGGTAATATCTAGATAGGCTCAATCTGTTGGTCTGGTTAGAAGCGGGGGAGAGGTTTCAGACAGTTACAGAGCTTCAGTGACATCCATAGTGAGTCCAGGCCAATCCCTTGACTTGGCTCTATTAGTCATCTTCTTCCACCATAATAGAGAAAAAAAAATCATCTTTTTCCCTTTAACAAGTACTGTAGTCTTATATTATGCAAAGGCTAAATGTCTCCAGTTGAATCATGCAATATCAGGGGTATGCCCAGGGGGCTCTGGGAGCACAGGTGAACAGAACTGAACCCATCCTAAGGATTCTGGAAGGTTTCTATGAGGTGGTCACAGAAGACTGTGAATGCCAAGTCAACCAGCTTGAAGTTTATCTTTAGGAAAATGGAACCCACTGACCAGGGTGGTGGCTTCCCCAGCTTTTCCTTTTAGAAATCCCCTGCTGGCAGCTCCTGGAATATGGGTTGGAAGAAGCCATGCTAGAGGCAGGAAAAGTAGTTGGTCAACCACTGCGGTCCAAACGAGAGACTAGAACACTGTTGATGGGAAGGGAAAACAGGCATAGGAGATAAGAGGTATGGATTCAATAGTTAGGAAATACCGTAAGTAGAACTACAGAATTCTAAGTCACAGTCACTGGCAAGACTACATAAGGTTCCACATCTTTCCTGCCCACCTTGCTCTATTTCATCCCTTTTCTAGCTAGGACAGAAAGAAGATGGGTGAGGCATGGTATGTTTTTTTTGTAAGGTGAACCGTGTTTATTTGTTAAGCTGTGTTATCAAATGAGGCCAGTGGCAGGTCTGAGGTGAGTGAAGGAAACTCCACTGCAGGAGACCCCAAATTCTAATCAGCTAGTGGCCCAGCTACTATGTCTAGGTGGACCCCTCAACTATCTTCCTTGCCCAGCTGTTCTGCCTGGGCTTGCTTTCTCTCTCAGGCTGCTGATTTAAGAGAGCAGCCTTGCCTTTCACTAGTGTTTACGACGGGTGAGACATGGGCTCTTGGGACTGAGAAACACTGTAATTCACAGAGCTCACAGCTCCCACTGGGTGAAACTCAGATATATAAAGGCTGGTCTGGAAACCAAGGCCTCCTGGATTCTAATCAGACAGGCTTGATTCCTCTCCTTCCAGTGGCTTTTATGACCCATCCTTGCCTGAGATGACAAAGTTCCTCATTGGCCACCAAAAGGTAAAAATCCGTAAGAGGCAATTCAATTTCACAGGTCATAAAGTTATATGTCCACTTCTTGCACTTCTTCTTCTTGTTTATTATGGCAGAGAACTTCTGAGTTCACCACCTATATTTTGTCAGTGGATAGAAAGTGTTTTATCCTACATGTTTCTCCTGCCTCCTCACCCTGGCCTTGCCTGTATCTCATTCTATTCCTTACCTAAGAGATCCATTAAATCAAGGCTCGCCACTTCCTGGCAGATAAAAGCAATATGCCCGTTCCTGAGACTGGGGATGCATTTCCTCTGGGTGATGGGACTTGTGGTAGAGTGAGGGGCAGAGGAGGTAAGCAAAAGGAGGGACACATGCTCCCCTTGTCTGAGTAGCACCTAAACTAACTATATAGTTTTTCTTTTCCCCTGGGCTCCCACAGTTTTACATACACAGATACAGTGTTTTCATCCTGAGGATAGTAAATATCTAGTTCCACATGTTTATTGTTCCCTTTTTTCTTTTTTTTGGTAACTTTATTTATTTATTTATTTAGAGAGTGCACAAGCAGGGGGAGGGGCGAAGGAGAGGGAGAGAGAGAATCCCAAGCAGACTCAGTGCTGAGCATGGAGCCCAATGGGGGGCTCGATCCCACAACCCTGAGATCATGACCTGAGCCAAAACCAAGAGTCAGATGCTTAACCGACTGAGCCACCCACGTGCCCCTGTTCCCTTATTTCTATGCACCTGGTAGGGAGGCATGTTTCATGTTATCAGACTTGCTATAGCCCCTTGATGGAGGAGTTTTCTGTCTCATGTGACTTCTTGCCCCCATGGTCATGGCTGACTGAACCAGGAATAAACCCCTGACCAGAAGGTAGCCAGCCAACTCATTACCTGACTGAAGATGTAAGACCTGGGCCAATTAGATTCTCCCTTTTGAGAATTTTTTTTTTCCCATCATTTTATTATAAAAAATTTCAAATAAATGAATCACTAAATTCTACCCCTGGAACTAATAATACACTATATGTTAACTAACTTGAATTTAAATTAAAATGAAATAAATTTAAGAAATTCCAAACATTTAGAAAAGTTGAAAGAATTATACATTAACTACCTATAAACCCACCATTAGATTCTATAAGTAACATTTCACCCTGTTTTCTCACATCTCTATCCATCTAGCCATTCTTCTAGTGATCCATAAATACATAATATTTTCTAGGCATGTCAAAGTAACTTGCAGAAATCACTGCACAATGAAACATGGTATAGAGACTGTTGTGAGTTGGTGGAGAGTATTGGAGCTAGAAGATGACATAGAACTAGGGGCTGGACATGACTGGGTCTCAGTCATGGACAGCTGGTTAAGTGGTGGATCCAGTTTGCAGAGAGAAGGAAATGGAGCAGACATGTAGAGAAAAGCAGAGGCTCGTAACCACTATGGGGCATAGAGATGCAGAGAAAAATTGCTTCAGTTCAGAAACCTTTCCAGTGCTGGGTTATAATTTCCATGGGGACCAGCTATACTTATTTTTTAATTTTTGTTTTTTTAGATACAATAAGATTTCTGGGTCCTTTACAAAAATCTCTTTTTAAATTTTATTTATTTATTTTTTATTTAGAGAGGGAAATAGCGGGGAGGGGCAGAGGGAGAGGGGGAGAGAGTAGTGGGGGAGAGAGAATCTTAAGCAGATTCCACGCCCAGTGAGGAGCCAGACGTGGGGCTCAATCTCACAACCCTGAGAATATGACCTGAGCCGAAATAAGGAGTTTGAAGCTTAACTGACTAAGCCACCCAGGTGCCTTGATAAAATCCCTTTTTACTAGAGCTACTTTCAGGCAACCTAAAGACTCCCACTTTGAACATCCTACTTATTTCAGCATAGTCACTGGGCTCCTACCATGGTCCAATGAGTGTTAGGCACTCTGAAGACATGGTTCCCTCTTCCTGAAATGCCCTGCCCCATGATTCCATGGCAGACAGTCAACACCTGCTCTTCCTTTAGTGGCCCATTTCTGTGAAGCCTTCCCTCACTGGCCAAGGCAGAAGGAATCAATCTCTCATTTGTGCTCCTAGAAACCCTTATACACACTCACACTGTACTGATCTCAACACTGTGTCTGAGTCCTCTATAGATTGCGAGTCACAATGAAAGTGATGTAGACCTTTTTATATCACCACGAGCTAAAAATATTTAGCACACAGTAGACCTGCAATAAACGTAGCAAGGTTGATGTGCATTTTCTTCCATTGGTATGACTGGAAAGCCTTCTAGACCTTTTCTGCTAGAGGGCTGCAGCAACCACGGAAATGCACTGCTCAGATCTCCCTGCAAGAGAGAGGCTCCCACATGGAGCACAGTGAGCCGACAGTCTCCAGCTGCCGTGTTTTGGGCTGTCATGGTGTTCAAGCTGAAGACATGCACTCTGCTAGTAGCTTCTGCCAATGACTGAGGACAGGGGTATCTGTGTGTGGAGTAACAGGAGCTACACATTTCTGACTGACATAGGGCTGGCTAGCATTTTCTCAGGGCTGCTCTGCAGTCTGAGGCTCTTCCTACCCAATCCTCCTTCCTTCCTTTTCTTCTTCCAGAATTGGTAGACCCTCATCGTGGCCTGAAGACTACCTTGTTTCTGTTCCCTCCCTCCATTATCTTTCATAGGTATTACCCCCAATAAATCTCTTGCGTTTCAGACTTCCTTGGTGTCTGCTTTTTTGAGAACCTGAAGTGACATAGCTATTACTGGAAGTGGTCAAAAAAAAAAGTCAAGTGGTAGGATGGGGTTTGGGAGCTAGATCCCTGATCACCATCTGGCTGTCCAAAAGGATCTCAGCTAGAGTGGTATGTGGTCCACAGACAGTTCTTGGTCAAATTTCACTAGTTGTGATTTTGGAAAATGTCCCCCTAGAAGGAATGTCCTTCCTGGTGTGATGATTCGGGCACTGGAAAGGTATAGGGTAACAGTGCACACAGGACGATGGAATTGGCTGATTTTGACTATGTTGCTGTGACCTCCTACAGAGGGATAATGAGAAACCGAGGGTAGTTAACAAACAGCTAAAACATTAGTGTGTCGGCCAGAGAGCTTTTTTGGTAGCTTAAAAAGCCCATTATCTCCTGTGGTGGATAATTAGATGAGGAGGTAATGCAGGTTTTGGTAGTTCTAGTCACAGAGCTTCAAATACTGAATTCTCAGTCAAATCTCAGGTCTAATATGGTTATAGGGACATCTGGGTGAATATCACGGGGATTATACCTCTGTAAGCTCCCCTGAGCCCTCAGAGCATGAAGAGGTTAACTACTCCTCCTATTAAGAGATAGCATTTCTCCTGTTTAGAAAGACACGGCAGAGACTTTGCCGCCACAAGGCAACAGGTGCTCCCTCAGGAGCTGTACTTCCTTTCCCAGTTGCCAGACCAATTATCAGAGTTAAATCCTACCGTAACCCACCCGGGGGAGTGTTGAGCCTGATAAGGAAGGAAAAGGCTTCCATCCCACAGGAGATGCAAGACTTAGCCACTGTTTCCTGGCAGAAGCCATCGAGGTGGATAATGAAGATGTTCAGAGGCTGGAACATAAGACTGAATAAGAAGCATTCACTGACTTGGGGCTAGTCTCTCAGGATGTAGTTTTATATCCTGGGAAAGATTTTAGGGTTTGGGACAAACTCACTGCTAGAGTGAATCTTAGAAGCCCAAAGGAAATGTTCGTGCGGAGCAAAACAAAAATGCCTGAGTTGCTGTAAAAGATGGTGTAGGAGTGATTTAGGAGGTTTAGGCTCAGGAAAGTCAGCGTGCCAGAATGGAGGCATTATCAGAGGCCAGAATACCCACTGGAAGATTATGTTCCGTGGGAGGGCCAAGAGACCAGACACTCTCTTCCTGAAGGCTATCAAAACTGTGCTGAGGGGTGCCTGGGTGGCTCAGATGGTTAAGCATCTGCCTTCGGCTCGGGTCATGATCCCGGGGTCCTGGGATCGAGCCCCACATCGGGCTCCTGGCTCAGCAGGGAGCCTGCTTCTCCCTCTCCCTCTGCCTCTCCCCCTGCTCATGCTTTCTCTCTGTATCTCTGTGTCTCAAATGAATAAATAAAATCTTAAAAAAAAAACAAAAACAACTGTGCTGAAGAGGAGTGTTAACGAGTTCAGTCGTGGCTTACCTCCGCAGGTTGGGGCTGACAATAGATGAGGCTGCCACAAAATTTGGTTTATTAATGTAATAGAAATGACGGGGCCCCAAAATAATAGAAGCCAGGTAGCAGTTCTTAATCTTCAGAAGCTGGTAAGATGGGGGCGGGGGTAGCCAAGGGAGATTAACCTACAGGGAATGAAAGAGATATTCATTTCTTCCTGGAATCTTTGCTTCGATGGGAAAATCTTTGATTTTATTTTCCAACCCTGCAAGTTATGGAATTTTTTTTTTTGGACTTTCAACACTTCCTTTTAATTCTGTTTATACCGAAGACAACTCTTACCTGAATTCATACCTCTCTTGTGGTATCTTATGAAATACTGTCAGCAGAAGCCAGCTCATATTTCCGCATTTTGCCTCAGAATCACTCAACTGGACCAGCTCATCAGGTGCATTTTTTCTGTCTTCCAGTTGATCACATGAGACAGTTTTACCACATTTCATCACCTCATAGCACAGCCATGTCTTCAGTGTTATTTAATAATTTCCTTGATCTGGGTCCATATATTTTAGGTGTTTGCTAACATAAGTGCCCATTTGTAGGTCCCAGTATCTGTATCAGTCAGCTCCTGCTGTGTAATAAACCACCCCCGAACTTAGTAGCATGTAATAATGGCCTCTTGTTATTTTGCTCACCCTCCGCAGGTTAGCCGGGCTGCTCTGCATCAGACTGTGTCCCTGCAGAGGGGCGCGCAGGCTTTGCTTCACACTGCAGGCCCATGGGTCAGCCTCTGTTCCCTGTGAGACTTTTATTTGGGAACCAGTGGGTTACCCAAGGCACGTTCTCCCCATGGCACTGGCAAAAGCGCAAGTGAACAAACCCCACTGCGCATACACAGCGTGAGTCTTTTCTCGTGTCCTATTTACTAATCTTCCACTGGACAAATCAAGTCACGTGGCCAAACCCAGCCAGCGGCAGTGGAATGAGGAAGTATAACCTCCCACAGTAGAAAGGACGGGAGTGTATATTTTCTGACCACTAATCTGAACTATCAGAGCTGCACTAATTTGGGGACGTTTTATTACACATCTACGTAGAGTACTTGGATGTATATATGAGTTTGGATTTTAAGGCAGGGGTGTAGGCCAGAGACAAGCATTTTGGAGGTGGTAGCATAGAGTTGCATATAAAGCTATCACCTTGGAGGAGGTTGCCAAGGGAGTGTGTGAAGATAGAGAGCAGAAGAGGATAATTCTGAAAATTGGGGCAGCCAGGCTTTCAGAGACTGATAAAAGAGGAATCAGCAAAGGAAATAGGATGAAAGTGATCAATGAGGTAAGGGGAAAACCAGGAGACCACAGGGTCTGAGAATATTTATAGATTTCACTTCAAAAAGTATTTAGGTGAACATTTTAAGCCTTAAATACCCATGTTAGAAATGACAAAAAAAAAAAAAAAAAGGTAGAAGTTAATAAGATTAACATCCAACTTAAGAAGTTAGAAAGGGGGCAACAAAATAAATCCAAAGAAAATAGCAGGGGGAAAATGAGGAAAAAGCAGACATCAGTGCAACAAGAAACAGAGATACAGTAAGGATGACTGACAACATCAAACATATATTCTGTGGAAAGACTAATTCAGCTGACACAACTATGGTGAGATGAGCCGATTCAAAAGAAAGGAGGCCCAAGCAAGTAACATTAGAAATGGGAAAGAAGTCAAAACTGCAAGTGCTACAGAGATACAAAGAAGAATGTAAAAATCTTGCAATCAATGCAATGCCAGTAAAGTTGAAAGTGAATGAAATGGGCAAAATACTCCAACCAAGTTATCAAATATGAACTAAGAAGATTTAGAAAGCCAAACACCCTATAAAAATTAAAAATATTGAAACTATAGTGAAATCTTCCCATAAAAACATCACCCAGAAGTTTTTTTCTCTTTTCTTTAATGTCAGTTGTAACATTCAAAGAACTATTTCTATGTTTATACCTGAACTATTGCAGAATATAGTAAAAAAGGAATACTCTTTAACTCATTTGTGAGGTTAGCAAAATTTGATACCAATAACTAAAGAACAGTAAGAAAATTATTATTCTAGGTCACTATCTCTTATGAACATAGATGCAGAATTCCTAAACAAAATATTAACAAATCACTTCTGCTGCATGGAAAAAGATAATGTGGGATGGTCAGTTTAGATTAAATTCTGCAATGTGAGTTTAATTC
Source organism: Leptonychotes weddellii (assembly GCF_054177405.1). Lineage (NCBI taxonomy): Eukaryota > Metazoa > Chordata > Mammalia > Carnivora > Phocidae > Leptonychotes > Leptonychotes weddellii. The sequence goes on from NC_138374.1 coordinate 107,017,009, forward strand.
AACACCAGACTAGCAATTACTAGAATTCGGTGAATTAACAAATTAAAGGAAAAAGTGAAAAAAGTTATATTTCATATAGATGCAGAAAAATCTTTTTTGGATGCCTGCACATACTTATTATTTTAAAAAAAATACTCTCAGCAAACTAGCCAAAGAAGGAAATTTATTTAACAGTTAAATATCATCCACAGGAAACCTAAAGCAACCACTAAAATAGTGGTGGTGAAATGTTGAATGCGTTCTTAACAAAATAGACAAGACAAGGGTGTTTATTCTCACCACTTTTATTTAACATTGCAGTGAAAGTTCTAGCAGAGCCAAAAGGAAAGAAAACATAATAAAAGGTAGAAGAATTGGAAAGTAAGAAACAAAAGTGTGATTTTTTAACAATTATATTACTGAATCTGTAGGAAACCTACAATGATCTAATTTATTAGAAAAAAGAGAAGAGTTAAGCAAGGATGTTGGATATAAAATCAATATACGAAAATTAACTGCATTCCTATACCCAACAATACACATTTAGAAAATGTAATTTTAAAAGGAGTCATTTGTTCTGGCTTCTGGTAACAATAGGGTAACTTAGCTGAACTAATCGTTCCTCAGATAACAATTAGAAAATATGGAAAAAAAAATTTTTAGAACTGTCCAACTTTTTAGAGAAACAGGAGACTTACCAAAAGCAGAAAGAAACTAGCAAGGAGTCAACCCTTGAAAGATGAACTGTGAGTTAGGTATTTTAATATGGGATGCTCCCCAGTGCAGCGAAGCTCATTGGGCAGACAGCCACAGCCTTACTGGCTTAATGTGTTAGAGAACAGAATTTGGGACAATTAGAAAAATAAAAATAAATAAGTAGAACATTAGGTGGGGAAATTCTCGATGGTAAGGATCCCTAGAGGGGTGAACCCCAAAATCTGTATATATAATCCACCAAAATCCTTGGATGAACATTTGCTTTCCTTTCACGGGGGAGACTCCAGAAGGAGGTGTGATAAAACAAACAAACAATGAAGAAAAACAGTGGAAGCTGAAAGAGCCAAGAAGAAATTTAAACTTCCGTCCATCGCAGGAGAGACAGAATTTGGAGTTTGAGTACAGCTAAAGTGAAAAACAAAATTACTCTCCAGGTTACAATAACAATGTAGACTACACAACTTTCATCATGTCCAGTATCAATCAATTGTCAAGAGACATGTGAAAGTAACAGAACATTCGGGCCCATATATGAGAATAAAAGAAGTCAATAGACCCCAAGTTCAAGATGATACAGATGTTGCAATGAGGAGGTAGGGACTTCTAAGCAGCTGTTGTGAATATGTCCAAGAATTTAGAGAAAGATACATTCATAATGAACAGATGGAAAATATAATCAGAGAACTAAAACCTATAAAACAGAATAACATGGAGATTCTAGAGCTGAAACGTATCACTACTGGAATGAAAAATTTGTTCAATGAGTTTAACAGCAAATAGGAGATGGCAGAAAAGTCAGTTAACATAGAGCTAGAACAATAGAGGATTGCCAGAGGGGAGAGGGTGTGGGATGGGCAAAATGGGTGGAGGGAGCAGGAAGCACAGGCCTCCGGTTAAGGACTGAAGTCACTGAGATGAAAGGTAGAGCAGAAAATGTCATCAAAGGTACTGTAATAGCATTGTATGGTGACAGATCGGAGCTATACTTAGAGTGAGCAGAACATAACATAGAGTTTTCAAATCACTATGTTATAAATCTGAAACTAATGTAACATTGTGTGTCAATTAGCTTCAATTAAAAAAAAGCTAAAACAATAGAAATTACACAACCTGAGAAGGGGAGACAAAAATATTAAATAAAAAGAAACAAAGCTTTACAGACTTGTATGGCAATATTAAGAAATCTAATATTTGTGTAATTGGGGACCCAGAAGAAGAGGTAGAAAATGTGGCAGAAAAAAAGTATTTGAAGACAAATTGGGTGAAAACTATCAAGACAGAATAGAAAATTCAAAAATATGGGGCACCAGGGTGGCTCAGTCAGTTACGTGTCTGACTCTTGATTTCAGCTCAGGTCATGATCTCAGGGTTGTGAGACTGAACCCCATGTCGGTGCTGGGTGTCGAGCCTCCTTAAGATTCTCTCTCTCCCTCTGCCCCCTCCCCCCCACTTTCTCTCTCCCTTCTCCCTAAAAAGAAAAAACAAAAAAACAAAAACAAGATATACCCACAGTTACAGAGTAAATTGATTTTTGACAAAGACACCAAAGCAATTCAATGGGAAAAGAAAAGTCTTTTCAGCAATTGTGTTGAGACACCTGAATATCTATATGGAAAAAAAAAGGAACCTCAAACCCTTACCATACAAAATAATTCACTCATAGATCTAAAATTAAAAGCTAAAACTGTAAAGCTTTTAGAAAAAATATAGAAAGATCTCTTTGCAGCCTGGGGTTAAAAGTTTTTCTTAGATATTGAAACAATTATAAAAGAAAGATAAATCAGATATCAAAATTTAAAATATCTACTCATCAAAATAAACTGTTATGTAAATAAATGGCCAGGCCACAGACTGGGGAAATACATTACACATAGACACACAATCCAGTGAAACTAGATTAAAGTTAAGAAGTTTTATCCTTCAAAAGACAGCATAAAGAAAGTTAAAAATACAAGATACAAATTTGGTGAGGATATGTGTAACACATATAATTACCAAAACATTAGTATCTAGAATCTATAAAGAACATCTCAAAAATAACACAAAATCCATAAAAAATGAATAAATTATAAGAAGACAAAGATTAAGAATCCAATAGAAAAATGGGCAATCACTTCTCAGAAGCACCAAATTAAAAAAAGAATCAACCTCTTTAGTAGGAACATACTAATTGAAACCATAATGAAATATTTCACATTTAAGAGATTGACAAAGAGTTTATAAGTCCAACCAAATCAAGCTTGACAAGAAGGTGGATCAATTAGAACTCTTTTTTTTTTAAATTAGAACTCTTATACACAGCATGAAAAAGTGAAAATTGGCACTAATGTTTTGAAAAAACTTAGTGTTACCAGTTTACTTGAAAATACACATGCCTTTTTAATTTAGCAACTCTCTTCCTTGCTGTGTACCTAGAAAAACTCTAGTACATACCATCAGGAGACAAGTATAAGAATGCTCATACTAGCAGTCTTTGTAATGGCAAAGTATTAAAAGCAGTTCAGATATTTATCAGCAATAGAATGGATATATTGTTGAATGAATGGAATACTATACACCAGTGAAAATAAATGAACTAGGACAGTAGATAGCAACTAAACAAACCTCAGGAAAATGAAATTGAACAACAAAAAGCAAGGTCCAGAAACATACAATGGGATTCTATTAAAAAAAGTTTAAAAACATGCAAAACTAAAGGATATATTGTTCAGAAATAAAGATACCTGTCACAAAATAAAAAATAAAAGCAAGAGACTGATAAAACCGAAGATACAGAGCAGTGGTCTCTAAGAGAATAGGGAATGGATGAGGTTGGTAATGGGCACAATGCTGGCTTCACTGAGTAATGGAAATGTTCTATCTCTTAAACTGGCGTGTGAGTAAGTAGATGTATTCACATATGCATAAGAATATTTGTATTTATATTCATTCAATAGTAAATAAAATATAAATAGTAAATAAAAAATACATACATCTCTCTTGGGAATGTTTATTGACCTCATGGCATTCGCCGTGATCACAGTTCTGGAACTAGACACTCTGGGGTGTGAATTCCAGCCCCTAGAACAGTTTAACAGGGGTTTGTATGTTGCATCCCTGTTCCTGTCTCTCAGCCCTAATTCCTTTTCTACCTCACAACATCCCTTCTCCCTTATCAGCACAAAAACACATCCTATCACAAAGTATTTAGTCATTATCAAAAGAAATGTTAGAAAAACTTAAAAATGAACTTAAACTTTCTCTTGAAAAGTTTTGAGGTATTTGTTTTCAAGGCTCTCACTAAGGGTTGTGCTGGCCCTTGATGTAACTGACCAGTCAGCATTTGAGAGCTCACTTTGGGGTTGAGGCTTTTGACCTCTTAGCCCCAAGATAGATCTGTTACAACCGTAAGAATCTTTTTAAATGTACAGCCCCAAAAGATAAGGTCCATATAACGGGGTAGGGGGAGATAAATAAAATAGTTATATTATTATGAATGTTCTAAGGTCAAAGGAAATGCTGGTTATCACTTAGTATCCATGTTTCATAGATAAGGAAATGTAGGGTGTTAGAGGAACAGGAGGGTATTGTCCTGGATGATAAATGGGAGCAGAATGTAGGTCAAGCTACGCCGACAGGAGGTATGCCCCTTAAATAGGATTAATATAGGTCATCCAGTTTTTTGTCTTCCTAATTACTTTCTTTTTCTTTCACTCCTTCTCTCTCTCTCTCCTCCCTCCCTCCCTCCCTCCCTTCCTTCCTTCCTTCCTTCCTTCCTTCCTTCCTTCCTTCCTTCCTTCCTTCCTTCCTTCCCTCCTTCCTTCCCTCTTTCCCTCCTTCCCTCTCTCCCTCTCTCCCTCCCTCCCTCCTTCTCTCTCTGTCTTCAGAGCAAACAGAACAAGGGCAGGATGCACCACTGCTTGGGCACTAGGGGGAATAGTGCTAGACATCAGTGGTGCCAAAGGAGCGCTAGAAAGTGATAGGAAACCAGTACCAAAAGTGAGAAAGAGGATGTTCAATCTCTAGTGGGATTTTTTTTTTTTTTTGGTCCTATCTAGAAATATGACCTTCACACTGAAAGAAACAGAACAAACACAGCTCAGGAAGAATTAAATCCCAAGAAAAGTAGGGGCGTATCAGAGAACCTTGATGTCCTGAAAGAGTCAAAGTCCCCAGGTTCAATAAACCACTGGAGTTCTGACAGAACTTGTTATTGGTCTTGACCAAGCTGCTGTTCTGCATCTAGGACCAAAAATATCAGCGGCCCATGCTGGAGAAGTGGGTGCTTGGCTATAGAAACTCACGAGAAAAGAGTAGGGGCTATTAGTTGACTGCATGCTGAATATGCACCAGGCATAACAAGATACTAAAATGACTAATGTAATCTTAGGCTGAGCTGATAGGAGCGTGATGCCCAAAGAGAGTTTAATCTGCCTCTGTTTATTTCTGGCATTTCAAGAGAAACATTGACACGTTCAGTATGCTCAGTTAGAGGAGGTTAAATAAATTGCTGAGAGGACTGGAGACTACATCACAGGAGGAATAGGTGCTGGGTGTGTTTATAATCATGAGAAAACACAAGCCTTGGCCACGAGGAAGGAGTCCAATAGCTGTCTTCCAATATTTCAAGGATTGTAAAGTACAAAAGTGATGAGACATTTTGCATAGCTTCAGAGCGCAGAACCAAGAAACAGTGTTTGGAAGTTATGGGGAAGGAAATTCCATTCCGTAAGAGAAATTCTAACAGTCTCTTAAATTTATGTGATGTTGTACAATCCACATAGATTCTCCTGTGCATCATCTCACATTAGGAAGAACTCCCGAACAATCGGTGATTGAATCAGCGGCTGGGCAGGTTTAAGAGGAGACTAATGAATCACATTAGACTGGATGGACGGAAAGATCGTTTCTAACTCAGACTGAATCAACTGAGAGCTACTTCCAAGCCCGCTTCTAAAATGAAAAGAAACAGGGACAAAAGCATAGGACCTACGGGGATTCATCCTTGTCTGTCTCAACTCACACTTTTCTAAGTAGAAAAACGTGAAAAGATCTATGTCTGTGTTCACCATAAGGGGAAATAAATTGGTTAGGCATTTGTTCCCTGTGTTTTAGGGTATTCAAGAGGATATTGACCGCCTCTCTTCTGGTGCTTTCTGCACTGGCTAGGAAGATGGACCATAGCACCTTGGAGGTCCCTTCTAACGCTAAGATTTCGTGAAAGCTAGATTTCACATGTGGCTCTGTTATTTCCTCAAATGGCTTCGAGGAAGTTGTTTTCACTCTCTGGGCCTCAGTTGTCTTTCTCATTAAGTGAGACTATTGTCAATTTTTTTTTTTTTTTTTTTAGAGAATTCGCATTCTACAATTGTAAGATTTTGTGGAGGATTTGTGAGAGCTTTCTTCTTCCACATCCTATCAAAAAATAATTGATTTCGATTTCTGGTCCTGGTAAGATCATGGTCGTTTCTGAACTTTTCTGAAACTCCTGAAAGCCAAATAGAAAATTAGGATAGTGTAAGAAAATACATATGAGTTATATATTTAAAAATACTAAGTGTGGGCGCCAGGTGGCTCAGTCGATTAAGCGTCTGCCTTCAGCTCAGGTCATGCCCTACAAGCTACAGAACCCCAAATCACCTATGAATATTCAGCCTCAAGAAGAGAAGATCTTTCCCTGGAGTGAAACTCTGTCTGAACAAGCCTGAGAATAACTGTGAGCTGGAGGTTCTGATACGCTATGAATTACAGATGAGAACAAGCACTTGTAAAGTGCATTGCCGAGGGATCCAATAGTGTTGGACTCGAGCAGACTCTTGATGGACTCCAAAATGTCCAGCCAATATCCTTTTCCAGAAGTATAGCATCTCACTCTGAGCGGGAGATGTCTAGAAACAGGTGAATTGAGCAGGGCAGTAACACTGGACAGCTGAGGGGAGGGGAGGGTGGCCCCAAAGTAATCAGACCGCGGAAAGTAAGGTAACAACAAAAGCATTCATCTAAGAGTGAGACCACAGCCTTGCAAAGGCAGGAGCTCTGGGAAACATGGGCCTAGATGTAGAAAAGCTTCTTGCCCAGGCTTAGGACCGAGAGACAGACGGGCTGTATGTTGTGTTCTTCACATTAACAAGGGAGGAGGAAGCCTGGGTGTAAACTCAGAGAGCTTCCCTAGCTCCTCTCCTGGCCCCCACATGCCTCAGGAACTTGCCCCCAGTAGTCTAGGGAAAGCTGTCACCTTTAAACACATGACATGCGAGAAGGAGTAGACTCTAATACAAAGTCATTATAAGAAGACAGATAATAATGAAACAAATACGTGAGAGTCCAGGAATAACCCTAGAGAAATATGGACACAAAGCAGATGAAAACCATAACATGAGATATTGAAATGAGAGAAAATAAATTAAGGAAATGATAGACATTTTGAAAGAACAGAATAAATCAGAAATAGAAGAAATAGGTAAATAGCTGATGGCTATAAACTGAGAACTCACAGCACTCAGGAAAGAGTTAAAAAAAAAGTTCAGAAATAAAGACTAATAAGAAGGAATACATAAGAGAATAACTGGAAAATACGGGAATGAAATTCGAAGGTAGGAAAGAAAAATGAAGGGAATCAAACAGAAGTAAAGGAAGAGATAAAAAGGCTTTGGAAGAAAGTGAAAAATAAGAAGACAGGCTAAGGTAAGATAATACTGAAAGAAGTAAAGAAAAGACACAAATAATGAAAGAAAAAGAGAATCTAACCAAAAAGTCCCTGATGTAGGAAAACTTGACTTAAAACTATAAATCAGGAGAAGTTTCCTAAAATTGGAAAAACTTTAAAATCCACATATTGAACTGGAAAAAGGAACTCATACCACCAAGGGAATACCAACACCAACATCAACATCAACACCAAGGCAATCTTAATGAAAAGACTGGACTTTAAAGATAAGAAAAATATCCTTTGGGCATCCAGACAAAAAGACGAAGTCATTTAAAAGAAAAAGAAAATCAGAGAGGAATTAACCTTCTCAACAGCAACATTTTTTTTTGTCAGAGAACAACAGAAATACTTTAGAGATGCAAGGAAAAAAGAGGGAGCCACCTTGTAGGTTTAAGCTACTTAAGACCATGAAGTCTAGAGCTGTAACCATGCAGGGTCTCATGGAGGGTTAGTCTCATGAGATGTTCCTGAGAAACTCACTACAGAGTGAGCTCCAGACAATCAATGAATGATTCTAGAAAATTCACTGTAAGTTCTCAGGGTAAGCATGAATATGTTTAACTATAGAACAACTAAAAATTGGAGATGAATTTAAAAAATAGTATACTATTGGCGTATGCATGGACAGTGTCAAATAGTAAAACTAATGAAAATGGGAGATGATGAGAGTCCGTGGGAAGAATAATTTTACAGATTGCCTGGCATGTATTTGGTGGGAGTAAGAGGAGATCCAGTGAGGCTGACAATCCTAGTAGTTGAAGCTTGGTGACGTTGCGCTTTCTTACTGTTTAGAAAAGATCATTAAGGAATGCCTGGCTGGCTCAGTTGGTAGAGCATGAGACACTTGATCTCAGGGTCATGAGTTCAAGCCCCACACTGGGCATACATCTTACAAAATAAAATGAAATAAAAAATAAAATTATCATTAAATTAATGCTAGTGACATAAATTGGATGGTGGGGGGAAGAATGGGAAGGAGAGAAGAAATGATTATTAGCTGAGATTAATATATATAGAATAAGACTAATATATAGGGAATAGCAAATAATGATAACCACTAGAACTTAAATAAGAACCTTTTTTTTTTAAAAAAGTAGGTTCCACGCCCAGAGTGGAGCCCAATATGGGGCTGGAACTCATGACCCTGAGATCAAGGTCTGAGCTGAGATCAAGAGTCGGATTGCTTAACTGAGTGAGCCACCCAGGCACCCCAAGTAAGAAACTTTCTAAATGTCAAAAGAAACAAAAATAAAACATACCACAAAGTAATGATTTTGTATGTGCATTGTGGATGCTTAAAGACACAGAAAAGTCATAGGTATATATATATATGCACATAATTGACTGAAACATGAAACTGGCATTTCTGTAGGGCATAAGCAATAGTTTATCAGCAATTTCACGTCTTTCAACAAAGAGCAAACGTAAAAAACAATGTAACAGAACTGAGGAAAAATATTGATTATATCAATACATGTAAAATGGGCTTTACTCATCTCTCTCTTTTTTTAAGATTCTATTTATTTGAGAGAGAGAGAGAGAACATGAACAAAGGCGGGGCAAGAAGAGAGGGAGAAGCAGACTCTCTGATGAGCAAGGAGGCCAATGTGGGGCTGGAGGCCAATGTGGGGCTCGATCCCAGGACCCTGAGATCATGATCTGAGCCAAAGGCAGATGCTTAACCGACGGAGCCACCTAGGTGCCCTGGCTTTACCTTTTTTCTCTTAAAAGAAAAAAAAAATTTCCTGGTGTTAGCAAAGCAAAATCCATGCTGTTCTATGAAACATAGTAAGAAAAAAAAGTGAATCAGAAAGTTAAGAATAAAACTATAGATAAAGATATATCAGTTGATTAGAAATAAAAAGGAAGTTGGGGCGCCTGGGTGGCTCAGTTGGTTAAGCGACTGCCTTCGGCTCAGGTCATGATCCTGGAGTCCCGGGATCGAGTCCCGCATTGGGCTCCCTGTTCAGCAGGGAGTCTGCTTCTCCCTCTGACCCTACCCCCTCTCATGCTCTCTCTATCTCATTCTCTCTCTCAAATAAATAAATAAAAATTTAAAAAAAAAAAAAAAAAGGAAGTAGATGACATGATCTGAACATCAGAAAATACAGTTTTCATGCCAACAACATTGCACAATATGAAAGCCACTTTATGAATTTAAAGAGTACAATTCAAAGTAAAGATATGATAATTACTAATATCTCTGCAGAAAGTAAAATTGCAACTTTTATAAACAAAAAATACAAGAGATAAAAGAAGGAATGGACAGACACCAATAACTTGAGATGATTATCACATCTCCATCAAGACAAGGGGATTAAAAATTATTAAGAATATACAAGACCTAAGCATATCAATAAGGTGGTTCGTATAGCCATATATTTAACTCTGTATCCCAATAATAAAGAATACACTTTCTTTTCAAGTGCATTTGGGTCATTTACAAACACTGAGCATACATTAAAACAGAAAAACTTCAGTTAATTTTAGAAAATAAAAATAATAAACCAGACTTTTTTTTTTTTTAAAGATTTTATTTATTTATTTGACAGAGAGACACAGTGAGAGAGGGAACACAAGCAGGGGAGTGGGAGAGGGAGAAGCGGGCTTCCCGCGGAGCAGGGAGCCGGATGCGGGACTTGATCCCAGGACCCTGAGATCATGACCTGAGCCGAAGGCAGACGCTTAACGACTGAGCCACCCAGGTGCCTCTGGACTTTTTTGATCAAAACATGCAATTAAACCAGAAATAATTAACAAATTCTCAAAGCTCTCTATTAAAGACTCTTGGGTCAAAGGGAAACTACAAAACAAAATTGTAGAATTTCTAAAAGTAATAATAATAGAGATATTATATATTTGGAAAACTCAAGAGAACCAATGAAAAACACTACTATAACCAATAATAGAATTTAGGAAAATAGCAGGATATAAAATCAAATGACAGAACTCAACAATCATGTCATGAACCAACAGTAACTATTAGAAGTTTTAATGGAAGACACATCCATTTATAACACCAAAAAAGAAAAAAAAAATACCAAGGCATAAACTTAACAAAATGTGCAAACCTTCTATTTAGAAATCTTTAGTACATACTTAAAAGATACAAAAGTGATATAAATATGTAGAAAGCTACAGAACCAAAAATGATAAGGAAAAAGGATGATAGATATAGCAAGTATAATAAAACCTTGATAATTGTTGCATATGAGTGAAGACTATATCAAGATTATACCATTCTCTCTACATTTTTGTACGTTTGAAAATTTTATAATAAGCTAATTTAAAATAGTTAATTCTGCTGTTAAAAAAGAAAGGTATTTACGTTCTAGCTCTAGACTATCAAAGCACACCTAGATTAATTACATGAGTTAATTACAGTGATTTGATTAAATTCTTACAGTCAGACTTAGTTAAGCTCAACCTCTTTAGAATCCTTACTTAATATAAAGTTAATTGTATATGCATGTTTTGGATACTTTAAAGTAGTAGCTGTTTCTCTCTACTCTCTTCCAATTTTGGCCAAATGAGGAATCTCATTTCTTCCTGCCTCGGCTTCCTAAAACTATGTATGGTGAGTTGAGAGGCAGAAAGAAAATTTCCCAGAACCCCAGAGCTACTGGCGGGAGGCCTCAAGTTCTTAGACTGGGAGGAAACTTCCAGAACATCTTACCCCTACTGTGGGTTCTACATGGGGCCATGTGAAATCCAGATTAATGTCTAGGCTTTTGCCCATTCTCCTCTGAAGTGTTACCATTGAAATGGTAAACCTGCTCAAATAATCTTAAAAAAAAAAAATCCTGATCACATTCCATGCTTATCCTGACCAAAAATTCCAGATGAACAATTTTATTTTTCCTTGGAGTTAATGTCTGCTATTCTTAAAATAATAGGCATTAATGCTATTACAATTACCTTCAACAAACCAAACCAAACCAAACCAAAGCAACAGAAAGCAAGACATGGGCTGACTTTTTAGTACCTACTGGACAAAGCTTAGCCTCCTCACCCTGGCATCTGGGCCCCAGAATCCCTCCATGGTATGGCTCCAATATATCTTTTTCATTGATATTGTCTTTCATGTATCAGAGCACCGCTAATGTCCATAATCTAGACAAACCAAAAAAAAAAAGAGAAAAAATTATAAAATCTAATATTTGTTTAATGTTGTTTAGTTCACAAAATATGTTTTCAATATACTTCTTATTGAACCCCAAAAAAGCCTTAAAAGCTGGGCATTATTTACTTTCATTTTATTTTTTTAATGGGTAAAACCGTGCTGGAGAACCTAGAGCTTTGCCCAACATCAAAAGCTAACATGTGATAAAGCCAGAATTTTTTTGAATTCTGTGCTTATCCTATAGTAATATGTTACTGTTAAACTAGGTACTCATTAATCCCTGAGAACATTCTGAATTGAACTGCGTAATTTTGCTACCAGACTCCCTTCTAATGAAACCCCATTTTCCTCTCATCCAAGTCCCCCAAAGTTCTGTATTCTTCTTTCCTTCCGTCCTTCCCTCCCTCCCTCCTTCCTTCCTTCCTTCTTTCCTTCCTTCCTTCCTTCCTCTTTCTTTCTTGATTCCTTGAAATTCTTCTTGATCCCTTGAAGCTGATGTGCTCTTTCCTTTGAACCAGGACAGGGCATTCTGTGTCTTTCGGGGCACTCGACACATTCTACCTCGGGTTGTATCATTCTCTGTACTCTTGCCTTACAGGCAGAGCCTATGTCTTACTCATCTTTTTGTCCTTTCCATGATGCAAGTACAGTGGCAAATAGTAGGTATTATACTTAACCAATGTGGAACTACATGGGAATTTGGTTTAAAATAATTGAAAGACCCGCCTTCTTTCTGAAACAGTTCTTGCCTTATAATAGAAACTCATATGGTCGGGCGCCTGGGTGGCTCAGTTGTTAAGCGTCTGCCTTCAGCTCAGGTCATGATCCCAGGGTCCTGGGATCGAGTCTCTCATCGGGCTCCCTGCTCCGCGGGAAGCCTGCTTCTCCCTCTCCCTCTCCCCCTCCCCCTGCTTGTGTTCCCCCTCTCGCTGTGTCTCTCTCTGTCAAATAAATAAATAAAAAAAAATCTTAAAAAAAAAGAAACTCATATGGTAAGTAGAAACCATTTTCGTAATAAGTAGATTCATGTAAAGTATAAAAATAAAATAATACTGCTAATAGTTATAATCAGTGACATAATAATAATGGTAATCTTATAAACCTGAATTATAAGGTTCCTTCCTTTCAGATTATAATAATTCATATCAGCCTCATTTATTTTCTCAATATGCCTGTGAGCCAAGGAAAGGGTCGTCAGTACAGTGTTTAGATTGGAACCTTAAGAATGGGAGCCTAGGACTCCCCACTTGGGTTTGAGGGTCAGCTCCTCCACTCATTTGAATGTTATTTGACCTCCTGAGATCTCGGGCACCTCTCCACCTTTTACAAAATAGGGAAAATAAAAATGACAAAATCTGCAAGTTCTTTGTGAAGAAAAAATGAGATTAAAGAGGCCAAATTCTTGGCACAGCATCTGGTGCATAGTAAGGGCTTATTAAATGGTATCAGTAATTATTGTTATGAGTGAAGAGAATGAGATCTAAGACCCAAGATGATTAAGTGGCTTGCTCAAGATGGTATAACGAAATCTAACTGGGACTCGGGTTTTTGCTTCCTGAAATAATCATCCTGGGGAGGCTAGAGACGGAGTCACATGGCCAATGGCTTAATCAATCATGCCCACATAATGAAGTCCCAATAAAACTTATGGACACAGAAGAAGTTCAGGTGAGCTTCCTTGGTGGGTAATACTCTGCCCACTGCCACAATTGATGGGTCAGGAGGATGATGCTTCCTGACTCCAGAGGGAGAAAACAAGGGAAGCTTGATGTTTAGGACCCTCCCAGACATTGCTCTATGTGTCTTCCCCTTGGTTGGTTCTGATCTGTAGCTTTTTGCTATAATGCAGTTATAATCCTAAAAAATAGTGTTTTCCTGAGTCCTGTGCATCATTATATTATGGGACCCTAAGGGAGGGTGGGAACCCCTGAACTCGTAGCCAGTCGGTCAGAAGTGAGGGAGACCTGGGGACCTCAGAATTTGTGGCTGGTGTCTCAAGGGAGGGCAGCTGTGTGGAGAACTTTGCCCTTAACCTACGTAGTTCAACTCCTCCGGGAAGTTGGGTGTCAACAGTTTTGCTCTCCCCTTCACCCAGAAAATCATTGGGAAAATCAATGTTTCATCAGGTACATACTTTGCCATCTCAGACTCAAAAATGAGGTTTATTTAAAATCTATAATTTTATTTCTTGTTCATGTTGGGTGCCTAGTGTTGAAATGTGGTCATATTGGCTCTCTACCACTGATCATTTTGGTAACAATAGTATTGAAGTTAAAAAAAAACCACACACCTGGACAATTATTTATATCTGGTACTAACCTATCAGACACTCTTTTCTTTCCAAAAGCCCTTCTCCAACCTCCAAACAAATTAATTCATCTGCACAGTGAGAGGAGGAAACTAAGCATGGGGCCTCCACCAGGAGGGACACCAGGGGGACATTCACCAGGACAGCTGGAGTGCATATGTTGTGGCTCTTGACACCCAAGTGGGGGAATATCCTGCTCACCCACAGTATGGCAATCGTAATTAGCACCCCGTAGCCACTCGGGGCTTCCAACCCACCCAAATCTGTTTGCAGCTTTTCACGACTTACTGAGAACAGCATCTCTCGCGTTTAGGTAGCTGTCTCCCTCCTGTCTGCTCCGTTGGCTCTAATGTATTTAGATAGATTCTTCTTCCATGAGGCAGAGCCCAAGTTCATTAGAATCATGCGTTCTGCTTTAAGACCTCCCTTAATCTCCCTAGGTGCTCTTTGGGCTTTACCAGTTGTATTCACTAACCTTGGATGTGGGTATTTAGGAACAATTCTAATGTTCTTAAATTGCTTTGCAGTCTCCTCTCCTGGATTATACTGGCAGGCACAAGAAAGAAATACCAATTAAGCCCCCAGAGCCATTTTGCAAATGCTCTTTTTCTTAAACCAGGCAATGTCTGACTGCGAACCCAAATGGAAAAGATGCAGGATGGTGCTGGGATGTGTTATGCATGTTGACTCTTTTCTTTCAAAGGGATCTAATCTTTTGGAGTGGGCATTAGGTAATGCTTTCAATGTATTAGTAAGGGCCAGAGACAGAGAGAGAGAGAGCGAGAGAAGACACTTCATACGCTTTGGATAATGCTGTGTTGGTGCTTTAATAATACTCATCTTAAAAGGGTATTTGTTATTCATTATGTACAGTACATTTCAGAGTTCTGCGTTCCATTAACCCCTTCTCTGAGCAGACTGCAGACAGTTTGAAAACCTTTCTTTTAAGAAAGCTAGCCTCAGCCTGGCTATTAAACTTGCTCAGGTTCTAGGGGTGACTTGGGGGTAATACTGTAGAGCAATGTAAATAGGAACATGGGCTGCCTTTAGATGGGGACGTAAATGGCGTGGAGACAGGAGTAAAAAATAGATATTTTGTTATTAACATTGTGTTTTGTACCATGTCAATATATCAATGATTCAAAACAAAAATAAAAGAAATATATGTAATTTTTTGAAATGGTAAGAAAAGTGATGCAGTTGCTGTGAAAAACAGTAGGAGAGTTCCTCAAAAAACTAACATCCAATCACCATATGATCCTGCAATTCCACTTCTGGGCACATACCTGAAAGGATTGAAAGCAGGACTTCAAACAGATATTTGCATACCCATGTGTGTAGTGGCATTATTCCCAACAAACAAAAGGTGGAAGCAACCTGAAGGACCAGGGATGGATGAATGGGGAAATAAAATGTGGTATACAATATTATTCAGCCTTAAAAATGACAAAAAAAATTCTGACACAGGCTACAACATGGATGAACCTCAAAGACATTATAGTAAGTAAAATAAGCCAGTCATAAAAAGACAAATATTGTATGATTCCACTTAAATGAGGTACCTGGAATCATCAATTTCATGAAGCTAGAAAGGAGAAAGGTGGTTGCAGGGGCTGACAGAAGAGAGAAATGAGGAGTTTAGCAGGGACAGAATTTTAGTTTGGAAAGACGAGAAAGTTCTGGAGATGGAGGATGGTGATGGTTCCAGAACGATGTGAATGTTCACAGAACCGTACACTTAAAAATGGTTAAAATGGGGGTGCCTGGGTGGCTCAGTTGGTTAAGCGACTGCCTTCGGCTCAGGTCATGATCCTGGAGTCCCTGGATTGAGTCCCGCATCGGGCTCCCTGCTCAGCGGGGAGTCTGCTTCTCCCTCTGACCCTCCGCCCTCTCATGTGCTCTCTCTCTCAAATAAATAAAATCTTTTAAAAAAAAATGGTTAAAATGGCTAATTTTATGCTATCTATTTTTTTTTTTTTTTTGCCATTACACAAAGAAAAAGAAAAAATGTAAGAAAGATTTGTGGTTTTCCCCATTGGTCACTGCACTCACATTTTGCCTTTCTATCACATCTGGGAGGTAACCTCCATGGTCTGTTACCCCATTTTCTCTTCCCGAGACCTCAGCAAACTCCCAGTTCATCACTGCATTTGTGGAGTGATGGGTACAAAGATTTAGCAGAAGAGAATGTTCTACTTCTGTCTAACCAGGCAAGTGAAGACAAGCATCTGTAAGTAGTCACTGAGGACTGACTCAGGCCCTCACACCATGCTAGGGAAAGTGAGGGCACAGAAATGTGGTAGATGCATTTTGTGACTTTAGTTAGTGCAATTAATACAAATAAAAACCAGATTCCCACTGTGTTTGGGGCACTGTGTTCGGTCCTGGAGACACAGAGATGAAAAGACAGTGTCAGATATTGAGGGTTTGACAGATTTGCATACTGATAATTAGATAAGTTTTTATACAGGATACTGTGTGCGTACAGATAGTGAGCATAGAATTCCGCAAGCCAGACTTTATGGAACTTAGAAGTTTCAAGATCTTGCAGCAGGTCTAATGCACGAATATTTTTTTAAATACCTACTATGTGTCAGGGCCTGACCTAAGTTCTGTGAGTGATTCAGATTACGGATATGTGAGGCTGTGTTCTGGTCCTTGGGAAGCTTACTTCTAGTTGTATGCCGACTAGTCCAGAGAGACAATAGGGCAGCATATAATTGTGTGGGATACATTCTTAGCTTTGCCAGAGACTAGAGAAAAGATAGATCAGTAAGGGCTGGGATTGTCAGGAAAGGTTTTACTGAGGGCGTGAGACCAGAACTGAGCCCTGAGAAATAAGCAGAATCTCAGCTGGTAGAAAATAGGAGAGACAAGCAAGCATACAACAGATCCATAATTACCAGACAGAGTAGATGAAGCAGGTTTGCCTTTCCTGAGCTAAGCCACTAAAAGCATCCTATTGGCATAGGAGTCTATTAAGCAGGGACCCTTGTTCATGAATTAAGCACCTACTATGTGTCAGCCATTGTTCTATGCACTGCAAGCATACCAGCAAACCCACAAAGTTCACGCCCTCCGAGAGTTTATATTCTCCTGGGAGACACAAACAAATAAATAAAATACACCTCATGCTAAGTGGTAATAAGAGTTCTGGCTAAAAGCAAAGTATGGGATAGGGTGACTGTTGGATAGGTTTGTGGGGGAGGGTACTAGGTGTCTCATCAAGGGACAATTGCAAAGCAACTATGCTTCTGAGATGTTTGGAGAGCCATCCTGCTGCAGATGGTAGTATGGACTCCATCTCCTGCTGCTTCCAGTCCCCAAAGTCTATGAACTTTGACTCTGAGCCCAAGTGAATGTTCCACCAAGTTTCCTACTGCTATGAAAATGTAAGGTGGTAACAGTCGCAGAGACCACATGTCCTATCTTGAATGGACCCTTCTGTGGCTTCTTTACTTGGGAATAACAGCGATGTGTTCTGATACCAATTTTCTGATGCCAACCAAGTGTCCTAAGATGAAATTCAGTGATGACACCAAACTACCTGGAGTTAGGGTCAGACCCCACGAGCCAAAAGACAAGGTCCCCAACAAGACTGTCCTTAGTTCCGACGCCAGCCTTAAGTTCCCAGATTGCCCACACTTCTGCCCAGCCGATGACAATTTTAGAGTTTCCCAGAGCCCCCTTGGGTTCAGTCATTCTCTAGAGTGACTCACAGAACTCAGAAAAGTGCTATGCTTCGAATTACCATCTTATTATAAAGGATGCAAATGAACAACCTGATGAAGAGATACACCGAGCAAGGTCTAGAAGGATCTAGCAGGGGCTTCTGCTCCCACAGGGTCGAGGTGCACCATCTTCCTGGCACATGGATATGTTCGCCAACCAGGAAGCTCACCTGGGTTTCAGTGTCCAGAGTTTTACCTGGGGTTTCATGAAGTAAGCCTGTTGGCCAAATCACTGACCATGTGTGGTTGAACTCAACCTCCCATCCCTCCTCTCTCCCTGGACTTTGGGGGTGGGCTTTTAAGTTCCAACTCTGTAATCACATACGTTGTCTTTCTGGAGGGGCCAGTTCCTCCCCTAAAAGTATTTAAAGCCCCACTGTGAAATCACCTCCTTAGCATAAACTCAGATATATCAAAGGGGCTCCTTATGAATAACAAAAGACACTCCTATCACTCTGGAAATTCTAAGGGTTTTCAAAGTTCTGTGCCAAGAACTGGGGACAAAGACCAGATGGATTCTTTCTTGTATCACAGGTAGCAAGAACTCTGTGTTGATTTCTCCAGCTAATGCTTGCATAATGGTCATAGAGTTGGCTATATTCTACCCAGGATAGAAATCAGGTTTTTTTTTTCAGTTCTCAGCAAAGAGATTCTAAGAAAGCATGACCTCAGCAAAGCCATGCTCTGCTGCTGATTTAAAATCTGTAAACTAAAATGTAATACAACTGTATCCTTTGTCCTCCTGGCTAATGACCAGTCATGGAATACCAGTAAGAGTTCCTAGTTTCAGCCTTTTGAGCTTGGACCCCTCTTGCTGGTGAGCTCTCCAATCAACTTTAAGCATCAAGCAGCTGTTTAATGCAAGGTTCTCGTTTGTTCTTTTCCCTTTCTCTTGGTCAGTGGATTAGCCAAGATTGATTTTTCTGCATGGCTGGGGAAGGCCTAAGGTTAAAAGATAAAAGGTAGATTTCTTTTAAATGTAATCTGGATTTCTTTTCTTGGCATTAGTTCTGATATCACCACAGAATCACTTCAGTGTTCCAGAAACACCTGGACCCCCAACCACAGATGCCGGGGCAGGGCAAGCCTGGGCGTCCAGCACAGCTGGGTGGTCCGGGTGGAATTGTGGTCAGATGCCATCCCCCCACCCTCCCCCCTCTTTCTCTCCACTCCCATCTTTCTTTCTCTCTCTCTGACTCCTTTTAAATTTGATTCTGCTTGCAAAATGCAACTAGACATCACACATTCATCCTACACTACTGTCCTTTCAGGTCAGTGTGTATTTATCTTTTGCAAATGAAAGAGCTCAAGGGGAACTGTTTCTGAGTCAACCAGATGACAAAAGAACCAATTGATTCATCCAGAAAGCCTGTCAATTCAGCAGAACAGCATTGGCAGGAGTGGTGTTGTGGACAAAGCAAGCACCTGATGGGCTCAATTTTCCACTTTTTTGCCAGGCTTCTCTTTGGAGCCAACAGACCCTGTCCCAATGCCATGCCAAGTGTGATGAATAGCCCTCTCCACCTCTGCGTGGGTATCTTTCCACTTATCCCATGTAGCAATCCTCCCTCCATCAAATAACAATGGGCAGGTTTGTCAATACCTTCTGCTGAGGGCTGGGCACTCCCTGGAGCTGGAGTGTGGCAGGGGCAGTGGTGGGAAAGGGGGCGATGTGAGGCTACATAGCAGGAGAACGAGAGAAGTGTGCAGGAACGGAAACTGACGTTCAATGCGCGGGGCTAAGCAGGGAGAGAACATTTGAGAAGAGGGAGAACTGAAGAGTGCAGGCAACTCTAGCTGAGCAGTGCTCCAGGTGGTAACTGAGGCCAGACTCTCACTGTTCTCCATAGTCCAACTCAAAAGATCTGAAAAACTTGTGGCCCCAGGAAGGGGCAGCATGACTTCATGACATCGAGTTTACCTGGGATATGGGGGCAAGAGACAAGGGTCCCTTCCCTGCTCCACCCATCCCTTTCTTCCTTCCTCCTCTCCCCATCCCCCTTCCTTCATGTAGTTATTGCCAAGATTGGAAAGGGACACTTGAGGGATCCTTACATGTGTCTCAGCCACACTCAGAGTTACATTCAAAGAGCTGGCTTCAATCCAGCCAGCCAGGGAGAGCACTTCTAAATGCCAGGATGGGATTTCAGCCAGCCAGCTGGATGTCCCTTCCGCACGCCGAAGCTCCCTCGGCCATTGCGTCAACAGGTGGAGATGCCAAGAGAGTTTGGGCAGCGTACCCAACACAGTGAGGCTACAACGAAGGAACAAAATGGAAGCCCTCACATCAGTAATCAGGAGATAGAAACATGCTAACAGATGGACTGGGGGTAAACACGAACGGGAAGGACCAGAGAGCGGAGGAGAGAAGATTCTGGATCGATTAGGATTCTTCTGCTTGCAGGTTATAGAAACCTATTGTGTCCAAGCTTAGGTGAAAAGGACGTTTATTGGTCAAGCCAGTTAAAAAGTCTGAGGGTGCCCTAGCTTCGGGCAGGCTGGAGCAGATGCTCGCACAGTGCCCAGTGCTGTCTCTCTGTCCTTCTCGGAGCTGGCTTCATTGTCAGGCTCATTTTCCCCTCATGGTGGCAGGAGAGCCCCCCTGGCATTTCCAGACTCAAACTCCATCTCATTCGTACCAGGAGAATTTCAGGACGGTTTCTCCTCAGATCAGTTGGGCTCATCTTCCCTGTCGGGACTAATTACTGTGACCAGGGAGATGGGATGCTCTCATTGATCATGCCTGGGTCAGCCCCACCTAACTTACACAGTCTGGGAGTGGGTAAGGAATGGTCCAGCTGAGAAAGTAGGGGTCTTCTTTACAGAATAGGAAAATGCTGGAAACAAACCAACAAGCAAAACAAAACAGATGTCCACCCCAGATGCTAAAAAGAAGCCAAAATCATAAAACTTTGAACCACGAGCCGTCATGCACCAGGTGCGAGCATCCACAAATGGGTCAGATCTATATGGGGACTCAAGGCTTATGTAACAACTGCCCAGACCACGTTTGGTACATGTGTCTCTTTTTTTGATAACTGGTTCAAGGCCTTTCTGACCTGCTTCTGGTTGCTCTTAAAAGGAACTTGCTGGGGCGCCTGGGTGGCTCAGTCAGTTAAACATCTGCCTTCAGCTCAGGTCATGATCTCAGGGTCGTGGGATGGAGCTCTGCGTCGGGTTCTCTGCTCAGTGGGGAGTTTCCCTCTGTCCCTCCCCTCCATTCGTGTTCTCTCTCTCTCTATCTCCAATAAGTAAAATCTTTAAATTAAAAAAAAGGGAACTTGCCATTCCCAAGCCAGACCCCAGACACCCCATTCCAGAAGGGAATCCCTTTTATGGAGTTTAAGGGTGCCCTTCTGTCTGTCTCTTTTTCATCCTTACATGCTCTGATCTTATATTCTCACCGCTCCCCCCCCCCCGCCAAAACATGTACTCGTGTGTTTCTGTTGCTTTCACACAGTATTAGAAAGGATCATGTGTATGGCCATTCTAGTGAAAGTAGCCATTGAGACAGACCCTACTCTCATAGATGCCGGGGGCCTGAGTGGGAGTTTAATGCAGTGGTCCACATAGCGTGCAGAAGAAGTGGAAGAGAGGACAGGAGGGTATAGCTGCATAATCTTGTAGCTGCAAAGCATAATTTTGGTTGCATTTACCAAAATTTTGCAAGGAAAGGTCCCAGAATTGGTGGTCTCACCCATCTGCGGAGCCCTGACAAAGGATGCACAGCAGTGAGGGCACAGGAAGGGAGAGCAGAACTGCGGGCCCTGGTGCTGAGAGGCCCAATTATCAAAGCTGCATCTCCATCCCGTTGCTATCAGTCCTGGCAGGGCATGGTGGCTGTTGCCAGTGGAGAGGAAAAAAATTACCCAGGCTGATGCCTCCAAATAACTGATAATTTGCCTAAATGAACAAATCAAGTAAGATTTAATTGTTGGCAGGGATTACCACCCAGGAACAGCAAAGTATATAATTGCTTAAGCATTACACATGGCTTTCCATGAATCCCCCTGCCCTCCCCCTTTCTTTCTTCTAAACCAAGTATAATTGTTTAATGACATTGATGGGGAATAGACTTGTGACATTATAAATGACACTTATGACAGCACTGTGAGCTGGTGACAGCTTGCTGACAGCCCCAGTGAGAAATTAATCATTTTAGATGCTTTATGATTTGCTCATTTAATGTCACAAATAAGATCTTGCTATAAAACCACATAGATTCTCATCCCCTAAGGGACAGTTGGGTTGTGTTCTTCCCTCCAGATTGGGGGCTGGTGGGGTCTGGAGCTCCCCTGTGCCTCCAATTCCAGGGAGAGGCTAAAATCTCCCTGGGGAAATTTGCACCTGTGCAGAGTCCGAATTTACTTTTCTCTCTTGCAACTTGTTTAAGGAAGCTTTCAAGGGGAAAGAGCTAACCTGTTGGGACTGATGCTAATAAAGACAGAAAGCTGAAAAAGCAGAGAGTTATTTTTAGCTGGGTAATGGGGAGTAAATGGGGCCACTCTGTGATATGCTAAGATATGCCTGCACTCATTTCTGCCTGGAACTCCCACACTCTCTGCTGGGCAGACATCTGTTAATTGCTTCCTGTTGGACTTCACTTTGACATTTGGGGAAATGGAAAGAGACTGCCTAACCATCTTTTTTTTTTTTTTTTCCCCCTAAACTATGTCTCTGTGGAGTTTTGGAGCCAGGGAGGAAAGGAAGCGAGGTGAGTTTGAAGCTTGCTCTCTGCTTGGGTTTGCTAAAACCTTCAACACACTGTGCCTCGGGCAGTTTAGCCTGGATTTTATTGAAAACCCGGTGTGGGGCTCCCGACAATCAGTCACTCAAGTTTTTCTTTCCACACTATACTGGCCTGAGCTCCATTTAATCAGAACACTTGCTTATCTCTCAACCCACCTTTCCATACATTTTACTAATCTTATAAATAGATTCTTAAAAAATAAGAAAATGAACTTTCCAATTTATAACAAAAAAAACATTCATCTCCGTGCACATGCATCAGTGCTTTCTTGCTGAGGCAGGTCCTGTCACCAAACAGCAGGAAGCTAAAAGCCAACCTTCAGGAGGTGAAGGTGGTAGTTTCACTGGTACACAGTCTTTTCTCTGCCTTTTCTTTCGTATTGAGTCGCCTAAGTTTTTGCGCACTGGTGTCAATTGCTTTTGGGTAGGTTGACCTATGTGGCGTAGTGTGATTAATGGCCACTAGGTGGCGACAAACGACCTCTTGGCTGGATTATTGGATGGGCGCAATGACTGATACAGGTGAAATGGGTTTACTTTCTGTTGTAACAGTATCTATAACAATTCACTGGATGCTGACCACGTGGCAGGCACCATCAGAAGTGCTGTTTATACATTAACTTACTTGTTTTTTTTATCATCAGTTTTTTTTTATTCTTATGTTAATACCCATACATTACATCATTAGTTTTAGATGAAGTGTTCCATGATTCATTGTTTGTGCATAACACCCAGTGCTCCATGCAGAATGTGCCCTCCTCAATACCCACCACCAGGCTA
>NC_138374.1:107040583-107060553 GCF_054177405.1 Leptonychotes weddellii
AGACTTTTAAAAGTTCCGATTTTGTGCTCCGTGGTTCTATCAGTTGCCAGAAGCGGCCGACGGAGGCCCCTCCCCCACCGTCTATCCTCCCGAATATGGCCTCGGATTCACTTCTCCGCAAGTCCTACCTTCCAGAAAGTGGTCGCTTTTCTGATGAGAGAGTTGTTGCTATTCCTTTCTTCGATCTCCTGTTGGGTTTGTAGGTGTTCAGAATGGTTTGATCCCTATCCAGCTGAATTCCTGAGAGGAGACGAAATCCAGGTCTCCTACTCCTCCGCCATCTTGCTCCGCCCCCCAACTTACTTGTTTATCTGCGCATCAATCCTGTGAGTCTTACAAAGGATAAGGAACTGCTTTGCCCAAGGTCAAAAACTTGGTGCCTTGCAGAGCTGAAATTTGATCTCAGCTCTGACTGAGGCTGTGTTCTTACATACTGCACTCTCCTGTACCCTTAAGGAAATACCCTATTAACTTGGGGAAGAAGTTGAATGGCCAAAACTAATGTCTCGCCCTCACTGAGGTCTGTAGCTTTCTTCATCACCATAAGATAAGGAAAAGGAGTCTGAAAAGGACAAACTTAGCAGGTACTTAGAATCTGAGAGTTGGAAAACTCTTGGCCATCTAGTCCAGGCTCCCATTCAATATAGGACTCTCCTTGGCACAGCCCTGAAGGAGGATTACATAGTCTCTGCTGGATCTCTTCTGGGACCAGGATGCCCAATGAAGATGGCATGGTTCTTTTTCTATCTTCCCATGGTCACCTTCCTCTCCAAGACGGGAAATTCAGAGGGACAGGACCAGAAGAAAAGTTCATAGCCCCCTGTTCATCAAAGCAATTATAAGGAACACTGTGGGTGTGATGGTTAATTATATGTGTCAAACTGATTGGGATGCTGGGTGTCCAGACATTTGGTCAAACCTTATTTTGGGTAGGATGTTTCTAGAGTGAGATTAACCTTTGAATTGGTACACTGAGTAAAACTGATGGCCCTTCCCAGTTCAGATGGGCCTCATGCAATCTGTTGAAGATCGGAAGAGAACAAAAAGGCTGACCTCCTGCAAGTAAGGGGGAGCTCCTCCTGCCTGACCCCCTTGGAGCTGGGACATAGGTTTTTTTACTCCCTTCATATTCAAACTGAAATACAGGGTCTTTTCAGATCTCATGCCTGCTGGCTTTGGATGGGAACTACAGTTGACCCTTGAACAATGTGGGAGGGGTTAGGGACACTGGGCCCCGCACAGGTGAAAATTTGTGTATAACTTTTGACTCCCTAAAACTTCACTATTAATAGCCTCCTGTTGACCAGGAGACTTAACAGTCAATTAACATATATTTTGTATGTTATATATGCTGTATACTAGACTCTCACAACAAAGTAAGTTACAGGAAAAGAAAATGTTATTAAGGGAATCATAAGGAAAAGAAAGTACATTTACAGTAGTGTACTGTATTTATTGAAAAAAATCCACATGTAAGTGGACCCATGCAGTTCAAACCTGCTTTGTTTGAGGGTCAACTGTCTACTATTGACTATTGACTACTGAACCCACCCTTCTGGGTTTTGAGCTTGCCAACTGAAGATCCTGGGACTTAGCCTCCATAATCACATAACCATCTGAGCCGATTCCTTGTAAAAAATAGAGAGACACTGCATGTATCCATATACACACATACATACATATATGCACATTTCCACTTAGATGTCCAACCATCACCTAGAAAGCTACATTCTACATTTGAATCTCTTATTTTAATATCTGTATCGACATATCTTCCATTAGTTCTGTTTTGCGTCAGTGAGAGCAACTGGACAGCAGACCAAGGCAAAGATTCATTTCGTCAGTAAATATTTCCTAGGGAGATGACAGGGAGTCCCTCAGAAGAGGCTTAGCCGCAGAAATAGTAGTGATTTCTCCCACATGGCTCTTAGTTTATCCAACCAGGGAAGCAGAGTGGAATGCAGATTTCCAGGAAAAGACATCCTGTGTACAGCTTTGCTTTCTTGACTGACAGGCTAGCCTTTGGGGCCTCCCTTAGCTTAAAAAATTATTTCTGAAGAACCAAGAGGTCTCTTGGCATGGGTATAATATTCTTTTAGTGGCACCTCAACCTGGTAACTATCACCTGACTGGGGAGCCCAAGATGTGAACATTGAACTTCTGGCCAGAGTCCCCCCACCTCTCCCCCACCCCATTCTTCACTCTCTGGGTTCCTCCCTCCAGTCTCATTTCACGCCTGTGGGACTTTGTAGCATCTCGGGGCTTTGGCTGACACGTCTCAGGAGGAAACTAGGCTACCGTACTCGTGCATGCATTTCTACCTAGAAGTCCATCTAGATTTCTACATTTTCCAAATCAAACCCTTTTATTTTAACCATTAAAGTTACCGCCTGCCTCCAAACCCCCAAACCACATTCCTGTCTGGGGTGCCGCTCCCGGGACCTCCAGGCTGCTAGGCTCGACAGCTTGAAATCCCCTTCAACGCATCCCCCCTCCTTCATCAGCTGCTACATGGCGTGCTTCCAAACGTCTCTCGGATTTGCCCTTTCCTCTCTGTTTGCGCTGTTCGGGTGTTTACCACTGCACACCTGGGGGCCTTCCACAGCCTTCTGGGGGGCTCCCTGTTTCTCACTGCACGTGCTCAAATAATTCTGGTCAAATGCCCCTCGGACTCACCCTTCTCCTGCTCCTGACCCCACAGATCCTTCTCAGGTACATGCAGGTACACACTCCTTTGCCTGGCTTCCAGATGACACCCCCCGTGTGCTTATTCACTCCTCTTCCCTTCTTTTCTGGCTTCAGTCATCAGGCCTCTGTCTGTCCTCCACAGCCTCCCCGTAATGTGCCTAAGGGGTGTCCCCAAAAGCCCAGGCGCAGGACTTGGCCAATGTTTTCTGCCTTCCCCAGGCCCCGCTGCCTGCCCCCCATCCCCTGTAGCCCACCAGACCCCTTGGATGCCTCATTTGCATTCTGATCCCAGTTTTGTATAATTTAAAAATGTAATTACTCAAGTGATATCATCTACATAGCCTTTAAGGATAAAATTCTGTGGACAACACTAAGGTCCCCTTTGATGACTTTCCCCTCGTCCAGAGGTAGCATGGTGAAGTGGTTGAAGTGTATTATTTCCAGATATTTTTCGATGTTTTTATACACACATATATGTGCCCATAGAGAATATGTGGTATTTATATTGCATGTGGCCATTTTTAATATACATGGCATCATACATTTATATGTTGTAAAATTCCGGAAGTCCATCCATGTTAACTCACTCGGATGAGCCTCACTCTGGCTAATGGTGGCTACTTCTCTGTAGTATGACTCCATCCCTGTTTACTGGACTGTTGCCCTTTGATAGGCATTAGGTTGTTCCAGTGTTTAGGTTTACAAACGCCGTTTACTGAACAACTGGAGGACGCATCCTTTTGCACGTGTGTGAACTGCTTTCACTGATTGCATGTTCTTGTCAGAACCACACAGTAAGATTACAATGAAGCTGAGGTTTATCCAAAGATTCTCAAGTACCAGGCGCTGAGAGAAGCATTTGCACAACAAACTTTAAGCTATGTATTATCATTCCCATTTTATAGGTGAGAAAACTGAGGTTTAAAGAGGCACAGTGATTCAGAATTGAAATCCCACTAAGGCTCTTGCTCCTACCAGTCCCTTGTGCCGAGTACTTTCCCTCCAACTCTGCTTTGAATTTCCTGACAGCAGGAACTACCCGCGTATTCCCTTTCATTCTCTAATATGTCCTGAATACACAATAAATCTCAATAAAACTTGATTGATTATTTGGAAGACAGATAAGCACTATCATCTTAACTAGCAGGATATTTTATTTAGGTATTTTAGCAACAATAAGAAGACACTAGCATCATGGAGTAGCCGGTTAAAATATTATTAGAAGTTAATTCATATTTTAGCAGATAATTCCTAATTAATTTGCTATAGTTATCTTGTTAAACGTCTATTAAACCTCTCCACATCCCTTACAGGTTTCTGCTCTTCATAAAATGTAATTATACAGCCATTTCCCACGTATTCTTTATTGCTTATATAATCTACCAGTTAAATACAAGTCAAAAAGATTTATCTTCCAAGTTCTTAATAACATCACTAAATGTTCTAATTAATAATCAATAATCATTTGCATAATTAATTGGGGAAAGAATCCTAATGAGATGGTGTCTTGCAGCAAGCCAAGCTGAGGCTAAAACTTCATCTCCTACCGCGATCATTGCTCAGAGTGCAAGAGATTTTTGAGCAACGCAATTCCTTTCGCGCTCCCGGAGGGGCGGAGCTTCAGGCCTATTGACCGGGAGCTCACGTGATTCTTTTGGCAAGTCCTGATTGACGTTGTTTCTTAACAATACGTAATGTGAGTGTCTCCGTAAAGTAGAAACAATTTGTTGGATATGAATTTTTACGGACACAGGCTCAGGTGAATAAAAATACATTTCTTCACTTTCCTAAAAAACAATTTAATTCCCTGAATCTGAACCCTTATTCTACCTGATGCGCAAACCTAATCTATCACTTTCTTTTTTTTTTTTTTAAAGATTTTATTTATTTATTTGACAGAGAGAGACACAGCGAGAGAGGGAACACAAGCAGGGGGAGCGGGGGAGGGAAAAGCAGGCTCTCCGCCGAGCAGGGAGCCCGATGCCGGGCTTGATCCCAGGACCCTGGGATCATGACCCCAGCCGAAGGCAGACGCTTAACGACTGAGCCACCCAGGCGCCCCCTAGTCACTTTCAAGTAAACTCAGTGCTACGTGGTATCTTCTCAGGCAACTAGGCTTATCATTCTCTCACATTCTGGATTTGAAAAAAACAGAAACAGAAACGAAACAAAACAAAACCCTCTCCCTTTCGGTTTTTCCCCTATCCCTCTTCCTTGGCACTGATTTTTAACTGGCGAGGAGGGTGGTTTTACAACGTGCACTGCTGTGGTGTCACCCGGGCAGGGACTGTCCATTTCCCACGTTCCACCTGTTTGGGTCCTGGCTGTCACCCTTCCAGACAGGATGTGAATGTTGGGTCCTCGAGGGAGCCCCTTTCACACTGGTCCCACTACAGGGTGTTCAATCATCCTTATTCTATATCAGTCTTGCTCACCGAAGTAATTTTGGTGTTGCTGTCGCTTCCAGCTACCCAGGTTCAGGAGAGTTCCTTTTCACATCCTTGTTCTGATCTCTTGGTTCCTGTGCATCCATGCACCCTTCTTCAACGCTTCCTAGCCTTCTCATGAGCTAGGGATCACTTAGTTGTGAGTCATTTTTTAACGGTGGAAACACTAAGCGGCGGTCAGGGGTCCTCATTCCGCCCCACTTATCCCCTTACAGTCTGCCTGCCTTATTTTTCACATGCCCAAAGGCACGAGGGCCACTGAAGGGATGCTGAAGCCTGTAACTCCAGGTGGGACCAGTAAAAGATGGATCTGTCTTTGACCCCAGAAAATCAGGGTCTTGTCCTACTCCCCTCTTCCAAATTATTTGGGGGTGGTGAGCTTGATACAAAGATGGACACAAATCTTTGCTTTCTAGAGGCTCTCCAGTTCTTCTCTCCCCTTCCCGGACATGCAGGGGAGGGTGGGGCTGAGACAGTTCTACTTACAAGCACTCGGATTCGTACACTGTCTTACGCTGGAAACCTCAGCATTTTATCTTGGAGGCTGACAAGGTGGTATCTTTGTTTTCTGACTCTGGAGGTAAACGTGGCCCCTTGTCAACAGCAGGAATAGCAGTGATCACAAGGGAATAGAGAAAATAATATGCCAGTAACATCTCCAAGTGTTACTCTGCCACACTTTATCTTGTCAGAACCAAGATGGGGAACCCTGGAATATAGGGAGTCACCAGCGTTCATGCCAAAAAGGACCGGCTTGAACCCATGACCTAGAGCCAGGGGACCATTGGGAAGGTCCTGAGGGTTCCATCAGTCAGCCATGCAGTTAGTCACAGGGATGGATGTGTGGAGCCCTCACAGGGACTTTCAGTCTCAGGCAAATTTCCTGTAAAGTAGAGGAAAAATGTTCTATCTGCTTCGTTTTTTTACCCCAAATCTCTGGCTGCAGTTAAAAAAATAAGGCTAGATGCCTGGGGGCTTGGGGCAGAGAGTTACACATTCTAGGAGTTTTCAAAGAACCAAAAAAAAAAAAAGGCTTTAAAATAAAATTCCATCATTGTTCATTGAACTACAAATTGCAATTGGTGAAAGAAAATAATATTTTGATTTGGAAGAAGAAAATTCCTTCACCCGAGCACATCGTGAGCCTCTTAACGCAGTTGCCTCTGTTCAGACAACACTGCCCGCTCAACCACACCTCAGATCAACCAGAGGTATTATCACCTTATTGAAAAGACGATTGCTTGTCATTTTTTTATGAAACATCTGCCCCTTTCAGTTATCAACAGCAAAGAGTTTTCCCCCTTCTTTCCTGCTTATTCTTCCTCTTGGCTCTTATCACAAGGGAATTGCTTTTTCACACTGGCTCTTCTCACAGAGAAGAGCTGCTTCTTCGGTCCATAATAACAGAAAAAGAGGAAGCAGGATGGGTCTGTCTCACAAGGCTCCGAACACGCTGTCAATCAGGTCAGCACAGCGCAGTGGAGACCAGCGTGGGCAGCCCCCTCCCAAGGTCATCTTGTCCATCTTCTATCTTCTGGCAAGATGTCCTTCAACTCAACCAACAGAGGTCTTGCCTTGAAAGTCTCCAAGGAAGGGCACTCCTTGGCTTCTTGATATTGACCATGCCCAGGTCTTATATTTAGGAGTGCTTGGTGTCAAATGAAAATCTGTCTTACCATTTTTCATTTTCCTTCCTCCTCATGAGACCTACCCATGAAAAATTGATGAAGTAGGTAATGGTTCTTTTGGGTGCCTGCTCTTCTCTCCTCCTCCATTTTATGCATCCTTTGCTCTCTCCATCTCCTGGGTTTTTCTGGGTCTTAACTGTCCTAGAGGAAAGTAGATGGATGTGCTTTTTAAAAAAAAGATACTACAAAATGAACCCTGCAAGAAAAGAGCAATGCTTAATACAAAGTGTTGAATTATTAATGATGACATTTCAGGCACCTCTGAAAGGGAAAGGGAGACTGGGGTCGGAGTGAACTTTGCTCACATC
Organism: Leptonychotes weddellii; assembly: GCF_054177405.1. Lineage (NCBI taxonomy): Eukaryota > Metazoa > Chordata > Mammalia > Carnivora > Phocidae > Leptonychotes > Leptonychotes weddellii. The sequence continues at coordinate 107,047,715 of NC_138374.1, forward strand.
CCTCAAATAATGTCATGCTTGTAAGATCAATCATGACTATTGAGTTAAGGCAGCCAGCTATGAACTTCGGGAAATCTGCATCTGGCTCTCCTTAATAGCCTTTCACTCTGGCCAACTTATTAAATGTCTCTTAGCCTCATTTTCCTGATCTGTAAAATGGGGGTAATCAGCCTTCTTCATAGGTTATTGTGAGAATCAAATGAGATGATGTGGGTAATGCACTTTATGGAATGTCTACTGGGCACATTGTGCTTAATACAAATTGGCTATTATTATTATAATCCATGGTGACTTTTAATGGATACAATCAAAAGATTTTCAGACAGGCTAGTGGAATACTGTGGGGAGTAGTTGCTCTTTCTACTGATATATTTGATAAATACTACTATATAATCGACAAATATCTTTCTCTCTCCCCAGGAAAATGTAGGCTGGCAAGTAGTGAAGGAACAGAGGCATCGGGAAATGAGAGGCTCCCCAAAGCACAATAGGAGTGGATGGTCAGGTGAGCATGAGGAAGGACAGCTCCTGTGTCCTCTGCCTGTCCTAAACATTTTGTGATTCTCATTAAGTGGCGAGAATGTCAGCAAGGGCTGGGAGTTGGGTTGAGACTGTGCACATCTTCGTGGTTTATATTTCCCAGGACTGACCCATATACAGCCTCTTTCCCTGTAAGATAGAGGTCTGCTTAGTATATAGTCAAGTAGACAGACAAGTCGTGATTTGGTGAAACCTGGAAGAATTATGAACTGTAGCGAAAATAGCCAACTAAAGGATAGCTAAGGCATATTTTCCTTTCCTTTCCCCTTGATATCTGTGGAAATGTACATCTTCAAACATCACGGAAATAATCACCTACACTCTATATTTCCCCCCCTTTTTTATGTTTTTTATTGGTATACAACATTATTCAGACTAGGCTCTTCCATCTCCCAAGTCAATTTCTTTTGCATCTGTGTTTATATTGATGCAATTCAAACAATGATCCTCCATCCCTTGTCAGTTTCCATTGTGCATTTCACATATTATGAACTTATTTAAACAGAAATCATCCTCTCCGGGTACATTTCTTTCCCATCTGTTTCCACCCCTCCGCCCCATACTACCAATTCTCATTTCAAAGCAACATTGTAATATCATTTATTGTTATTCTCTCTTGTTTTCCTGAGCTGCTTCTGTAACATTCAGAGTGAGAGAGGTGGTGGCGGGGAAATATAGGGTATTATTGATTTATAGTCAAGAAGCTGTTTCTTACTCAAAATGTTTCTAAAAGGATTTGTATCATTTTTTTTTTTTAGAACAATGAGACCTCAGTATGACTGCACTTTATATTTTTAGGGTGCTTACAGATAGTTTTTAATGTACTTTCACTAGTGTCATTTTAGGGAGTTTAGAGAAAGAAGAATGGAAAAATACAGCTGGCTATCCAAATCATTCTAAATATCCAGATTTTTGGCAACATTGTCGACTGGCATGCAGATGTTTGACTGAATTATTCACCCTTCTTCTAGATGCTTGGTGTTGAGGAAATATAGCTAATTGTCTATTAAAATCAATATGGGGGGATGGTGTAGGGGTGGGAGTTGTTTTTATTTTATGAAATAATTTAAACGTGGAGAGGCGAATCTGTCTCTGAATACATTTTTAGCCCAATAATGATTTTTTAGTTTCCACTTGTTCAGAGGTACTGTTCTGTTTCCCAGGCTCAGAAAGACCTGCTATAAATACCCTAATCCTTTCTAAATCAGGTGTTTGTATGCCTATTCCCATAGAGATATGTTAGGGCCATGAGAGATAATTTATTCTCATAATCTGTCTACAAAAGATGAATGTTCCTCCTGTCAGTGCCAGCCTGGCCCAGATGAAAGATCCAGTGCCTCATGCATGCTCCGGAGGCCAGCCGTGGCTCAAATTTTTTAAGAGAAATAAGCGTTTTCCATGTTCGAAGAAATACCTGTGGAATCCACACTCTGATAGACAACTTCCAGAGGTCTCTGAGTCCTGCATGGAGTTTCGAACTCATTCACAAATGGGCCATGTTTCTCTCTCTGGAATGGCAGTCTGGGAGAGTATTATTATCTCACAGAACACCTATCCTTGCAATAAGAGGTGGTTTAATGATTCCGAGGCCTTTTTCAAGAGTTCCTGAGCTTTGTTAGAATCTCTCACATGCAGGAGGAACAGTGGTGAGGTGGTCATCCTCTGTCTGGCTCAATCCTTCCTGCTGCCTTGAAGCCCAGTACTCCGGAGTTGGACCTCAAAGCCTAGTATATGTTGGAAACCATCTGCTCCACTTTCTCTGGGCTAAAGGAAGCAAGAAAGCAAGACGCTTCAATCCCTCTTCGTCTGTGATGGTTTTATAAGTGAGGAAGAGTCTATTCATCTCTTTTACAGTTCATTACACCTGAGGAACCTTATTTAATAAAGGAAATTGCCCTCTGGGGAAGGGTTAGAATTAGGAAGGAGTAAAATCTTTTGGGGGTGGAAAACATTCTCCGCATGTTATAGAAAACAAAACCCAACTCCCAAACCTGCTCCATGATATGATCTCCCATTGGTAAGCAAAAGGTCTTTCTTTTTCTTAACTCTTCTCCTTTGGATTTTATATCAGTTTGGTTTCTGCTCTTCTGTTCTCATTTTCTGTTTTCCTCAGGTGGGTCTGGATTCCGTTCCACACAAGGATGAGCTTTCCCAAAGTGGGAAGATCCAAACATGAGATGTGTCACCTTGAGTAGTCATGTAGTCACTGGAAATTCCTATGTGGGCTGTTGGAAGAATTGAGTCAGGAGATTCTAGCCTCAGAAGGGGCATTGGATCAGATGTTTCTGTTGGGTTTTTTTTTTTTTAAGATTTATTTATTTTTTAGTGGGGAGGAGCAGAGGGAGAGGCAGAGAATCTTCAAGCAGACTCCCCCCACTGAGGGCAGGGGGAGCCTGAAGGGGGGCTCATTGTGGGGCTCGGCTCGTTGTGGGGCTCAATCCGAGAACACTGAGATCTTGACCTGAGCCGAATCAAGAGTTGGAGCCTAACCAACTGAGCCACCTAGGTGCCCTTGGACCAGGTGTTTTTAAATGAACCCTTCTTATCATGAAAGACTAACATCCTGGTATTTATAATAGTTCATTCTTGTCATAAGTCATCATGACCATGACCTTGGTGAAGTCATCACTGCCTTGATCTTCGTTCCCAAAATCTTCCTCTATTTCTCTAGTTCTTCTTGGCCTCTTCTGACTCAAAAGGGCTCCTTTCAGAGACATCAAGGTTTATAATCTTTACTTCTTTACCGAGGCAGCTTATGTTGTCTCCTTTTCCAGTATTGATTATATCCTGGCAACTACTTTCCACTGTCCTGACCAAATATACTTACACCGTTGAAGGTAAAGGGATTTCTGAAATCAAGAGGCTCAGAGATTTAGGTCCAATATGACGTACTTAACCACAGGCATAGGACCAGGAAATGGGGGGCTCCTGTAGAACCTCTTCCCTCTTCCCTGAGTGGAAAATTACAGTTTCTGCCTGAAGCCTCCATGTCAGGGCTGAGAAATCTTTTACTGAGCACTTGGACCTGTGATGAACTATGATTTGAAGAATGTCCGCAAGCTATTGCTCTGTTTTGAAGCAGTTTCAGCAGTCACTTTAGATAAGGGGGATCCTGGCTTATGTTATTCTTTCCTAAACTCATTCTGAAGTTAAGGGGTCATGTCCTGGTTTGGAGTCAGGAAGCTGGTTTTAGAATGTTCTCTCTTCTGCTACACTTAGTGTGATCTTCGGTAAAGCATGCAGTGGCTCTGGGCTGATTCCACATCTGGGAAATGGAGGTGGGCTTATGTAGTCACCAAGGAGGCTAACTGCTGGGCAAGCATAGCATGTTGGTTGTCCTAGGATCAGAAATTCACACACTTCATTGGGCTTTACAACCATCAGGGAACCTCATTAAAGGATAGATTTCCAGACTCACTCCAGCAGGTCTTATCTAGTAGTCTGCTAGGTGATTTTGACACCCAGGGTCCTTAGACCATGCTTTGAGAAGCACTACTTTGGGAGGTGTAATTGCAGAGTCGCAGAGAACCAGTTCTTTCCAACTCTTCATTCACACTTGAAAGGTCCTTACCGGAGTACCAAGAGAAGACTTCTCATTGAGCTTAAAGCCCACAGGTCTTAGATAAGAATATAATTATACCAAAGACTGAGTGACAAGTGGGTCCCTTCTAGAAGCAGGTTTTGCTTCCTACACTGTTGGTGGGAATGCAAGATGGTGCAGCCAGTCCAGAAAACAGTATGGAGGTTCCTCAAAAAGTTGAAAATAGAGTTACCCTACCCAGCAATCACACTACTGGGTATTTACCCCAAAGATACAAATGTAGTGATCTGAAGGGGCACATGCACCCCAGTGTTTATAGCAACAATGTCCACAATAGCCAAACTATGGAAAGAGCCTAGATGTCCATCAACAGATGAATAGATAAAGAAGATGTGGTATATATATACAATGAAATATTATGCAGCTATCAAAAAATGAAATTTTGCCATTTGCAATGACGTGGATGGAACTAGAGGGTATTATGCTAAGCGAAATAAGTCAATTAGAGTAAGACAATCATCCTATGATCTCACTGATATGAGGATTGTGAGAAACAAGACAGAGGATCATAGGGGAAGGGAGGGGAAAATGAAACAAGACAAATCCAGAGAGGGAGACAAACCATAAGAGACTCTTAATCTCAGGAAACAAACTGAGGGTTGTTGGAGGGGAGGGGGGTGGGAGGGATGGGGTGACTGGGTGATGGACATTGGGGAAAGTATGTGCTATGGTGAGGGCTGTGAATTGTGTAAGACTGATGAATCACAGACCTGTACCCCTGAGACAAATAATACATTATATGTTAATAAAAAAATCATTAAAAAAAAATAGAAGCAGGTTTTGATGGAAGGGAGGGAGCTTGAGGGAACTGAAAGATGGAAGGGGCACAAGAGGAATGGGGAAATGGTGGGAGTGATAGGCAGAACAACTCACAGATGAACTTCTCTGACTCTAAATTTTGCTACAAGTGGTCTTTGGAGATATAGACAAGGAGTTGGTGAGAGGTTCTGAGATGTCGTAAGGGGTTGGGGGGTGTGGCTGGAATAACGCATCCAGAGAGTAAATGCCTGGGGGTGTTTTCCGAGGGGCGCACTGGTGAGAAGATGACTTGTTCCAGCAGGGACCCTGTGGTGCCTGGCTGCGTCCTGGAGACACAGGCAGAGCCAATTGATGATGTGACATCTGTGGGTGGTGACAACCATTAGCTTGAAGTAGCCAGAGCACGTGTGCTGGGGCAGGTGCATTTGTGTGTGGAGGAGACCTGAGAGAGACAGAGGAGTCCTGCATAAGAAGAGGTCCTGCAGGACAGAGCGGCCCTGGGCAGCTCAATAATCCTGTCTGAGTTTCAGCTCCACTGGTACAAGGGCAAGGCACAAAAATTAGCCTTCCATCCAGTTTATTTGTTGTTCTCTAAATTCCAATTTATTTTTCTTGTCAAGTTGGTCTATTTGCATGCAAGGTGCCTAGCTCTAATCTACTCTGATAATGATTTGGGTAAGCAGGTTAGAAATTTCTTACTCCTCCCTGAAGGCTTACAGTGTGGGAAGGAAGAGGAGTAAAGCAACCTCATCATGATTCAATAAGGGAGAAAATTATATCTTATTTTTATTCTTCTCATTGCTTTCTATTTTCTCCCTACTTAAAGTCAGTTCTGCCACCTGGCATGAAAGGGATAACTTTTAATTAAAAATACTACCTGAGTAAATCAATTACTTCATTCATTTACATAGCCACATGATAATGTATTCATTCAACAGATATTTACTGAGCACCTACTACATTCCAGGCCATGTGGAATGCGTTTGATAGAAATGATGAATGAGGCAGAATTCCAGGTAGTGAAATGTAAGCAACCAGCGTTCACTCCCTGACAGCCTCTAGGCTAGGAATACTTGTCAAACCCATCCCATCCATCGAGAGAGTGGGGGAAGCAAAGAAGGATAGAGAAGATAGGGCACATACTTGAACTTAATTCTTGCTGCTCTCGTACTATGGCTCAAGACGAAAGGGTTTGGAAAAGCGAGATAAATACTTCAGTGGGAGCAAGCTGGCTGCCGAAACATATTTAAAAATCAAATTACCATTTTAATAGTATGCATCGTTTCCATATCAAATGATGACATTATTGGCAAAGACTAGAAGGTGACACAATTTTGAGTGTTTAAACTGTACCAACAATGGATGAAGCTATCTTAAAGGGACTACAAAGCCATTCTGCCATCTGGCACCCTCTCCCCATCCTGGTGGGAATGGGAAAAAGAACGCTTCCAAGTGGTGAAATGAAGTTGGCTGCTGTCTTGAGAATTGGCGTTGTGGGGGGCCTGTTAGCCCATCTGACATTCTTCCCACTGTGGCTGCATAAAGGGTTGACTTCCTAAACAGCACTCTTATAACCATACCGTTTTTTATTATTATGAATATATGACATGTTTACTGTAGAAAATGCAGCAGAACACCAAGCCAAAAATAGAAATCACTCTTAAAACCTGCAGATAGCTAATATTGCTACATCAATATATATCTTTTCAGTTCTTTCAAAATTTCCACGTATTCATGTGAGTGTATGTCTGTGAGCACACATGTATGTGTGCATGAGTATGTGTGTGTGTGTGCTTTTCAAAGCAAAAATGAGATCAAATTCCACTGAGTGCAGGGCTGACTTCATGAGCGTGTAGCCTGTGGTTGGTTTCGTGTTCTGCCGTTGCCATCAGGAGATTCGTAATAATTTTATCTTTGAACTTGTGTTTTGTAAGTGAAGTCCCTTGGGACATGCTCAGGAGCACAGGAGATCTGTGCACTCTGGGTGACTCCTTGCTCTTGCTGCCCCATCTGCACCTAGCAGTCACAGTGCCCCATGAGCACAGGATTGCCGCCGGTCCACAATGCATGGATCTTTCTTGATACTGAAAGCAAGTGCTGGGTAAGGGTGTTACATTCTGACCGAGCAAGTAGAATGCTGACCATGGTGAGAGGCCATGCTTTCCATCTGAATCAGAACTTGCTTCTAACAGGGGAAGAAGACAATGGTGTTCTAAGAAAGACGAATGGCCAAGAAACCTTGTCATATCCTTTCCCACTCAAGCTCCTTCCCTCTGTTAGCCAGTCATTTGTGCCAAAAATGATGACATTGACAAGGAAAGGGAAAAAATAGGGCAACCCCTAGTTCTTTTTTATTTCAGTCCTTCCTTACTCATCAGTAAGCTAAAAGTAGAGAGTGTTGGTGGATTGTGCATGTATCAAGAAGTGAAATAAAAACAGTTGCGTTCATTTTGCACAGCGTTTCCACACTTTTGGCAAGAAAGAAATACATGTGCATACGGACTTCAAAATATGAATTGTATAATTTTGGTAATCCTGCTATCGAGCTAAATGGTTTTATTATTTGCATTTTAAACTCGCAATGTACAATAGAAAGATGAATGGTAAAATTCATGTAATAATTTAAATTTTTAATTTTTCTTTACTTAGAACCATACTAAATAGCAAAAAATGCCATGCCAAGTCAATTGAGAGACCATTGAAGAAAGGAAAGTTACTTTTATCCTGCTTATCTACCCCACATTTTCATTTTCTACTGGGCTATGCAAATTCTGTAGCCAGCCCTGACCAAACCATATATTGTGATCATTTTTCAAGTCATTAAATATGATTTTAAAAGATTATTACTAACAGCTACATAGAAGTGGTTTCCATTGATGAATTTATTCAGCTTATCTCCTATTATTTTTTAGACATTTAGATGGTTTGCAAGGTGTTCACAATTAGTTGATTCTCATAGTATGAAGAAAATTTTTGTACATAAATATTTATATACATCCGTGGTTATTTCCTTAAGTCAATTCCAAGAAGTGGGATTGCTAAGTCAAATGATATGTACATTTTTAAAGGTTTTGAGATATTGTGACACATTGTTCTTCAGAAAGTTTGTAGCAATTTACAATTTTCACCTTAATATGGCAACCTCTGTCAGTTCTTCAATTATGGTTTGTATCCATGCATTCTGTCTTTGGCATTTGCTCATCAGTTTATTCCTTCATCAACAAAGCCACCCATGTGCCAGGCACTGTATTAGGAACCTACTGGGGCAAGACGGGGACTTGATGAAACTTACAACCAAAGGGGAAGGGGTCAGGCGTTAAACAACACGGGAATACATACGTATTTACAAACTGTGAAGAGCCTATGAAGGAAAAGAAGGACCTTTTTAAAGCATTTAGCTGGGGACTTGACTTAGCCAGAAAGTCACGAAAAGTCCCCCTGAAGAAGTGATATCTTGCTGAGATTAGAAGGAAGAGGGTAAAATTGGTGAAGAAGGAAGGGGAGAGACATCAGAAGCATTGCAAACAGAGGAGGGCCAGCCTGAGCAAAGTCCCTTGGGAGGAGAGTGGGCACCAATGTCTTGGATCAGGTCAGTGCTGAGAGTGGAGGGGAAAATGGAGAGAGATGAAGCTGGAGTGTTCATTTTAGACAAGGCCAGGGGTCAGCAAACTATGGCTTGCCTGCCAAACCCAAATCTCACCTACTGTTTGTTTTTACAAATAAAGTTTTATTGAAACACAGGTGTGCTTGCTTTGTTTTGTTTTTCCATATTGTCTATAGGCTGCTTTTTTTTTTTTTTTTAAGATTTTATTTATTTATTTGACAGAGAGAGACACAGCGAGAGAGGGAACACAAGCAGGGGGAGTGGGAGAGGGAGAAGCAGGCTTCCCGCAGAGCGGGGAGCCCAACTCGGGGCTCGATCCCAGGACCCTGGGACCATGACCTGAGCCGAAGGCAGATGCTTAACAACTGAGCCACCCAGGTGCCCCTGCTTTTTTGTTACAATAGCAGAGTTGAGTCATTTCCACAGATATCACATGGTCTACAAAGTCTCAAATATTTATTATGAGTTCTCTATAAAAAGGAAAAGTTTGCTTCTCCTGGACAAGACCATGCAAGGTCTTGAAATCTGGAGACATTTCAGTCTTTACCTCAGAGCAATTGGAAATGATTGAAGAGTGGCGTGAGGAGACGTGGACCCTGAGGTGGGTTGGAGGGGGCTGAGGGAGACCCAGGAGCCCAGTGCAGGCTGTGACCGTATTTCAGGAGAAAGCTAATGGCCCCTTGGAACAGGGTAGTGGCTTTACAGATGGAGAGGAAGAGACAGTTGGGAAATAAAACCAAGGGATGTAACAGGATGCATGAGGGAGAGGGGTACCGAAAGTTACGACAGCTTTCTGTCCAGTAGAATCGTATGGACCATAGTACCCTTTGTAGAAATAGGGACAACTGGAAATTTGGTGTACTCCGGGAGATATTAATGAGTTCAGTGTGAGGTCCCTTTAAGGTATCCAAGAGGATTTTGAGCAGGCAGTAGGACAAAGATTTCTATAGCTCAGAAAAGTGGTAAATACTTCTCATTATCATTTGCCTCAAACCCTGCTTAGTATCTCATCATATATTTTCCACCGGGGTTTATATTTGCCACTGACTTTTCAACACAAAGAGCATCTATCTAGTGTCCACGATGTGCTGAGCACTTGCGGCTTGCTGCAAGGGTACAACTATGAAAACAACAGGCTTTCTGCTCTCAAGACATGCACATATTACAACATAAGGCAGTCACTGATGAATGCCTTGAGAAGTGAGCCAAAAAACGCCATGGGAGCAAATGGCAAACACAGAAACAGAGGGACAGGGGAAGAGCACTTAGTTCTGGAAGGGGTGAGGAATCCGCAAAGGAGGAGCTTTGAAGGATGAATGGGATTTGGGATGGTAAAGAGGGGCGAGGTCCATGGATGGATGCAAAAGCAAGAGGAAAAGCACTGGCTGAGCAGTGGTACCGAGAAAAGAGAGCAGCTACGTGTAGCCACGGATTTCTTTTTCTGTCCTTACCATACTCACCCCCATGCCCCACCCTTGCCCTGGAGTTCAGAACAATGCTCGGCACCCTAATACTGCTTTCGTTGACTCTAATCTCTATTTCCTATGAGCATATAATGTGTCATCACCCCTACTACAGATAGGAGATCTTATCTGACTGATCCCTTACTCCCACCGCAGAAATAATTAATTGCTTTCTCCTCTGCACTTTTTTATTGCTTTATCTTTTATGCTAAAATTGCCTTCGTCATGTGCCATGGGGGTTAAATGCATCTAAGTCCCTCTGTCTATTGGGACAGGAACTTCTTAAGAGTTTCTACTCTGTCTCGTACACCTCTGGGCCCCCGGTGCCCAGCACAGTGCATCATAACTACAACCACAATAACAGCAAAAGGCAGCTGAACAGAATTGGACAGAAGCCAGGAACTCCTGGTTCCAGCGCTGGCAGTTTGAGTGATCTGATGGAAAGTCCCAGACTGCATGCTGGTGAGGACTGGGAGCAAGAGAAGAAATTGGATTTGAATAATTGAATTTTAAGAAGGAGGCATATGCCTCTGCTGTAACCTCCCCACACCAGACAGCCTAGCCCAGATGCAAGTCAAAATGCATTATGCATTTAATGTGTCTCCTGGGGTTGGCGTTTGAGATAATAGGAAGAGAAGGCAGGGATTATAATCAAAGTGGCAACATCTGAAGACATTTAGCGGGTGGTGAAAGGTCAGGGCATTTCTTAGATATTTAGTCGACCTTGTGCCAGAGACGAGTGGGTATGATTGAGGGCTGGTGTGTGTGTGTGTGTGTGTGTGTGTGTGTGTGTATGTGTGTACACTTTAGAGAGAGAAGATACTAAGTAGCAGGATCAGGATCCCTAGGGCAGATGTTTCTTGGGGTTGTAGGAGTCGGATGCCAATTCCTACAGTGGGCGTTGATGTTGATGTCAGTGTTGGGACTCGAACCTGGGAAGAACAGAAGTATTTTGCATATAGGGGTGGGAGAGGCAGCGGGAAGGTGAGATCCGGGGGAAGTAGTATGCCCCACCCAGTACCCTGGAAATCCCACAGCATGGCTGGCTGCACAGTTCTTTGAGAGGCCCGGGGCTGAGTGCTCTCCTTGGCATGAGCGCCCAACGGCATCACTCATGTAGCATTCCTCATGTCTTTTGTCCATCACTCAGATGTGAACAGTGGGATCAAATGGTGGCTGGATAACCATTTGTCTACTTCTGTTGTCTCCACTCATAAAAAACTACTCAGAAAAGAGGAAGCATGAAACAGGAAAAAAAGTCACCTTCAAGGAGCCAGACTCCTCTGGGAACTCATCAGTGTCATCTTGTCACTGGTCAAAGATGGAGAGATTGAGAAATCAGGAGATGAGGGGCTGGGTCGTCTGTTTTCTCGGTCCAGGAGGAAGAAAACGGGCCCAGGCATCACACTGGAATCCCTTTGGTGTCCGGGCCGGCAAAAGGAGCATGCTTCCCCGATCACACAGAGCGCCTTAGCGTTTCTCGCTGTCTCACTGTGGTGTTCCGTTGACAATTCTGAAGCCTTGCCACAGCAACCAGCTGTCTCTGTCAACCCCAGCGTTTTTCTGTCTCTCATGCTCACTGGCTTTCCATCACACAAAAGAGTTCTGTTAACTAGAAGCCTTTGCAGTAAGGCAGTGAGGTCATGGGGGTGGGAGACCCCGTTGGCCAAAGCTGTCGGTGGCTGTCTGGGGCTCCAGACATTTTTAAGATCAAAATCAGGGGAAAAAAATATCAAACCCTTTTTGAAGCTTCTGCTCCAGCTTTCTTTGGAGTGCCGGGGCTCCTCCCCACCCAGGGCCCCAGGCACTGTCTGACCCAGCCTTTTATATACTTATGCTCTAGAACATTTCCAAAAATATACATGCACTTGAACAAAAAGTCATCTTTGCCAGTGTTCCCTTGGTGGGAAGAGTCTGTATGTGGGCTCCAAGCCCTGCTGCTTGGAGGAGAGGAATGTGGGAGAAGCTGCAGGTTGCGAGGGCGAGCCTTTCAGTTCTCTCCCGATCCTCCTTTTGGACGGACCCTTCCGGCCACAGAGTGCAAAGCGGACCCCAGGATTTGCAGGCCACAGACAGCTTACAGTCCTGGTGCCCTCCTTCACTGTTGATACGACCTTACAAAAGTTACTTAGCCTCTCTGAGCCTCGGCTTCCCCATCTGTACCTTGAGACTAATGATACCCCTCTGCTGGAGACATGGCAACATATGCTTGGAGTCTAAGATGGTGAGCAGGTGGTTGCTTAGCAAATGCAGTAGCTGTGATAACCGTTATTCGATGTCTGCTCTACAACTATGTCTTTTCTTATGGAGAGCTTCCCCCTAGCTGGGGATTCTATGACTCGCCCAACTTTGCATGTGGTAATCTATGAATGCACACAGAAGAGGGATAAAAACTTCCAGTGAGGGGAGGCCTGGGTGGTGCAGTCGGTTGAGCGTCCGACGCTTGGTTTCAGCTCAGGTGGTGATCTCAGGGGTTGTGAGATTGAGCCCTGTGTCAGGCTGCGCCCTCAGCACAGAGCCTGCTTAAGACTCTCTCTCCCTAAGGGGGACCCTCCTACACTGTTGGTGGGAATGCAAGCTGGTGCAGCCACTCTGCAAAACAGTATGGAGGTTCCTCAAAAAGTTGAAAATAGAACTACCATATGATCCAGAATTGCACTACTGGGTATTTACCCTAAAGATACAAATGTAGGGATCCGAAGGGGTACGTGCACCCCGATGTTTATAGCAGCAACGTCCACAATAGCCAAACTGTGGAAAGAGCCAAGATGTCCATCGACAGATGAATGGATAAAGAAGATGTGGTGTGTGTATATATATATATACACAATATATATATGTATATATATATATATATATATATATATATATA
>NC_138374.1:107061053-107067947 GCF_054177405.1 Leptonychotes weddellii
ATAGACATTGGGGAGGGTATGTGCTATGGTGAGCGCTGTGAATTGTGCAAGACTGTTGAATCACAGATCTGTACCTCTGAAACAAATAATACATTATATGTTAAAAAAAAAAAAGACGAAGATAGCAGGAGGGGAAGAATGAAGGGGGGGAAATCGGAGGGGGACATGAACCATGAGAGACGATGGACTCTGAAAAACAAACTGAGGGTTCTAGAGGGGAGGGGAGTGGAGGGATGGGTTAGCCTGGTGATGGGTATTGGGGAGGGCACGTTCTGCATGGAGCACTGGGTATTCTGCACAAACAATGAATCATGGTACACTACATCAAAAACTAAGGATGTAATGTATGGTGATTAACATAACAATAAAAAATTTAAAAAAAAAAGAAAAAATAAATAAGAGACTGGAATCGTCCCTGGCTTCAGGGAACCTTCACTGTAGCAGGGGTAACATGACCTGACCGGCAAGTGAAACAGCGAGAGAACACAAGCCAACTGAGGCGATGGAAAGCATTGCAGGCCATCGGGAGCCAGCCTGGAGACTGGTGTCATCAGAGGGCTCCTTATGAGAAGTGGACCAGACTTTGTAGCATGGACACTGAGTAAGTGCCTTTGCAGATCAATGAAAGCATGGGTGGAATAAGATGGATAAAGACAGGGTGCGGGGGCGGCAAATGTGGAGGATGCCAGGATGAGACAGTCACCCTGCCCAAGCTCTGAAACATCCTGGCCTCTGCCAGATGCAATGAGGTGTCCGAGGTCCTGGATTACAGAGGTTTGCTCCAAAGCCGTGAGGCTAGAGGTGGCTGAGTTCACAAGTGCTTGAATTCCAAGAGGCGGAACTTAGACCTGACCTATTACACAAAGGGTAAAATGTGCCTAATTGTAACTACTTATTACATGTTTACGCAGGGTGGAGCACTGCTCTATTAGGATACAAGGGATTAGAAACATCAGTGAACTGGAAGGGAGAATATACATCGGGGTGGGGCGAGTCTTATTGGAACAGGAGGCTGGGGAACCCTGAGGAAGCTTCGGGGGATAAAGACTGGTCTTATTTGGTGGCAACAGGATCAGGAGGAAGAAGGGAAATGAAGAGATGTTTGTTTCCCCAAAGGATGAATCGATAGGTCTTACTGGTGCACTGGTGGACTTATCTGCAAAGACCAGAGAGGAATCATCGTTCCCCTGAGCTGAGAAGCAACCAAAAAAAAAAAAAAAAAATCCCCAGCTGAAAGGTGGAGGTTCCAAGCCATCCAAGCTGTTATTTGATGGGTGGCTCTCCCCATACAACAGCATCTGGTGTGACCCTGGGAAGCTGAGAGAAGTGCTGGTAGTGGCCCCTGGACCCCGAGGAGCAATTCAGAGGCTTAGCATCCCCTGCCCTGGAGGAAAAGCGCTGCTGCAGCCCTGCACATGCGCGCCTGGGGGAACAAACGGGGAAAGAATCCAAGATCAAGTTGTCCTTCCTTCATTCAACCAGTGTTTATTAAGGATCAACTTTGTGCAAAGCCCGAGCAACCCTATGGACATAAACGCTAATTATCTAAGTCTCTAGATGCTGTAAGACTTTGGGGACGTTTCTCCTCCTCTGCAAACACCTTGTGCCTTAGCCATGTTTGTATCCCCAGGTGTCTGATGCACAGGGGCACTTGGTCTGAACTTCACAAATGGACACACAGGGAAAGGAAGGAGTACTTGAAGGGGCCATCGAGGAAGGCTGGAGGACTCAGAGACGCGTCCTAGAGAAGATGCTCCAGGATTAGGACACTGTGGGTGGGCTGATTGAGAGGGACAGGTTGAAGGCTCCCCGGGGCGGGGGGGGGGGGGGGGGGGGGGGTGGGGGAAGGGGGTAGCACCACGTAGCAGAGGGGTGAAGTGGAAAGCACGGTGTCTGTCGGGAACGCAGAGCTGCTGATGAATAGGGATTCCTTATCTATGACTCATAGATTCAGCGGATGTGGTCTGTCTTATCTGCTCTTCTTTACAAGTCCCGCCTCTGAGTGGTGACAGAGAGATTATGTTTAATCTACCCTGGTTTCAACATGCTTCATTTTGTTAATTTAAACACTCCCTGAAGGTAATGCTCAGAATTTGGGGACAGTTACTCAGTCTCCCCATATCTCCACGTGGTCGCCAGCCTGTAAGCTCTTCGAACCCTGTCCTTTCAGGTTTTCACTACCTAGTCAGGATTGATTAAATCGTTGTTTATTGGTGACTGATTCAACCTCCGGCCCCTCTCCCCTCCGACGTCTGAATGTTCCCACCCTCTCATCGCAGGGGGCAAGCAGCCTCCCCTCCTTAGGGGACCCAGGGGCTTTCCCAAAGTCATCTCATTAACATAATAAAAGACACCTCCTCATAGGAAATTCCAATAGTTTTAGGAGCTGGGGGCCTGAAACCAGGAGGATGACCAAACATGGATCTCTTATTACATATCCACATACCAATATTACACGCCTCTCTCCCCTTGTCACAGTGAAGCCCATGGTGGGCTTACTGGATTTCAGCTCAGTTGCCTTCCCCACCACAGTGGTGATGCTGAGGACGGGTGTTTCTTGGCCACACCTATGTCACTGAAAGTCAAGAAGGCCCAGGGAAGCTAAGCCGCAGGGAGAGTTTTTGCCTCCCCACGCTGCGTCACCATGGCTGTGCGGATGTGGCTGTGACCGAAGGGCAGCCTGGGGAGCATCCTTCAGAGCCAGAGCCCCTGCAGGTAAGTGAGCAAAACAATGAGGGCAAATGCATGTATCCCTTTCTAGCCAAAGCTTTCCTCTCCTACCTTTATCTCTCTCTGCCTTCTTTTTCTCACCATTTCCTGGCCCTTCTGGGAGATAACCCTGGCCCCCCAGAGCAGAGTTTCAGGGCATGGCCATCTTGGACGAGTGAGACCCTGAGGTGGGTCTCCTGGGCTACGTTCATGCTAGATGAAAAAGGACCTTAAGAAATTTTTTAAAAATCACATCCCAAGACAATAACCTCACTTGTCTGGATGCAAATTCCTGCTTCTGATGCTGACTCTTTACTCTTTCTTTCTTTGCATTCCTTCTGTTGAAAAATCCCCCCAGGGCAGAGAGATTCCTTAGACCACTGGAAAAGTTAAAAAAGAACAGCTCAGGGAGATACATTCACGAATTTCCATCATCAAAGGCGCCCTGCACCATTCTCCAGATGAACCCCAGGCGTGGCAAAGTGAAGAGGCTGGCTCAGGGCTCCGCGTTCTTAGGAACTGAACCGGAATTGGGGGCTAGGTCTTCATTTGTAGGTGTCCCAGTCTGGCCACCACATCCCAGCACAACTGAAGTGGAGACTGCAATCCGGGGGCCCAGGGAAATGAGACGGGAAGGGAGGAGCAGGGCTGGACGCCAGGAAGAGAAACAGGATGGATTCAGGGAGAGAAGGCAGGCTGGTGGAAGTTTCCTGGGAAAAAGGATTGGGGGTAGAAGCAATATTTAATGTGGTCCACCAGGGAGAGGGCTGTAGGAGGTTTCTTTCCCCGGGGGGGAGACAGCTTTCCTCTGAGTAGGAGCATTTTGAGAGCTCTCCCCTCTTGGGCTCCATCTGCGGGATCCCCGGCTAAGGGCTGCGCAGGGAAACCAGCAGGTGCCTCTGAAGCCCAGGTCTCATCCTCACTCGGGGGTGTGCTGAGTGGGTTCCAGAGACCCTCCAGTCATCTCAGGATGCCCCCGCTGCAGGCTGGCTGCTCCTCAGCCCCCCCTTCCCCGCCGCCGTGTCGACCCTTCCACCGCACTCCTCACTCGCACTAGATGCGGAGGAGACAAGCACTATATAAATGCTAAACAGACAGCCGTGCCTGTCCCCGGATAAATAGACCTCCAGCTCCCGCTGTCAATCCCACACCTTTCATGAACACAGACACATCTCCCGAGAAGGGGGAAAATGTTGGTGTCGCTTCTCCATTTAATTCTGCGATTTACCCTCAATCTTGATACCAGAATGTGGTGCTCTGGTTTTTGTTTGGTTTTGTTTTATTGCTTTTTTGGTATTGATTTCTTTTCCTTTTCTTTTTTTTTCTTTTCCCCCAGAAGACTTTATGGTTTGTTATTTTAATTTCCTAGATTAAAATTCAGAAAATAGGATGCTTTTCTTCTGATTGCTCTTCCTAAATAACAGCTATCATATGTATGGTCCTCTCACATGCATGATCTCATACAAATTCATTAGACTGGAGTCAGAGGAAATGGATTCCTCTCTTGAGTCCATCTCCCACTCCCTATGTGACCTTGGGCAAATGACTTGACCTCTCTGAGTCTTGCTTGTTTTATTTGTGCAATGGGCATAGTGACGGACCTGTTCTTCCTGGCGCAAAGGTTTGTGCGAGGAGTAAATAGGATAATTTATATGAAAACTTGAGGTAGGTATTGATTTTTAGATGAGAAATTTGACGCACAGAGAACCTAAGTGGTTTGCTCCAAGGACTGTAGCTCATAAACAGCAAACGCCATATATAAACACAGGTCTTCTGACAACAAGTGATCTATCCACAAACCACAAGTCTGAGTGATGGCTGGCACTCGGGCAGATGGACGTGAAAGCCAACAGTACACAACATAATAATCGTTAGCATTTATGAACACTTACTGTATGCCAGCCACTCTTCCAAGAGCTTTACTGTGTTAACTCATTCAATCCTTATAATAACCGTATAAGGCTATTGTTAGTATGTTGATTTTATAAAGATTAATTTCTCTAAGGTCACAGAGCTGATTCTGAGCACAGACTGCAGGGCCTCTGTCACTAACCACTACCCTATCCTGCCTCAGAGCCCATGTGCTTACACACTGGACTCCAGGGGCCTTTCCAAGAAGAAGGAGGGGCCTGGAGGAGGGACCGGGTTACAGGAGCATTGGGCCATTGACTTCCCTAAACACATTGCAAGGTTTACCTCCGTGATTAAATGATCAGGCCAGTGGTTCTCAACCTTGAACATGCACCAGAATCACCTGGAGGGCTTGTTAAAACACAGAGGGCTCTTCTTCTGATTCCGCCCCCTTCATTTTTCCCTTCCTTCTCCTAATGTCCTCCATGCTATTCCTTATGTTCCACAAATAAGTGAAACCATATGATAATTGACTTTCTCTGCTTGACTTATTTCACTTAGCATAATAAAATAAAATTAAACAAAACAACACACAGAGGGCTTCTTCTCTCTCCCGATTTTCACTCTCTTGTTCAGAGGTGGGACTTGAGAATTTGCATTCCTAACAGGTCCCCAGGTGGTGCGGATGCTGCCAATTTGAGTACCACATCTTGAGAAACACAGCCCCAGAAAGTAGAAGATGAGACACCACACGCCATCCAGCCGTCTAAGGACTCGCCCTTATCTGAATAAGGAAGAGCTGGTCTGGACCCTGGAACATCTGAAATGGTCTGGAAAATATTTCCTGCAGAAGAGGGCTGGGGCTGCCCTCCCCGGGCGGGCCAGAGGTCCCCCGCCCGTTGCTCTGCCCGGCGGGCTGAGGGCTGAGGGCAGTGTGCCCTGCATTATGGATGAGCCCGCTCAGAAACCCCCGCTGCAGATGAAGCAAACAAACAGCCTCTTCAGCCACAGGAAGGGCTGTGACCAAGCCCCCTTGCCTTCCCAGACAGAACCTTTCTTTCAGCTGTTGTTGTTTTGTTCGGCTGCTGCCTTCTCATCGCCTTGTACTGACAATAGTCGTAAATAACCGCAGTGCTGTACAGAAATCATTTTAACAGCAGAGAGTCAAATAAATACATTAGACCTGACAGCTTAACTACGCGGAGTCCATTTGTATGTGGTGGACAGGGCTTCCCGAGACGGGCGGTGAGCGCAGCGGCCACGAGAGGGCGCGTCGAGCTCACTCTGGGCGAGGCCCGCCGCGGCCGCCGCCCCCCGCCCCAAGCCCTGCCCGAGCCAGGTGCCGTGTGGTGGGGGGGTGGGGGAAGGGGGGGTGGCCACCGCTAAAACAAAGATTTCGGGTTCCAGTTTTAGCTGAGAAGTAATGCCAAGTCCCGCCCCCATCCCTCACCCTTTCGTAGGGGAGGATTTTGTTCTCTACTCCTCTGAGTTTAGGGTTAGAGTTGAGGTTTGAGGTGCTGAGATTGTGTCCCCAGAACTGTGTTGTCCCCAGGGATGGCAGAGTCACCAGGTCACATAGCCTCATGCGTGTGCCACCCACGCGCACCCCAGTCCCAACCAGATGCTCAGGGATTTTCTTTCTTGGCCCTGGTTTTCAGTGGATTTGGCCCATCATGGCCATTCTAAGTCTGGTCCCCTAATTCCTGGGAGGAATTGTCTGCCTCTTTCCCTTCCCACAGTGTCCTGGTTTTCAGGCTGCCCACCCTTTCAGGAAGTGCTGAGGGTTGGTTGTCGTGGGCAATGCATATTCAAGGTACCATCCTCCTCTGGGCAAAGAGACATCCAGGAAGTCTGCGGGACCCTGCTTCACCTACAGCCCTCTGCTTTCCCCTCGTCAGGGTCCCACAGGCACTGAGCTCAAGACAGCTTCCCTGGTGACAGGACTAAATGCCTGTGTGTGGAGAGGGGCTTTCCATTCAGGCTGATCACGATCACGTTTCCTCCAAACCTTCAACTAGCACATAAGCCACTGGAGGTCGAGGTGGAGAAGCAGGTGTGTGAGTTCTTCCCAATGGACACACCCAAATGCTCGCTTGCTCATTGGTCGGGGGTTGATTTTTCTTTGTGGTCTTCCTAGATGCCAAACTTCATAACTCCTTGTGAGCACAGATTGGATCTTATTCTCTATAAAAAACCCTATAACCTAGCAGGATGCCTGTTATTGGCAGTCTCTTGATTATGGGGGACAGACTATAAGAACACTTAGTCTTTGGGTCTGTGGTCATGAGGTGAATATTTTATGTTCTCTCAAGGCAATTTAGAGTACAGCAAGTT
>NC_138374.1:107068047-107107229 GCF_054177405.1 Leptonychotes weddellii
CCCCCCCCCCCCCCCCCCCCCCCCGCCCCAAGGATTTATCCCTCCCTCTAGCCAGAGGCTGCAGGGGAGGCGGGCACGTTGAGACAACCCTGCCCTCAGGCCCCAGGCGCGTGATATTGGTTGCGGGATTGGTATCTGACCCGGTTCAAACGCTATGATAGCTTATGGCCTTTGCAGATGGTTCCACAGCGGGAACCTGACGTGACCTGGGTCAATCCAAATTCTTCCCTGGGAAGATTGACACGGAAATTGAAAAAAAGAAGTTCATCTTTTTTGGGGGGTTCCTGGATGGTAAGATGGAAAACCAGGCATTCTTTCTACCATGTTTCTTGTCTTACGGATAAGAAAAGCAGAATAGGCCTTCAAGCAACATAGATACTCACCACATACAGAACGAGAGAGAGAGAGCGACCTAGAAACACCATGGCGTGATAACTAGATTTTTGACAATATCCAAGTCCCTACTTCCTTTTGTTTCTGAGGCCTAGCTACGTCCTCGTTCTTGAGTTCCCCATGATACTTTAGTACCTCTATAGTAATTTTCCTTATAAACAAAACCAAGAAAACCCCTCCCCTCCCCCAAAGCCCCATCTTCAGTTTGACTGTTATTGCCTGAGCTCAAAAGGATGTGGCTCATTGTGGTCTATTTAAAGTAAGACCCCAACCCACTTCATGAATTCAACTCCCAATGTTCTCCATCAGGATTTATCATCACCACAAACACACTGTCCAACTCTCTGCTACTGTACCACGCACCCGTCCTCTCTGCCCAGGATCCCGCAGAATCCTTCATTTCCTTCAGCCTCTAGTGAGAAGGATGGCCCCTCTCTTCTGAAGCTGTCCTGGACAGACAAGGCAGATTTATTTTTTCCCATAGCTCTTTGTCCAACCTTCTTAGAACGTGTTCCTCTGTACTGGGGTTAGAGAATCGTGTTCTGCACAAGACCATGACCTCCCTCAAGGGTGGGAACATGCCCCAGTCAGCCCCATTTCCATAATGCCTGCCACATCGAAATCCAGAGGGTGTTTGTACAGGGACGATGAAGCTTGCAGTCCTGCCCACAAGCAGGGAAGTAGGTACAGAAAAGGTCCCTGTGGCCAGTAATCCCTAGAAGATGCAATGATAGAATAGAATAGAATAGAATAGAATAGAATAGAATAGACCAATAGAGGGAATACAGCAGCACAGTGAGGACATCTGTCCCTTTTCCTTCTGTCTTATCCCCATTTAACCCACTCCTTTCTTCAACACACACACACACACATACACACACACACACACACACACACCCCAAGACTGTCCCTTGCAGCCCTAGCCCCCACCCAGTGTTTAGAACGGCTCACACCTCACCTCACTGTCTTCCCAGCTATTACCTTCAGAGCCTTCTCCAAGCTCCGATTGCCAGAGGGGACCTTCCAACTCCAAGGCAAAAGAGAAAAGGAGAAGAAAAAAGGAGGGGAGGAGGTGAGAGAGAAAGTAATATCCAATTTCAACATTTTGTTCTTTGCCGTTTCAACTCCCGGAGGCGGCAACTGTACGATTTGTATGTTTTGTATCATGTCTGCTTCCTTGTGGGGGTTTCATAAATTGATGATAACACAGCACATTTCTTTTAAGTCCTTAGACATTCAGTCTTTATTGCTTTATAAAGTCTGCTCGGGGCACAGATGAAATGAAACTGGTGAGATTTTCCTCTGTCCATTCTGCAAATTCCATCACAGAATTTGCACCTGCTACGCAACTGGCATTCAGAAGTAGCAAGTCATGTTGCCAAAGGTACTAGAGGCCAGCGCTGGGAGGCTCAGGACAGTGGGTGACCCAAAGCGATTGAACAGGGTCACCTCAGCAGCTGCTAGGAGGGGAAGCAACTTGATGAAGAATCAGTCTAGGGAAACAGCTACGTTCTGTAACCTCCACCCGCAACTGGGTTTTTTTTTTTAAACTATGCAAAATTCATTTCCCTCCAGCCCCATAGTAAAGTATATGCAATATGTAAATAGCAGCATTTTGAATGTGGAAGCCATTGGTCACCTGCTGTATTTAGTTATTGGAATACCATGATTTTTTAATCCACAGCTAAATAGCCACAGTAATAGGAATATTACCTTGATGGACAAACTCACTCCCCAAGCCAAAATGTGTTTTGCCTTTTATGCTGATTTAGTGAAACAAATGTGTGGCATTTGTCGTTCATACCAGAAAACAATGAGTTCTGCAGCATATCATTACCTACCTATGCACAGTGTGACTCTGAACTTCAGACTGGGAGGAAAACCTTCATCTGTTAATAAAAGGAATCAGACCTTTTCAGGCCAAGTTATAAAACTGAGCAGATGAAAATAATCTCATATGAGTAGATTTCCGTTCTCTTACCCACTCTCAAACCCTCAGAATAACACCCCTGAACACACACACACACACACACACACACACACACGATTTGTTCTCTTCTTGAATGAACTAATTTATTCCTAAAGAGCAAGGGTGACTTAACTCATGCTGGCTGTATGCAAATGACAAGCTGTAGCTGGTTCCTTTCTGTGTGGAGACAACAGACAAACCTCCCACCGCATGGCATTACCAGGCCAAACTGGGAAACGCTGCACCCAAGGTCCCTAGCCTGGTAAACTTGGCCTTTCAGCTACCAGCCTCCCCATGGTGGAGCAGCTTCAGGTCCCAGAGAGACTGAGCTAAAGTGATGCCTGTCTCTTGCTGAGTGCCTTAAAATCCTGCTATTCATTCCAAGAATTTGTGTAGCAACTGTTTCCTTATAAAGTACATGCAAATGGGTCCGCGGGACACTGCACGGGCATTGTGAATCAATATAATGAAGTTGCATTATGGCCGGGCTCACTATGTATGTACATTCACTTGTCAAGTAAGATGCTGCATGCAAAAGAGCCTTACCAACCCTACAGTGCTTTGTAAACTATAAAAACCATGGGCACACGGGTTTGCTATTATCAGGGTTGTGATTATGAATCCCTGAAGGGCAGAGCATTACAGCAGGCAGACTAGGGGTCCTCGCAGACATGGAGCAAGTTGGGCTTGAAATCGGAAATGAGCTCGAGATTTAGTGATTTTATTATAGGGAATAAATGCCTGGAGACTGAAGGGGATCCTTTATGACTGCCGTTTATCCCTTACTTGGAAAAGGCGCATCGTGTTGCCTGCCATCTAGTGGCAGGAGGGTAAGTTTGCAATTCCCTAAGTCCCTGGGAGATGACTTGCAGATTGCCTCTGGGAAGGGCAGGCAGATGGACGAAGCGCTGAGGGTGGAAGCTGACCGTGCAGGAGCGAGAGAGACCGGCGGTCTCCGCCGCCTCCGCCAGCCCAGGAGCCTGACCTCGGGCACAGCCGCCGCGTTAACTGGCATCTCCACTGTGTAAACCTCGAGAGCCCTGTGGGTCTTTTAGACATTAAGTAAGAATAACAACAGAAATGATCCGGATGATGATGATAATATTAAGAAGCATAAACAATTATAATCATAACACCAGATTGCTTCCACTGTTCCTTTCTCGGCTCTGATGAGTAAACACACGAAAAGCTGAAGCGGGGTTGAAGCATGCCCAGGAGGCTGCACACAGCCTGTGAAGTCCTCCCCTCCCTGAGCTCCGCGCTCCAGGAGAGTCTGCTGATTACTGTTGGCCTTTGGAGCCCCTGGAGCTTTGGAAGACAGGAAACCCACGTCAGCCGTCTCTGGGTTTATTGAGGCAAGTTGTTACCCTGGACTGCTGGCCACTGCCGGCCAGGCCCTGCCTTCACTTCCTGTGGGGCACCCAGCAAGCACAGCTTATGGGAGCTTCCAAAAAAGAGTCTGGGCGATCACTGGAAAGAAACAACAAAAATGAATAGATACAGCACTTGCTTAAATTAAAAAGAAAACAAAAACTTTTAAATGAAGCATTTCGGTGATTTATTAATGAATTTGAAGTTACTGATCAGAACTGCCATGCGCTGAGTACTTAACTATGTATCAGGCCCTGGACATGCACAATGCCAGGTAAATCTCCTAGTCATCCTACAAGGTCAGTAGAGTTCCTGCCCCCATTTTACAGATGGAGAAATGGAGGATCAGAGAGGTTAAGCAGTCTGGTGACCATCACACAGTAAGTCATGGAACCGAGACCCAAACCTGTTTGCACCACTCTTTGGGGGTCTTATCCCAACCACCAAATATCAGAACCTTAGTGTAGAAAAGAACTTTGAGGGTCACCTGATTCAATTGCTCACCCCAAGGCAGAAGTTTCTTTTACAGTAGTGATTTGCAGACTCTGGCAGGTTTTGATCGGTCATATTAAAATCATTAACAAACCAACGAAACCAAAAAACAAGTTCTGAGACGCCCCTCCCCCCCACCTCACCCCTGCCTCTGCCCCGCCACCTGCACCTTTCCTTGCCTTCGCTTTCTGATCAGGTGGCTTTGCACCGAGGTCTGGAGATTCATCTACAAAGGCTTCTGAAGTGTTTCTCCAGCCCAGCCAGGGGGGAAAGCTGTTCCTGGCAGCACCTCTGTGGCACCTGGGGGGAGGAAAGAGTAAGAAATGGCTTGGGGCAGGCAGAGGAGGGAGCTGGCGTAATTCATCTCGAGGCACGGAGGAGGGAAGGTAAGAGAGCACAAGGCTGTACAAGAGACTGGCTTTCTGGAACTGTCAGGTCCTTTTTTTTTTTTTTTTTGTAAAGGGGTGAAGGACATTAGCATCATTTTCTTTTTAAATGAAATACCAAGCAGATCTGCTTCGGGAGCCCGCACCTTGCTCCTCTCCCACATGCTGCCAAGAAAACAGGCCACAGTTAAGTCAAACCGTAACTAATCTGAGTGTTGTGCTTCCATTTTTAATTGGTGGCAGGACTCACTTGCTGATCTCCGGGGCACCGTGAATTGCGGCTGTCTCTTGAAGACAGTGTTAGGAAAAGACAGCTGGGGGAAATGCCCACGTTGGGGATGGCTTTCTGGGATGCACGTGGGAGCCCACATGCTTGCTGTCCCAGAAATGGCCAGTGGGGATGGGGCACCTTATGGCTGAGGGTCTCTAACTCCCATGCAATGTGCGCGGCGGCCAAAGCCCCGTGATGCCCAGATCTCACCTCCTTGTGGTTATGAACTGGCTCTGGCTCCTTGTTTGGCCTTTGGCTTTCTAGAGGTGAACGGGTGATTATTTGAAGACTTGGGTGTCTGTATGTAGGTAGAGTCTTTGCTTCCCATTAAAGCGAAAACATTTATCTGGCCAAATGAAGCCACCCTAGACTATTCTAAAAGCAAATGTCCTTTAGCTATTTTGTGTCTGATGTTTGTCTTCCTGTGTATTCTCTCTTATCTGGGGACTTTGTGGATTTCCTAAAAAATCAATATAAGAGGCTGAAAGGAAGTTCACACGAGCTACCCGTAAGAGCTGCATTGAGAGAGAGAGAGGGAGAGATAGAGAGGTAAAGGAGAACAGTCCCTCAGCCCCTGAACATCCATGTGCCCGGCCCTATGTTAGGAATGTGAGAATGCAGGGAATCAAGGCGAGTTCAACTCTCAGTGGCTCCCACAGATACTGGAGGGGACAACACAGAAAGAAAGCTACACAAACGGATTCTAGTCAAATGTCTTGGGTTTAAATCTTAACTCTGCCCAGTATTCACTGTCTGGCTCGTTACTTACCCACTCTGAACCTCATCTTTTTCATCTGTAAACTGGGGATTGGAAGAGATCTTCTCCGTGAGAGTTGGGTGAACTTACAAGAAATGGATCAGGACATCCTACACGACAAGATCAGAGAAACAGTATAACAAAACCGTTCCGAGTGTGGACGCGGAATTTGAGTTCCTGCAAATGAAGAGTTGTGCATGTAACAGAACATTCCCCCCTGGAGGACGTGCGTGGGTGATACATAATAAAGAAATAGGGCATCACTACGTGCCTGGAAGAAGGTCACAGTGCGGTGTACTGACGAATGCCAGGAAGACTGAGAGGGTCTGCCATGAAGACACCTGTGTGACTTTCTTTGACCCAGTGTTGCCCTAATTTCCTTGAACGTAGACTCATTTCATTTCATTTAATCTTTTTATTTTGTTTTTACCTTAGACTCTCAGCCGTGGGACTCGAGTTCTGACAAACTCGTGTTGGGCAACTCTGATCCCGATGAATGCCCTTATTCTATAGATGAGGAAACAGGCCCAGAGAGGGAGAGAGGCTTGGCCGATGTCCTGGGTGGCTGGCTGGGGCTGGGAACACACCCATGTCCCTTCGTCCTCAGCCATCAGCTGCTCTCGCTGACTGAGGCACTGCTGACTTATCGCAGGCTCATTCGCGCCAGACAGACCTTGCAACCGTCCAGGTGGTATCTGGCCACGCTTTTTAGGGGTATGGGTTTTATTTCTTATTGGCCAGTCATTACGGAACATTCCTTTCTCCATCTGGTAAGACCTTTCCCTTTTAGAGCCTTCTATTCCTTCTTCTTTTTCTTGCTTTCAATTCCAGGTCACGTGTGTGCGAGTGCTTTCTGAAATGCGAGTCAGTGTTACAGTTGATACCATCTTTAGGAACTAAAGGACTTATTTGCTTCTTGAAATAATGGGTTCCATTAAACGATGAATGTATCTGTTAAGGAAAGAGTGCAATCTTTGCATCGAAAACTAGTGGCTTTGTCTTGTTTGTGAGTCTGTGTGTTGGGGTGGACAGCAGAAATATAGGCAAGTGTTTACAGAATGCTAAATTCATTCACTGTTAAAAGGACACATGTGGAAATGGTGCCTTAGGCTCTTTAGGTTTTTGAGATAGTGACATTTGAAAAACATTTGTCTTATCTTAAATTTTGCCTTAGATAAGATGCCTTCGGAGCGAATTCTCCTCACAGCTGTTTTGCTTCTCATTAAAGGGGTAGACTTTAAGCCCTTTGTATCACATTTAGATAAACTTTTTGATGGAAACAGTGATTTTCCTGACTTTATTTTATAAATTTGCGTGTTTGCATTTACCAACTCAACCAGCTCTTTTGGATTCCTGTGAACTCAGGGACGAAGTGCTGATGCAGCTGAAGAATTTAGAAATTAATTCTGAAAATGGCAGCAAAAGGAATAAGAACCTAAGCCTGAGTCCGTGCTTGGTAGGCTAAAACTGATCAATTTCCTGGTCCCTAATTAAAACAAGCCACCAAACACAACAACAGCATAAAATCAAGGACTTTTCCTGGTGATGAATGCGACCAGCCTGCAAATTTCTCCTCACTGGGAGCAGAGATTTGGTGTGCTACAGCAGTTAAACAGAAAGCTTGCTGGCAATTTATGTTTGATAATCTGTATGTATCTCTTCCCTGCTCAGACCCTGCCCCTACACTACCTTCATCCCCCAACATAGGCGTCCACTGAAATTAAGCCAATAGAATGAGAGAGGACGTTTCCTTCTTTCACAAGTATGTCTTTGAAGGGTGTCCATTCCTGGATATTGAAAGGGTAAACAAATATGGCAGGGTATCTAAATCTTTTATATTACTTGAGTTGTGAAAATTTGCATGTGAACCATCTGCTTTTAAATTGAATCCAAGCTTTCCATCAATTAGCACTATAATTTCAGATGTAATGTAGGTTAACTTCTGATTGATCTTCAATTAACACTAGTTCTTAACCATTTACTTTATTTCGAATGCATTTTCCCTTCCCAGATATATCAGGAAGTTGTAGAAGGACCTTCCTGCTTTTGAAATGCTGATAGCTCTTTTAGGATGAAAGAATCCACATTTCTCCCACCCTCTTTCCTTCCTGAGTTTATAAGAGCCCAGGTAACGCCAAGTCAGTACAATTTTATTTTCCAAAAGAGCATCAAGGAAATAGCTGAGAAGAACCTCATTTCATGCACATGTGTGTTGTCGTTGTTCTTTTTGCTTGACTTATTAGATGGGAATGTTCACAAAATAAGTCACAAAATCATTCCAGGAAGCCCCAAAATAGCATTTGTAAAACCGAAGGTTTGGTAATTATGTAAATCTTAAGGAATTTGGAGATTTGGCTCCTCTCCTAGGACACAAACTCTCAGGATTTAAAGAGAACTCAGATGTCCTCCAGCCTGTACCCACCCAGGGCAGGCAAGCCCACCAGAGCATCCCTGCCAGATGGTCAAGCAGCTTCTCCTTGTTGTCACCATTGGACAAAGGGCAGAATCTTAACTGATGAGATGGTTGAAGAGAAACTCTGACAGCTCAATAATGTTTATCCATTGATATAATTCAGATACTTCTTTTGAAATCTAGAATAATGTGCAATGTTGCTAATAATTTCTCTATGGCTTATGATGGTGTATGAGTGTGATGTGTTGTTCAACTTTTCTTCTCTATGTTTGGTTCATAAAAGATTTGTTATGTCCTTGCACATGTAATTTTATCACATAGGAGACTGTTTTTGCTTCAGAAAAACACACACAGATCTTTCTCAGTTTATGATGCGGTTACGTTCCAATATCATAAATTGAGAATATCATAAGTGGAAAATGCATTTAATATACCTAACTTACTGGATGTCATAGCTTAGCTTAGCCTAGCCTGTGATTGGGTAACATCATCTAACACAAAGCCTATTTTATAATAACATGTTGAATATCTTATGTAATTTATTGCATACTGTATTGGAAGGGAAAAACAGAATGGTTGTAAGTGTATTGGTTTTTCTTTTTTTTTTTTTTTTTAAAGATTTTATTTATTTATTTGAGAGAGAGAGAATGAGAGACAGAGAGCATGAGAGGGAGGAGAGTCAGAGGGAGAAGCAGACCCCCCGCTGAGCAGGGAGCCCGATGCGGGACTCGATCCCGGGACTCCAGGATCATGACCTGAGCCAAAGGCAGTCACTTAACCAACTGAGCCACCCAGGCGCCCCGAGTCTATTGGTTTTGCACCCTCATGATCGTGTGGCTGGCTGAGAACTGCCACTGCTCAGCATCATGAGAGAGCCTCGTACGGCATACCGCTAGCCCAGGGCAAAGATCAAAATTCAAAATTTGAAGTGTGGTGTCTACTGAATGCATATCACTATTGCACCATCATAAAGTGGAAACATTGTAAGTTGAACCGTCTTCATAAGTTGGGGATCGTCTGTACTGGATTTGTAATGGTTATCATTATGAACATACCATGTGCTTAGCAATCATTTCTGGTATGGTCAGCTTTTATTTTGGACCATTAAGCAAGGACAGGTTTTTTTGTGGTTTTTTTTTTTTTTTTTAAAGATTTTATTTATTTGACAGAGAGAGATACAGCGAGAGAGGGAACACAAGCAGGGGGAGCGGGAGAGGGAGAAGCAGGCTTCCCGCCGAGCAGGGAGCCCGATGCGGGGCTCGATCCCAGGACCCTGGGATCACGACCTGAGCCGAAGGCAGACGCTTAACGACTGAGCCACCCAGGCGCCCCATTTTTTTGTGTTTTAATAAAAAAGATTTGTGACTTTTTCCTCGGGATTATCTTTTTTTTTTTTTTTTTTTTATTATATGCATCCCTGTTTCTCGTATCAGCATGCTGAACTGAAAACTCAACAAGGGTCACTGTGCTAGTTAGGCCACATAACCTTCGCTGCTATAATAAACCAACCCCAAACCTCGGCGTTTTAACTATAGTAAGCGTTCACTTCTCACTCCTGTCACAGTCCAATGTACGTGTTCTTCTGTGGATAGTGTTCCTTGTGATACTTCTGCCATGCTTCTCCATTCGGCTGGGAAGTGGGACACAGAAAATAGAATGAAAGAGCAAGGTGGGAGTTTTTGGGGTCCCGTGTCCACTGTTTCTTCATGTATCCCAGGAGTTAGAACTCAGTCACTGGCCAGACCCAACTGAAGGCTGGCAGGGAGAAGAAACAGAGCTGTGAGCCATGACCAGCTTCTGCCACTGGTCCTGTTAGCCTTTGTTTTACCTCTCTATCTTGGAGACCGATATGTCCAGGATAGCTTCTAGAATTTCTATTGCATGGGTACTCTTGGTCTTCACTGGAAAACAAATGAAGAAGAATATGAGGTTTTTATGAGGTGCCCTGAATTCTGGGGTATATACATTGAAATATGGAGCATCCAGGGCTCCACTCTGCAGTGATCTCTGGTCTCTCTGCATCAGGGAGTCCAAAAAAGAAAATGCTGGAAGTTAGACCTTCAGTACAGGGCATTACGTTTTTTCCCTCAAAGATCTGCCCAAGACCACAGCTGCCACCAAAGGGCACAGCAGAAGTCTTACAGAAAACCACCCCTGCATGTGCCCAGGACTTCGTAGCAGTTGGTGGTGGTATAAGTGGGGCGAAGACATGAGGTCCTTGGCAGTATTGTCATTCTGGGCCAGACTGGTATCACGGAAGAGAGGAATCAACAGTCTTCTTAAAAGAAGGCTTGAAGGCCTATAAACTCAGACTGGAAACCCCACTCCACCTCAACCATACAGTGGAGAATGTGATCCAGGAAGTAGGGCCTTGAAGTGGATTGTCTAAATAGGGTAGATAATTTACTCCTTAACTACCTTCCTAAACTATGGAGACACCTTCTTTCCTGATTGTTAGTTTTTCATTCCAACCTATGTGAGGGGTTAGAAGAGTAGGGGGTGGCATTAAGGCTTGTCCCCGTATTACTTCTATCTAGTGAATCTGTAGGAACTTCTTTGTGAATCTATGTGAAGCCCCTGTGAAATGGGCCATTTGCTTAAGGGAAAGTCCCTGTTCTTCCTTAGCATTCGGATATTAATCACTAAACGGGACTAAAGCAAAGTGTCACTTACTCAGTGACCCCAGCTTATTAAAATGTAGGTCAGAATAAGGAAGCAAGTGAAGGAGACCCACAGTATGAAAAGAGATGCCACTAACTGAATTCAACAGTTAGAAAGGAGAGATTATACAGGCAAAGTACCACTTCCCACAGAGGAGGCCTTGTAGTCTCAAGAAGATATAGGGCCCCCTTCCTTTGTCACAGGTAGTTGAGAGTTGTCTCTGCTCACTTCTTGAGGGTGACAGGGATGAAGGGAGGCAGGGGAAGGGATGTGGCTCCATGATCAAAACCATGTTGCCTTTCTATGTTCATTTACCAAAGTCAATACCATTAACTCTCTGTTCAAAATTGTCTGATTGTCCTTCAGATTCCCTACTTTTGAGGTCAATATTAGCCAAATCTGCCTTATTTGTTCTTCTTCCATCAAGTGATTCAGTTATAACACTAAATCTCTCTCTCTCTCTCCTTTTATTCTTCCCTCATCTATGAATGGAGACCTCTAGCTTACCTTTTTTGCTGGCCAATACATTTTATCCCCCTTATCAGTGAGTATCTGTATGTTCACTTCTCCAGTTTGACTTGAAATGTTTTACTTTATTTCCCCTTTTCCAAGAAGCAGCCAAAGGTTGAGTAAGATGCTTATTCATTAGGGTTTAGTCTTGAAACTTGGGGGAAGTTGGGTTAGGATATCTAGACTTAAATACTCCCCAATGAGTAGCTTTAGTTAAATAATGACTTGGATGAATGTCTGTTACCCCAAGGGCATCACAGGCAGATCAAGTAGGTGAAAGGCTCATGGGCCTTTATAATGAAAGTGCCTGTCCTTGATCTCTGGGACATAGGGTGTGAGACCCAGAAGGCTGAGATGTAATTTATTCCCCACTGTGCCTGTCCCAGGGCCTTAACCGTGATGGTCACTTAATTCCTGATTTTCTGAGTGTGCAGATGGAAGCTAGCCTGCAGGCGTGCCAACAGAAAGGAAGGGAATCTCCATAGAAGGACGAGGGGCAGAAAGAATGGTTTTTCGATTTTAGGCCACTGTGAAATGCTTGGGGGGGTAGAGGTCAGCGCATTTTGATCTCTGAGGAGATGAAACATCCTGAGTTGGCAGGAGAGGAGGCACCCCAGAAAAGCGCAGTTAACCTCTGAGTCTGCAAAGGACTTTTCCAGAATGTGTGAGGGTACCAAGTGCAGAAGTTGTGTCTCCTTCAAATCCCATTAGTGGGGAAGGAGAAGATTTTCACAGCCACCTTTTTAAAAAGTGAATGGCAAAAAACAGGATTTTTCTTTCCTTCTGCCCTCCCCTGGCCCCCTGCCTCCCCCCACCCGCCCCGCCCCCGTGGGGACTGAGGGAGGGGCCCTGAGCCGCTGCATTCAGAATAATGGCACCAGAGCAATAATGAGACCTTTCTCAAGGACTCATTTGTCTGCAGAAAGGGGGAAGTCATCAGGTATCCATTGTGAGAAGAATCGCCTTCTCTTAACAATGGCTCTGATGAAGTTGCTAGAAGGTTCTTATCAGGAAGAAAAGACTCCCAGCCCCAGGAGAAGGGGAAAGGGGAAAAAATGAAAGGCTACAAAACCCCCAAATCATCTTCAGGTTCAGTGCAGTGGAGAGGGTGAGGGGAGGCACACTTCTTAAATGCCAAATGACATTGGCTGGTCAGTCCAAATGAGCCTCTAAAGAGAGATAGTAACAAAGATGAGAGGGGGCCAGCTTTCCTGCAGGCCAGTGTTTAGCAGGGAGTACGGGGTTGACTGCACTGAAACTGTGCAATCCTGCATTTCTCAGGCTGCAGGAAATAGCTAGAGGTCATCACAACTTATCCTTTGGCCTCTGCCTAGGGATTTTCTAGATCCGGGTCACAGGGCCACCCTTCTTTAGCTGGATTCTGGGAAGGAAGAGGAAATTCACAGCCAGCAGAGTCTTGATGAGACTCTAAGCCCATTTTTTCTGGGTTACAGGCACTCGATTCAGAAACAATAGATTTTCTGGGTGCTTTGAGAAGGGAGAAGAGAATTGGAATTAATTTTGCACTGTTGACTTTTGTTAGGGGCTTTACTGATTTGTCTCAATTAATCCTCATCACCTCCCAAGACAGGTGACTCTGATCAAATTCCAATCATACTGCCTTCTGTTCAAAATGCTTCATCGGCTCTTTTTACTAAAACTGAGTGAAGCTTTGGCCTTCCTCCACACCCAGAATGGAAAGCGTCGACCATGGGGCCACCACCCACCTCTCCCGCCTTTCCTCCCACTACTTATACGTATATATCTCTTGCTTTAGTGCTAGGCCACGTTGACTCCTGGATGTTTCCCAGTCAAGACATCTGTGCTCCACTTCCCTGCCTTGCTCGATGCTGTTCCCTCCACCTGGAATGTTCTCTTGACATCCTCTCCTGCTCCATTCACTTGTATCTTTCAAAGTCATGTGAATTTTCCTCATCCATGAAATCTTTATCAAAATGGAGGTGACTTCTCCCTCCCTGGAACTCCCAGAGCAGTTCTCTTCTCTCTTATAAGATTTCTCCTATGGGAACCTTTTACTGTTATTTACGGTCTTATCAAGCACCCACTATTGACCCATGAGTTCTTCAAAGGCAGGGACTGTATCCTGCCTATTATCTCTTTATCTTCCAGCGACTGGCAGTTAGTAGGTGATCATTAAATAGTGATGGAACCGGATTTTCATTAGCATTTGGATCTCTAATTTTGAAGTAGCATGAACTTGGTCTTGCCATTTCTAGGTTGATTTGGGAAGCAAATTCATGGGAAACATCTGGATTTGCAGAAGCAGCAGAAGAGCTGTTCCTGACTGGCATCCTTATTAGGGACAGGTTGCTTAAATGGATTTGGATTTTGGCTCCTTTTACCTCTTTTCCTTCTCCTCTGAAGACAGTGGGACAGAACAACACAAAGTGGAATTTATTTCACACTTAGCATGTGCCTAACACTTGTTAACCACCTTACATCGTTGCTGGTTTCATCTTTGTAAGGATCTTTTGAAGGAGACATTATTCTCATTGTGTAGTTGAATAAACAAAGGTGTAACAAAGTTAAATAAGTTGCTTAAGGTCAAATAGCTAGCAAAGACCGAAACAGGACTCTAAACTGGCGTACTTGCCCACTATTCTATGCTGCCTTCTGGGCTCAATCCAGAGGATATTCTGAAGAGGAATAGCCAAGGAACACATGTATCCTTTTAATTTCTGTAAGGTTTTTGTACATAATTCTGCATTCTTTAAGAGTTCACAACAAATTTTGGTTTCCTACTGTCATGTGAGAATATTCTGGGCACCAGGGCTGCAGGCTTGCCCTTCTTTGTTAAAAATGAAATTTCCAAAAGTCCCTTAAGGATAGACTAGATGGATAACAGGAGGTAGCAGTGGGTCCTGTACCCGTGGACCCTCATAATACCTGAGGCTATCTTAGTGATCATCACATCTGGGAGCCGCTGGTCAGGCAGAAAGAATATAGCCATTAAGGCCAGAAATCTATGGTTCAAAGGCCATCTCTGCCACTGACCAGTCAAGTGAAATTTAAGGAAGTTATGTTGTTACAGAACCTGGACTTGATCGCCTGATGGAAGAACCAAGCGGCTCTTGGAGATCTTGGAGGATAGGAGGTTTATTTAACGCTGGCGGGCTCAGAGGAGAGTGGTCTCCAAAGGTCTGAGCCCCGAGCACAAACAAAGGGGGCAATTTATACACTTCTACTTCCGCATACCTGGCACTTCTGGCGTGTGCGGGAATCGGGGCAGGGAGAGGAACCCGGATTTGTGCGCGTGCGTGAAGCAGAGCCGGGAGAAGAACCCAGAAGAGCCCCGGGGTGAGGACTGGGACTCTCTCTCGGATTCGTTTGGCCATCCTAGGACACAGATTTTCCTTATCAATGTAACCTTTGCAGGCTCAGTATTCTCATCTGTAGAATGGAGAGCATAATAACCCCTGGATTGTTTGTTGTAAGGATCGAAAGACTAAATGTGATTAAATGACCATAGAAAAGTTGAAATTGCCACCATGATGGTTGAGCCACAATTAACTAGAGCACCCTTTAAACATGTCTTTTAGATGTGTTCTCTTATCCTTCCTGAAAGTGACCAGATCCATGTGATACAATGTTTTATTTTAATGCCTTTCTGCTTCCGTGCAGGAAGCTTGCCCAGCTCAATCCTAAACTCAATGAGCACCCATTCAGAGCACTCCTGTGCACTCGTCTCTCTGCCTGCCTTGCTCCACAGACATGATCTATGGAAGGATCTTGTCAGGATGGCACTTGGACAAGAGGGTCCAGCAGGAGAAGCAACAATGTACCCATTTTTAAAGATACCAAATTGTGTAGTGCTCACTTTTGCAACACATATATTAAAATTGGAATGATACAGAGAACACTAGCCCAGCCCTGGTAGGGATGACACATAAATAAAAGCATATAAAGAATACCAAAATGTTTAATAACTTGCCTGAGACCATGTGGTTAGTTAGTAGCAGAACTTGGAATCAGATCCCCAGACTCTTCTCACTACACCCGGAAACAGCAACTTAGAAGAGAACTTGTCCTGGCCCAGGGAGGAGGTGACAGTCCAGAGGTAGATGAGATTAGTTTTTCTCTTCGCCTCTAATTTCCTTTGATTTCCATAGCCTGGTTACATGCTAATGGCTTGGCAGAAACTTCAAAATTAAACTTGTGAGAGCAATCACTGTTACTGGACCTCTAGGCAATTATAGTAGCTGTCAAAGGTTTTAAAGCCAACATCCAGCCTGACCCTTTCCAAATGGCTCAAAAGTGGCATTTTAATGAGAAACGGAAGCAGACAAAGGTGTTTTTAGTTTTTTTTTAAATAAAAGCTTTTTTTTCTTTCTTTCTTCTTTTTTTAAAAGGACAAACTGGCACTGAATTTTACTGCCTATCCAAAGGGTAGGGTGGGATTGTGAGACTGGGGAGAAGAGCCCAGGGCTGTTGACTTTTGTTTGTAATGGTCTCTCCCACTGAAGCCTATTAGGAGAAGCCCCACAGAGGGGTGTCGAAGGATTAGCTCCCAGTTTGGCTTTATGCACATGACTACATTTGGGATAACTGAATTACCAGCGCTGGTCAATCTGCATTTTCTTCTTTATCGCTGGGTCTGGTTGAGGCTAACCTACTAGGTGCCAAGATTGAGCTACTTTTAAAAATCTATCATCTATCTATCTATCTATCTATCATCTATCTATCTATCTATCTATCTATCTATCTATCTATCTATATCTTCCAGCTTTATTGAGATGTAATTGACATGTAACATTGTGTAAATTTAAGCTGTACAAGGTGATGATGCAATACATGTATATGTCTGCAAAATTATTAACCACAGTAAGGTTAGTTAATACTTCCACCACCTGGCATAATTACCATTTTTTTTTTTTTTTTGTAGTAAGAACATTTAAGATCTACTCTCTTAGCAACTTTCAAGTAGTCTATAATGGGGTACTGTTAACTGTCACCACCGTGCTATACATTAGATGCCCAGAATTGATTCATTTTATAGCAATTAGCATAACTTAAATTATTTTTGTCCTACTTTTTTTAAAGACAAAATTCACACACTATAAATGCACCCCTTTAAGGTGTACAATTCAGTAGGTTTTAGTACAACCAACATCACTAATTCCAGAATATTTTCATGACTCCACAAAGAAACCTGTACCCATTAGCAGTCATGTCCTGTTCCCCCTTCCTCAGGGGCCGGGTGAGCTGGGGGGGCCTGGGGTTATGGGAGCCTGTAGAGAGCATCGAGGACTGTGGGAGTCAGCCTGGGGCAAGCTGGATCTGGGGTCCTCGATGAAGTCAGGCACTCACTTCACTCTCCTTTCATGGGGCAGGTGTTTCTCTTCACTGGGCTACCTGGGCTTGGGAGAAGGGATGGCAGTAATGTAAATTTATCTTTCCTACCTCCTCAATGTGTCCTTTATTTCTATGCTTCATCCAGATGCTATGATCCCTCACCTGGAAACTGCAGATCTTGTGAAGGTATTTTCCTGTGCAGATAGGTACTCAAATTAATGTTTCTGGGGGAGAAGCAAGTGTTAGAAATTCTATGCTGCTGCTGTTTTGCTGGTGTCATTCCCCCTTGTTGTAGTCTTGATTTTATTTTCCTAATGAATCATGGTGTTGAGCACTTTTTTTTTTTTAAGAGAGAGTGCACGCAGGACCAGCGGTGGGCGGGGGGGGGGGGCACGGCAGAGGGAGAGGGAGAGAGAGAATCCTAAGCAGGCTCCACACCCAGTGTTGAGCCCTATGTGAAGATCCATGTCATGACCCTGAGATCATGACCTGAGCAGAAATCAAAAGTCTGATGCTTAACCGACTGAGCCACCCAGACAAGCCACGTGGTGTTGAGCACTTTAAAGTGCATATTGGTTATCTGTGTATCTGTGGAGAAATGTCTATTTAGATCCTTTACTCATTTTAATATTGGATTATTTACCTTTTGTTGTTGAGTTTTAAGACTTCTCTATATATATCTGGATACAAATCCTAGATACATGATTTAGGAATACTTCCTTTCAATTTGTGGGATGTCTTTTCACTTTCTTGATAGTTTTTGAAACATGAAAGTTTAAAATTTTAATGCAATCCTATATACTTATTTTTAAAATTTTGTTGCTTATGTTTTGGTGTCCTATTTCAGAAACCACTGCTTAATCCAAGGTCATGAATGTTTATGCCTATGTTTTTCTCTAAGACTTTTATAATTTTAGCTTTTAACTTTAGGTCTTGATCCTTTTTGAATTAATTGTTGTCTGTGGTGTGAGGTAAAGGTCTTACTTCATTCATGTGAAGGTAGGGGTCTAATTTTGCATGTGAATATCCAGTTGTCTCAGCACTATTTGTTAAAAGGACTATTTTTTTTTTAAGATTTTTAAAATTTATTCACTCAAGGCACAGAGATACAGAGAGAGAAAGAGCGCACACGCAGGGGGAGCAGCAGAGGGAGGGGGAGAAGCAGGCTCCCGCGGGGCAGGGAGCCCCATGCGGGGCTCGATCCCAGGACCCCGGGATCATGACCTGAGCCAAAGGCAGACGCTTAACCATCTGAGCCACTCAGGTGCCCCTGTTTTTTTTTTTTCTTACCCAGTCACCAGAACAGCCTTGTCAAAAGTCTGTTTACTATAAATTTAAGGTTTTACTTCCGAACTGCCAATTTTATTCCATTGTTCTCCATGTAACAGTTATACCAGTACCACATTTGTCTTGATTAGTGTAACTTTGTCTTGTTCTATAGTTTTGTTTGTAGTTTTGAAACCAGAAAGTGTGAGTTTTTCTTTTTCAAGATTGTTTTGCTTATTCTAAGTCTCTTGAAAAATTTTGGGACTTGTTTGTCCATTTCTTCGAAAAAGCCAGGCAGGATTTTGGTAGGGATTGAACTGATTTGTAGATCAACTAGGGGAGTATTACCATGTTCACAATATTAAGTCTTCAATTCATGAACATTGACTGTCTTTCAGTTTACTTTGGTTTTCTTTAATTTCTTTCCGTAATGTTTTGTAGTTTCCATTGTATGATACTTGTATTTCTTTTGTAAAATTTATTCCTAAGTATTTTATCTTTTCTGATGTTAGTGTAAAAATAATCATTTTCAGATAGTTCATTGGAAGTGTATAGATTGTATGATTGATTTTTGTATATTGGTCCTGTGTCCCATAACCTTGCTGAAGTTGTTTATAAGAACTAGTTGTGTGTGTGTATTTTTTAATATTTTCTATATACAATCTAAGTAAATTTTATTCCTTTTTATTGCCTAATTTCTCTGGCTAGAACCTCCAGTACAACGTCGAATAGAAATAGTAAGAGCAGAGAGACACCCTTGTCTTGTTCCTGATCTTAGAGGGAAAGCCTTCAGTCTTTCACCATTGTGATATTACTTGTGAGTTTTCTTAGAGGCCCATTATCAGGTTGAGGAAATTCTCTTCTAAGATGGTTAAGCATTTTATCATGAAAGGGTGTTGGATTTTGTCAAATGCTTTTTCTGCAACTATTGTGATGATCATGATCCCCCCTCCCTTAATTGTACTAATATAGTGTATTACATTGATTTTCATATGTTGAGCTAACTTTGCATTTCTGGAATAAGTCCCATTTGGTCATGGTGTATAATCCTTGAGTTATTCCTCAGGTCTCCCCAAACCATGAGCTCTAAGCTCTATTGGATAAGAAATGCTCTTTAGGGTCACTGAAGCCGTTAGTTTTACCCTGTTGTTAAATATGAAAATGACCTGACTTCAACAGCTAGACTGTGTTCAAATTAAAATACTTCCACCTGACCTTTTTGAGCACCGTAACTATGTAATGTCCTCTCTGGGCCCAAGTACTGAGCCCAGTCTGGTGTATAGTGGGCATGTGACCAGCAATTTTTAAATGAATTAATTCAGACATTCAGGAGTGAATTTTAAAGCAAACTCTGCCTCTTTGGGGGGACCTCTTCTATAGTTCTGAGCTATGGGAGGTAGTGAGGTGAGGCTCTGGAGAAGCAAATATACCACCCGGAGTAGGTTTTCTCTAAGCACTAATGATGAAATCCTACCTTGTGATCATGCAGATTGGTTTCAGAGGTGAAAAATAGCAGCTGAATTGAAAAATCAGGGGTTTTCTTTGAGTATATTTAGTCTGATGGTTGTTTTATATATATATATATGGTTGTTAGAGGTAAATATAACACTTATCTCCCCCCACATAGATTTTTTCTGTTTTTTCTCAGCTCTGTGTTTGTGAGAATGATTCCAACCTTGACCACTGTTTCCTTCCTTATTGACTCATACTGTCCATGGCAGAAGAGTGTGGTGGATATTTGTTGAACAAATAAATGAATTACAAGTATAGGTTGAAGGGAGGATAGCTGAATGAAAGAAGAAACCAGTGAACAGGACTTTCCTCTGAGAATCTGAATAGTCGGCCACATTTTATGTTTAAGTGGGCCCCCTCCTACCTCCATTATCCCATCTTCTCTTCCTCTAATTCCAGTTCCTCTCTCACCCTATAGAATGTTATTAATCAAGGTGCAGGCCAGGGAGAGTGCCAGAAGCATCACCTAAGGGCAGGAGCTCAGGCCCCTCCCCAGACCTGAACAACAAAACTGTGTTTTAGCAAGATTCGGAGGTGACTCCCCCCTGCACAGTCAAGTTTGAGAGACAGTGATCTAAAAATGTGGCCAGATGCTTGCTCTGGATCATGGTATCTTTGGCTACAGTTCAACCTTAGATAGTGAAAATCAGCATGAAAGGGTTCATCTCATATTAATAAAATGAAATCAGCAAATAGTTCTTGAATCCCTATTGGACAGGGGAGTCGGCATCTCTTTCTGTGCTGTGAAGAGATGAGCCTGTATAGTTACTCCTTCAAAAAAAAAAAAAAATACTTCAGGAGTGGCCTACAGGGACCTCCAAATTATCTGAGTCATTCTTTTGGATTCAAATTCTTTGTCTCATCAGTTGGGACAATGAGATAAACTGTTATGTGAGTTACATTAGCATGATTAAGAAAAACAGACATTGAATAGATGAAAGTTCAATTTCGATGGGGGAGGAAGCAAGAAAAAAAAGTCTTAGAGTCAGAGACAGTAAAAAAGGTAAGGTTGCTTGTGGGCATCTGTGGGGACAGTGCCAGGACCTGGGGATGCCTGCAGGGGGAAAGGAGAAAGAACTCAAGATACACCTCAACATCCTCACCGTCTCACACCCACCTGGGCTTGGTTACTGAACCAATGCAATTTGACTTTTCTAACTCAGGCTTGATTTTCCTTTAATAAGAACCACCCCAAAGGATTCTTGGTGTGGGACAGTGGCAACAATGGGATCAGACATGCCTTCTTCTCCAATTTCTTTGGAGAGGGAAAGATTGTTGGAAAACAATGCAAACATCTTCCCGGCACAGATGGGCAAAGCATTTTGCTCAGGGCAGATCAGTGCTAGCACATTGAGGACGGTTCCAAGAACCACATCAGAAGTGCTTCAGGGAACGATAGAGTTGGCCGGCAAAGGAATAACAACAGGAGCTAAATATGGACTGGCTGGCTAATTGCCTCTGAAGGGGGAACCAAGCAGCACGGCGATTATCTTGTGGGGAAATGCTACGGGGAGTTTGCCTGGGCTGTAAGGCATAATTGAAGTCGATGTAAGGTGAAAGACTCCAGGAAGAATACCTTGCACTGATGGATTTACAGGGGACTCTCTCTCTCTTCTTTCTCTCCCCTTGGTGTGTTATACGTTTCTTATCTGTGTGGTGTGTGCATTTACAGTGTAAGAAATCTGAAAAGACAACTTGAAAATTGCCCGAAGGGAGACCACATGGTGTGTGTTAACCTAAGCAGATGATGTGAATAGCAACACCCAAGCCTCCTCCCAATTTCATGCGCCTTAATAGGTGGACACCATTTGGAGAAAGTCTTTTGTGCAAAATGCTGGCGTGTGTGTAGTTTTGGGGGCCAAGGGCAGGGCACCCCAAGATGGGCCACTTTAGTATGAAGATGATGTGGAGTTAAAAAGGCAATCAAAACCCAGCAGATTCAGGAAAAGCTCTTTACTCCCCCCACAACTGCCCAAAAGAATTTAGATAGAGGACCTGCTCCAGGAAGAGAGCTATCGCCATGGATAACTACATTTTGGTATGAACTATGTGTGGTGGACAGGGAGGAATCTAGAAAGTCCTCTTTTTGTCCCATTGTTTCAGTGTAGCTCACCAAACATTTATCATTTACCCTTTCTCATTCTCCCTGAAGATTGCACTCCTTCCCTTTGAAGTCCCAGACCGCTACTCCCTTCTCCTTAGTTCAGGATGACATCTATCCCTCACGTCACCTGATCGACTCTGGAATTTCCATGTCTGGGTGGATTCCCTGTACGTACACTATTAAATTTGATTTTCCCCTGTTAATCTGTCTCATGTCAATTTGATTCTTAGTCCAGCTAGAAGGATCTTGAAAGGGCCAGGATATTCTTGCTCCTTGACAATAGAAGGAGCATGGCTTTTTCCTTATTTCTTTTTTGCTTGCTTTAGAGGAGGAAACAAATCTTTTCTTCTTACCATTTGAGGTTCTCGGCTGGAGCTCTGTAACAAAA
Source organism: Leptonychotes weddellii (assembly GCF_054177405.1). Lineage (NCBI taxonomy): Eukaryota > Metazoa > Chordata > Mammalia > Carnivora > Phocidae > Leptonychotes > Leptonychotes weddellii. Next base: position 107,089,854 of record NC_138374.1, read on the forward strand.
GACAGACTAAAAGACAGACTAAAAACCAGAGAGAAGCATACACATTTATTTAATATAAGTTTTACATGATAAAAGAGCTTTCATAAGGAAATAAAGATTGAGGGGAGCCTGGCTGGCTCAGTCCCTAGAGCAAGAGACTCTTGATCTCCGGGTTGTGAGTTCGAGCCCCACACTGGGTGTACAGATTGCTTAAAAATAAAATCTTTAAAAAGAAAAAAAGATCCAAAGAGATGAAATTTTAGTATTTTTTGTCATTCATTCATTCATTCAAAAATTACTCAGTGCTCATCATCACTATAAGTGTACTCTTCATACCCTTCACCTATTTCACTGACCCCCCCCCAACTTCCTTCTGGCACCCATCAATTTAGTATTTTTATAGCAGGTTTGGTGAAGAGTGGACAGTAGTGGGAAAATATGACAAACACAGGGATATGAGCTAAGTGTAGTAAACAAGGGGGCACTCTACAGGGTCCATTTTATTTGGACTTTTCTTGGAGTCACTCAGTCTTGGAGATAGGATGCTGCTTTCCTTCAGGTGTAGGGAAGGTACTTCCCACCAAGGGTCTTACGCACGACTTGCTTCAGGGGTAGGTCAGGAAGTCCTCCCTGCAAAGACCGTTTCTTAAATTCCTTCAGTCTAAAATGTTCCAGACACAAAGGTACCATATTTTGGGACAGTTTTTCTGAATCCTGTCATTTCTGAAAGAACAGTAAAATAGTGAGGGTTTTAAACTTTATTTTTAAATCCATCGAACAGTTTGGCGGGTGAACAGAGAGTGCGGGGGCTCTTTTACTTGGATAAAGAACCATTGTCATAATGACATTTTTAAGTTGTTTTTCTTGTTTTTGTTTTAATAGATTCAAGTGGACCATTCTAAGAATATGGCCATGGCCAGTGGTCAAGGGTGATTCCTAAATCGGCTGCAAATATCCAGGAATTAGCTTCTGCTTTGAACATTTTTTTTTTTTTTTTTAAGTTTCATGTGCCCGGTTCTAAGGAATGTGGTTCCCCTGCCCCTTTGGATACAAGGTCAGTTAGTTGCGTGAGCCAGGCAGGGCAGGCTGGGGAATGACTGGCTTAGATCTTCAGCTTTTGCGTGCGAGGCTGGAAACTGAGATGCAAGCTGAGGGGGAGAAAGCTGGAGAGCTAGGAGCCGAACTAGGCCGTGAAGCTTCCTGGCAGTGACCCTGACGCTTCACGACCGCTCGGCTTTCCGAGGGAAAGTGGAAGCTTGAGCGCCATTATTGATGGGGAGCACCCCCGGAGCCTGGTGCTGAAGAAACAGCCCTATTCTGTTACTCCGTAGAAAAGGCTGTAAACATTTACGAATCCCGAGCCCTTCCCGCACGCAGCTGGCAGGCTTTTCAAAAGCAGATTGTTCACTTGCCCGGCACACCGCAGGCCACTCGTAAACACTGCCTCCTTGGAAAATCTGAGGACTTCGATTCCAATTCCCTGCACCTCCCTCCCTTTGACTTGAGGAACTGGAGTTTCAACCGAGCCAACTCCTCCTTCGAGGGTTGGTAGGACACCGTGAGGTTGGGAGGGCTAGCCCTGGGTGCTGGGTTTTCGGCAGGCAGCCCCTTTTCAAAACGAGAAGGGCCTCCATCTTGTGCGCAGGGAAGCATTCATGGCGCTGTGAAGGGCGCCATTTAGTCATGAGGCGACCAAACTCCTCCGGAGTGGGGAACCGGAAGCTGCATGACACGCATCCAGCCACAGATGTACTAATTTAATTTCATGCCTCAACATCAGCTGCTCCTTTCCACTTAAAAGGAACATTTGCCTCCATCTGTCATCATCTCTCCCTTTCATTTTAAAATCTCTCTGCTCTCCTTTCTTTCCCTTCACCTCCCCCCGCCCCCACCACAACTTGATGAAATAATGGGACACATTTAAAATCCAAACTCAGGCAATTCAAATTCTGAACTGATGTGATTTTGTTCCATTCTGAGTCAACCTCCGAAGAGTGTCTGGGGAGTAGAAATCAAGGGGCCAAACAAAAAAGCAAGTGAGGGAGAGAAGATTTCGAATGCAAATCAACCTCCTCAACCCATTTGAAACAACCTGCTGTGAACTGGGCTAGAACGTATGGCCCATTAGCACCTTGTTAGGCTGTCAAGAGTCTGAGCAGCTTAACCGGGTGATAATGGGGAAGAAATGGCTTGAGACCTTTTCCATCCCAGCCCCAGCTTCTTGCTATTCTACCCCACCCACTCCAGGAGCCCAGGCGCAGGGCTGCTAAGAGTAGCTCAAGAGAAAACGAAGGTGGGAGAGAACAACTTCATGAAACACATCGTGATAATTGTTAAAGGCACCTTTCTAGCAAAAAAAGAATACAGAGGTTAATTTCAGTTTCCTTGGAGTGGGGTGGGGGGTGGGGCGATTCATTTTTTGTGGGAATCTTTTTGTGCTTGCTCTCTGCTGCTTCATTCGATATTGAGATTTAGTTTTTAAAAAACCGATGTTGGGGCGCCTGGGTGGCTCAGTCGTTAAGCGTCTGCCTTCGGCTCAGGTCATGATCCCAGGGTCCTGGGATCGAGCCCCGCATCGAGCTCCCTGCTCGGCGGGAAGCCTGCTTCTCTCTCTCCCACTCCCCCTGCCTGTGTTCCCTCTCTCGCTGTGTCTCTGTCTGTCAAATAAATAAATAAATAAATAATCTTAAAAAAAAAACGATGTTAAAGATGACATGGTAAAATCTTCGTGATTAAATCTTAATCCTCATAAGACAAATCCTCAAATATGAACTATATGGTTGACGTACCTATCAGTAAACATTATTTACAAATGCTCTTAAGAATATAATACTTGCTTTATTTGGAGCAAGGATTCAGAGAGGGAAAGGTTTACTGGAAGCTCCTCCATCTTCTTCTCTTCCTCTGCTTGGGTGGAGAGCAGCTTCAGTGGTACTGTCTCTAATCTACCAGTGGCTGGTAGAAAGGCCACAGCTCTTGCTGATGAGAATACTTACTTCTAGATATCAAAGATATTAGATAGTCCATTACTAGGCAATAGGAATATTTTCTTTTTTTCCATCCCAAAAATGCACAATTTGTCAGGTTTAGTATGAAATAAGCCAGGAGAGCCTTACTGACTTTGATGAACCAGTAGAGTTGACAGTGGGGAAATAAAATCTGTTCTAGGGTTTTTGCCAAAAGGTTTAAGTGGGATGATGGTGCCTTTAAGGTCAGGCTTTAATGAGCCTGGACTAATTTAGGGTCAATGACCTTATAAACTTAGGACTTGTACCCACAGGGGTGGGGAACAAACAATATAACTACATGAATTAGCATGGACAAGGTCTGGAAAGAACAGTTACTAGGACATCTCCCAAATGAACTCTGCTGTTTTCAAACCAAACTTCTTTGAAAGTATTTTTATTTATTCTGTTGTCACCACCAGGACGGTTTTTATGTGGTTTTGCTTGGAGTAAGGGGATAGATTTCATAACCTCTTAAGGTCACCAGAATATTTCTGTGCTCCCAGACTACTATGCTTAAATACCAATAAGAGATAAATGACCCAAGGCTATTTGTTTTAGTGTTCATTTCAGCGTGGAGGTGGGGATTAGGATTTACAATAGTAGGACGAATCTTTTGTCTCTCTGTCAGAATAAAAAATGAGTAATAAATAGCCACATTATACTTAATTTTATAAAAGTGCAAAATAAGTGCAAAATTTTGCAAATTTTTCCATTGTGCCATGTAAGTGCTAACCGCTACTAGTCCTTTGCTTTCACTCCTAAGGGAGCTTTCTCCCGCTTTTTTCTATAGGCAGGATCCCTGAGGCTAACTCGACATCCCGCTATTCTTAAGGGATATGGAAATGTCCCTGGGACAGCTGTACTCTGCTGGCTGAGGAGCCCACAAGGTTAATGAACACCCACAAAGACTGAGGAGGAGAGCGAGCGTTCTTCACGGGATGATTAGCATGCCTGCATTCTTTCCTTTGTGGTAATGATGGTCAAGAAGGTGCCTGGTGATACAGGGGAAAATGAAGAGTTTCTGCTTCTTCTACCTCCAAAGCTTATTAAAATTCATTTTCATTCCAATAGCCGTCGTCTGATTTTCATCATCAAATAAGCACACACTGTACATATTTAACAGGCAGGAGACCTGTGCCGGGTTCATGTCGTTTTGAAGAGAAGGCCTGTTCTCTTAATGACTGTCCATGCTTATCTCTGCATGTAATTTTCTCCCCTTCCTCTTTTTTACCCTGGCCACTTTCCTGCTACCCTGGATCTGGGATCTTTGATAGGCAGCCTGGATGCCTATTATAATGATAATGCATTTGGAGCGGAAAGGAATCTCCTCGACTAGTCTAGCTCATTATAAAGGTGAAGCCCCCGGGAGGGCAGGCTGGGAATGAACAGGTTTACAGAGTGATTTTTCCCTCTAGGAGAGGGAAAGGATGGGGGAGGGAGGTCTCCTCACTTCTCTGCTTTGGGTTTTTCTCCCTTTGGAGCTGGCCCCCTTTCCCAGCCATGGCGATTGTCCTCTAGCGCTTCTGGGGACCGCCATCAGCTGGAAGACATTTCAGCTCAGGCAGTTTTATACTGAACAGCTGCTGGGAACAGCTGGGCCTGCCCTACTGTTGTCAGTGAGAAACCAAGTGGCAAATGTGAGTGTACTGGGCTTCCTTAAAGGGTCCATGTGATCTGATAATTCAGCGCAACACAAAGATGTTGGCCTCTCTTACAGTGTGCCAGGTAGACCCTGCTAAGGCTTATTTTATTTTATTTTTTGGAAACCTAAGGGACATACAGAATCTCTTTGAAAGCTTTGGGAATCCCAGAACAAGATCAAAAAGGATACCAAGAAAGCAATCAGATCAGTGATGAGAGTTTTATTAAACTCATGACAAGATAGCTTTTTCTAACACGATTCAATTTGTAAAGTATCTTGTTACAATTATAGTCCAATCAGAGCAGGACAACAAGTAACTTCCTTTTCTTTTCTTTTTATGTTTTTCTCACCTGCCTTAAAAAAACCCCACTTTGGATCTAAAATAATCTCACTTAGTCTCATGGGTTGAAAAATCATCTCTACCTCTGCAGAATCCTGGTGGAGAGGGTGGGGGAAGAAATTAGCTTTACAAAGCATATGCTGCGCCAAAATATAAGATAAGTGAGATCTGGGATAAAGCAAAGACAAATATTTCCTGCTCAGGGTCTGGATCTTGTGATTTCTTTCTTCTGTTGAAACATATTGTGTCTCCTAATTTTAGAAACTTGATTATTCGGAGGAAGTTCATTCTGATGAAACAGTTCTCCTGTGTTTCAACAAAGGAATTGGACAAGTTCACAAAGTTTGTCTAAGCTCCTCATCTGAGTGTCTGGAAAGAACATTTGGTGGAAGCAGTTGCCAGGAGCTCATTTCTAGCCTTCGGGGTGGGGGGCCCCTAAGAGTTGCCTGGCCCAGCCTAATTTAGGTACCAAATGACCTGACGTTATCTGGCTTTTTATTGCTTCGGCCACATTGTTTTTCCGCTTAGGGAATGCCACTCAGGGCTGGTGGAACAATGAGAATAAAGTTGTATAGATGTAGAATTATGAGAGTAGCTGTTTCAACCTCATCAATACCAAGGTTGGCAAACATTCCCCTTTCTTATCTGTAACAAAAAACAGCCAAGGCAATGTGAAGGATTCCAAAAGAGGCAATACGGATGAAACCATTTATTAGATTTACAAGAGCTGAAGGGAAGTGCTAAAGCTATCCATCTCCTATATTTTATGGAGAACAGGACCAATGACTCAGGCGATCAGGACAGTATCTGCAAGGCAGAAATGAAATCCCAAAGTAAACTGAGAATAAATGCATGCACTTTAGGAGAAGAAGGATCAAAGGCCAGACTAAAAAGCACATGTAAGCCTTCAAATACATTGAATACAATTCTGTCTGTAACAGCTACGCAGCCACATAACTTTGTAAATAAAGACCTCATTTCAGAAGGCCTTAAAGGTTTTTCTTTCCCCTTAGTCCTTTCTTACATTGGAAAGCAATCTCCAAATATCAGGTGACAGTGGGCAAAATTATCGTTTGGTTCATGTGAACTGCATGTGTGTAAATAAATAAAACTAAGAATGATGTAAAGAACAAATAATATCATTTAATTGAGAAATATACAAGTTAGATTTTCTCTTTTGACATGATGACATTATCAAAATAAGTCAAATTGACTGAGTACGTTTAAAAGTGTCCTGTGTACCTATGTGTTTGGAAGTTGAGTAAATCTAAAGATGTTTGCTTTAGAATCTTGACAATATAAAATGCTAACATGTTCATCTAAGGACAAGGATTTCATTTATTCAGTTAGACATTGATTTCAAAATGCTTTTTTTTTTTTTTTTTGGTCTGTGTTCCATCAGATAGAGCTGGTTTCAGCCCCTGAAAATGGCTGGTTTGGTATTTATAAGCTATGTGATCTGGGGCAAGTTTTATTTGTCTTTGCTTAGGCTCAGTTTTGTCAGTTGTAAAAGGGGGTAATAACGGACAGTCCCTAGTGCAAAGATGATAAAATTAAAACAGTTATCTCAGTGCTCATTCAATAGTAAATGTTAGTTATTATGATGATGATGATGATGATGATGATGGTGATGATGATGCAAAAGAGTGGGTGGCAGAACCTTGGACCCTTCTAGAAGAGAGCTATGAAGCAAGGAGAGGGCATGCACCAGGAATTCTCTGGGTGTCTGGTTATTGTAGGGGAATGAGGTTAAAATACTAACTCCATTGAAAGAGTATTCACTGAGCATCCACCAGGTTCAAGTTACACATTCCCTGCTCTCTTATAGACTGGATCCTAGTAAAAGTTATAAGAAACACACACAGCTTACTTTGTTTCAAGCCAGAATAATGGGGGTGCAACAGGAGAGGCACATCCATGGGACTGACCTTGGGAGTTTAGGGAGAGACACCCACCCACCTTCAGCAGGGAGGAAGGTGGTCAGAGAAAGCTTAGAGGAAGGAGTGAAGATGCACCCTTTAAGAATGAATATAAATTTGAAAGGCAGAAATGTTCATTCATTTGACAAATATGTATTGAATATCTGCCAGATACTCTTTCATGTGCTAGAGGTTCAGCAGTGAGCAAAGCGGCTGAATTGCTTTGCTTGGTGGAACCAGGAAGGAACATTGGAATGAATGTTCTTTAGATTTGGAATAAAAAAATCTAAACTTTATGACAAGTAACAGTGATTTCCACATAAATATCTTCAAGTCACAATACCTCACTTATCTCTATCCAACAAGCATAAAATTGTGATCCATTTCTCAGAATTAGAAGATGATTAGAGGCAAAATTTTATAGATAGACATAAAGAGATAAAATCTTAAAGTGGAATGTGTACTCTTCACTCTGTTTCCTTGACTCATCCTCATATCCATTAAGTTTTTCTATATGACATAAAGATAATAATTTTCTCAATATACCCATATCTATATTTATATCTTTTCCATCTCTCAACATAAATTTCCTTTTGAGAACTGCATAAGACTAAGAGTCTTCATTTTATTTTCTAACTTGCCCACTTGGCACATTTCAGCTCCTGCGCCTTTATTTCTACTTCTAGTTTACAACATGGCACTCCTAAATATCTCTCCATAGTGCCCCAAACAATTTGCTGAAGGAAACAAAACAAATCCACTTTGGAAATAGGACTCAACGATGCCAGCCTGAGCTCTATGAATCCCCCCAAGGGAACAAGATAGAAACCTAGTGTTGTTGGATCCTGGCACTCTGCTCCTAAAATACAAAATTACTGAATTAAAAATAACACTACTATTAGCAAATCTGGTGACATCATGATTAAAAAAATAATTGTGTCCATTGGACAGGCACAGTTGCCCTTGGTCTGCCTGAAGGCTTCAGCCTCTTGGGCAATATCGATCTTCATTGAGTTTTGAAATCCCAGAAGCTCATACAAACCAGATGGCCCCCCCAAATTAAGATGAATGTATGTAATTGTCATTCAAAACTCTCAACATTAGATGTTGCCATTTGCATGAAGAGTTTGCCTCCTGTGTGTGTCCCTGTCCGTGGTACTAAGGAGCCTACCAGGACTTGTGGGAAAGCTGTTAATGAAGGTAACAGAAATATAGAAAAGCGTGTTTGAAAGCAAGGTTCTGGCAGTGCTATTTCTCAGAGATTCATGCACTACATTTAAAACTTTTTCACACTGCTGATTTACTAACAGTCTCTTTTTAATTGCCATCCTCTCTCTTTCTCTGATTGATTGACCTTGGGTCATGGGAAGAAAATGTCAGGGTTTGCAAGGGGAAAGGAACATGTATTTATTAAAGGCAGATAGTTGAACTGAGCTAGGATTTGTCACTTCCTATTATAAAATCTTATTTTCAAAGATTTTACAACACGACCATAAAAAATTATACTCTCGGTTAAAACCTAGAAATGACTCTTTGCAGGATAGCGAATTAGGGGAAGGTCCTATAACCTGCAAGTTATGCTTATGGAAAATAAGGCAATGCTGGACTGTAAGTGCCTAACTATCTACCACCTATTGTGTGGAATCATATAATTTGAAAATCAATAACCAAGTAATGTATTTAAAACTTCAAACCCCAGAGTTGTACAATGCTAACCGATTAGAATTGATCTTTGAGCAAAAACATTGATAATGGTGTCAAGAAATGGTGGAGATGATGAAGTTCATGAGACAGCTGTTATGCATCTGTTGTACTTTCTACCAATATCATTATGAAGAAGAGGGTTAGTGAGTTGGAAAGAAAACTTAATGCCTGATGCTTTTGAAATCATTAAATAAGATGGCATTTCCTCAGCTTATACCAGGGCCACCTGAGCCCTTTGAGAACAGGAACGGGGGTTTGGGCGGGGGGGCGCCTGTGTGGTTCAGTCGGTTAAGCATCTATCTTCGGCTCAAGTCATGATCTCTGGTCCTGGGATGAGCCCTGCCTAGGGCTCCTGCTCAGCAGGGAGTCTGCTTCTCCCTCTCCCTCTGCTCCTCCCCCTTGCTCCTGTTCCCCCTCTCTCTCCCTCTCTCTCAAAATAAAGAAATAAAATCTTAAAAAAAGAAGAACAAGTATAGGGATTTCTCTACATAACTGATTTTAAAGGTAAAATCAGAAAAAAAATAATAAAAAAGTAAAAAACAGGGCAGTTTCAAGTTCAAGATTTCTAGTCTTGTACTAGAAATTGGTTCATATATCTGTTGCTCAACAGAAAAAAAAAAGTCTTTTTTCCTCGAGTAGCTGAAAAAGTAAAACCTATAATTACAATGCAAGAAATATTTGAAACTTGCATTTCAGATCTCTACAACCATTAATATGTTTGTTCGAAAAAAATAAATTACAGATATTTGATTGTATGGGAAATTCTTCACAGCTGTGACTATCTAGATAAAGGAAAATAGAAATGATAATTTTGAGAAAGCGCTGCATTAATTCTGGTGAATGAGTTAATTTATTAAATGATTTACATTGAGTACTTAGAACAATGAATGGCACACAGCAAGTCCTTCTACTATAAACATGCTTTGTTGTTGCTGATGAAGTGTTTTTTATTGTTGTCATTAAACAGATAGAGTAAAAAAACTTCCAATCTTGGCCATAAACCCATGTAATCAGTTAAATAGAATCACCAGAGGTGCTCGGGGAACTTTCTTTCCTCCTCTTTCCTTTCTTAATCTCCATCCCATTACGTACACCTCAATATGTGTTTTCTTGTCCTGATAATCTTGGATGAAATTATTATAGCTTAAATAAAAGTTAATTGTGAAAGGCAAAAGTTCTCTGTGGGTGATCTAATAGTGATAGAAGTGTCCTTAGTTCAAATAACAAAAACATATATTAAAAGGATAGTCAGCAATTTAGTCTGGGAACCCACAGAATAAAATAATGTCTTCAGGTTCCTCACATGGAAAATGGAATTAATAAGACCTATCTCATAGGGGTGCCTGGATGGCTCAGTCGGTTAAGCATCAGACTCTTGGTTTTGGTTCAGGTCATGATCTCAGGGTCATGAGATCGAGCCCCGCATTGGGCTCCACACTCATCATGAGTCTGCTTCAAATTCTCTCCCTCTCCCTCTCCTCCTCACCTTTGCTCTCTCTCTCAAATAAATAAATAAAATCTTTAAAAATATACCTATCTCACAGGATGTCATGTAAATATCTTTGAAGTAATTAGAACAAGGGTTGGCACTTGATGTCTGTTTTCAAGCAATTTTTAAAAAGAAAATTAAAAAGGTTTGTTCTTATTCTTGTTTTTATTTTTCTCATCAGAACCAGAATGGATATGAAGATCTTGGAGGGCCTGAGGTGGTTCTGAGTAGGAGCCAGAGAGTAAAGCACCGCTTCAGTAAACTAGCTTATAACTTATCTAATAAAATTAGCTCAGTTTCTAAGGCCCAGAGAGTTCCCACTTCATCTCCGTACAGACTTTCCCTTTTATAGCTCTCTGATGCTTTCCTCCTACAGAGAGAATATATTTAAGGCCCTACTCAGTCCGTCATGGGGCATATGAAGCTACTGTACTCATCTTAAGGCTGAAGGTCATACCTGGGAGTAGTTTATAGATATCAGGAGTCATTGAATCAAAGTGTTCAGGATTTTTGGGTAGGTTCTACATTTTATTCCCTAACCCTTCCTTGGCTTTTACCTCTGCTCCAAACTAGAGGTCACCCCTCTCTATTTCCATGAGGATATAGACAGCTCACATGTCTAGTTTCTGGCTGGATTCTGCAGGATTTACATGTAATCCAGGCAGCCTTCACCATTGGGAGGGCCCCTGGCCCTTTGGTTTTCCATTATTTTGTTTTTACCAAGTCATAAATTCTGTGACCATCTCTTTGTTTCAGGCCTTTCCCAGGTGGATGTCTCCCTGTATAGTGGCCTGATTTATGACTTCCCCCCACATCCAACCCTCTACCACCAACTGTTTTCGTTTAATTCTATTTCTAGCTTTTGTTTTACCTAGGTGCACAAAAGTTCCCTAGCCCATACGTAACATGTTTAATTTTATATTTATGTTGTAATTACTTTTGCCAAAGTCAGGCAGATATAAAAAAAATTAGGGGTGTTTGCACCACAACTCAATGGAACTGATGGAAATATTCATAACTCAGGTGACTTGAACTAATATTTTGGTCTAGACACAGGTTATATATCTGTTTTCTGTAGTTAGCCATTTTTCCCCTAGTAAACTTTTTTTTTTTTTTTTTAGCTGGTTTGGCTGCATATTCTATAATTGCATATCAAAAGATGCTACACAAATTCATCTCACCACTTAAAATGTGAAGTGCAAACTTTGTTTTGGTAATTGTTGATTTGTTTTCGGTAGGGCAATTTGATCTGTCCACAGACTCAGGATGACAAGGTGGAGGGGTGAAAGAGGGAAGAAGAGTCATTTTCCTAGACAATATTTATAAGGGGCCTACACTCTTCGGGAGTGCCAGAATGGCAAGCTGTCGTCTGGGCCCTCACATCTTCTGGGTCCAATTTCCTGAGATAACTCGGTGGGGGTGACCATGTATACACAGCTAAGAAATCATCTTGTATTCTTCAGAACCTTCTCCAGGATTTGCTTGTGGAAACGGGAAGGTGCAAACCCCATTTGTTTTAATATCTCAGACATTCCCTTGTACTGCTAAGTTGCTTTCAATAGTCAACTGTTGAATCTTTGGCTACCCCTTGTGTGTAGAGTAAGGAGATAATTGCTCTGATCTCAGGGTGAGCCATCTGGTAGTACAAATTGCTCTGCTATCTGCTTCACTGAAACGCTTGTGTTCGTTATACTATGTTGAAATGTTCATGAAACGTGGTTTATACTAAGCAGTGTTCCTGGACAATTTGATTCTATAAATGGGCAGAACACTTTTAATTGCAAAGGCTCGTCTCTCTCTTTAGATTTCGAAACTGCTTTGCTCATTTGATCTGGGGTACTGGAAAGGCAGCATCCTGTGACAGCTGATTATTGATGCCTAGGAGGGTATAGCAGTGACAATCCAAATTTACAAGACTCATAATGGTTTCTGAAACCTCCTTCAAAAACAGACATTCCTGAGTTCTGGAATCTGAAAAATAATATGTCTTGTTATTACCATTCCAATGGTCCTTGTTGATGCTGCTATTGGAGAGTTCAGTTAGCGTCTCATCTATCAGCTTTACTCTTGTATTGTAATACCAGTCAGGGGAAAGTATAATTTGATAAATGCTCACTCCCAAATCTTTTAGTTTGCTGTGTTAAAGTAAGATTAATGACCAGGATGGCTTGAGATGGGATTTTTTTGACGTGTTGCTTTCTTTATGCCTCCCGATATCACACAGATCTGCAAAATGTATCTATGGCACAAAGGGAGAAAATAATGATTTAAGTAAGAGAGAGGAGTAGGGTCTTCAATTAACAAGACAATGTTAACATTTATAGGTGGATTTCATAATTCTTCAGGCACATCTGGTAGAAATTTGAGAAGTAAAAGTAGGGAAAGGCAGAGAGACAATGTTAGGATATTAGCAATTTCTTCCTGCCATAACACTTCTTACTCCACTGTGAATAAAGCTAATGCTAATTTATTTATTCATCCAACCTTTGAACTACAGTTTAAAAAGCCATAAAACAAAGATTTGGGCAGAAGGGCAGATTTGCTCTGATTGAATACTCCAATGATTTGTATCATCTGGGGTCTGTTGACATAGTATGGATATTAGAGGACCTGGAATCACCAGGTTGGGTCTCTTCCACTGAGATCTTCATCATCCATGATGATTTGTACACACCAAATATTTCTTCAGGTGAAATCATTTTATAAATGATGCGTGGAGATTCTATATATAAGGCAAAAAGTTAGTAGTTCCAGATTCAAACAAAAAGTTATGGATGTGACCTGTGAGAGTCTTCCATCACTTGCTAGTAGGCTGGACTAGACAGATGGGAATTTTGGCCCTTGTGTGGTAAATTAGTTTTAAAATTCCTCCTTTGTCTTTCCCACCTGTTTTGGGCAGCCAAGACTGAGAGAAGAGCTATTTATTTGAAACCTTTCTCCTCTCTTTCTTCCTCATCTTTCAACAATTTGATTCCCTTTTTATTATCATTATTTATGTTTTGTATAACTAGAAAAATAATTTGTCATGGATTACATCTTATTTGCAGGAGGCTCTAGCAAGATGGCAACAAGGCATACACAATATATCATAATTTACCAGCTTCTCTTGCAACTATACAGAAGTAATGGTGGAAAAAAACATATATAAACAACTCTGAGGACAGATTTTGAATGATCCAGTAATTTTGATTTATACTTGGTATTTGATGGAACTGTATTAGCAGTTAAAGTCAATGGCTAAATGATTCCCAGCACAAAATGAGCCAGAAGTACAAAAGAAGCTTTACAATGCATGATTGAGAGCTCCGAGCCTCCCAGCTTAAATTTCCAAAGTGCAGTGTAAATTACAGGCCTGGTTGTCACTTTTAACTAACAGTTCTACCCAATGTGGTCTAGCTGGGTAATTTGTCCACTATTCCTTTATGAAACCGTAAACACCAGCTTAATTCCATTGGCTTTTCTAACACAAGCAGCCTCATTTCTCATATCTACTGCAGAGGAGGGGTGACTCTCCTGCCTCTGATGACAATAAGCTCCACTAAACAAACATGTGGAACCTGGGATGGGATGGAAATGCTTTCTGGGTCTGTTAATAGCACATGCTGCTGATCATCTTGAGGAGATCTCAAGCTCCCCGAGGCCTCCCCCGGGTAGGACTCTCCTATTCTTGTGTTTCTCTTCCTTCGCCAATATCCCCTCCCACCTCCCAGCAACCGATCCCTTTGTACTAGTTTCCCCAATGGCTTTCCCTGTCACCGAGAGGAAAGAAATCAAAGCCCGGCACTGTCCCAACATTAACAGAAAAAGAAAAACAATCCAAATTTCAATCAAAGCCTCAAATCCCACCAAGCCAAATAAGCAATTAGGCAGTCAGGGGCTGGTTGGGCAGCCACTGATAAAGACTGATTTTTACTACTTCATTAATTTGACTTGCGTACCCTGGGCAGTTTGGTCCTCCCCCCACAGCAGATTTCTTAGCCAGAGATGGATCTCTGAAATTTACAGATGTTATGAGGGAAAGGCCATTCAGGCATGAGATCTTTGATCCTTGCAGGCCAGGTGGGAAAGCTCAAAGGTGTGCATGGCGCTTCCCAGCTCATCTGCATTGTAGCGATGATGCAGAATGTTTTATGCAAGGGGCTGGATGTGGACCAGAGAATCCTCTTTCTTCTTTAACCTAAATGGGGCATTCAGGCACAGAGCACGGTCAGCCTTTACATCTGCCCACTGGTCTTTGTTGCTCTCTTTTGAATCAAAGAAGATGATCCCTGCTACTATCATTCATTTGAAAAGTGTCATTGGAATCTTTCAATCATATGCATTCACCAAATACTTACTAAGTCTTACTTTCGTTAAGCGTTGTAGTAGACGTTAGGGATGCAAAAATGAACACCGCTTGGTCACCGTCCTTGCAGAACTCAAGGGCTAGAGGGGAAGACTGACATGTGAATAGATGATTATAACCACTATAATCATAATAATATGTGTAAATAATTGGCATAAGAATCCTGAAGAGCACTGAAGAGGGAGCGACTAACTGGGAGAGTTAGGACAGTGTTCTAAGAACAAGTGATATTAGAGTGCGTTTCTAAAAAATACCTAAGAATTTGCAACTTGTGATGGGGAGTTGCTGTGGTGGTGAGGGCCTGGGAGTACGTGGTCTCTACTCAGTCGAGAAGATCTCGTTGAGCCATTGCTGTTCCCAGCATTATGCCAGATGAACTCATTATGCCGACACCACTCCAATATTCACCCCCTGACCTTCCCGTGAGCCATCTCCTCCAGGATGGAAAAGAAGGGGGTGGGGCTGTGGGGTGGGGAGGAGGAAATGGTGAGATTCATTACCTAAAGGTCATTTGGAGAACAAGATGAACATGATGTGGCTCTTCTTTGGAAGCTCATCTTCTCCTGAGCTGCCAAAATGCCACCATTTAAGAAGACACTCGCAGAGTTTTACTCTTTAATTTCTCTGCTCATTAAGCCTTCACTTCTGAGGTGTGAAAATGACTCCAGGCTGGTAATAAACTGCTGGAGAAGTCATTATTTTAAAAAGGATCTTGCTCCCAAAGGGGATGGAGTGGTACAAAGCACAATTGCTCCAAGATCAGCTCCTCTGTAGGACAATGATTGTTCAAATGTTTCAGTTATCATAAGAATAAAAAAGGGCTGTCTGGTTACAGAAAGAAAAGATGAAGCACAAAGTACCCATACCTACTCAATAATCACACTAGTCTATTTTGGAGGGTGGGGAGAAGGCACATTTCAATGGGGGAAAATTATAGTATTGTTAGCCTGTGCATTATAATGCAAAGACAGCTGAAAGGGTACTGAAAGGACCAAAGGAGACAGAAGTCACTTTCAGAGAGCTTTGTGATGTTAAAGAAGGGATCTGGAATAAGTTGGAATAACAATAATGCTGCTAATAATAACAAAATGCTCTTGGAGTGGTAAATGTCACTCACCTTCACTTTCGAGAGAACTTAGTCCTGTGTAGACTGGACCTATTCAGTTTTGCTTTTTCACATGGTTCTCATTTTACCCCCAAATTAGTAAGGGGCAGAAAAGTTTCTCTTGACTAACACAGAATCTCTCCTTATCCACAAGGGATACTCTCCACACCCCCCAGGGGACACCTGAAACTTTGCATCGTTCCCAACCCTATATATGCTATGTTTTTTGCTATTCATACATACGTATAAGGTTTAATTTATAAATTATGTTCAGTAAGAGATTAACAACAACTAATAATAACATAGAACAATGATAACAATATACTGTAATATATTGAATGTGGTCTCTCTCTCAGAATATTATACTGTACTCACCCTTCTTGTGATGGATGTGAGATGATAAAATGCCTAGTGATGAGATGAAATGAGGGGAATGATGTAGGCATTGTGACATACTGTTAGGCTACCATTGACCTTCTGACACTATGTAAGAAGGGGAATCATCTGCTTTTAGACCGGGGCTACCTAGAACCTTGGAAAGTGAAAGCACAGATAAATGGAGACCACTGTACTTTCCTAAGGTAGTGAGTCCCAGACTTTTGGGACATCAACTTTCTGTGTCTTTTCCCTCCCTCCCTCCCTCCCTCCCTTCCTTCCTTCCTTTCTTCCTTCTTCCAGTTGTTTGTTCAGGGCTTATGGCTATATTTCTCCCCTTAATACCATCATGAAGAATGCAATCTCTGCATTTCTCTCTAAGTAAAAGTAAATTAAGACAATTTGATTTTGAGAAACTTTTGAGCTTGCAGTAGAACCCAGTGAGATAATCAGACAGCTCCTGTGCTGTTGCCTAAGTGGGATTGTGGGAGGTGTAGAGGGAAAAATGATTGATTGAATGTGGATAAAATGTTATTCTAAGGATTCTGCTTTTCATCCAGCATTTTAAGTCTTTGAGCAATCAGCCCCCTCTGCTTGGGCCAGTTAAGGGGCATGATTAGAGGGAAATTGAAGCTGCCGGCTGCTGATACAGGGATAATGTTTCTCTTCAGGAGGCAGTGTCTTCTCTGGGGAAGAGAGTTCACTCAGTCACCTCACCTCTGACCTAGAGCCATTGGACCTCTGATGGGGAGAAGGAATAGTAAAACCCCTGTGGCCTATGCAAGCCTTTTGGCTTTTCTCCTGAGGTTACTAATTATTTCCCTCCACAGCAATTTGGTCACATGTCCTCACTGCAGAATCACCCAGGGACTTGGCCTTCACTTCTGAAGACTCATTCTCAGGTTTCCTTCTGCCACAAGGTACGTGGCCATGTACAAACACATAGCAGATGTTACTCAAGGCATAAACTGAATAACGGCCCCTTTGCTAACTGCTCTCTGACTCTGTGGTCCAAATAGCAATCACCAGTTATAGCTCACCTCTTCTCCCACCCCTTATATTATCTGGCCAACTTCCACGTGCTCAGTTATACTTCAGCCCTTTGACAATCAATTCTGCATCAGCTGGGAACTAATGAGGAGACTGAATTTTACTCACTGAAACAGAGCACAAAGGAAAGAAGAGAGAGAAAGAACACATGGTGATCTTCACTGGAGTGATGTAGAATGCTCTCCTATTTTTTGGCTCATATTGATGAATGAGGCTAGTCCAGGAAGTTTGGTAAATAGAACCCCTATGTCTTGTTGGAACAGCTCAAAGAGTTTGCCCTCACAACCCATGCCAGAACACTATCACTACCCCTAGCACCAACTTCACCATCACCTCCACCATCTCCTCCATTTCCACCTGCACACTCAATGCCCTGATGATCACCTCCACCTCCACCATCTCCTCCATTTCCACCTGCAC
>NC_138374.1:107107729-107136605 GCF_054177405.1 Leptonychotes weddellii
TTGAAGTACTTAAGTCTCGGTGCTAGTTTTCTATTGCTGATGTAATGAATTACCACAAATTAGCTGATTCGTATAACATAAATTTATTATCTTACAGTGTCTTTAGTTCAGGAGTCAGAAATGGCACTTGAGGGTCTAAAATCAAGATGTCTACAGGGCTGAATTCCCTACTGGAGGATCTGGGGAAGAATCTGCTTCCAGGCCCACTTGGGTTGTTGGCAGAATCCAATTCCTAGTGGTTGTAGGACTGAAGTCCTCATTTCCTTGCTGGTTGTTGGATTTAGCTTTTAGAGGCTGCTTGCATTCCTCGGCTCGTGGCCCCCTTCCTCATCAAAGCCCCCAATGGCGGGTCAAGTCTCTTGCATATTTCATTCTCCTGACCCCCACTCCTGTCTCATCTTTCTTGCTTCCCTTTGTTATATCTCTGACTCACTCCAGCGGGAGAAATTTATTTAGCTTAGACTGGGCCTGCATGAATAATCCAGGATAGTTTCCCTGTTTTAAGGATTGTAACAATTACATCCACAAAATCCCCCTTGCCATGTAATATCATGTATTCACAGGTTCTGGGATGTAAGGCATTAACATTTTGGCAGGGGTGGGTGGGTGAGTAGGGGCATTGTTTGGTGTACCATAGGCTCAAACAACACATGAGAAAGGATATGAAAGGGGTTGGGGAGAGAGGCAGGCCAAGTCCTGGAGTGTTGCCTGTAATAAAGCCAAGGGACCACTGGAGGACACCACAGTGATGGGCAGGAATGACAGAGAGGAGCAGAAGGCACTGGTCCAGTGTGCGGGTGGGAGATAAGAATTTAAACTAGAATGTCAGCTGGAGGCAGAGATCATGGAGGACAATATTGCCTTCTTAAATTTACCTGGACTGACTTTGCTGAGGAAAGCTAGTGGGGGACGGGGTGGGACTGATCCCTGGAGCACTTGACTTCTTCGAGGAGCATGTGGATGTCTGTCTAGATCCTGGCCTATTGGGCACGTAGGCCAGTAGCAGAAGACAAAGCAGAACTTGGAGAATCCTGGAGGAAGTGACCTGCTGAATCCAAGGCACAGCTCTCTGGCCATCTGTCTGCTTTGCTGGCAGTTCTCTGACAGCTCTTTGAGCCCTTTGACTCTGACTGTCAATGGCACTGGCCTGATGGTATGGCTTCTGAGAACCTCTCACACTCCCTAACATGCATTCTGATTCCCTTCCCCACTTTCCACTTTCTTCTAAAGGAAACTCCGGCACAGCCTGTCATTGGAGCTGGGATGTCCAGTTTAGACACGTGTTATACAGACCTCTTCACGTGCACTATCGCACATTCCTGCAGCCCTCTCTTTACTCCAGCTGTTGCTAGGGCAGCCAGCTTCACACAGGTGCCACCAAATATCCCCTTGTTTGCCTTCTACCTCAGGATTGGAAGACACCACCATGGGGCTGGTGCAGAAAGTAATTCTGCACTCATAGACATCTTAGAAGTCAGTGAAAGTTAATATTCCATGGAACAATCTTTGACTAGCTGGAAATGGGAGTTTGTGATAAATCTCCCTGCTTCTTTTTCTGAGGTGGATGTTTCTGAAGTGTATTCTATACCAGCTCCTCACAGGGTCCTAGTGAAGTGGAGTTCCACAGGAGCGACCAGCTCAATGACACACCCTCATACTGGCTCTTATCCCTCCCTAGTTTTATTCCCTCTGCTCTCTGACTACTGTTCCCTAGAATCACTTCCCAGGATAAATTACCTGTATGCAAGCACTGCCTCAGGTTCTGCTAAGACATGTGCCAACAATATTAACTGGCAAAGCTGAGGAAAATCTTTGTCAGAATCAAAAAATTCAGTAAGACAAAGCTCAGTCTCTTTTTATAATTACCTACCCATGAATCATAGGCCAGGGCTGGGAGAAAACAGCCTGGAGTATCTCCTACCACTGGCTCTTGGGGAGATACATGGCTCTGTAAAGCCCTTTTAACTGCAGGCCAAGTTGTAGATGGCTTGCTTGTGTAAACAAAAGAGGCAGCGAAGCATAGAGGTGGCATTGTACTAGTATTATAAACAGTTTATATGGATATCATGAGGAAACAAAATAGAAAGCCTATGATATATCAATTAGTCAAATGAATTGATTGCTGTATTTTATGCCTATCCTTTGGAAGGAATTGGGAGGGGGCAGAAGAATAGAGATAGAGTCCTCATAAATCTTTTATCTAAAAATGTACTGTAGAAGCTTAAGTATTGAAAAATCTTAGTGATGCTTGAAAGGCCAGACACTATAAGGTTGAAATGAAAACAAACACCCTAGAAAAGAGAATACTTGGCTGTGAGTAAAATATATAGTTTAAAAGTGCTGGCTCCACTTCCTTCCTATCTGTGAGCCCTGGCTCCTAGCGACTTAACATATTTGAACCATAATTTTCTTGTCTGGAATTTGGGGAAACTAATAATTTTGTTCTGATATGTTGTAAGAATCAAATGATACGGGCGCCTGGGTGGCTCAGTTGGTTAAGCGACTGCCTTCGGCTCAGGTCATGATCCTGGAGTCCCGGGATCGAGTCCCGCATCGGGCTCCCTGCTCGGCAGGGAGTCTGCTTCTCCCTCTGACCCTCCTCCCTCTCATGCTCTCTGTCTCTCATTCTCTCTCTCTCAAATAAATAAATAAAAATAAAATCTTAAAAAAAAAAAAAGAATCAAATGATACAATGTATAGAAGGTAAAATTAACCTAAAACAAACATTTAGTGAGAGCCCACTTTGTACCAGGACTGCTCTGGACAATAGGGAATATACAGATAAGTGCGATATGGTCCTTGCCTTTGAGGAACTCCCAAGGTGTGAAGACAGAGACAAGTACATGTGTGACTATATAGAAGACAATGCCATTAAGAGAGGGAAGGAAATCTGAGGCATCCAGAAGAGAAGCAATCAATTTTTCTGGGTGTGGGAAATGAGAAGTTGACATCTATGCTAGAAGCTTAGTAGCTTTCTTAAGGCATAGAAAGAAATGGAATATGTGGGGGGAGGCAAGGGCATTCCAAGGAGACTGATGAGCAGAACTAAAGGCATCTGTGTGCAAGTTAGAATGAAGAAATGATAAGTTTGTTTTGGAACCTATTAAATGGCAAGTTCCCACTGAACCTCCCCAGTGTTAGTATTCAGGAAGTAGTTGGAATTAGGACGTAGAGACTCAGGTGAGGGGATGGAACTGGACATAAGGATTGGAAGTAATTTACATGTCCATAATTGTTACCATGAGAGTGGGAAACTACTCAGAGAAGACTAGTGTATTGAGTGAAACAATAATTGGCTCAAGGACAGAAATCTGTGGAATACCGCTATTCAGTGGGTGAGGAAAGGAAGATGGAACAAGAGGTTATACTGGAAATTTTCACTGAGACAAGAAAACATAAGTATGGAAACTACACGTAGAGGTATTAAATCACCAGACAGAAATTTAAAAGTAGGTGTCTGAGAACATTTTGCTCACTCTTATGTCAACAAGGAGAATATGAAAGTATCTGTAGAGATTGATAGAAGAATTTATAATGAGGACTTCTTTGAGGAAAGATTATTCTGGGATTCCTATTGTTTCTCACTCAGGTCTGTTGGGAAGAGCCTCAAAGATGATCTTTTGGAGAACTTCGTATGCGAATCTTGTATTTGAAGTTCGGGGGACAATGTCCTGGCATCCAGCACATGCCTTAGGAATCATAACATGAGGGAAGGACCAGCTGAACTGGCCTGTGGTAGCAGCATAGTGAGAAATAATTGCATTTTCTTCTAATGGTATGTACAAGGTACATGATCCTAGGGATTTCACAATAAGATGTTCATATGGTGTCATTTAAAAAGTTATCTTGACGGGAGACCTTATGTCAGAGAGAGTTCTAGTTGGGGGCTTTGGTAGGGGAGCCTCCAAAACACCCACTAATTTGCTCATGAGAGAAAAAGTCAGCTTTACATTCCTTTCAAGTCTGGAGACAAAAGAACCTCCTTAAGAGAGTGCTAGTCAGGACAGAGCCTTCTCATTCCTCTTCCCTTCTTCTTTCATTCTATCCCCAGTTAAACTGCTGGAAGTTTAAAAATAGCAATTAGGAGGAGGTGACAAAGAAGGAGAGAGAAAGTGAATCTCACCTTCTTTCTTGAAAACAGTCAATCTGCTTTCAACCCTATGTTATTTGGGGTGTGAGGGGAGAGGGAAAGGGATTGTTATATCTTTGAATGAAGATTGAAGTGTCAATTAACTTATTTAACTTGGAATTTCTATATTCCAAATTGAGACTCTATGACTTAAATTATTCTTTCATTTTGTTTGTTTCCCAAGAGTCACTGTCTTTTTTTTTTTTTTTTTTAAATAAATCTAGGGACTTGGGAAAGACTTCTCCCAATGAAAAAGCATAAATAAATAGCAAAATACCAAAATAAGTTTGCAGTTTGAATAGATTCCACAAGTTATGTCTTTTTTTTCCAAGGCTTGATTCGAAGAGGATTCAGACAAAGAAAGAGAATAAAAAGCCAGAGAAGTCAATAAGATTAGTGTGATAGAAACTGGGGGGAGAGGGGGAAGCTATCAAAAATAGGGCTGATGCAGGAGATAGTTGTTTTCATCCTAACAATGAAGATAATCCAGATAAACTGTAAAATTATACTTTTTTTTTTTAAATCCATCTGAGATCTGAGGATTTAGAAGAATCCTAAATGAACTAAATCCAGAAAGGAATGAGTCCTTTCTAAAAGGAAAGAGTCTCACAGATGCTTTAAATGCTGGAGACATAGTGGCAAAGGATGTAAACCCCCCATAAAAAGGGTAATGAGAAGCCAGACTCTTAATGAACATTTCATGACTGCATATGGACTGGCATAACAGACCAGAATTTTGAAGAGTCCCAGTCACAGGATGATTCTGCATATATCCACCAACTCTTTTCCATGGACTTCCTCCGCACCACCATACCACACCAGAGCAGTGTGCCAAAGGTTGGGGCGGGGGGAACAGGGCAGAAGAACTGAGAGAGATTTACCCCTGGGTACAAAGGGTCTTATCTAAGAGTAAGGCAGGGACCAGCGGGACATAAGTAGAGGAAGTGACAGAAATGCCTTTACATTTCCCTGGACCTTTACTAAGTACAGGTTAGTGGCCCAAAAGAGGCCAGGGATGGGCCTGCAGAACACACAGCTCTTCCAAGGCACAGAGAGCCAATGTCAGAACTGGAAAGCAAAGAAAACTCTCCAGTGACCCACAAATCTGACATCCAGGCAATAAAGGAGCAGAATATCCCACAATCTTAAAAGATAGCACATGGAGAGATGTACAGATGATCACCAGTACATAAATTCCAAAAGACCTGATCCTACCTTCACAATATTTCAAACAATTGGTAAGGTGAATATAACTAAAGTTGTAAAAAAAGCCCAGATCCAGCTCAGTGCCTCACTGTGTCCATAAACTAGCACTCTGGCAGAGGAAGAGGGATGGCTTTTTCTGGGGATTAGTATTATTTACTTTAGTATCTATTGTTCTTTTATACAGGATGTCCTGTAAGCAATAAAAATTATAAAACATGAGAAGAGGCAAGAAAATGTGAGGTCTTATAGGAAGAGGTAAATGGAGACCCACAGATAGTCCAGATAAGGGTTTTAAATGAATCATTATAAATTTATTCAATATTTTGACTGAAAAATGAAAAGCATAAAAAAAGAACTATGTGGAAGTATCAGAAATGAGGAGTTTATACAGGAAATAAAGAATTCATTCAATGGCTCCATTAGCAATATAGGTATAGCGAGAGAAAGTATCCATGGATTGGAATATTGGTTAATGTAATTATCCAAACTAAAAATCAAAGAGAAAAAAACAATAGAAAAGCACCAAGCAGAATGTCTGAGACTTGTGAAACAATCCCCAAAGGTCAAGAATATATATAATCGGAATCTCAGAAGGAGAGGAGGGAGAGAGAACAGGACAGAAGAAATATTTGAATAGTTAATGGCCTGGAAGTTTTCAAAGTTGATGAAAGACATCAATTCACAGTTCCTAAAAGCTCAGCAAACCCCCAAGAAGGATAAACACAAAGAAAATAACACTTAAATATATCATAATCAAATTGATAAATACTAAATACAAAAATTAAGTCTTAAAAGCAGCTAGATAAAAAAAGACACATGAGATGTGGGACAATAATAAGAATAATGACTGACTTCTTACCAGAAATAATGAAGGGAAAAGACAATGGGTACATTTTTAAAGTGCTGAAAGAAAAAACAAGATAAAACAAAAATTGTCAACCTCAAATTCTATATAAAGCAAGTTTATCTGTGCTTTTTTCAGGCAGAAAAGAGCAGAAATAATTCCTCTTCAGAAGACCTGAATGACAAAAATGAAAGAGGATATTCTTAGACCAGATAGAAGTCTGGTTTTTCAGGAACGAATGCAGAGCACCAAAGGATAAAACTGTGAGTAAATATAAAAGATCTTTATCTTTTCTTTAAACTTCTCTAATGGACCATTGGCTGTCAACATAAAAATTTTAGCAATGTAGGCTGAGTGTGAAGAATTGACCAGTTGTCTGGTGGATCCTGTGGGACAAGGGATAAGAATTTTGTTTTGGGGAGTATGGTCTAGCAGAACCAAGGCTGGTGAGGCAGTTTGTGTGGCTGTGGTCAGGAAGAGAACCTGATATTGATTAAATGCAGGGAGACTGAGTAAATAATCATATATTTTGAGAATAGTGGGAGTGAGTTTCTGACTATTCCAGTTACAAATATAGAAAGAGGGAAGGCCATAATAAACCCTCTGGTATTGGGTTAGGATTGGAGGTATTGGTGTGAGCTCATGGTTTTACATCTATCTATCTATCTATCTATCTATCTATCTATCTATCTATCTATCTATCATCTATTGATAAACATATAGATAGGGAAATAGAAATACAGATGTTTGTGGGTATATACATAAATATATTTTCTAGTTTTGCCCATTGAGAGAACCTATCTAGAATCAATGATACTCCAGGAACAATAAACACACCTAGATTTTGCTTTCTAAATACTATTATCCACTAAAAGAAACCAGAACTTCCTGAAGAAATCATTGATTCTTGGACTGGGTCAGGGAAAGTTCAAGGTAATGTTTCATGCATCAGAAAGCAAGAAAATGCTTAGAGAATGTTGGAAGATATAATAGAAGCATATAACAGCATGCTTGTGTGAACTCCTGCTAGCCAGATCTAGCAATTTGAACATCAAAATAAATAGAGTAACAGGTTATGATCCATTGGATAAAATAAGAATCTGTGTTTCCATATTAATATAAATTAATGAATTAATGGAAGAGAGGGGAAGCTCTATCTTATGGTAGGATGACAACTAATAAATGTAGAAGTATTATAGGTATGAGAAAAATCAACATTTCAGGGCTATCATAATATGAAATTATTCAAGCAAGAATCATCAGTAGACATTAAAACTAGTGGGTTTGAATAGGAACGAGAGACTTATGTACTGTCAAAGCATTTTCCCACAAGTTACTTATTAACTAATAAGTATAAAATACTTAGTAATTTACAGTGGAGTCTTTTTTAGCAGACTCCATTTTAATCAAGAGCTATAAGTTAACATCACCAGTAATAGGACAAATAGACATTGTGTGCTTCCTGATATGTTTCATTTGGAAGCATACAGCATCACTTCTGTGGAGTTCCTGCAAAAAACACATAACCTGAATCTAATTATGAAGAAATGTTGAACAGATCCAAACTGAAGGTTATTCTACAAATAAGTAGGTTGTATATAACAATGATTTTTATTTTGAAAGAATCAGCCAAATGGGTTGCCTGCTTCCATCCTACCTCAATATGTAAATGGGAAGCTTTCAATGGGACAAGACAGAAAGGGGAGCAGTTAGCCAGAGCAGGCAAGCCTAGGGAAGGCCCCTATTCTTCCCATACATTTTGGACATCCATGAGGGAACTTGCTTTATGGTTAATGAGCTCTTTCTTTAAGACAAAACCTTATGAAGGTTACACCTCCTATTCTCACCTTAGCAGGAATTTCTTTAATTAGATAATTAAATTGCTTTCTTTTGAACAAATTGAAGAATCACAAAATGAGAGAATTTTTTTTTCCATTTTAATTAAACATTTTTTGGGGTGGTGGTGGTTACTTGGAGCACATGACATCTAGGAGAAAGAAAATACCTAATCAGAGAGTGGGGACACTTTGGGTAGTTGAAGGGCAGTTGAAAGACATCTCCCTGTGATAGTGAGAAACATGCAGGGAAAAGTTGAAGATTAGGAGTAGAGAAAGATCAATTGAAAGTTTTATTTTCTTGTACCCACTTGCTTTTTTTTTTTGTGGACTCAGCTATCTATCTTTATGCTCTGGAAAGTCACCCAAATAGCCATTGTCCTATGGGAAGAAGGCAATCGCCAATCCTTTGAACAGAACTAGTGGCCATTCAAGAGAATTTCCAAGGGAATAATGAGTGGTGTTTGCAGCAATCACCCATCTGATCAGAGTACTAGAGAAAATCATTCTCATGGAGGTGGGGTGTTTTTGTTGCCCTATCAGATATATGTAGTTGGAAAAGTCAGCTGGGTCCCAGAAAGATTTTGCAAAAAGCCACAGATTCTGTTGTTCTACTGCCTCAGAAATCTATCTCCTCATGCTATCTGATGACCTTGAGGCCAGCCCCAGAAAGGAATACTGACTCAGAATGGGATCAGGGACATTGGAATCTCAGATAAGTAAAAAGCAAAACAAGGCAAAAAACCTTGCTCTACACTCACTTAATAATGCTTCTTATGAGTAGCCAAGAAGAAAAACGAGATTGTTTTCATCAAACAAAGCCTGGCAGAGAGAAAAAAAAAAAATGTTTAGAATGTTTGCTGTGTCCATCTAGCTTAATCTTAGTATCTTCTCAAATTCCTGGGGAGAGGACGTGTATGAGGATGGCCGTGGGCAGCTGCCTACAGATCCATCCTCTCGTTCAGTGGGACCCCAAAGGGCAGAATACAGGTGCGTAGTTATATGTTGAGTTCCAGCAATTTGACTGGCTGACAATGTCATAAATGCCCTCATGTTGAAGATGCCAGGATGCTGAGGGTTGGAGAATAAAATTAAGCATCATGTGGGGGTTATTTAGGGTGAACAGCTGATCCCAGTATGCCTGGGACTCTCCTGGTTTTAAACCCCATGTCTCAGTCCCAGGCAAACCTGGATGTCTGGTCACCCATCTAGTGGGTCAACCTCATTGATTCATGAAGTTTTTTTCAAATCCTAAAATCCTTTTTGTTCTGATGCTTGTACATGTAAGTGCAGTGTTGCCTTCATGAACTCTGGGCTTGGTAGAACAGAAACAATAATCACGTCACAAGCTTGGTCAAGAAGGCAGAGTGTTGGACTAAGAACTGGTGGTTTCACCAACAAGCAACTATGTGACCTTGGGACAAAAAATCTCTCCTCTCTGAGTCTTTTGATTTCCCAGAGTGAAGGAACTCATATGGAGGTTTTATAAGATTCTTTCCAACTCTTCCATACCATGGCTTTTTTCTATGAATTTAAATAGTCTCATGTGAGTCTTAAGGAGATGCTCTCGCATACCAATTCTCTGCTTATCTGTGTGTATGTGGAGGGGGAGTGGGTGTAGGAAGGGAGATATGGAAAGCAAGTAGGTAGAACAAAAAATAGGGTATAGAAAGGACAACAACAACAGCAGCAACAACAACAAATAGGAGAAATTCTGAGCTTTTATTCCAAGGAAATCAGAGGACACATTATAAATCTATTCCACTTACCACTGTAGAATTCTTTTTAGGGGCGTAACAAGCAAGATCTCTCCTTTCCCCACCTAAGCCCACAGAGGAGAAGAAGTTTGTTCAAGGTTATACATTACATTTGTGGCTAAGGTAAGAAGTAGAGGTTACGTCTCCTAGACTGTGCTGTTTTCCTGTCGGGCTGCGCGGCATATCAAGTGCCCCTAATTAGAGCAACTGCTCCTTCCTCCTTTTCATTTTGAACCAAAGAGAGGAGCATTACGTCTGATAAAAAGCAAACATGGTAGATGGGGAATAATTTTCAGGCTCAGGCTCTTCTCCCAACTCGTTGTCCAACCCTTGGCATTGTTGACACTTTCAGATACGGGTTAAATACGGCAAGGGGAAGTCAATGCTATCCCTTAAAAATTAATTGTTCAAGTACTAGGTCATTTCAGAGTAATGCACCGTGAAATTATGTTATTCTCCAGAGGAATTTCCATAAAGTTTAACATGCCATGACACATTCTTTTTCCATTGGAGTTAGTATTTTTAAAAAAGTACATAAAAAGAGTCTTTGGAGTCCACGGATGTGTGTAAGCCTTTCTGCAGACAAAGCAGGACCTGTGAGGCCAGACTTTCATCGCAGCAGATGCTGCTGGATCGCTGCAGGAGAAGACCCCATTACCAGGGCATGTCCCCTAAAAGCACAGCTCGGCTGGTATCTGCAGAGGCAAGCGAAGAAGAAGTCATTAGTCTTGGAGTTTTTTACTGTTATTCACACTGGGATAATGAGATTATTGGAATATTTTTTTTCCTAATGAGAATGAGACAGAATACCTTGGTCTCTAAATGATTTAGTCACAGGGGGAACACATTACTCTTCCCTTGATTGCTGTCAAATGCTGGAAAATTGGAATATTATACTGATATTTATCGTGATGGGCAATATTTTTCCTGCCTTCTCAGTGTCAAATGAGATGGCAAAAATATTTGTCTGAAAAGCAGACTCCTTTACAAGGTTTATAGAAAGGAAGACAGATGACCATGCAGGATAAGGAACCAAGGGTGGAGGTTAGAAGGAGGATAATTGGAGGACAGTTTTCTGCTATTTCTTCTTTTTTTTTTTTCTCCCCACCAGTAGCGCTATCCCCTTGCTTTAATTTCCTACCGTCTTCTCTTCCAGTAAGCTCACCAGTGCTTGGGGCTAATTAGACATTGTTTAGATTCAGAATAGAAGGTTAATTTCAAGGGGAAATGAGTTTGTGCTGGTCTGGAGGTCATTAGTGGCAGCTAGTTAATTTGTGTTGCTTGGGTAGAAATAACATCCTGGGGATGGAGAATTCTTTGCAGAGGGAAGGAAGGTTTTCACGCTTCCTCTTAAGAACCTTTCACCTGAGTCTTTAACCCCCGGTTTATGTGGCCAGTACAGACTAATTGGGTGACCTGATGAACTGAGGTCCAACCCAGGTCAGAGGTGGCTTTGAAGCCAAGCTGGACAAAGAAATCTTGAGTTCTAACTCCTGCTCCAAACTTGTTCTCCAAGAAGGTCTGAAGCTTTGGAAAGATGAAAAATATTAAGTGAAACAATGCCTGTCATCATTATGTGTTGGCTTTCAAAAGGGAGATGTCACCGTATTTCTACATTATAATCAGGAAATTTTAGTGTTCTCAATGTAAGAGGTGGAAGACGCTTGCAGGATAGGCACTGGCCCTTGATTTGTAGAGACGACTATTTGTTAGATTCATTCTGAGAGCCTGTTATAAATACAGAAATTCAGGCTCACCCACTGTTGGCCTGATTCAGTGAGTTCAGGTGAGGGCCTACTCATCTGCGTTCTGACAGGCTCCCAGAAGATCTTGTTGCAGCCCTGGACATAAACTGGGGCTCTTACAGGGAACGGAGATGTTCTAAATGCTTAGGACAGTGGAGGAGGCGGCCAGCAAGAAATGTTGAAGACCTTATGTAAATGAATGAGATGCGGGGTTGTGGATGTGTCTACGATTAGGATTGTATCTTCTTACCATGAATCCCTGGAAATGAGAAATTCCTTAGTGCCAGGAAAGAGGGCATTCGTGTAGCTTAAATGATGCTCGGATTTCAGCTCCTCCATGAAATTCCCCCCCCCCAAAGCTCTCTTCTTTTGAAAATAATGTACGCCTCCAAATTAAACTTAGCAGCGTCCAATTTGTAGTATTGGTCTCTGTATCTATAATTTAGCCCCTACAGAACTATATGCAATTTGAGGCAAGAAATCATCTATTTTATTCATCTTTGAATCTCATCCCTGGGGCTTTCGAGAGAGCCTTCCCTGTAATCTATTTGTATTGAATTAATTAAGTGGACAAAACTGTGCCACACAGAGAGACCACCTCATGCAGTGAATGGCCCTCCATGGCACCCTGCCCTATACACTTCCCGTCTCTTGCTCCTTCTTTGTTTTCCTGTTCGGATGCCCTCCCCTCCCCCCCATCATCTCAAGTTCCCAGATAATGGCTTGCCTTTTTCCTCTTTTATCTCCTTCTCTTCCTCGCTCACTGCTCAGCGTTGCCAACAGGAACATTACTCAGCCCATTACTGGGTCAGTGCTCCCTAGTAGCTGCTGGGGACCATGGTGAGGTTTGGGATTCTAGCATCATTTTGCATCAGAATGCATGCAAATCATTTCCTGGATGGTGAGGGATGGTGTATCTTAGTTAGCTTCAAGCTAGCTTGTGTCTCACCCCCAGTAAAACCACTTATTTATACCATATCAGTGTATTGACAAGGTTGGAGAGCAAGGCTGTCCTAAGGTGAGATGCACATTCCAAAGGGGTGAGCACTAACTGTCCCAGTGATTGTTTATCTATTGGCAATGACATAATTACCCTCTTTGGGGTCACACATTCCCCTCCAGGTTGCTACGTCGCTGTGCCCCTGGGATCAGGCCAGGGCAGAGTGTGATCACTGACATTCAAACTCCCAAAGCAACCGGCCAGAACCTCCTGGAGAGGTGGTGGGCCCTGTTCCCTGCGGGATGCAGAGTGGTGGGTGGAGAAGCTGAGATTCTGACCTGCTGCGGAAGGGCTCTTGGTTTTTTTTGAAGTGGTGCTTGTACCATGTGGGTCCAACGTGTGACCCACGTGGCCCCAAAGGGAAATGGGCACAGCAGACGCATCGGAGTCGGGAAATTGTACCAGGGCTCTGCATTTAGACGTGTGTGGCAGGAACCTATTTCACTTCCCCTGTATTTTGTAAGTATCTGACACCCCACAATTGCACCGCTAGTGATGAAACCCTGAAAGGTACTGCAGGGATATGTTTAAGCGGACTCACTTGACTTTCGCAGGTCCAGCCACAGAAAATACGTACCAGGCTCTGTTCCTGACTGGGAAGCAGTCATTTCCTGATGGGTGACTGAGATCGCCTTCAGGGACCCATCACCATCCTTGGAATCGGGAAGATGAGACACCTGCGGCTGGTGGGCCACAGCCACCCCTGGGGGCTCCAACAGGGAGATGGCGAGGTCTGCGATTTTTTCCAGCAGAAGCACACTCGCAAGGGTGGGCACAATACCAGAAAGCCAGTGGGCTCCTGCAGCCGTGGGCATGGGCCAGTGGGCCCCCAGCCAGGAGCAATCAGGGCCCTGCAGCAGAGCTGCGCTGGGGCTTGGGGGGAGTTGAGTGTGCACTCTGGTCTTCCATGGCTGGCAGCTCTCTCTGGGAGAGGGAAGAGAGGATGCAGGGAGATGGCTGAGCGTGGGAGAAATGGGTTTCCACCAAAGTGATTCGTCCAATGTTTTTCTCTGTTTCCTTATACATTTTTAAAGCAGATTTATTGCTAGCAAAACTGCTGGCTGGACAAAGCTCTCTCATGCTGTGCATTTGCTTTTTCTTTTCTTGAATGTTTTTAAATCCCTCTAGGTGTTTTCTCCCTCTGACACAGACTAGCAGAGAAACCTAGCAGTCTCGATTCCCAGTTCACTGCTGGAAAGGCTTAGCTGCTTGCTGGCTGCCCTGCCTGGCCAACTCCAGGCCTGCAGGCCCCACACAGCAGGGCATGCAGCACCAGATGGAGAAACGGAAGGCCGACCCAGCGAGAATCCTCTCAAAGAGAAGCAAACTGCCCAGGGAGGAGAAAGATGGTGCTGGACCAGTTGGACAAGAGCCCAGCTCTGAGTTACTCCCCCATTTGGGGGAGAATAAAATCACAAATGAGAACACTAGGGGGCCAAGAACGAGCAGGAGACAAAGGGGTGTTAGCCTTGGGGTGGGGGCTGTGAGACAAGGAAGGCTCTGATGAGATGCTCAAAAGTCTGGCCTGCCGTGGACAGCTGCCCCCCACCCCCACCCCGCCCCAGGCTCCAGGCCCGGATCATTGTCACAAGTCCAGCAATTCGGGCCTTCTGCCTCAGCCCAGGACCTGGGAAGACTGATGAGACAAGGAAAGGCCTCAGGCCTCCTCCCGCCTCCCCCATCTTTTAGCTTTTCCTGTCCACCCCTGGTGATTTAGCCGGGAGAGCCAAGATCCCTCCCCTTAGGCAACTGGCAGCAGGAGGAGGAGGAGGAAAAGGAGGAAGGGGCTGCAGGAGGGAGAAGGAAAGTGGTGGGGGAGGGGGGAGGAGGCAGAGGGGGAGAATAAGGGATGGCGAAGGAGGAGGAGGGGAGGGAAAGGGGGAAGGAGGGAAAGGAGAGGGGAGGAAGAGGAGGAGGGGGAAGAGCCGGTTTTGAGATTCACTGAGTTACAGAGTAGAGGCTGCCTCTCATTATCCCCACCTCCCGGACACGGTTTCTGGGCAAGAAGCTGAAATGGTCTTTCTGGAGGGTTTCAGCTCTCCAAATTCAGCTCTGTTTCTCCAAACAGAAATGGAAATTAATAGCAGGAGGATGGCCTCAGTTTTGCTGTCCTTATCCTGTGGGGCAGGCCCCTTGCTCCTTCCCATTCTGCATTAGAAAACCATCCCTGCTTGTATTCTGACTGAACTGTTCATCCTGGAACATCAGAGCTTCTCCCCGCTGCCCATTACTGCCCAACTCAGAAGATGAAAGACTTCTTCCTCCTCCGCCCCCGCTCAGAAACAAGAGTAACATGAAGTGCCATTTCGTCATTTCTTTGCATTACCTGATGATCATCTCTTGAGCTGATTTGAGGTTTTCCAAGGCATTTTCCTACCTGGGTAAAGATAGGACTGAGGCCTGGTGTGTAGAGGAGAGAGGTTAGGTTCTTTTAAGGATATTAGGCAACATAAACACATACACACAATTTATGTATGTACACACATACATACATACATACATATACATACATGTATATACTATACATGTGTGAAAATTTATATATACACACATATATGCTTACATCTATGTTTAAATGAGATTTATACAATATTTAAAACATCTGTATAATGCTTTATATTTTAAAAAGTATTTCCATATCTAGTGTCAGATTTGATGTGATTCATATAACAACCTTGAAGAATATGTAACAATAGAATCCCAATTTTACAGAGGAAATTAAAGCTCAGAGACATTGTGACTTGTGTAAAGTCACACAGCTCCTGAGAGGCATAACTGGGATTCAAACCTGATTTTCTTTTTCAGTGTAAGATTTTATGTTCTTTCCTTTATATGATTCTGCCTGGTATATAAGGTAAAGGAATGCTCACAAAAGGGGTTCCTTCATCTTTACCAG
This sequence comes from Leptonychotes weddellii, assembly GCF_054177405.1. Taxonomy (NCBI): domain Eukaryota; kingdom Metazoa; phylum Chordata; class Mammalia; order Carnivora; family Phocidae; genus Leptonychotes; species Leptonychotes weddellii. The sequence goes on from NC_138374.1 coordinate 107,123,142, forward strand.
GGAATGTGCTTGGCACGATTTCATCTAATTTAGTTCTTAAAATAGTTATTTAAAATACAAATTGGTATTCTTCGGTATATAAGCAGTAGAGCCAGGATTTGAACCAAGATCTGGATGACTCCAGAGCCATGCTCTTTCCCTTACTCCGGAGAATGGACAAGGTGACATCCTGCAGGTCAGTGGGGGCAGAGTAGTCCAACAGTGAGGCATGAGTTCCCGTTGGAACCATCCGCTCCATGCGAGCTGGAGGGGGTCATTCTTCTTTGGCTTTACCTTCCTGAAGGAAACAAAAGAGAAGAGTAGCTTAAGTTATATATTAGGACAGGGAAAATTCCAATATGAACCCTCCCCCGCTCCCAGTCCAGCAGGATCCCACCTCCATCTTGCCTTTCTGCTCATTGACAGAGCCGTCACCTGTTAGCAATGACAGAACCAATGAGTTTACAGAGTAAGGCCCACACCCCACCTTCTCTGTTGCAAATGCAATATCCCTTGGAAGCTTCAGATTAAGGAGGAGTTCTGTCCCTTTGTTACTTTGTATTTTCAATTAAATTTTTCCCTTTCTGTCTTAAAAAGAAAATAAAATACCAAACTTACCCCCTAACTCTTTCTTTGACACAGACACTACATTTCTAGGCTCTTAGTATTGGTGTTTTTCTTTTCTTTTCTTTTTTTCTCTGATGCATGTGACATTTTAATAATTCTAACACCAGGGGTGGAGAAATGAAAAAGGAAACAGCATGACAAAATACTTCTGGGCCATTTTGGAATTAGTGATATTTTTCAGGAGTGATCAATTACATTACTTAACTGGAGAGCTCAGATTATAAAGAGAAATATAATTAGTGGCAAATGTGGTGAGATATATAAAGACAGATAGGTGGGCCAAGGCATGGGAGCTCATCAATTTTTCCAGGTTCCATCAGGAGGGCAGTTATTTAGTGCAAGACTCCATCCGAGTGATTGGAAAGCAAATGCAAGCACACTCTGAGCCTTGCCAGTGCTAAAAGGGAAAAGCATCTGCTGAAAATCAGTGGGTCTGCATCTGGTCTACAATTGATTACCACACAATTCACTTATTCTGCCCTGTGTCTCAGTTTCCTCCTCTGTAGAAAAGGATTAATAATGCCTATCCATCCTGCCTCCCTGGGAGCTGTTGTGAGGCTTACATAAACCATATGGATGTGGACTTGTTTTGAAAATTAAAAGCCCTATATACATGCAAAGGAGGATTAGGAATATTATCGCTATTTGAGCTGGATCTTGCAGAATAAGTAGGATTTGACTTTCTGGAAACAGATATGGGGGATATCAATTAAAGGATACAGAACAAGCAAGGCATCGAACCCATAATTAGTCTCCCATAGCATAGAATATTGAAATAGAAGAGGAAAATATTATAACCAAAACGTGGGCTGGAGCAAGCACATGAAGGCTTAGGAATTTGAGGTTTTTTCCCCAAAGCAGGAGCAACTGCTGACAAGTTCTAGTGGAGAATTCCATATTTTAGCCAGTTTTGTAGAAAGATGAAACAGAGAGCGTAGGGTAGAAGGATTTGTCAGGGGGAAGTGGTTAGGACATTGTGGTAAGAAATAAGGGATGTCTGGGGCACCTGAGTGGCTCAGTCGTTAAGCATCTGCCTTCAGCTCAGGTCATGATCCCAGGGTCCTGGGATCGAGCCCCGCATCGGGCTCCCTGCTCGGCGGGAAGCCTGCTTCTCCCTCTCCCACTCCCCCTGCTTGTGTTCCCTCTCATTATATCTCACTGTCAAATAAATAAAATCTTTAAAAAAAAAAAAAAGAAATAAGGGATGTCCATGCAGGGGCATTGAAAAGAGGCATCGCGGGAGAATTAGTGGGGCGGGATACACAGGGCTGATGGAAATGCCAAGGAAGAGCTGGGGAAAAGGGAAAGGAGGAATCAGCTTACTTCAAGGATTCCAGCGTGAGTTCCTGGGAGGATGGCCATGCTGTTGACAGAATCTAGAATGCGGGTTGAGGAGCACCTTGGGGTGGGGATGGAGAGCATAATAAATGTGATCCATCCTGTCAATGTTGATTTTAGTGTTGATTAGACCTACAGCGAAAAGTGCCACTTACATGGTAAAAAATTGCCAGGCTAGAGCTCAGGAGGTGTCAAGGCATTCTGAAATCATTAGGAAAGAGGAAAAGCCATTGGAAGTTGAGAAACTCTAGGAAGAGAAAGAGAAGAGTCGAGGGGACAGAGACAAGAGTTTCAAGAAGTTGACTGGAAGGTGAGGTGGATGTGTAGACTTAACTTGCTCATTGAATTTTCTGCTTTCCTTCCAAAATTTGTCACTTTTCTCTCAAGGACAGCGACAGGGAGGGGAGGCATTCTTATCTCCTGTGTGGAGGCAACCGAGGGCCATAGAGGTAGTGAGAATGTTTGCTCAGACTGGTCATCACTGGCGCAGCCCTTGAAGAGGGGAAGGGACAGTGGCTCTGTCAGAGTCCACTGAAGCCACGGTTGGCCACTCTGTGGCCTCGGGGAGTCTGGGAGATTACTCTGCAGCTAATTAGGAATCACTCTTAAGGATCAGTATCATCTTTGGATTCCTTGTATCCTTAGCCAGAACATTAGCTCTTCTCTGAGAATATGGATGGTCTGTATGGCTGCTTTGTTCATGGAAAGCTACGTTCTACTTTACTGGAATGTTTTTTCACACTAGCAGCTTGTAGATATGGAGGAGCCATCAGCTTGTAGCACTCCTTTCTCTGGAACACAGGCTCGACACTGTCATAGGAGAAAGGAAATGAATCGGCCCAACAGACTGGAAACTCCAGCCGGACAACTTTTCCATTCTCTGGCTGAAAATTCCACCCCCGATTCGGAATGCCAAAAATGGCATCTTTGCTTTGGTATCTCCTTGTGCCTGCGTATGATTTTTATGGCTTTGTTTATGTATGTGCATGTGTGTGAGTGTTTGTTTTTGAAATCTCAAACACACATTTTACAGGAAGAGTACTAGCATTTCAGAAGCCATTGATGTTTTGGGTTATTGTATCCAAGAGATGTGGGTCATTCTGAACAATCTGACATGAGCATTATCAGGCTTGCAAACCTGTTTTCAAGTGAGATGTTCTAAAGCAATATTTATAGCAAAGTTATGACCTCGAGGCATCTAAATGTAATCCATTTTTAAATCTCATTTTTTCCCTCTGAATCCTTCAATCTAATTAGGCTCACATCAGTATATTATTACGGAGAGTAATCATTCCTTTCTTCTAATAACATTCATGGATAATTTTATTTCTCATTTCCAGCCTCCTACTCCTGTGGTGTAATTAGTGTCTTTGGCACCTCGTGATGCTCAGAATGAGTTGCAGCTGCTAATTGCTAATTGAAAAATTAGAAACTCAGTTAGAAAAAGGATCTAATTAAAATGAAATTAGATAAAAATCCCTTCAAACCAGCTCCTGTCCCTCTCACTTTCTCCCTTTTCTTTTTCTTTCTCCTCCTTCTGCCTTCTTTTCCTGCCACAGAACTATTAGCATTTGCAAAACATGTGTGACAACTGACAGCCAAATACCTTTCCAGAGAGTGCTATCCAGGGGCCTTTAGGAAGGAGCTGCGGAGAGCTTATAACAATTGAACTCAACTTCAGAACTTGGACTTTCTCTCTATTCACGTTCTACCCTACAAATAAGACTTCCAGGCTCCCTTTAGAGGATAAGTGTGTGGTCAGCCCCATATGCTTTTCTTGTGTGGTGGGAAGGGTCACTGCCAGCCTCATACCTGTGAGCTCTAGGGAGCCACTCACTTCCTATTGTACATCTATCCCACCCTCTTCTCTACTGCATTGTCCCACCTGATAAATGATTATCCAGTAAACGTTCAGCCCCGTGGGAGACACAGAGTGAACCAAGTCTCTTCTGTCTCCAAGTACTTACAGTCTGCCAAGAAGTCTAGACAGACAGACATAACAACAGAACATATCATCAGCAGAACATATCATCAAATGCAAAATAGTGCATTAGACTCTATGTGATATTTAGTTCAGCCCTTCAGGTTTTTTTTTTTTTTTAAAGATTTTATTTATTTATTTGCGAGAGAGAGAATGAGAGACAGAGAGCATGAGAGGGAGGAGGGTCAGAGGGAGAAGCAGACTCCCCGCCGAGCAGGGAGCCCGATGCGGGACTCGATCCCGGGACTCCAGGATCATGACCTGAGCCGAAGGCAGGCGCTTAACCAACTGAGCCACCCAGGCGCCCCCCTTCAGGTATTTTTAAGCGCTTTCTTACTACATGCCAGGCACCGTGCTAGCTCCTGAGCATGTAAAATATACACCACATAATTCCTACCCTTAAGGAGTTCATATCTGAACACATGTAAAGCAGTGATTTAAAAAATCACATGATGAAAGCAATAATAACAAATATACAAGTTGTTGAATTAATGTAGAAATATGGGTGATGAATTCTGGTGGGCCAGACAGAGAGAGCGTCAGAGAATACTTTACATAGAGGAAGTGACATCTCCATAGGATTTTGAAGGATGAGCAGGAGTCCATTAGGGGGACAAGCATTTTAGACAAATGTGTCATTTCCAAAAAACAGACACATAAGATAATATGGTGGTCTCTGGAACTATAAGTAAGTAGGTATTTCTGAAGACTAAATTGGGAGGTATACAGCAAGAGATGAGACTGGGGAAATGGGTAGGCAGGGGTCAGATTACAAAGCATCTTGTGTGCTTTTGAAATTTAAAGAAGAAACAGATTTGAATATTTGGGAGATATTTTCTTGGGCGATATAAGAATTAAATGTTGGGAGGATCAATAAAAATCTTCAGGAGGGGATTTTGTGCACTGAGAGGTACATTCCAGATTAAACCAAAAGATAGCAAAGACTTTGAATATCCAGTTTGACTCTAATAGAGAGAGTAGCTTAGGAGTAGGTAGAGAAAAGTAAAGTGAGTTCGGATTATGGTTAAAAATCAGGCAAGGAAGAGACACGTGGGTGGCTCAGTCGGTTGAGCCTCTGCCTTTGGCTCAGGTCATGATCTCGGGGTCCTGGGATCCAGCCCCGCACCAGGCTCCTTGCTCAGCAGGGAGCCTGCTTCTCCCTCTGCCTGCCACTCCCCCTGCTTGTGCTCTCTCTCTCTGACAAATAAATACATAACATCTTTTAAAAAAAATCAGGCAAGGAAGTTTCTTTTAAAAATAATAAAAATAAGCACTTTCAACTGCATATTTTCTTTTGTAGATATAAGTGGACTCTCCTTTAAGATGTGGACACTAAGAGTCGGAAAGGAAAGCTTAAATAATTTATCCTAGATCACACAGCTAAGCTGTGACTCAGAAGAACTGCAGCCTGAGGGGGTCTGATTCCAGAAGCCGTTGTCTCAACCCTCCACCAGCCCCCCCACCTCCAGCCCTGCCTCAGCCCACCGCCTTCTGTCCCCTGTGCATTCTGAAGGGGGCACCGGGGGCTCAGCACGGCTCAGCACGGCCGGCAGCTGCACCTGTCCTCGGTCCCCGGCAGAAATGGAGAACGCATCCTGGCATTTCTTGACTTGCTGGTCCTTCTTGTTCAGCAAGAGAGGCAGTTGCTGCCGATTGATCTGCGAGCCGGCACTTAGAGGAAGCCATTCTGTCTTTTAAGAATTCTCAGTCAACAAAAAGCAAAGAGATAAATGAGAAAGAGTGGTGAACTAATGGGCCAAGGGAGTCCTTCCCTGCACATGCTGTGGAAGGAGAGAGCCGGAAACAGCCAATACCAGGAATTCATTCGCCGATAATTTAATGTGTGTGGAAAGCTTCTACGCGGGTCATCTATTTTCTGCTTTAGGAATACTGCCCAAACAACTCTGAAAACAGAAGTCTACATGTTCTGTTCCTCATAACTTATTTTGATCCCAAAAGATAATGGAATGGCATTTTAAGATAAGCCTTGCCTTCAAGAAGTCCTTTTTGATAGCTAACATATTTTTCATGCTGAAATTCAGCTAACTTCCCTCTAGTTTATCAGAACCAAACCCGATACTTTTTTTTTAACCCCCCTACATCTTCTAGAATAATTAAAGTGCTCTGGTGTGTCCATGCCTCAGCCCGCTAAACAGAGTTCAGGTAAATGGGTGCGAAAGATGGAGAGTGGTGTTAGTGTGTGAGCTTTGCAGCAGACCACTTGGGTTCAGATCCGAACTCTTCCACCTGATTGTGCGAGCTGATAAATCTCTCCATGGTGATGACGATGGCAAAAATCATAGCACTTATAGGGTTTGGGGATACTCCAATGAAATAATACATTATGTGTTTGTTCCATGTTTGACACACACCGGTTACCGAGACAAGAGAGTAGGAAGAAAAAAAAAAAAAAAGGTGAGAGAAGAATGGAAGAAAGTGATGGCTGGCCCTACTTATAGCACTCAGCTCTGTGCCCGCCAGAGACTAAGCCCTCTGTGCTCCTGGCTCGCTTATAGAACGCATGTCTGGATAGAGCCAATTCTTTGCCTGATCTGTTGCATGTCACTTTTCGTCATCCCAACTACATTGGTCCCATGATCTGTTGGTGGAGTGAGATGTTCTAAAGCGTATGGAGAAAGGAAATGACACACTGACAATCTCCTGTTTGTCACTTCTGGAAGGAGACTGCACAAGGAAGAAAATGGGATTGTGAACTGGTCGAGAGAATCAGCTTGAGTTCTACCTTCGGAGGCGACGCGAAGGGAGCTACTTCCGCTGCATCCGACGCAGATGCTGGTGCTCCTCTACTTCTCCATCTTTGCTGTTCGCTTGGTTCTCCAGTCCCAGGGTGCCCTGGGGCTCTCCTGTAAACTTCCGGTGAAGCTGGAAGCCTCATTTTGGGGGAGGAGCCTGATAACTAGCTGGATAAGATGTAAATAAAAAACTATGGGAAAGTTAAGTGAAATGACCACTTCCTGGAAAAGAAAGCTACAGGAGGATCTCCCGTCTATGCTAATTTATTGAGAGGCATGTTTTAAAAATAAGCTTTTAAAGATGTTCAAGGGAACATTTATGGGTTATGAATTCTAACACCCTTAGAGTTCGGTAGCAGTCAGCTCAAGTCTCAGGAAATACACTGACTAACTTGCCTCTGCTAAACTGTTCCCTTGTACATCACCTTTTCCCATTTTCCTCTTACACAAAGCATCACTGCACGTCAACACAAAAATAATTTCACCCTAACATGCCAGGGGGAGAAGCATTTTTCCCACTTCGACCCAAACTGTCTCTCTCCTCAAAGAGGCATCTGGGGAATTCTCCACTCTCTTGGACTCTGCGTTTTAAAGGGGAAAATGAGAAAATGCACATCAAGAAAGGCAGTATGAGAGGCACATCCATATTCAAAGCATGATTCTGGTGGACAGGTCAGTCCTTCTGGGGTTCAGCACACTTCCCCCTCAACATACCGTGCGAACTATAGTCAGGATGCCAAAGCTATTGCTATTCCGCTTCATAGCGAAGGGATTTTCAAAGAAAGGTGACTTTGAAGGACTCAAGGTGAAAGTCACTGTCAGCAGGCAGAGCTGGCTGTTTGCAGAGAAGGAATTCACTAGGGGATATAAGAAGGGCTGGGGGCTTTAAGTCCTGGCTATGGCTAAGCTTCCCATTTCAGAGAAGCAGGTCGTCCTGCTAATTATCTGTCATGTCACCCTGGCTCTCCATAGAAACAGATAATTTCCTTTTCTGGGTTTTTCAAATCCATTTAGAGGTGCAAAAAACCCTTCCCACCCTGTCTTTCAGAGATTCTAGGAACGAGAGTAAAGGTTGTGACCACTGGAGTAATTTTCTTCAAGGACTTCTGAGTATGCTAATATTTTCACAGGAAGACAAATGCGCGAACTCAGTCACCACAATACTTTTAAGTGAATAGATGCTATTTTATGGTTTCTAGCTACCTGGAGGAGGAGAGATGAAAATAGTAGTAAGGGCAAATTTACTCAAGGGCAATAATATAGTGTATTATGAGACCCAGGTAAATGTCGCACATAGGATTTGGACATTCTGGCCCAAGGGTGCCAGCACCAAATCTTCGAATATTCTAGATGTTATTATGTGCAAACATCTCAAATCACCATATCACATAATATGAAAATGATAAAAGGGAAATCAGAGTAAAAGGAAATGCAGAGTGATGTCCCCAAGGGAGGCTTGGCTTCTAAGAGACCTAATAAGACTGGAAAATTCAATGACGTCTAGAGACTACCCCTCAGCTTTATTGGTTCAGGTTCACATTTGCCAGTTTCCTAGAGTTCAACAGGGAGACTGATACTCAGCATTGATAGTAATATAAGAATGTTCAATACAACTGCACCCATCGTGTGTCCTTCATCATGGTCGGAGATGGCAGAATCCAGTGCCGAGGAGGGAATGAGCCCTTGGCAAGGTGATCTGGGTACTATTTCTCTTTGTAGCTTCAGCATCCAGCCCAGGGCCTCATCCCTAAATACACTTTGGTGGATGACAAATGACCACTCAGTGACAGAGTGATTGGCTGACTGGTGGGGTAGGTGAGTGAGTAGATGGGGGCAGATGGGTGGAGAGATAAAAAACAGGCAGAAGAGAAAGAGTGAGGGACAGGAACACAGCAGCAGTCCCAGCTGATATTTATTGGACAGCACTATGTCACTACGTGCCCAGCCATGTACTAAGTGCTTTCACCTGCTTTAATCCCCAAACCCTCACAACAACCCCAGGACAATAGGGAGACTATATTTACCATTTTATACAGGATGAAAGTGAGGTTTAGAGGAAGGTAGTTGGCTCAAGGATACTCCAAGACTAAGTGGCAGAGTCAGAATACCTTCACAAGAGACTAAGGCATACAATATTTTTTCTCAGGGCACAATGAGAACTAGAACGTGGAAGTTAACACCGCACTTACATTCTCTGGCAAGCATAGTCTCTCTTGTTGGACAAGCTATGTAGGACGCCATGTCTAATTAGACATGTTCTTGTGGAGGTTAGCCTCAGAAGGAGGAAGCAACTATGTGATTTAAATGTTCAATATTGCCTAGTGCCTCCCTCCATATTGAGAATAGGAGTATAACTACCAGGGATCCAACCTTCATGGAAGCACTCAGAGCACTCTCTCCCCTGGACAATGCTCATATGGATGGTTCTGTTTCTCTACGTTCTGTGCTTCCATTGCTCATCCTTTAAATTTACACTACCTTGGAAATCAGAGGTCCTTTAAGATAATTTTAGATATATCTACTCTAGTGTATATTGTGTGGAATGTGTCATTATCAACAGCTATTCTTGTTTCTCTCATTTTTCAGTGGTTGCTACACACTTCAGTGTCACCTAGCATTAGTGCTAAGTAGGTGGTGGGGCATGAGGAACGGAAGTGGCTTGCTCAGCTGGATGGGGCTGAGTCTCCTGATTCCAGCCTGGTGCTTTCCTGCGATATTATACCCACAGTTGAGTGCATAAATATCATTTCACAGAATCTTAGAGCCATCAAATTAAAGTTGTTTTTAATGAGATATGTCATGTTTTTCAAATGCTTCATGAGTTTGGTGGAACATGGGATTTCTCAGCTCTTCAGGCTTTATGTCTGCTTTCTCTGATCTTTCCCAGCCAGGGACTTGCCCCCAGCCTGCGGGTTTCTGGTACCAGTTTATGGAATCTGACTGGGTCTTTGTCTTGTGGTTTAAGAACTTTGGAAACCCAACCATAGATTGTATAAATGACTCCTCCTGTGAGATAAGCAGACACCATGTGGACAGGTCTCTTAAATCCACATACCTTTCCAATACATCTATTTTGACAACAAAATGTCAAGATTACTAGGTATTCTGGACACCTGTCAATCCCACAGTTAATCATAAACTCTCCCTGATCGAGAAAGACTTTTCCGTATGCTGGTCCTAACCTTGTAGGACTCTGAAGGCAAATCGATGACACCAGAAGTTCTTGGGGAGATTGAGTATCTTCTGAGATTTTGTTTTTTCCTCAGTGAAGAAGCTTGATGAAGATATGATTACCATGGGGGATAACTGATGGGTCACTTTCTGCAAAAAACAAAGGGCTATTTACAGGGAATTTCTCCCTTTAAGGAGTAACAGCGTTCATTTGTTCCATGATAAGTATTAGCAAAAGAAGCCACCCTTCTCCTGTGCGTAGGGACACCCACACACTCATATGCCCACCATCACTCCCCGCCCCCCCCTTCATGCACCTCCAGTGGAAAGCCCGAAAACTAATCGGGCTGGCCTTACATAGCTAAATAAGCCTCACCATTATTTTTCCCAATTATTTTTTTCTATTTCTGGGTAATGTGTCCCCTATGCTCTCCAAGTACTTCATTATCTGCTTATTTTCTGTTTGATTCACCCCCTTCTCTGGCTAGCAATTTCACTGGTATAGCTCAAAATTATTTTAATAGTTTTTTTTTTTTAAACTCATTTTAAAATATCTCCCCTTCCCTAATCCCTTCATGCTAGACTTGGCTTTCTCCTAAACTAATCTCTGTGGTAGCAAATTAAGGTCAATATATATTAAATATACCACCAATCAAAGTTTATAATGAGAATCCTTCCATTTATTAGTTTTGCTTTAAATTAAGTGGAATGATCAATGGGACGGATTCAGAGCACTGAGGATGATGGTCTAAATTCTCTCAGCCAAGAATACGGCGGGCATCACCGAATCCAGATGGTGTACCTTCAGACATTTCTGTGTTAGCACAGGCTGAGGTATTGCCTTATAGTGAATAGACACTCCTCAACCTCTCTATGGGTTCAGGATCTTTAGGTTTTCAGGACCCTAGGGCAAAAGTACCAAATGGAGGCTCACATGCCTATGTATTTAAACATTCTAAATCAAGTTAATAAATATGTTCTAAGTGTCTACAGTGATGATTATATCTAAGTTATAACCTGAACATTGGTTGACATTTAGAATGCTTCAACCCTTTCAGAATTCTGTTCTTGAACATGGTAGCGTAAGAGCATGGGAAGGCCTGGCCCCTGACGTGTGGCCTTCCCTTTGCTTTCCACCACTGGCTCTGATTTGTACTGCAGAGGCCCTCGTGAGCCCTCATATGGACATCATAGTCTGCGCACCCAAGGTCTGTCCAATCTTTACCACCAAACCTCTCCTCTCTCCTCAACGTGAGGCGTGGGTAAACAGAAAACTTGTGGAAGAGGCTTACCTAGGTCCTAGAAGTGAACTCCAGGCTGATTGGGTTGGGAATTGGTGAAAGGATCTGGGTACTCTGAGTCTCTGAGTGTGGTCAAGATGGGTGGGCTTGGAGGAAATATACACTCTGGGAAGACATCTCCTCTTGACTCCATGGGGTGGGGAGCAGCTGGGGGAGTAAGACAAAAAGGAACCCTCTAAAGTGTGGGGCCCATAATATAGGTCCCTCTTGTGGGGCCAGAGGGTAGCACTGGTGTTAGAAACTCAACAGAGTTTGGAAGAATTAATGTGAGAAGAATCGGAGCTGACAACAAATTATTACTTTAAGGATATTTTCATCTTATTTTTATTTGGTAGTTTCCATTCTTATAAGCAATAACCATTTTTATTAAACTAATAAGCATTACACATTCTTGAGACTCCTCATAAATCCTTCAGAGTGCTGCTATTTTAGCTAGATGAAACAATCCACCACCTCTATCGCATCTCCTCATCTCGTGTACCTGTTCATTCCAGCCCGCAATACTAACAACACGCGCACACACGCAAAATGCATACAGACTACCAGAGGAGAGCTTTAACCTAAATTGAACCTTGCGAGTATAACACATATAGTAAATATTTCTAAGCTGTAAGTGCCCTGAGAAATCCTCACTTCCACCCCTCTCCCTTTGTATAGGGTAAGAACTGAGGTTGAGAGAGAGGAAGTGATCTGTCAGTGTTTTGTTTGCTGACTTTTGTATCTTCAGATCTCACTGTGCCTGAAAATTGGGATGTTGGGGCCACCAATAGGGTCAGTTCTGGGGAAGGGAAAGTAGCCAGGTGTCCCTTGACCAGTGGCTAATTGGGGTGATCCACTAAGAAATCATCTTTATTCCCCCATCTTAGAAATCTTTTGTCTGCTCTTGGGGGAAGTTTACTAATCAGAGGGAATGGAAATGTTTTCACTTGACTCTCGACCCAGGAGATAGGCTAGTGTGTGGCTAAGAACGGAACCGTTTTGACCCCAAAAGGAGTGTAAAGATTTTTGTTTTTAAATCAGGATTATAGAGGTAAATTTCACATTTAATAAAAATCATCGGTATTAAGAGTACAATTTGATGAAGGTTGACACACGTTTATAGTCAAAATCACCATTACAGTCATCACATAGACCATACCCCCAAGTTCCTTCCTGCCCTTTGGATGTCAATACCTGCGTCTGTCCCCAGCATCTGTCAAGTGATCAGCTCTTTGCTGCCATTGTTTTGCCTTTTCTAGAATTTCATATAAATGGAATCACATAGTAAATAGACTTTTGTGTTTGGTTTCTTTTACTTCTGAGATTTACCTATGTTGTTGCATATAGCAGAAGTTCATTTTTTAAATTGTTGAAGAGTACTTAATTAGATAGATAACCCACAATTTGCTTATTCATCAGTTGATGGACACTTGGATTGTTTCCAGTTTTTAACTGAGAAAGAAACAAACAAACAAAAAAGAGAATCCCCTGACATTTGAGGCCTGGCGCTCACAGCTAGGTCATGCTATTGTCCTATAGGATGTAAACAATTTCACAAAATAAAAATCTCAGACAAGGTTATTTTGAGACCATGATAACATAGGCAAAGCAAGCCTGCCTCATAATTTTGTCTAAGTACAGACAAAAATACTCTTTTTAAAAGAAAAGATTTGTTCATTTATTTGAGAGAGAGAGTGAGCACCAGCAGGGGGAGAGGCAGGGAGCGAGGGACAGGCAGACAGGGCTCGATCCCAGGACCCTGAGATCATGACCTGAGCCAGTCAGACGCTTTACCAACTGAGCCACCAGGCGCCCCCAGACAAAAATATTCTTATTTGCTACCTCCAAATTCTAAACATTCCACTTCTTGGACAAATGAGTGACTACTGCTTCTTAATAAATTTTTTTATTGGGGCGCCTGGGTGGCTGAGTCGTTAAGCGTCTGCCTTCGGCTCAGGTCATGATCCCAGGGTCCTGGGATGGAGCCCCGCATCGGCCTCCCTGCTCCGCGGGAAGCCTGCTTCTCCCTCTCCCATTCCCCCTGCTTGTATTCCCTCTCTTACTGTGTCTCTCTCTGTCAAATAAATAAATAAAATCTTTAAAAAAAATAAATTTTTTATTAAATTTTTTTTATTATTATGTTATGTTAGTCACCATACATTACATCATTAGTTTTTTTTTTTTTTAAACATTTTATTTATTTATTTGACAGAGAGAGCGAGAGAGCACAAGCAGGGAGAACAGTAGAGGTAGAGGAAGAAGCAGGCTCCCCGCCAAGCAGGGAGCCCGATGTGGGGGCTCGATCCCAGGACCCTGAGATCATGACCTGAGCCGA
>NC_138374.1:107137105-107152167 GCF_054177405.1 Leptonychotes weddellii
TGTCTTCTCCCCATTTTTTGACTTGATTATTTGTTTTTTGGGTGTTGAGTTTGAGAAGTTCTTTATAGATCATGGATACCAGCCCTTTACCTGTAGTGTCCTTTGCAAATATCTTCTCCCATTCTGTGGGTTGCTATGCTCCTCATGATTGGGTCCTCATTTAAGGCCTATCCCAAGCTCCAAAATTACTTTTTAAAAAATGTTCCCTTTCATATCAGGAGGTACTCCTTATTTCTGCGCCATCAGTTGTGTTGGGGGGGCAATAAATTAAGTAAAATAATCATACTAAGGGGTTAATAATTTATTTTTCCCTCTTCATAAGATTTTTGTTTTTAAAAGAAGATTTTGTGAACTCCAAGGGATTATACTCTAAATGTATATACCCTGAGCAAATACGGGTTGGATAAAGGGCATCTCTTTCATAGATAAGAAAATGCAGTAGAAAATACTTACTTTGACTTACTTGGCTTTCTCAATTCAAACACTGAATAAATCTGATCCCTAATGTTAGGGTCAGGTTTAATTTCTACAGCTCCTAGAAGACAAGGACCAGGTCTATGCATTATCTTCATGGAAAACCTTCAGCAATCAAAAACTTAAAAAACAATTATGACAACTAAGTTCACAATGGTGTAGTGAGTGGTATTTTCTGGCTTTAGAAAAGGGTGAATGAAGAATGGAGATTCTTGGTCAATCTAATGGATGAGTTAGAATGCCAATATGGACCCCATATTCCTGGACTCTTGTTGGCCCTCAAGCCCCTATTTGTTTATGTTTTCAACCATGCAGTGAACCCTCCTCTTGTTTGGAGCTCGAGGAGAAAGTGGACATTGGTAAGCTGAGTTGCCAAAGACCATGAGACCCTGGAACATTGACAACTTCTCAGCCTCCCCCCACCCCCCATTGAGGTAGATAAACCATAGGCAAACTTCTGCATGGCCCTCATATGCAGCTGCTTGCTTTTGGGACATCTTGCTCACTAGTTATTTTAGCAATGTTTCAGCAGGCAGGGCAGCCAAGCAGAAATACCACACTCTTTGCGAAAACCCAAGGTCAGTACAATTTCTTCCCAGGGAAATTGTAACATTTCGTGCTGAGATTGGGATGTCTGGGTTAGAAAAGAGGAGAGAAAAACCAGTTTCTGGGGTCCCCAAAGCCCTTATCTCTTTCCAGAGCACCAGAGCTCAGATCACAAGTTCATTCCTGGCAGATGGAAAGTCTCCTATCTCTCAGGGCTGCTAAGAGAATGCAGGGTATTTTGCAAGTCACACTACCAGTAATACCTACATCGAAGTCATGTATGCTTTGAGTTTTCTGTTGTCTTGCTCTTGCCTCTTCCCCATTTTATTCCCTCATTCTTCTGTGTAGAATGGCTTGCCTCCTCTGTTACTAATACCTCTCCATCCTCAAAGATTCAACCCTTCCAAAAAGTCTTTCCTGAATTTGACACATCACACGTGCATCTTCTTCTTCACCAATTCTAGGTAGCTGAACTTCTTTGCTCTTGCATCCTCCTATGCTTGTCTCCAACCTGGAGAGCACAGAGGATGGTATTAAAGTCTGTTTACATGTCTGTGTCTCCCATCGTTCTGTGGGAGCAAGAACCATATTTAATTTATCACTGTATCTGGTGGGCTCGGGGTTGAGTTTAAAGCTTCAAATCAGAGACTTCTAGATTCAAATATATGCTGTCTCTGATGTCTTCATGAACTTAATTTCCTCTTCTATATAATGAAGAGAATAATGCTTTGAAAGTTGATATGATTTAAAAAATATATATGTAAGTTCCTGAGATTGTGGTAGGGTTTTTGGGTTTTATTGAATACATGTTTGCTGAACATCAGGACCCTCTTTGAAGGAGAAAAGATGCCATGAAAGATACACAGGTTGAGGGGCATGTAAGAAGGTGTAGACAGTAGAGCAGACCGACTTTTGGTGACATGGGTCCAGGAGGTGGCAATGGGATGTTATGAGCTAATTCTACATCTAGGTCTGCTGGGTCTTTCATTCTGTAAGTAGGCTTGGCAGCCACTTTCTTGCCAGCCCTGGGCTTCTTCTCCATTGCTGTCTCCACCCTCCACAACCTGAGATGCATGGCCCCGAGTCATCGCCTGGGATTACCACGTTTTATGGACAAACATGGTATCAGAATAAAGGTCTCAAGAGAAAGAGTCTTTCTGTTTTTTATTCAGATCAAAGCTGAGGCTGTATAAGCTGGACTCTGACCTTTTCTTAGAAGACTTGGAAGGGTCCTCTTGATTCCAGTGGATTTCCATTTGTGTAGAAACATGTTAATCATATTGGCCTGTTTCATGTCTCACCCTTATGGGAGGAAAAAAAAAGCCATGAAGACTTACTTTGTCAGTCTGTGAGCACAGCTGAGAAAGTATCAATTGAGATGGCAAGACTGCTGAGGTGGGAGATGGAAAAGTGGCCCTCAGTGTTCTCTTTCTCTAGACACACATTGAAGATTCCTTGAAGATTTCTGGCATGCTAGCCCAAATTTTTCCTTTTGATCCACTTCTCTTAATTTTTACAACACGTGCGATAGATATTATTGTTGCGATATATAGAAAGAGAGGCACAGAGGTAAAGTGACTCACCCAAAGGCACACACAAAATAAGTGGAATAGTCAGGATTTGAACCCAAGTCTGCCCTATTGTGAAGTTCAGCTTCTTTCTTTTAACCCCCGCCATTTCCCCAGTGTCAAAAAATACTTTTCCCCCAGGCAGTACAAATGCTGAGGTCAAGTGCAACCCTCAGTTTCATATATTTGGGAAGTCATGGCCTCACTGTGAATCTGAAAAAAGCTGTACTCCTTCCTCCTAGAAAAAATGTACATATGTATCAAATTTTACATCTGATTTCTTGGGTTAACAGAGTCCTGAATCCCACCCATGGGCCTCAGTTTAAGAATTCATGATCTGGTCTAAATCGTCAGGTTACTTATGGAGATGCTAATAATTTATAAAGGAAATAATTTAGTCGATCACTTGGTGGCAGAATCCAGGCCTTTCGAATCTTTATCTAGTTTTATTTTACCACCCAATGGGTCTCCCATATGCAACTGTACACTGAGAAAAAAAGCCACACTCGGGAAAAGACTGAAAGTCAAGGTGAGGGAACATAACTGCTTTAATTACTTAAAGCCCAATTTCTAGGCCCAAGTTATTGTTGGCTGTGAGGACACTACCCAACAGAGCGGAGGTAGAGCATGCCAGTGATTTTAACTCCTTCAGGTGTTTATTAGTCCAAGAATCCCAAATTTTCAAGGCACCTCATTTACTAAGGAGCAGCTTCTACATAGAAAGAATCTACGACATCAATATTCTAGCCTTGCCTCACGCCCTATAGATCAATGGCTAGTTCTTATCTGACAGCATCCACTGACATATTTCCCTGGGATCGAAGAAGGAAGAGAAGAAATTGCAGGTAGGATTTGCAGCTGGTTGGCATATTGTGTTTTTATTGAAGGGCTTTACCGTCCCCACATTGCCTGGTTTCCCAAAATCCATGCGGTCAAGAGTCTCAGCATGCACGAAGTGATAGGAGAGCCTTGTCAATAAGCCTCCACTATTCCACGTTGGTTGTCTCCTTACCAAATTGGAATATCATCTTCAAGGGCTCTGACTCCTATACTGGCAATTCTGTATTTTTATGAGAGAATAAGTGAGGAAATCCATGCCATGTAAATGTAGATCCATACACAGACTCGTGTAGGGTACTCCTTAGGGTAGACTACTTACACTGTTAGGTTCAGGATCCGCAAAGTGAAAAAAAATGTATGAAGGCACGCTATAATTTTGATGAATTGTACAAAAGCACCTCTTAGGTAAAAACCAACTCTTACAAACTCTTATTGAGTATGTGTCTGAGACTGTGTTAGGTGTAGGGATATAAGTAAGAGCCAAAGCATCCATCCATCCATCCATCCATCCATCCATCCATCCATCCATCCACTCTTTCAAGGAAAAAAAAATGTTCTAGGGTTTTTTACAGAAACACAGAAATAAGTGTAAATCAAATTAAACAATCAAGTAAGACAACCTAGAGAAATTGGCCATTAAGCTAAATTTGGACATGAATGGGGCACCCCTGGATAAATTAGAGATTGAGGCAGGATGAGTGGGGCATTGGTTCAGTGCAGAGATTGTATGATCGACTGGCATGGAAGCATTAACCAGCATGGTGGGCTTAGGGAATTGCATGTACTTCAATATTGTTGGAGTAAAGGTCATGGAATGTAGAGGAATGGGAGCAGGGAGGGAAGAGGCTAGAGAGTTATTCAGGGGCAGGATCACAAAGAATTTTATGTGCTAAGCTAGAGAGTTTGAACTTTACCTTGAAAACTAAGGGGAGCTATTGAAGGATTTTAATAGAGGCGAGTGGTAGGATCAGATTTACATTTTGAACGGATTATTCTGTCTGCAGGGGGGAGAATGTGTTGGAAATTGGCCAGACTAGAGGCTGGAAGATGAGTTAGGAGGCTATTGCTGTAATCCAGATGGGATCCAGAATGAAGCAGTAACAGTTACTAAAGATAGGAAGGCATATCTATTAAATAGATATTTAAGATGTAGGATATACTGTTTGTAAGTGGGAATGAAAAGGAAGGAGGAGCCAAGGACTCTGCTTTAGGCAATTATTTGTATGTTGGTGCCATCCACTGAAATGGTGGATATAATGACAGCAGCACGTGGGAAGGGGCATTAGCTTAAGGCAAAGTAATTAATTCATTTTAGGATATTTTGTAGTTGGAAGAATGTTCAAGTGGAGATACCAAAATAGCAGTTGGCTATATGGGTCTCAGGGAATAAATTTGAACTGAAAACCCAGATTTGGGATTCATCATTCATAGATGGCTGTGGACGAGATCACTCAATGGGAGCATAAAGCCTGAGAGGAACAAAGGTGAGGACAGAGATCAAGGAGTGGCCAGAAGGTTAGAAGGAAAACTGTAGAAAAGTTCTTTCAACAGAGGCCAGAAGAGGAGAAAGTTTTAGCAAGGAAGAATTCTGCATGGTCAAGTGCTTTAGAAGATAAAGATGCTTAATGATATGAAGGGCTTTGGTGTCCTACAAAAGACCAATTTCATGAGAGAGGCATAGTTGGAAGCCATATTATAGGGGGATGAACAGTGAGTGGGAGAAATGATAAATTATAAGAAATTAGAAACAACTGATGTAGATAATGCTCTCAAGAAAGAAGAGAGTAAAAGGAAAGAGGTAGGTAGGAAGGTTGGGCAAAGGGATATAGTTTTGGATTTGTGTTGTTTCATTTTGTCATTGTTTTAATGGGAGAGACCTGAGGGTATTTATTTTCCCAGCGGGAAGAACCCTTACAAAGGGAGACTCAAATAAAAAGGAGACAGAAAGGATGGAGCTGCATCCATCAGGAGGTTCAAAGGGATGGGATCTAAAACATGAATGGAGAAACCATTCTTAGACAGCAGACCAGAAGGCAGAGGGAGGAGTAGGTACAGATGGAGGTAAAAATGCAGGTGGCCCGGGAGGAGGCTGAGGGAGTGGTAGCTTCTGGTGGCTGGTATCTTCACCAAGATAACATAGGCGAGTCTTATTTGAGGACGGCATGGCTGTGAGTCATCAAGGAGAGTTTGGGGTAATTAGATTCAGAAGTAACCAGAGGCCATAAGAGGGTGCCTGGGCAGCCACTGAGGGCCCAGTGGAGAGGGCAGGCCTTGAAGTTGTAGTGACGCCCATGTGTTCTTCAGAAGAATGAACTGTAGTGTTGCCTAGCTCCTGACATGACATCAGACAGTGGTCTGGAAAATGAGCCTACCTTTCCACCCCAACAGGAAGCAGCTGTGGTGCAGCAGAGGATGCACTGACCAGGGAGAAAGAATATCCCAGGTCTTCATCTCACTAGACCACATTCCGCTGATGTGACCTTGAGCTGGTAACTTTACTTTCTGAGCCTCAGTTTTCTGATCTGTAAAAGGGTTAAGATGGCACGTATCCAGGGTAGTTACTATGTAGGAGAATTCACTCTGTCAATTATTCAATAATATGTAAAAGTGATGGATGTTTTCTGAATATGAAAAATGAATACAGAACCTTGGAAAGCTTACTACTATCTGATATAGAATAAAAATGTGAGTTGGGCGCCTGGGTGGCTCAGTTGGTTGGGCGGCTGCCTTCGGCTCAGGTCGTGGTCCCAGGGTCCTGGGATCGAGTCCCTCATCGGACTCCCTGCTCTGCGGGAAGCCTGCTTCTCCCTCTCCCGCTCCCCCTGCTTGTGTTCCCTCTCTCGCTGTGTCTCTCTCTGTCGAATAAATAAATAGAATCTTTAAAAAAAAAAAAAAAAGTAAATGTGAGTTGACATAGCCTAAATGCAAGGTTGGGCAGTGCTGAACAGAAAGGACCTTTAAGACTTAAGACGAGGGCCCAGGAAAGTCTCTTCTTCTTCTTCTTCTTTTTTTTTTAATCTTTTTTTTTTTCCTAAGTGAAATTGTAAAAGTTATAAGATAATGTGGAGTGACCAAGATGCATAAAGTATCTCTATTCTAAGAAGCTCCTCTGAGAACGAGGACCAAAGGAACTTTTGCTGGTTGGATAGCCAGGAGATGAACAAGGGGAATAAGATGTTGGTACAAGCCTTTAAGAAGCTGCCCCAGGGGACGTGCTTCCAGAACAACACCCTTCAGGTCCCACATGAGATAAAAGGAGAAGGAGTCTGCCATTTTGGGAAAGCCCTCTGGACTCTTCCTGAGGCAACTGAGGATAGACCTTTTTCTCTCCGATAGCCAGGTAACTTGGTAGTGCCCAACCTGGTCTGCCCACCAGAGCATTGCGTCAGATGAGCAGTGTGTGTGTGTGTGTGTGTGTACATATAAAGGGCTGCTACAACTAATCTCTTCTTTATAAAATTGATCCACTTTCCAAAAAACACTGTATGTTCTGAAATGCCACTTGTGCAACACATTTTGAGGAGGAAACAACAGGAAACAATTACAGAACCATAGAAGGTGGCGTGTAACCTGGAATGAAACTGTGAGTTATGGATGATAAGAATTACAGAAAGTCATGGCAAGAAATTGGGCACTGTGGGCTGGAAGATCAGAATTGGAAGAAAAAAAAAAGTCAAAATTGGAAGAGCCCTAGAAGTAATATAGGTCTTTGGTCTTTTTCCAAACTCCACTCCGTTTTACAGGTGAGGTGGCTGAGGCTCAGAGAGATGAAGTCCCTTACCTGGGGTCACAGTGAATGAGAGCTGTTGTAAAAGCAGTAAAAATGGCAGACGCCAAGAGGCGGTTGAGCAAAGCAAGAATGAGGCAGTAAGAGCGACCACTATTATGAAAACAATTTCCATTGAGGTCATGCTTACTGGGCACCTTCACTGTGTTAATGATTATATATGCATAATTCTCTTCTAATACATGTGGCAGCTCTGTAAGGTAATTTGTAGGTTATAATGAACATTTCTTTCTTTTTTTTTTTTTTTAAATTTGGCCATTCCACATCTGAATCGCCTACTTATGTTTGAAGAATCTGTTGCTTTTCGAG
Source organism: Leptonychotes weddellii (assembly GCF_054177405.1). Taxonomy (NCBI): domain Eukaryota; kingdom Metazoa; phylum Chordata; class Mammalia; order Carnivora; family Phocidae; genus Leptonychotes; species Leptonychotes weddellii. The sequence continues at coordinate 107,144,630 of NC_138374.1, forward strand.
GTGGACAGTGACCTTCACTATAGAAGTTGGAAATTCCAGGAGAAGAGCAGAAAGGAATTTTCCCAAAGATAACAGGCTCTGGAGCCGGACGATTTAGGTTTTAATTCCAGCTCTGCAGGCACTAGCTAAGTCACTCGGCTCTACTGTGCCGCAGTTTCCTCACCAGTGAAAATGGGGCTGACATACAGACTTCACAGAAGTGCTGTGAAGATTCAGTGAATTAGTATATGGAAATACAGACAAGTACTTGCAACATAATAAGTGCTCAGTAAATTATAGCTACTTTCTCAGACTCCCTAGCAGCTGGGGCGTGGGCCCATGACCCATGTCCACCAATCAGACACACTCACTTCACATGCTGACAAGAAAAAACAGGAGCTGCCAAAAACAAAAAAAAAAAAAGAAAGAAAAAGTCATTTTTAGTTAATATCGAGTGGCTGCAACGAGGACAGCAGCTATAACTAGTTTCTAAAGATGTCAGTGGCAGCAGTGGATTGCTGTCCTTCCTGCGAGCTACCCAATTTCCTTCCAACAGATTTCTTTTCCCCTTAAATTATCAGCCGGTATCAATATCTGCCATCCAAGAATGCTGACTCATTAAAGAAGGCTTACTATTTCTGGCTATTAGCACTTAAGAAATGTGTTCAAGTAGCTAGTATGTAGTGAAACTAGGAGGCTGAGATTTTTCTCGTTCCAAATCCTTGTTCTTATGCACGATGCTGCTCTGCCTTGGAGACTCACGGACTCCTCGTGTTTATGAACATGAGGAAGTCATATAGACCACCGTTCAGGGCAGGAATGTTCTGTACAATATCCTAACTGGTGGTTGTCCAGACTCTGGATGGACTCTACCCACGGTAGGGAAGTCACTACCCTTCTATTTGGTAAATTGTCAGACACCTTTTTGGTTGCTGTTCTTTACACACACACACACACACACACATGCTCACACACGGTGGTTGGTGTATCAACGAACATTACTTTTAGAACATACTGTTTTATTAGTTTCCTGGGACAACTGAACCAAGTTACCACTAACTGGGTGGCTTAAAACAATGGCAATTTCGTCTCTTACCATTCAGGAGGCCAGAAGTCTGACATCAAGCTTCGTTCCTCTGGAAGCTCTGGGCAGAAATCTCTTTGAGCCCCTCTCCTCGCTTCCAGCCGCCGCCAGCAATCCGCAGCCTTCCTTGGCTCACAGCTGCGTTACTCCAAACTCTGCCCCACCCTTATGTGGTCTTCCTCTCCAATTGGTTTTTTCTCTGCGTGTCTGTGTGTCCAAATCTCCCCCTCCTTTCTCTCTTAAAGACACCTGTCACTGGGTTAGGGTCCAGTTTAATTCAGCATCACCTCATTTTGGCTTGATTAAAATGGCAAAGACCCTATTCTCAAGTAAAGTCACATTCACGGGTAAGAGGGAGAGGACTTGAACATATCTTCTTGGGAGACACAGTTCAACCTACAGCTGTGGTCAATAAAATTAAAATATGAAAATATTTTTAATACAGCACAGATGACTTTGGCCATGAGAGAGAAAAGGCACAATTGGTTCACGGGAGGAGGAGGGAGCTAGGAAAGTGACAAGGTTGGAGGCTCGCAGGCAGATCTGTCTGCTGGAGATGGATCTGGTCCCTGCTCCAGGAAACTGCAATAGGTCTTAGAAAAGGCTAGAACCTGACAGACAGAGATTAAAAGATTAACATTTATCTCCCAGGCTCTTCCTTTTCCTACAGGTAACCACTACGAAAGGATTTTCTTCAGACCTGTTTAAAAAATTGGATTTTCTCTATTTATATGATTATGTATAGTTTAAAAAATATATATGGGGTCAAGCTATAATATATATTTTTTAAAAGATTTTAGTTATTTATTTGAGAGAGAGCAGAAGCAGGGCGGAAGAACAGAGGGAAAGGAAGAAGCAGGGTCCCTGCTGAGCAGGGAGCCTGATGTAGGGCTCGATCCCAGGACCCCAGGATCACCACCCGAGCCAAAGGGAGACGCTTAACAGACTGAGCCACCCAGGCGCCCCATATGTTTATTTGTATTGTTTCCCATCTTGCTGTTTTCTCTTAAATTTATATCCCATATGAGCATGTGTAGGTCTGCCTTAATCTTAGTTGTTTTACTTTTGATCTGAAATTGACTTAGTTTTTTTACCAGGACAAGCAGATTTCAGTTAAGAACTTATAGAAAAGAAGTCTTTGCCCACAAATGCAAGTATTTCTTTAGATCTTGGAAGCTGATGTTACCATATCAAAGGGTATACATTTGAAATCTTTATTAGATACCACTGGCTTTTAGAAATTAGTTTATCAATTCATTTTCTCACAAACAACCTATTTTTGTGTGTCCTCGCCTACACTAATATTATATGATTTATTTTTGCGAATCTGATATGAAAAAATATGTTTTTTCCCTTCACCCTTATTACTAGTAATGTTGGAAAGCTTTTCTTATCTTTATTGGCTATTTAATCTCTCCCGTGAATTAACTGTTCATAGTCCTTACATTTTTATTGATCTATTTATCTTTTTCTTATTAATTTGTAGGTGTAACTTTTATATTTTATATATTAATCCTTTGCTTTTATATGGTCATTGCAAATCTTTTCTCCCAAGCTCCTCGTGTTTTAACTTTACTTACAGTCTTTTGAGGATAGAAGTTTTAAAGTTTTACGTATTCATATCTATAAATTTTTTTCATGTTCTTACATCTACATTTTTGGATACTTTTATAGTTCTTTGATTTAATGTGCTTTTATTTTTGTGCACCTGTGAGGGTCTAGCTTCATTTTTTCCAAGAAATAGCCACTGATTTCAACATCATTTATTAAGCATTGAATTCTGCTTAGTGTCTTTTTTTAAATAAAGTTTTATTGGAACACAGCTACCATCATTTGTTTAGTTTTGTCTGTGGCTGTTTTCACTCCACAGTGTCACAGCTGAGTGGTTGCAACTGAGCCTTGATGTCCCACAGAGCCTACAGTGTTTGCCCTTTACAGAAAGGGCAAGATTTTTTTTTTTATTTAGTTGAATTATTTTTTTAGCTTTATTGAAGTAAAATTAACAGATAAAATTGTAAGATATTTAAAATGTTCATTGTGGTGATTTGCTACACATGTATGTTGTAAAAGGTTTCCCATTCATCTAGTTAATTAACATTGCCACCACCTCTTATATTTTTCTCTTTTTTTGACCCTTAATTCCCTACTGAATTGAAATACTTTCTTTTATATACTACCCGTCTGCTAGTATAGTGACTTTCTCTGAGTTCTCTTCTGCCCCACTGATCTATGTATCTATTCCTGGGTCAATGCCATACTACACAATTATAGGTTAATGGCATATTTGGGTACCTAGTATGTTGAATAATCCCCTTTTTTTTCTGTTTCAAAAAGTTCTTTGCTCTTTTGTGTGTATTATTCTATATATGTGCATTAGAACCACCTGTTGAACTCTAAAACAAACAAAAACTCTTGCATTTCTGATCAGAATTCCAGTGAATTTGTAGATCTGGTGAGAACTGATGTCTTAACAATATAAACACTTTTCATTCCGAAAATGCCTCATCATTTGTTTTATATTCCTTCTACTTCCTTGGGGAAAGTTTTATAGTTTTCTCCCATAGGACTTGCACATTTCTTGTGAGATTTGTGCACATGCATTTAATGAATTCTGTTGCTATTTTATATTGGATATTTGCTATGTTGCCATCCATACTCATCTTTTTGGGGGGAATCTCATGGTAAGGAAAGGAGTTGCTCTGGTTCTACCTGTCTCTCACTACAGAAGATAAAGTAGAGGGGATATTTTATCTCCCTACCTCTGGCAGCTACAGAATGAACATATAAATTAATCTTGGTCCATGAAATGCTACTACCAGAGACTTTAAACCTTAAGAGAATAATGCAAAGGATCCGGTAGAGATATTTTTGGTGTAGTAGCTGCTTGGAGGCAAGAGTGATGAGGTTTAATGGCTTGGTGGTGAGTGTGCTGGGACAGAGGAGACTAGCAGCATAGCAGTGGATGTTCAGTGGTGGTATTGCCATGCAAATTGCTTTTGGTATGATCTTGGCTGTGCATTGCCTGTTCTTGGTTTCTGCCTGAACTTCTCTCAATCAATTCAGTGACCTATTTGATACCCTGCCAAGAAACTTTGTTTCTGCCTGAGATAACCAGAATTAGTTTCTGTTATTTATAACCAAGGTCCCTGACAAGGGATCATCTTACCATTAGAGTTTATAACTGGTTATTGTTGATGCATATACACGCTAGCAATTTTTGCAATAGTCTTAGAAGTCAAGGCAAAAATGGATTATTTTACCTCTGTCACTCATGTTTAGAGGATTCCGAAGCTGTCATCGTCCTGAGAGTGCCTGGCTATTGAACACCTACCACATGATAGATACATGTGTCCTTATTGCATTCAATTCCTGTAATTACCTTGGAGATTTGGCATTTTTATTTCTATTTTTATAAATAAGGAAATGGAGTTTTAGAGAGTTTAAGGTCCATGGCTATGTAACTGATCAGGAATGGAGCCAGACTTTGAACTTGTATTTGTCCTATCACTGAGCCTCTGATCTTTTTAGTTCATCAAGCTGACTTTCTAAATAAGTGTTATCTTTTAAATATTTACTTCCCAGGTATACAAATGTAATATTCATCACATTTTTTTCCCCCTAAGAATACAAACGTGGTCCTAGGTCTTCTCTTTAGACCTCTAAACTTTGTTCATGTCCATCCTCTTTGCCCTCTGCAGCCCCCACACCTATAACCAGACAGGTTTTGTTTCCTCACAACAAACACATCATTCTTTCCCTCCCTTTGTCCAGTTTATGTATCTAAAGTCTTCTGTGTATTCTCTGGTCTATAAGGTTCTTTCTCTCCCTTCTCTGAACTTCTGCAACAGATCTCAGTTCCACTCATCTGGAGTCTTACCCAGCTTTGCATTTTTATTGCCTCATCACCCCTAAAAAACTGATCTAATTCTAGAAGATACGAATTTACCCTATTCATCTTTGAGGTCCCCTACGGGGACATGCATCCATGTTAAATGGCACGTTCGTGGTAACTCTAAAAGCATCAAAAGTCATCAAGGCTCTGAGGTCTTAGAAAACAATTTACCCTTGAATGAGATAGTTCACTCTGCAGGTGCTCTATCTGCAGAGCATAGACTTCTGTGAAGGTGGTTTTCAGATTCCATCTAAAAATTAGTTCAGACTTGTGGAATGTTCTTGCCAATACCTAAGGTGTGCATGGTGACCGTCGACAATCTCTGCCACCATGGAACTGATACAGAGACGCGTGGCCAGAGCTGCAGTGCATGGTTGTACAAGGGCACAGGATAAGGTGGCCCCTGCCATCTGACTCGCGCTTCCCGAGCCTGGTGCTCCAGCCTGGAGCCGTGCTGCCAGAAGAGGCACTTTTTCCTAATTTGCACAAAAGCTCCCCATAGCCTCTCTGAGGCCCGGGGGGATGCATGGGTTTTGCATAAGTAGAAAGTACTGGTAGTAGATAGCAATAAGCACTTTCTTACTCAGAAATCCAGGCATTGACATTGCTGTTGGCTTTCCTTCTATAGAAATTTTAACAAACAACAAATGACCATGTCCTCAGAGAAGTTTAGTTTTATATTTACCTGAAGACAGAATAAATGTGCCTAAGGACTGCTGATTTTAGTCAATTGCTTACCTTCACCGTGATTTGAAAGGTTTTTGAGATTCATTGCTCAGAGGGGTTTATAGGAGATCAGGGTGGTGTTGACACACCCTCAGACTGGAACTGGAAGGATCACATCCCCAGTGTCCTTGATCTTGACCTTTTTCCACATGTATGCCTAAGTTCCTCCTTACAACATGTGTGTAAGACACACACACACACACGAGCACATGTGCACACACGTACAAACGTACACTCACACTCACACACACACACACTTGATCTGTCTAAGCTACCCTGCATCCTCCAATCCTCTGTACTTATCAAACTCATTGCCACACCGCAAACTTGCTTTTATAGAAACTCAAACACTGGGGCTCCTGAGTGTCTCAGTCAGTTGAGCATCAACTCTTGATTTCAGCTCAGTCATGATCTCAGGGTCATGGGATTGAGCCCCATGTTGGGGGGGTCCACACTCAGTGGAGAGTCTGTTTGAGATTCTCTCTCTCCCTCTCCACCCCCCGCCCCATACCCACTTGCTCCCCTCCCTCTCTCTCAAATAAATAAATCTTTAAAAAAAAAAAAAAGAAAAGAAAGAAATCCAAGCCCTTTCTCCATTTTGAAGGGGAAGAAAAATACAATCTCGTCTTTTTCAGGGAAAATAAGGTTTGGAATTTAAAAAGGGACAGTAATTAGAAAAATAAAACCAAGTGCCACAAACAAGTACAGACACATTTTGCAGAACACAGACATCTGAGCATAATTTTATATACAGTTTAGTCAGCAAATCATGGCACATATTTCAGAGTGCTCAGAGACCAGTTTCTTTATTTCTATTCACCCCATTCTGGAATAGATATCGAATAATGATGTTCAGATTTCTGGCCTTGGCAGATTTTACTGAGTGTAACTTTGGGTTGTAATGGAGTCTTCAGTCTCCTTCCCCAAACCTTCATTGAAATCCAGTTTCCTTGCTCAGCCCCTCAGGTCATCCTCTCTGGCTTGGAAGGGTGGGGTTGGGAGTTCAGAGACTGCCCACATGCATGGTCTGAGACTTCCTTCTCTTGGAGCTCCCCCTTCCCCATCTACCAGGAAGAGGGTCCCGTCCATCTGATTGTACACACGTCTCGCAGGGCAGTAGAAACTCTTACACTGACTTTAGTGTCATTATTTCCTTCTTGCTTGACGTCTCTATGGCTTCAGTCTATAAGCTCCAATTTTGCCTCTGGAAAGGTTTGTTTTTCTGAAACCTGTTCATCAATATTATTAAGGTTGGTTCTATCCCCTAAGCTAATATGCTGATCTAGTGTCTTAAAGATTTGGTGGCCACATTTTCCAAATGCAAAATTGAACAAGGTGATAGAATATTTGGAATTGAGACTGACCTAGAAAATTCAGGACATGCAGTTGTCATACATAATGGCTAAGCAGCCTAGATAACACACACCATTTTCCCTGACGCCTGTCTGCATCATGACAGCTTCATTTGCTGGTCCAAGATAGTCTGTCTCTTTCTGCTTTGGGTCACCTGGTTAGTAAATCCCAATTTCCTCTCAGAGGGATGAATCCTGCTTTCAGCTTATTTGTAACACAGGGATGAGTAACAAATATTGTACCTGGCTCTACCCACTTCTACAGATCAACTTGGGTCTACACAAGTGGGGTTCCCCCGGAATCTCTTGTGGCTGAGGAACCAGCCTAGTCACACTGAAACTCAGGCTATGGGATGCTGGTAGTCTCTCCTTCAGCCTGTTTGCATGAACTAGCATGCATAGGGTGGGATGGAGATTCTTTGGGGAGAATAAAAGAAATTAAGGAATTTTCCCCTGGGAAAAGACAGCGGGGGGGGGGGGAATGAAAAGAAAGGTGGGGGGCATG
>NC_138374.1:107152267-107216930 GCF_054177405.1 Leptonychotes weddellii
AGTATGGTTGCCTAGGATCCAGGTGGTAAAGGAGAAGACAGAATTTAGGAGAAGGGCTCTCTTCTTATTTCTGGATATGAGGCATCTCTATGATTCACGGTTTGGGAAGCACCAGGAGAGGGTACCTGCTATGAACTGGATGTGTCCCCCCTCCAAGTTCATATGTTAAAGCTCTAACCCCCACCCATGTGACTATATTGGAGATAAAGCCTATAGGGGGATGACTGAGGCTAAATGAGGTCATAAGTGTGGAACCCTGATTTGACAGAACTCCTGTTTATAACAGAGGAGGAGACACCAGAGAGGTTGCTCTCTCTTTCCCCACCATGTTAGGACAGTGAGAAAGCAGCCGTGTACAAGGCAGGAAGAGAACTCTCAGTAACTGAACTCTGTTGGAACCTTGATCTTGGACTCTCCAGCCTCCAGAACTGTGAGAAAATAAATGTCTGCTATTTTTTTTTTTTTTAAGATTTATTTGAGAGGTTGGGGGGAGTGGCAGAGGGAGAGAATCTTTCAAGCAGACTCCCCGCTGAGCATGTAGCCTGACACGGGGTTCTATCTCAGGACCCTGAGATCATGACCTGAGTCGAAACCAAGAGTCAGACACTCAACCAACTGAGCCACCCACTGCCTGCTCTTTAAGCACCCCCAGTTGAGGCTATTTTGTTACGGCAGCTCAAGCAGACTAAGGCACCATCACCACAGATGTTGTTCCTTTAGAGTCCACTGGCAGCGGAGGCAGGTCAGGGTAGAGAGCGGAGAGGTTCAGCAGAAAGCCTCTGGAGCCAGGTTGAATGGGTTTGTATCCTGCTCTGCACTCACTAGCTCTGCAATGGTGCAAATTAATTGACCTGTCTGTGCCTTGATTTTCCTATCTGAAAATGGGGCCTACTTAAAGATTAAATGAGCAAATACACGTGAAGTACTTAGAGCCGTAACTAGCATGTAGAAAGTTCTGAGCACGAGTTTGCTTTTACAGGCATACCTCATTTTACTGCACTTTACAGATATTGTGTTTTGTTTTTACAAATTGGAAGTTTGTGGCAACTTTGCCTCAAACAAATCTACTGGTGCCATTTTTCCAACAGCATGTGCTCATTTTATGTATTACATTTTGGTAATTTTAGCAATATTTCAAACTTTGTTTTTTGTTGTTTCTTTTTGTTTTTTGTTTGTTTCTTTTTGGTTTTGTTTTGTTTTTTAATGAACTCTATGCCCAATGTGGAACTTGAACTCACAATCCCAAGATCAAGAGTCACATGCTCTACTGAATGAGTCGGGCAGGGGCCCCTCAAACTTTTTCATTATTTCTGTATGGTGATCTGTGATCAGTGATGTTTGATGTTACTATTATAATTGTTTTGAGGCACCATGAACTGTGCCCATGTAAGTTGTGTCTGCATATTGTGCCTACAAACTTAGTGGATAAATGTGTGTGTTCTGATTGTTCTACTGACCGGTTGTTCCCCTCTCCTCAGCCTCCCTATTTCCTGAGACACAATATTGAAATTAGGCCAATTAATAACCCTACAATGGCTTCTAGGTGTTCAAGTGAAAGGGAGAGTTGCACATTTCACACTTTAAATCGAAAACTAGAAATGAGTAAGCTCGGTGAGGAAGGCATGTTGAAAGCTGGATAAGCTGAAAACTGGGCCTCTTCTGTCAGTTAGCCAATTTGTGAATACAGAGGAAAAGTTCCTGAAGGAAATTAAAAGTGCTGCTCCAGGGAACACATAATAAGAAGAGAGGGAAACACCCTTATTGCTGATATGGAAAAAGTTCTAGTGGTCTGAATCCAGTGAGCCACAGTGTTCCCTTGAGCCAAAGCCCAATCCGGTAGCAAGGCCCTGACTCTTTTCAATTCTATGGAGGCTGAGAGAGGTGAGGAAGTTTCAGAAGAAAAGTTTGAAGCTAGCTGAGGTTGGCTCGTGAGGTTTATGGAGAGAAGCCATCTCCACAGCATCCGAGTACAAGGTGAAGCAGCAAGTGCTAATGTAGGAGCTGCAGCGAGTTACCCGGAAGATCTAAGAGAATTCATGAAGCTGGCTACACTAAATAACAGCTTTTTATTAGAATAAGATGGCATCTAGGACTTTCATAGCTAGAGAGAAGTCAATGCCTGGCTTCAAATCTTCAAAGGACAGGCTGACTCCCTTGTCAGAAGCTATGCAGCTGGTGACTTTAAGTTGAATCCAATGCTCAGTTACCATTCCAAAAACCCTAGGGCCCTTCAGAGTGATGCTCAATCTACTCTGCTCATGCTCTATAAATGGAACTACAAAGCCTGGATGACAGCACATCTGTTTACAACATGATTTACTGAATATTTTAAGTCCACTGTTGAGACCAACTGCCCAGAAAAAAAAGATTCCCTTTAAAAGATGACTGCTCATTGACAATGCACCTGGTCACCAAGAGCTGTGGTAGAGAGGTCCAATGAGATTAATGTTGTTTTCATGCCTGCAAACACAGCATCCATTCTGCAGCCCATGGATCAAGGAGCAATTTTGGCTTTTAATTCTTATTATTTAAGAAATACATTTTGTAAGGCTGTGGCTGCATAGATGGAGATTCCATTGATGGATCTGGGCAAGGTAAATTGAGAACCTTCTATAAGGGATTCATCCTTCTAGATGCCATTAAGAACATTTGATTCATGCGAAGAGGTCCAAATACCAGCATTACCAAGAGTTTGGAAGAAGGTGATTCTGACCCTCATGGATGACTTTGAGGGGTTCAAGACTTCACTGGAGGAAGTAACTGCAGATGTGGCAGAAATAGCAAGAGAACTGGAATCAGAAGAGGAACCCGAAGCTGTGAGCGAATTGCTGCAATCTCGTGATGAAACTTGAATGAATGAGGGTTGCTTCTTATGGGTGAGCAAAGAAATTGGTTTCTTGAGATGGAATCTACTGGTGGAGATGCTGTGAAGATTATTGAAATGACAACAAAGGACTTACAACATTGCATAAACTGAACTGGTAAAGCAGTGGCATGGTTTGGGAGGATTAACTCCAATTTTGAAAGCAGTTCTACTGCAGGTAAAATGCTATCAAATAACATCACATGCTACCAAGAAATTGTTGATGAAAGGAAGAGTCCATTGATGTGGCAAACTTCATTGTTGTCTTATTTTAAGAAGTTGACACCCCAACCTTCAGCAACCACCGCCCTGATCTGTCAGCAGCCATCAACACTGAGGCAAAACCCTCCACCAGCAAAAAGATTATGACTTGCTGAAAGCTCAGATGATGGTTAGTGTTTTTAAGCAATAAAGTATTTTTTTATTAAGGTGTATACATTGCTTTTTTAGACATAATGCTACTTCACAGCTGCTAGACTACAGCTTAGTGTAAATATAACTTTTACGTGCAGTGAGAAACCCCCCCAAAACCCACTTTGTCGCTTTATTGTGATATTCACTTTCTTGCGGTGGTCTTCAACTCAACCTGCACTATTTCTCAGATCTGCCTGTTTTGGTTTGCTCTTATTTTTGTTGCTGCCATAGGAATTTTATTATCATCTTCTCTTGTTTTTGTTGTAGCTATGAGGAATTCGGAGTAGGGTACCATTAATGGAATTATTTTTGAGCTCATTAGATATCTTTTTTTTTTTTTAAAACTAAGTCGTTTCTTTTTTTTTTTTTTTTAAGATTTTATTTATTTGACAGAGAGAGACACAGCGAGAGAGGGAACCCAAGCGGGGGGAATGGGAGAGGGAGAAGCAGGCCTCCCGCGGAGCAGGGAGCCCGATGTGGGGCTCGATCCCAGGACCCTGGGATCATGACCTGAGCCGAAGGCAGACACTTAACGACTGAGCCACCCAGGTGCCCTGAGCTCATTAGATATCTTGCTGGAGCTCCCACAAACAACCTGCTTAAGCTTTTTTTTTTTTTAAAGATTTTATTTATTTATTTGAGAGAGAGAATGAGACAGAGAGAGAGAGCATGAGATGGGGGAGGATCAGAGGGAGAAGCAGATTCCCTGCTGAGCAGGGAGCCTGACGCGGGACTCGATCCCGGGACTCCAGGATCATGCCCTGAGCCGAAGGCAGTCGCTTAACCAACTGAGCCACCCAGGTGCCCTGCTTAAGCTTTTACATGGGGCATTGGGGAGCTGTAGTTAATCAGTTGTTATAAAAGTCTTTGAAAATTTGGATATAAATATTAATGTAACCTCACTTTTAGCCATAGGCTGATGAGGCCTGTGTGTATCCATCTAACCTATAATTACTGTTTTATAATGCTCCATGCAGAAGCACTTGCTAGCTCCTCCCTGAAGTCCATGCCTTTCCTCTCCTTCCTGGACAGACAGAATATGATGTCAGCTTCTCCTGCTGGTTGGTGCATCTGTGTGACAGGAGTCCAGTTGTAGAACGTGACATGGAAGTGATACGTGCCACACCCAGGCTTGGCCCATGAAAACTTCCTATGGGAGCATCTTGTTTATTCCTTCTTCTAGGTGGCAGGAATGAGAATACTTCTAAAGAACAACATCCAACTCCTGAAAATGGCAGAAACTCCATCAGTCTGGGTCCTTGAATAATAGCAACTGTTCACCCTACTGGCAAAAAATGAGCTTCTATTGTGTTTGTGCTATACATTTTTGAAAGGTTGTTTGCTACTGCAGTTAGCCTACTACATTTCAAATATCATAAGCCTACCATAAGTATAAAATAATTCTTTCATGTTTCTTCAAAAGGGTTATTTATCCACAGCATTATAGATGTACTTATTTCTAAAAATAAGCAAGACTCATGGGATTTGGTCAGAAAGCACTTTTATATTTATTTCCCATTGTCTTTTTATACCTGCTCAGTGGTAGAAGTCCTTCCTTTCCCATGGACAGAAACTCGGGTGAACCTCACAACATTTCTAGTCACTTCTAGTAAAGACAAAGACCGATGTTGATTTAAAATTGCAAACACAAACTCAATTTGGTAATAAATGTGTCCATTCCTATATAATAACCAAAGCTTCCAACTTCATTGAAAGGTCACATTTCCCTCCTTCATCTTCTTGCTAAGAGCATGTTGCAGATGGAGTCCCCTGCCTTAGGGAAAGATGGTGTGGTCATTTTTTTCTCTGTGTTTTATCTGACCTTCCGGAGTAGAGTGGAGTGTGGAATATGGAGGTGGGGATGGCAGGGGCATGAGGAGAGAGATGGAGAGCAGAAAAGTTCTTACTTACTGGCACTGTCAGCCCCAAGAGGTTGACATTTCTATCTGTCTCTTTCTTTCATGAGGCTCTTTAGAAGTTTTTTTGGAGATACCGCATCACTGGTAATCTCTCACCTTCTGTTCCTTAACTTGGGTGTATGGTTCTCTGGCCCAACTTTATTATTGAAACACGATTCCCCCTCAATTTTTAAAAGTCTGCGATCCACCTCCAGATTCTCTCTGGTCTTAGCATCCTTTCAGGTGGGCTATTTTGAAAAGCATTTTAAAAACTTGAATTCTGGCTCTCTCTCTTTGGTATCCTTTGATCTACTAACTTTTATTTCTTGCTGGTTGGCTGAATCGTTAACAGAAACCCTCCTTTGTTCTACCACCAAAGCCTCTAGCCAGCTTATCTTTTGTTCTCCTGATTTCCAGAATGGAATTAAGATATCAATACATTGTGGCTCCCTTCTCCCACATCCAAGCACAGGAACATATCTCAGACCCATTGAGTGTTCTCATTGAATCCCTCTCTCTTGAAGTTAGGTGAAGGTCAGGAGGAGATACTCGGCACCACTATCCCCAAGAGATTCTCATCACAGATCTCTGCATTTCTATTCTCTATCTCTCTCATAAGATTTATTTATTTATTTTAGAGAGAGAGAGGCAGGAGGAGGGACAGAGAGGGAGAAAATCTCAAGCAGACTCCACCTGACTTGGGGCTCGATCCCACGACCCTGAGATCATGACTTGAGCCAAAACCAAGAATCAGATGCTTAACCAACAGAGCCACCAAGGCACCCTGTACATTTCTATTCTCTTGTCCTTTAATATATATCCTTAACATGGGTGAAGAGGTCTAAGAATCATGACACTGGCTCTTATCATTTCCTCTGAAAATGTGCATCTTGATTGTGTATCTGAACCTGGTGTCCAATATAACTGTAACTCATGTAAAACTTTAACATCCTGCTATAAAGAGGTTAAGTGTGTTATATGTCAAAAACTAGGATATGAGGTTCTGAGCCTCAGCAAGTAGATAGCTAGTGAAACAATGAAGAGAAATCAAGATTTGTTAATTTATTCAACGAATATTTACTGAGTCTTTATTATATAACAGCTTCTGGAAAAGGCATTAGAGGTTGAGTAAAGTAGAAAACATACATAGTCACTGCCTTTATGGAGCTTATAGTCCAGATGGGGGGCCAATATTAATTACATAATTAAACAAAATGATATATAATTTAAAATAGTGATGATTGTATGAAGGGACATTACTGGATGTTACAAGACAGAATCAGAGAAACACCTGATTTAGATGGAGTTTTTAAGGAAAAGTCATTAAGAGGAGGAGGTGGCCAGGTGAAAATTTTGAGAAGAGTGTTCCAAAGAGAGGGAAGGTTGTCTTTAAAGTCTGTGAGGCTATAGCTAGCATAGCAAATTTGAAGAATTAAAGGAAGACCAGAGTCAGTGTTCCTTTAGGAGCTCAGTCATGCAGTGCCTTGGAAGCCACATAGAACATTTTGGAAATACATTAAAGGATTTTAAAAAGGGAGTAAAGGGATAAGATTTGTGCTTAAAATGATCACATTAACTACTGTTAAGAGAATGAATTAGGACTGGGAGTAAGCCTAGATAATCCAGAAGAAATGTGCTTCAGTCCAGGTATGGTAATGAAGATAGATGGAAAGAAAAAGGCTTATTTGGGATATATGTTGGAGGTATACACAAAAGGACTTGGACGAAGGAAAGGGAAGTGTTTAGGACAACTCCCAGGTTTGTGGCTTGGGCAAAAGGTGAACAGAGAAGCCATGTACTGATGGGAGGAACTCTAAATAAGAGCCAATTGTAGGCGGGAGTGAGACAGTATAGGGAAAGTGAGAGGAACTTAACTCCTGCAAAGCCACTGGTCTGAGGTAAGGATTAAACGTTTCCATATGCTTAGAGACAAATACCTCCTTCTGGGAAAGAATAAATGAGAGAGGACAGCCATTAGGGAGTAATGGTTGCCTGAGCGAAATTAGAAGTAACAATTTAAAGCCTGCTTGCATAAGTATTTTTATTTTCCAGGAGCCTTAGAGAATGTTGATCATGAACAAAGTCATCCTGTGATTGTCTTGTGTCCACTAAAAAGTAATAACCACAAAATAATGAATGTGGGACTGAAGGATGATTCCCTACTCCCAGCTCTTCACCCTACGGAAAAGCTCTTTCATAAGCCTTGCATGCTACCCCATCAGAGAGTTATAGTCTTCCTTCTTGTTGGCTCCCTGGTATACAAGCCAACCCTAATAAACTCTACCTGCTTTCTTCTCTCAAGTTCAGTCTTCATTTCTATGACATTGAGAGTCAAGAACCTGGTCTTGGAGGTCCGGTAACGGGAGGAAGGTAAGAAATTTAGTTCGAGACACACTGAATTTGAGGAGTCCATGGAACTTCTAAACAGAGAGGCTAAACCGACAGTTGCATAGAAGGATCTGGAATTCAGAAGAGAGATTTAAACTGGAGATTAAAATGTAAGAGTTGGTGTCATACCTTGTCACCTAGAGGTTGCATAGAGGAGGAAGAGTGAGTGAGGTGTGAAGAAAAACCAGGAGCGTGAGACATTATCAAAGCAAGTATATTAAGAAAGAAGGGTGGCCAACTCCATCAAAATTTGTTGAGATGTCAAGTAAGAACAGGAACTAAAATGTGCCCATCAGATTTTGCAGTATGGAAGCCATTAGTGATCTTAGTAAGAACATTTAGGGGGGAAAGAACTTGGAAGAGAAGTTACCAAGTGGATAGCAAGCATTCCAAGATCAAATACTGGAATGACAAAGTTCATGAGAACATTATAATAAAGCAAGATTCAGAAAGTAGAGAATGGACACAAGTCAGGAATCAAGCACACAGATGAACGCCAGGGCAAAGTACTACATCAAAGTGACAAAGAACGATTTGGAGTAAAAGGATCCTTTGTGATCATTTAATCAAACCCTGGCTCTGTGGATGAGTAAGCAGAGCCCTAGAAATGACTTTGCAGATGGAGGCCACACAGTGAAAGGATGGGTGAGTCAGGACTAGAACCTTGTCCAGGATTGGAGTCCATTGCTTTTTCTGCTACCTATGTTGCCTCCCATGGTCTGCTTATTCCAGGCAAGAGACTCAGGAAGAGGATCTCGACTCCATTGTCAGGCAGCACCTGGCACTCCCATCTGGAAGAAACTCACTGGAGCCGACTTAAGTGACCTCTAACTTACAACCGGCAAGCCAGGGTCAGAAATAATCAAGCCTCAGCCTGATTTATCAGCAGGTAGTAGCATGCTGCCGAGGCTGCCTGTCTCTTTGAGTTGCTCAGGCACAGGCCACACAGCTCTCCCCCAGTCCTCCAGTGGCAGGAGGACTTCATAAATGACATTTGATTATGCTCAACACAGCAGCCAGGGGCTCTACACCAGCTGCAGTCAAGACGGCAAACACAAGCGATCTCCATAAAACACGGGAGCCCGGGGGGGAACCGAATCGAAATCTTAATGTAGAGATCCACGGCCACTAAGGCAAATGACAGCAAAATGGGAACAAATTGCAAAACCAATAATAATAAAATTCTTGCTTGTGCGGCCTGTAAGACATCGGCTCTCCAATATCTCCCCCAGGGAGCAAAGTCAACTCTCCATGGGGTCAGTGGAGGCTATTAGAAGCCTGCTTGCTGGGCTTCTCAGCTGGAACCCACTGCTGCTGAAATAGCTTTGTGTTCAGTTGAGTTGGAACCCTCTAATCCTGACTGTCTGCCTGAGGGGACTCATAGGCAAATTTAGCCTTATTCCCAAGCTGGGAATATTCCTTGAGACATACGAATCTTGATTTTTTTTTTTTTCAAATATTTAGTTTTGAATGAAATTTTTGAATTTTAATGCTAGAAGAAGTCTTGGAGAGATCATTTAGTTCTCCCCAAGTCTTTATTCATAGAAACTGAGAGCCAGAGAAATGGGAGCCTTTGTCCCAAATCACACAACGCGTGACAGTGCTTGAATTGGAATCTGGGGCTCTGAATACATAGTCACTGCTCCCAGGCAGATGTAGTGAAGGAGAACTTACCGTTAAATCAGGAACTAAATATAGATGAACTTTTTTCTTTTTTTCTCATTCTAAGAGAGTCACAGAATTTACCTCAGGGGGAAATTATTCTTTTGTTTAGAAGCACACTTTAATTTAAATTTTTTTTTTTTTTTTTGTCATAAAAGGCACAGCCTTGGGTCTTGTTTAAAATGGGAAAGTTAAGTGGACTGTATAAAACTGCATAGTAAAAGTAGAAGGTGCATTCTCCCAGGGGCTGGAGGGGTTGTTTTGATGTGTTGTGACTGGGGATAGCGGTGGAGTAGATTTCTTCTGGAGGTGGGTTCTTTGCTTGCAGACGGAAGGGAGAATGGACCAGGCTGAGTGAAAACTGGCTGTGGGTTCTACAGACCCGGACAATTTGGGGATCAACGGCCTCCTTGCAGTGGAGATGACTCCAGAATGTCTGATATTGCCCTGACATTATCCCCATTAGCCTTCAATGACAATGGTTTGTTTCACCACTAAGCATAGCATGAGTGGTGTGGGGTGGAAGGGAGGCAACGTATGGGCTTCTGTGCACTGAAGAGGAGAGGCCTTCCTGGCACCTCTCTCCCCGGAGACTTTGAGGCCTGGAAGTGAAAGCAGCATCATAGGAAGAGAGACCGCATCCCAGGATTCCAGCAGCTGACCAGCCAGGGGAGGCCTTAGGGAGAGCAGGCAGGGAAGACCACCAGCCAGGCGGCAGCACAGGAATAGGCAGCAGTGGGACCCAGACTCAAGCCCAAACCAAATTTACTGGGGGAAGGTATTCTTGCCCAGATGGTGGGCAGGCCATGAAAAAGGTAGGAGGCTCTAGATTCTGCTTTAGGAAATGAGAAACTGTATGGGTGATAAGTATCAGAAGCTTCGCGTACTTGGGTCAGTCATTTAGCTTTGCTGAACTTCCCTGTCCTCATGCTAAAAGAGGTTCAACTTTATTCTTCAAAGTCGTTGTTCTGATTCAATATGATAATATGTTAATGTGCCATAGAATGAACACATTATTATTTCTCTCTCTTTAGACTTCGGATACATGGGCCATCTCAACCCCAAAGCTAATCTGTGCCAGTATCGGTGCAATCATTCATTTACCTCTATGCTCTGGATCCCATGCTTAGCTCAGCCACAAGGTCATTGCAAAGAGCGGGTGAGCAAGGGCGTTGTGGTGTAGAGGGTGATTCCAGGCCCAATCCTCCTCAGGAAGCCAGCCTTTCTTTCCTTGAATCTCCCTTTTCATTTGGGGTTTCAGAATGAAAGACGGAGGAGCAGAAATCTTCCCTCTTCTGCACTTTGAGGTTAAGATTCCAGAGATCGCTATAGTGGGGAAAAAGTCATGAAGAAAAGTAAAGTCATTCTAGTCACCAGATACTTGCATATGGTCAAAGGCGGTAGGGATAGCAAGCGAGGTAGAGAGGAAACACAGGAGTCAGAGAAGGGCCGAACCTCTTTTACTGGGAGTTCTCTGGAGCTTGTGGGAAAGCACAATATGTACTTTGAGCAGTGTACATCTCATTTCACTGTTTAAAGGAAAATAGCAGGCCCAGGCCACAAGGGGCTCACACGGAGAGAGGAGGGCCTTGGGGTATACATACACTCAATACAGTGACCTTCTCAAATATAAACATTCCAGAGATGAATAGTTTATGACTTCTGCTGGTGCCTGAGATAGCTTCATAAATGAATGAATTAGATTGGGCCACAGTAAATACCAACTGTAAGAAATTTGCAAGACCAGCAAAGGAAAAACAAGGGAATGGAAGTTTCTGGTTGTCCTTGCAAAAAAAGTGATTATTTTTCATTTGTAACCTCTGTAATATATATTAATGTTCATGCAGTAGTTTGGGTCTAAAGAAAGCAAAGGATTTCTTACTCTTTGTGGCAGATGCTGCAGATTGTCTATTTGACATCTTTTTGCCTTTTTTTCTTAATAACTCGACTCTGACTTTGTTTAGGGTGGCAATGAGCCTAGTTAATTGCCCAGCTCTTCCTTGCCCCTAGGGGTGGCCGAATGGAACAGTTCTGGCCAGTGAGGTGTAAACAGAAGTCACTGGATGGAACTTCTGGAAAGGTCCTGGGAGGGATACAGAGTCATCTAATTCTCACGCTTCCTCCCTTGCTTGTTCTTCTATTGTCTTCTAGAATGGAAACCAGGACGCGTGGGCCCGTGAGGATGACCAATGCTCACTGCGGCGGCTGAGCAGAGGCACAAAGCTCCTGGTCTCTGCTGGTGTCTTGGAGCCACTGCACTATTCCTCAGCAGCCTACCTCCGGACTTGTTTTTGCACAAGAAAAAGTAACCCCTGAACTGCCTTTGTGAATTTGTCTGTTGAAGCCAAAAGCAATTCTCACTGATAGAATGGTAATTTTTAATTTTAAGACAAATATGGAGAGAAACGAAAAACAGTAACCACCATAGCAAGTTCACCATGATTTCCTCTGAGGGATGCGCGCTGGCATATCATATGGGTGGCCAGGATGCTCCATGGACCTGAACGCCCTCAGGCAGGGGGTGAGAAAGACTGCCTCCTCCTGGAATTAAAGAGGTAAGTTGAATGTAGACCTCCCAAATCACCTCCGGGATAAGATGGTCTATAAGACACAGGACAGAATCCAAGCTCATACCTGTGGGCTCAAACCTCCAGCTGAATCCTTAACCTCATCTGTGGGAAAACTTCAGGAAGAGAGTCACACATGTCTCAGGGCAGCGTTGTAAGCATTATTACTATTATTTTTTAAAAGATTTTATTTATTTATTTGACAGAGAGAGAGAGACAGCGAGAGAGGGAACACAAGCAGGGAGAGGGTCAGAGGGAGAAGCAGGCTTCCCGCCGAGCAGGGAGCCCGATGCGGGGCTCGATCCCAGGACCCTGAGATCATGACCTGAGCTGAAGGCAGTCGCTTAACCAACTGAGCCACCCAGGCGCCCCGTTGTAAGCATTATTAAGTATTTTCATGCTAAGCGTGCAGTAGTCACTCCACAAAATTTTGTGAGATCAAGTGGAATTCAGAAGTCTCTTTAAAGTTGTCCAGATAACCTGGCAAATCATAGGGGTGTGTGTGTGTGTGTGTGTGTGTGTATCAGATATATAGAAGACCAGGGCACATGAACCCAAGCTTCATCCTAACAGGGTCAAATGCTGTGCCTGTGTTGACTTTTCTTTAAGATTTATTTATTAAAGAGAGAGAGAGAGAGAAAGAGAATGAGTGGGGGAGGGGCAGAGGGAGAGAGTCGGAGAGAACCTCAAGCAGACTCCCCACTAAGAGTGGAGCCCGACATGTGACTTGATCCCACGACCCTGGGATCATGAACTGAGCCAAAACGAAGAGTCAGATGCTCAATTGACAGCCACCCAGGCTTCCCTGTACCCATGTTGCCATTAACTGTTCTTCCTGCAGGGCACATTTGCCATTAGATTGGTAAAATCTATGTGACATCTCTATCTTTACCCAGGAGAGAGTGACTCATATTGAATCCTATAAGTTGAGTCAAATTAGAAAAAGCACAAAGGAAGCATGCTAGATACATGAAGAATGTTTTGTAAAGTGAATCAGAGCCCCTTCTCCACTTCATTTAATTTCAAGTTACCTATCTGCTTTGTAAATTTTTAACTATTACAGCTCAGGTTTCCTTAAAGGGGGCATGCTATTGGCAATTATTTGTAGCCTTTGAGAACAGACAGAGCAGCCCTATAGAACACCAAGGAAATCACCAGCAGCTGAGCAGTTAAGAGAGGCATTTGTTGGTAAAAGAAGCAAAAGTAATTGTGCAAAGCTTTTATGAGCTTTTTGAAACAGTCTGGAAGGTGATGATCTTTCTGACAGCTAAGCTCAGCCTGAATGACAAGGAGAAGGTAAATACAGTAACAAATTGTTCTCCAAATGTGGCTGGGAGGTGACTTTTTTCAAAGGAAGCATATTGGAGATAAAATGAGGCGACCTTTTAATGTTCTGCTCCCAGTGAAGTTATTATGAGTTGCTTTATAACAAACAACACCAGGAGTAGCATCCCCAGCAACTTCCTTAATGTGGCCCCCAGAAGCCTAATTTGTAGATCAGATGGAGCCCCCCTAGAAAGGGCAGCCTTCATCTGAACCACCCTCATTCTCAAAGATCTTAACATCCACACACGCACACACAAAAAGGAATTAAAATTGATTTTCGGTGTTTTGGCAGCCCCAGGAGACCCTCTTCCCTCCAGCAGCATTTCCCATAGAAGACATTACTTATCAGAGCTGGTCAGCATCAGCAATCTCTCAGATAAATAATTTATATGGGGAACTAATAAAATAATGAAGTACTTTGGGGGATGGTAATAAGTAGGCAGAGCCAGGACCTCCTGGGGACAGTCTTGAGAAAAGGCATGGATCTACAGCTTGGGAGCACTGCTTGACTTTGCTTTAACTCCCCACGGCCCCCACTCCCTCCCCTCACCCATGGAATGTCATCTCTTATTGTACTTGCTTGTACTTTAAACTCATGCATATTCTCCTCACATTCCAATAACCAGCTCAACTCTTTTCTTTTTGGTATAGCCTTTTCTGCCCCTTCAAACGTCATCTCTCTTTCCTTCAAATGCTCATAGTATTTATGTTTATATGATTTATCCAATATCTCTTTGATGTAGCCATGGGTTACCTCTTATCTTGCAACGTTATTTATTTATTTTTGACTAAAATTAGACTACAAGCTCTCTGGAGGCAGGACATGTTGAATAGTCTCTGAATTCCCAACATTGTATATGTAACACCTTACTTCATATCTACCAGTTGCACACATTTGCTAATTCACCTCCAGGGCAAGAATCCTCTCAAGGAATTATTTCTTATATTGTGTGAATCTAACAGGTGAGGAAGAGTCTAAATGTATTGGATTTTGGTGTCAATTTCCAAAGTAAGGATTTTTATTTTGTTTTGTTTTTGAAGAACTATACAAGCAATGCCCAAGAAATAAAAATGTCATATTATTTTGGAGGAAATTAGCAAAGAACAGGGAGACTCTGATTAGCAATCAATTTTAAAAAATTGTCCTTTCTAGAAAGAAGTCTTTGTTCCAGCTTGCCTTTCTCTGGGCCAATGGAATGACATCATACAGAAAGGGCCTTAAAGGCAGGACAGAGATAATGGGACCCACCCAAGTAGAGTTCCGGTGTGGCCCCCAAGGAGGGCTGGCTCCTTTGTTTGATGCCTCACTGGCTCTCTGGACCTTTCCCTCAATCTATGGGTCTTCTTTGCAGAACAGGGATCTTTCACAGAATCATTAGTTCTAAGAAGCAGTTATAAACCGTTCTCTCTTATAGCCCTGAGCTGGTCTCCCCTCCTGCATTTCCCCATTGTCTTTTCTTGTTCGGGAAATCCTGAGGTCTTGGGTAAGAAGCCAGTTGTCTGGTGTCTCAGATTCTCTCATGTTCTCTCTCTCTCTCTCTCTCTCTGTGATACTTCAGACTCACACCAGAAAGGCAATGCTTCTTTGAGGAGGATGGTCATGATGGATTCTCTTGGAACCTGGCATTTAAGCTGAAGCCTAATGGATAAGAATAGCCAGTTAGGCAAAGAGCAGGAGACTTGCTGGGTGCGCAGGCAACACCAGTCAGCCTCCTCACCGCCTAATCATTGGTTAACACAGGTGTATATATGTGAGTAGGGGAGCATTGTCTTTTCTCCCTGGACAGGGTGGGGAGACCTCTAGGGTCAGAGTCCAGGAGAGCCCAGGGTGGTGGTTTGAAACAGTTTTGGGGTGTATGAGATCCTTGAGGAGAAAGAAGGTCTTCAATGGTATTGAAACAAGGTTGGCAGAAAAGACCAGATGAAATGTGGGGACTGTGAAGAGCAGTCACAATAGCTTAGCTAAGGATTCCCAGATGCTCAGACCCAAGTCTCAGTCCTCACTTTGTGCATTGGACATGTGTTTTTTCTCATTCTGTGTGTGCGTCTGTAATAACTGTGACAAAGTCAATGTTCACAGGAAAGGGCAGTGGGTAATATATGAATCTAGGGTCGGGGGACTGCAGGATATATGATCAGTTCAAGGAGCAAATCACTGCTGAGCTCCAGGAGATTCAGGAATCTTGCCTAGTATTGTCATATGTAATAATTTTTCAAGAGAAACTAAATATCTGGGTTTGCATATGAAATTTACTCATTTTGAAATGTTAACAACTAATAAAAACATTTTGTGGACCAAAACATGTCCCTTGGTAGACCATGTGAGTCACCTGTTACAATTTAGGACAGAAGTGAAAGCAATGTGAAGGTGAGAATAGGGCCTCTTTTTACACCATTGTCTCCTCAACCCCACACAGTGTCTGGCACCTAGCTGTCTCAAATATGCATAGATGAATGGCTCCCTATATACCCCATCCTCTAACCACTGCCATGCCTGGTTCCTCCTAACATAGTTAGTCTTTGCCTGAAGTCTTATACAACATCAACCTAACAAAAGAGAGTCCATGGAATTAATTTTCCCCCTTTTTTGGAGAAAGAAATTCTAGAACCCCATTTCTCTCAACCCTAATCACATACCCAAACCCTTCCAGGCCTCTCTGAGTCAGACTGAGCTTTCTAATGCATTCCAGCATTTTCTTTCAAGCAGCCATGATGAAGTAGTTATTTCCACCCCAGTCTGGCATCTCAAAGTGTTTTTATCAAATGTCTAATTAATTAACCTTAATTAATTGGAATTTTAAATTGCTTTCCAAATCCACAATAACATAAAGCTGTCCTTTCTCACTCCTAGGAAGATTCGGTAGAAAGTCCTGCATTATTATTAAGAGCATAATATTCTTAAAGCACATCTCTCATGAAAACTATGAAATTGTTCAAAGAGAAAATCAGGAGAAATTGTCTCTATCAAGTGGCACAAGGCTATTTAGATAGAATTACTTTGTCAAGCCAGCTTTGAGCTAAGTTATTCTTTTGTGAGATTTCTTTTTTGCTTTGAGTATTTTTTTTACCCCTTCCCCTCTCCTGATTCTTGCAAAAAAAAAAGAAAATCAATGTTTTCTGAAAGAACAGAGATGAGAGCCTTTGGAGAACTCCACCTCCTGTTTGCTGCAAAAACATTAATAAATGTCACCAGCAACGTTGGGTACCAGGGGAAACTGGATGACCTCATGAATATATTTTCTAAAGAGCTTAAAATGTCCATCTTGTATATTATTCGTCCCTTAAAGAGTCTAAGAGCTATTGATTCCTTCGACTGCTGCAAAATGCAATTTAAATGCACTGAAAGCTCTAAGTATGAATGTATAGACAGAGCAGTGCCTGTTCAGAGTGGCTTCTAAATGTCCCCTTTCTCAATGTGGAGAACTGCTCTGCAGTAAAGGATACCCCATGGTAGGGTAGGTGGTGTCATCCAGTCTGTTATAGCAAAATAAAAGGAAATTAATGCTGCTTTCACTTAAAATGGTATTAGTGCCTAGCCCTGTTAAAACTTAGCTGCTGATAAAAATTGATTTTTATATTCATTGGTCATTATTGCGGGGCTACCCCCTGACCTTCTAAAGGCGCAATCATCTGACACCCTTGCCCATTTACTTACTTACTTAGTTCTCCTTCTGCAAGCATCCAGTGATAGGTACGGTATTCCAGAACAGCACATAGCATTAAGGAGTGCCATAGACAAGAAGCTATGGACAGAGATCTAGTTGTTATGGGATATTAAGTGATGCGTTCTTATCTCTGCCAAAGATCTTCTAGATGATGCTGGATCACCTACTTCACCTGCTAGCTGTGATTTCCCTGCTGATAAGACGTCCTTTCCTTATCTCTTGGGGGTAGTAAGAAGGTGACTAATGAATGTGCTCTGAGATTAGCAGTGTGTTTTGTCAAAATGAGGCAGCTGTAGGTCTAAGCCTACAATTTGCAGGACAAGAAAGAATATTAATATTTTATCCTTCAGGAATTTCAAGGCACTTTGAGGCTTTTGGTTCTGGCTTCTGCTGCAAGCGTTCTGCACCGGCTCTCAGCCCAAGGAATAGGAGGCTCCTTCTATTACCACTCCTTATTCGTACTGAGGCATATTAGCAGGGATACACAACTAGGTCTGTCTTCTTGAGTTCCCCGTGACATGAGGAATCAGAGATGTCTCAGACAACATTGATAGTTGTACACAACCAAAACACAGTGATGGTAGTACAGAGGGCAGGGTACAAAGATGGGACTCAGAAGATCAGCTCTTTAGTTCCAGCCCCACTGCTAACTAACTGGCTGTGCAGACTTGGCTGAACCATTGACTTCATGGAGTTGTGAGTTTATCTATCTGTAAGATGGGGATTATGATAAAATAAAAGTGTAAAGATAAACAATGCTACGTGAAAGCATTGTGTAAGCTATAAAAATAAAAATACTATGACAAGATAGGTTAGTCACAATTTTTTTTTTCCTTTGAGAACGGTTTCCTACTGGTTTCCTCTGGATCTCACTCATGGGCTCCATGATTCATCATTGATCTTGGCTTAAGCTCCTCTTCTAAATTTTCCTCATAAACACTCTCACTTCTACCATCTCTCTTCCAACCGCAATCCAAGGATGAAAACCCTTAAAGGCAAATCTCTCCTTCAGCAGATGAAAACCCTTTGGTTCTCTCCAGCTTCCATTTCATCCAGGAGGAAGCACCATCCATTCCAGCAAACACTAGCAACAACACACCTAGATATCCATTACATTCCATCCTAAATAGAGGAATGTGGTCTACATTTTAAAAAATGGTCCTGAGTTAGTAGCCAGATGGTTTTACTCTGTACCCTTGTACCAGCCTCTTTGTCATATAGTAGATGCTTTTTCAAGAACCATGACTCTGCTGCCCTTGTATTTGCTGCATTTTTGACAGGTTTGGACAGCAGCTGTATATCCATGTGAAAATCTCACAGATGACGTTGTCTGGCTGGGCAAAAGCCACTCAGGTTCACAAAAGCTTAATGCCAAAAAAGGGCAATGTTCCTCTTTGTAAGAAGGTATCTAGTTTTCTATTACGCTCATGGACACGCACAGCCCAAACTGGCTTGGTTTCAGGTGATCAAGGTTTGGAGAACTGTGCACTCAGTGTTGGTCAGGCCCTGGCTGGAGCTTGGTGAGGATAAAGCCATGACATTTGTTAGTCTGTCCTAGCATTCTGATGATGTCAACCACAAAAGATTTGGGATGTATGCGAATTATTTTACTTTTCTATATATTAATTCATCAAAACTTTTGAACGTACATATTTCTTTTCTAGGCTGCGTTACTCCCTCAGGGTAACAAATGCCCAAACTACCTTTCTAAAATGTGAGTCTGACTGTGTCATTTCCCTTCTTAAAAACTCCAGTGGCTCCTCCTACCTGGGTTGGAGACCAACTTGCAGATTCACCACCAGTCCTTCCCACTTCCTGTAACAGACCACCTATTTTCATATCCCCATGCTTTCTCATGCCTTTTTTCTGTGTCTGAAATGATCGTTTTCACCTTGTCTGATGACATAATCTTACTCATTCTTCAAAGCTCAGATCAAATGTCACCTCAGCCGTGAAGTCCAGTGATTCTTTTCTTTTATTACCACATACTTATGATAATGCAATCGTGCCTCTTTTTCTATACCTCTCTCTCTTCTGTTAAATTTCCCATCAAAGGGGGCACCTGGGTGGCTCAGTCGTTAAGCGTCTGCCTTTGACTCACCTCATGTTCCCAGGGTCCTGGGATCGAGCCCCGCATCGGGCTCCCTGCTCCATGGGAAACCTGCTTCTCCTTCTCCCCACACCCCCTGCTTGTGTTCCCTCTCTCGCTGTGTCTCTCCCTGTCAAATAAATAAATAAAATCTTTAAAAAAAAAATTCCCATCAAGGGCAAGTCACATTCTATTTATCCAGGTGTTTTGAGAGCCTGGGTGAGTGCTTGGCACATAGTAGGTGTTCCAGAAATGTTTAGGAAGAATCAAATATTGACAAACACTGAGTCTTTTACTGGTTCCAATATTATCTTTTTTAAGGTTCAAGAGTTAACTCCTACTTCCTATATATACACAATACAGTCGATGGAGGGGCGCCTGGGTGGCTCAGTTGGTTAAGCGTCTGCCTTCCGCTCGGGTCATGATCCCAGGGTCCTGGGATTGAGCCCCACATCGGGCTCCTGGCTCAGCGGGGAGTCTGCTTCTCCCTCTCCCTCTGCCTCTCCCACTGCTCATGCTCTCTCTCTCTCTGTATCTGTGTGTCTCAAACGAAGAAATAAAAAATCTTTAAAAAAAAAAATGATCAGGGGCGCCTGGGTAACTCAGTTGGTTAAGCGACTGCCTTCGGCTCAGGTCATGATCCTGGAGTCCCGGGATCGAGTCCCGCATCGGGCTTCCTGCTCAGCAGGGAGTCTGCTTCTCCCTCTGACCCTCCTCCCTCTCATGCTCTCTGTCTCTCATTCTCTCTGTCTCAAATAAATAAATAAAATCTTTAAAAAAAAAATACAGTCGATGGATACTTTATGTGACACAATTTTTTCACACTCTGTATTCCTTTAAAGGATTCACAGCACATCCCCTCTCAATTTTTTTTTTCTTTCCAGATGGTTCTAATCTTTCTGATACATTTTCATATACTGCATCCTGTTGATAATTTTAGTTGTTTTCTCTGGAGCTTTGCAGTATTATTTCATTTTTATAAAATGAGGACAGGTTAGACAGCCTGAGCTGAATCCAAGATTCCAAGAGTGGAAGATTTATGGTTTGTACAAGGCTGCAACAATGTTTTCTGCCTTATTACAATATCTTCTTGTCCCTGAAGGCCAAAGGCTCTCTTCAGGGAATGGTTGCAATGTCTCTTGAATCCCCTTATCAAGTTCTAATGATCACTCAGAGCCCAGTGTCCTTTGAGTATAGATGGATTTTTTCCCTAAAGTCATTGCCTTATTCTTGTTCATGTGGAAATGTGCCTCCACCTTTTGACCTCCACTTGGTTTTCCTGACGTTTTTTCACAAGTACATCACAAGAGTTTTCTTTTCCCCATATGAAGAAATTCTCTGTTATCTGCAAACTTGGAGATTTCACTAGATATTCGCTCTTCTACTTCATTAGCTAAACCTTTTTTTTTTTTTAAAGATTTAATTTATTTATTTGACAGAGAGAGACACAGTGAGAGCAGGATCACAAGCAGGGGGAGAGGGAGAGGGAGAAACAGGCTTCCCGCCGAGCAGGGAGCCCGATGCGGGGCTCGATCCCAGGACCCTGGGATCATGACCTGAGCCGAAGGCAGACGCTAATGACTGAGCCACCCAGGCGCCCCATTAGCTAAACTTTTAAATAAGAGTGATCAAGAGTCTAATATCTTGGTGATCCTACTATTAACATTTCATCACAAAATGCTCATTTATTTCAATCCTTTCATTCCTGGATCTATGCCAGTTCTTTAGCTATGAAGAAAAAAGATCTCTTTAATCGTGTATTTTTAGAAAAAAAATCACTTAGCATATAATTTAGTCAAAGGCTTTTTGAAAGTGCAAATAATTGCATCTCCTAATTTTATTTTACCAAGTTCAATTTATTCATTCAGAAACACCACAAGGATCAGGTGGCCGGGCCAAGCTGGATGAAGAGTAGATCTAGCTGCTAGTGGTAGCCAGAAATACATTGATTAGTAGAAAGAAGAGTAAGGACAGGAAAAAGGAAAACAGTGAGGCTAGAGTTTGCAGAGAAGAGAGAATGGGGGTGAGTTTAGCCAGGGGGCCAATAAGGGAGGATAAAGGCGGAGGAAGACAAATGCCCATGAGACCAAGGCTGATGTAAACCAAGAAGCAGCCAAAGGATTGGAAGTAGATATAGGTGATGGGGAGGAGTGTCCTTGGATAGTGGTTATTTTTAAAAGCTGGGATCTCATTTTTTTAAGGGTTTGCATCTTCCTAAAGTACATGAATCCCTAATGTTGACTTCTGAAAGTATAGATTTCCCAGGTATGGTTTCCCCCCACCAATACAGTGCTACTGTATTTTGAATTCACTTCATCCACTGTTCAGTGATTCTATCATTTATTATCCAGTCAACAGACACTTACTGGACACCTGTAATTTTTAGGTCCTTCTGGAAAACAAACAAGACGGAGAGGATAGAGTTCTTCTCTGCCCTTAAGGATATCACAATCTAGCAGAGAGGATAAGACAAATAACCACAAAAGTTGAATATAAGATAGACTAGAATAAATGCTGTAAGAAAGGCAAAAACAAAGTGTTCTGTATGCTGGCATCTCTGTTTAGAAAGTCCTTCCCATCATCTCATTGTCAAAATATGGCTTTCTTTCCAAATCAGCCTGTCTTACGAAGTCTTCTCTGTCTAGTCCCCTCCATAACCTTTTGTTTACACCTTACTTATGGCATGGTGTGTGTTTGGGGAGTTATAAGGATTCTAATTCCTAGTGGTAACATGATGAGTGTTCATCCTAGATTTTTCTGGACAGTTAATTTTATGTAACTGTATTTCTCTTTTCTGAATAGAATAAATTTAATAACTGTATGATTTAATCTTTAGATTTTGTCACTTATTAGACCACGTGTTCTGACCCTGAGCTTTGGTTTGGACAATGTGGTCACTGTAGCTAGAGTCAGAGAGAAAGTGCGTGTTCCCCTAAAATGACTGGCCCACCAGCTATTTATGATTGGCACCCATCCTGATTGATTAGGAAAAGTCTATTCTGCCTGGTCAGAGCCTATGCTATGTAAATTGTTAACTATTTTGCATATTACTCTGATAGGGCATTCATGGAAGTGTAGATTGGGTTCAGAAAAGTAGAAACTTATACACTGGGTCAGGGAAATTTGAAGAGCACTATAATACCATCAGTGGTTTTATACATATTTGCTCAGGTGTCAAATGATTCACTGGTTTGCAAACCCAAAAAATCTTCTTATCAGTGTAGACATTCTTTTGCATTTATGCATCTTGCATCAAGTTATTCAACAAATACATACTTAGTACCAGTGTGTTAGGGACTTGCTAACTGTTGACCCAAATCCACTTCTTATTCTTAGGTATAGCTATATATTTTTCTGCCTACTTTGCAATTAGGTGTGACCATCTGACTAGACTTTAATATGGTATGACTGGGATAGAGAGGCCCCTTGAGTGACCTTGAAAACTATGGGATTAATAAGACAAAGTGGCTGTCATCCTGGGTCGTGAATAACTGTGTGGACCAGTGTGCCCTCCACTTTTATCTCACCAATCCGGCACAGTTAGTGAGCAAAAATTAAATTTCTAAGATATTAAGGCATTATGTGTTTGGATCTATTTATTATTATAGCCTGGCTATATCAATTAGGATAAGCTAGGTTATAATTTTTTTTTAACTCAGTGGTTTAAACCATAAATGTTTGTTTCTTACTCATGCTACTTAATCATTGAGGGTTTTCTGAGAGATATTCTCCCATATTGTTCTTGCTTTGTCACCCTCTCTTGGGGGCCCAGCCACGTGGAACATCCACTGTCTGGATCATGCTGGGCACTCTGAAGGAGAAAAAAGAATCCTGGAAAGTCTTTCATTAGCTATTAAACAAGCAGCCATACAGATACATCACTTCTACCCATAACTCATTGGTCAGACTTGGTCATATGGCCCTAGTCAAGGCCAGAAAGTATAACCATACCATGTGCCTAAAAGCTGGACAGCAGAAGAATTCAGAGAGCATCATTAAAGACCACCACACCAGCCTATCTAAGACATACTACTGTGTGCTAGACACTATGTGAAATGTTGGCATTTAAAGATAAATATATCATGGTCCCAATTTTATAATTTTATAATGCATTGTCTTCTAAACCTGTGGGTTGATACCACCTGTATTTGCTGATTTTCTGTAATATGTTTTAACACAACAGTATGTATATTATCAATTAACTAATTTATTCCTTTATTCCATCAGTAATATTTACTAAGTGTTTTTTACTACATATATCTGTCCTGGGAGCTGTGTGGTTTACAATGATGAAATCAACATCAATCCTACCCACAAAGAACTCAGAGTGTAGAAAATGTGTTTGTTCTCATACCTCCAAGCTACCCCCATAAATATCTCCCTGGCCATTTTCTCAATAAAACTAAGGCTGGGATTTCATTTTGTTGCTTTGCTCTCATCATGTGGAAGTCAAGTGTTAAATTGGAGGAATGTCTAGACTACTGCCCACGGCTCGTGGAGAGATTCCCCTTGTGATCTTCTACCACTTGGTTCCTGGGCCCTTGGCTCATTTTGAGGTCCTGTGAACCATAGTCTACATGTGATATGGGCTTCCACCAATATAGCAGAGAAACACAAGGTAGGGACACAGACTGAAAACAATATACTCTGCTCTAACTCATTCTTTTTCAGATGTCCAGGCCCTACTTACTTTTGGAAACTTTTTTCAACTTACAGGTGAAAAGTAAGAAAATTGTGGTTTTCAAACTGTGTTCTACTGTGCCTGAAGGAAAGAGGAAGGTGCCCCAGAGAGGGAAGGGGCAGCCCAAGCAGGAAGCTGTGGTCATTCTATCTCAACTCCAACCAGAGCAGCTTCACTTTTGATGGTTTTATGTATTGGAAATCTACCTATGATTCTATGATTAGAAAGTTTAATTTCTTTAAAAAGATTAGATGATCTAATAAGTTGCTATTTCAAAACACTGCCAGGAGCCCAAGAGAATGAATAAAATCACCTTCTTCACAAATAACAGGCCATAAAATCTGGAAGGGACTCAGAATCATCCAAATTCTTTGGAGAGAGCAGCTTTGGTCTGTGGCTCCCTCTGCCATCTGGAAAGTGCAGAAGATCTCTTTGAACAGACTTCATCCCCTCGAAGCCACGTTTTCCCCAAAGGAAGCAGTTAGCCCCTTGAGTTGCACACCATAGATGATCAAGGAGTATCTGTTGAACGAACAAAGGAAAGAGTCAGGATTAACCTTCTTTGTCACAGGTAGGAAAAATAAAGCTCAGAGTGGTGAAGGTTTTGGCCCGAAGTCACACTGTAAAAACAAAGGCAAAGTCAGGAGAAAACCCTAGGGCTTTGTACACGGGATTATTTCATGTTGACTCCTAAACAGCAAAAAAAAAAAAATCCAAACTCAGTCTCTCACTTCTTATCCTTTGCTCTGTCTCCATAGCCATCCTAATGATGTAACAAAGGTAGCCGGAGTTCCAACTCAAATGATCAGTGGCCTTGTCTGTCTGCTATTTCTGTGAGTATGGGATGCGAACGAGGTGAGGTGTCTCTCTTTTATCCTCCACGATACACGCTGTGTCTCTCCCCTTCCTACTGCTGCCTCACCAAGGGCAGGATACACTCAGTGGGGGACTGGCCAGCCCCAGTATCTGAGGGAGGTCCTGTACAGAGGATGGGGGGCAGTTGAAGAAGGACAAGTCATACTAGGGTTAGGTTCTTGCTGTTTCTTTTTCCTTTGTGCTTTCTTTTCTTTGCATCACTGATGATGATATTTATGGGATGCCAGTTTCTTTTTTTAATTAAAAGGAGGAAAAATCCAGTCTTGTACAAGAACAAGAGTGATGACTCAACAGGACTGCTCGGTGCCAAATGACTTCCTGTAATCACTTCTCTAACAGTGTTTCTTACAGAAGCAGGCTTTTGGACGCAGGGTGAGACTGCAGCCCCGGCTGCCCACCTGTCCAAGTGGCTCCCTCATAAGGCGGCCCAGGTTGGCTGGTGCATCCGCAGTCATGAACTCTGGCCTGGAGAACCCAACCTCACCAAATCTTGCTGGTCTATGAGCATGGAGAGGGGAATAACGTAGCAGAGATAATGGAATTCTTGCTGACATCTTTCAGGTACTTTAAATAGTAGCCTTTTCTGGCACTGTGACATGTCAGAGGATCATTATTTTTAATGATGTAAATTACCTTGAAACTCACCTGTTTTAACTCCTTCCTATGACAGGTAAGAAAACTGAGACCTAAATCAATTTGGCAAATATTTATTGACCACCTACTGTTTGTAAAGGATGGTGCTCCGCCTCTCTGGACCAAATGACATTTTAAGGTCTCACAACTTATTGGGTGACAGATAGAATTAAAAACTAAATGTCCTCACTCCCTTGCCAGTCTTTTTTCCACCATTCGAATCTAAAGTTTGGGTTATTATCATATCTTGCTGGTCTAGAAATTCTAGACTGGTGTGTGATTGAGTATGAGCATATGTGTGTGTGTGTGTGGGTGGTGTGTTGCGTGTGTGTGTTTCTTTTAACCCTGGGCATGTAGCTAGGAGAGATATAAAGCAATCCAAACTGATAACAGGAAATGCTGGAGGCAGCATGTCAGAGTCAGGAAAACACTCGCTTTGGGATCAAACAGACATAGTTATGAATCCTGGCCCTTCCACTTACTATGTGACCATGGCTCAGTTTCATAATCATTTTGATCCATCCTTTCTTCATATACAAATGTATAGTAAAGTATGTTTCATGTTTACCTTAAAAGAATATATGCAATATACAGAATTAATATATTAGCCATATCTTTTGTTGTCTGATGCTTTAACATCTTGGGGCCTTGCTGACCATGGAAGGATTGTCCCTCCCAGGGTTAGCTAATCCCTAGTACCTTTCATAGGCAAACGAACCAATCCAGAGCCCATAACCCCATCCGCTTCCTTGATTGGGCTCTCACACTCTAGACCACTATTCCTCTGGCCTAATCACTCCAGGGCCAGGTGCCAGATGTGTAGGGACAGCCCCTGTGATCCAGAACCTCTGAAATTATTCAAACTAGTCAATCTTAAACCGGCATACCCTGCCTTGTCCATTCTTTCTCGTGGAAATGACAATTAAGGAAGGCTCTTGCCTAGATTTTCCCCTCCTCCCTCTGCCTCCCCATCTTGATCCTTTCTCTGTGGCCTCTCCCACCATGGCTTCAGCCTTCAACCTCCCCCCACCTTGGGATCTGTGAGTGACAAATGATCTTTTCCATGACAACCATCCAATCTGTTGGCCTCACCATACCTGAATAATAATAAAACCTATATTTGAAAGCATAGTGTACTTGACAAAGCACCTCATGCATAAAGGTTCTCAATAAATTCCTTCATAGAACATAATGTATTAATGACTTTCTACGTGTGAAGTCCCTGGGTGCACAGATATGAATAATACCTAGTTCCCCCTCTCAAGGAACCTAACTGAAAATAAGGACAACAGCAGCCTATCAGAAGTGGGGGGAGGTCATGAGAATCTCTCTATGGCAGATGGAGACGTAGGAGGACAACAGAGGTATTAAATGACCTGCTTTGGAACACATAGCAGGATGGCACAGCGGAGGACTCCAATTCAGGCTCTTCTGACCCTCAGCCCTGGATCTGGTTTTCGGTGGGGTCCATGATTTCTTTGAGTGCACGAGACTGGAGCTGGAGGAGGAGAGCATGCCCAGGTGCCCCTGAAACAGTCATCCTCGGCTTCTTTCAGCTACTCGAGGGCTTTATTCCTGCGGTACTTAAGACAAAATATTCGGTTCTTCTTTGGCCTCTGTTCTATATTCCATATTCATTTATTTT
This sequence comes from Leptonychotes weddellii, assembly GCF_054177405.1. Lineage (NCBI taxonomy): Eukaryota > Metazoa > Chordata > Mammalia > Carnivora > Phocidae > Leptonychotes > Leptonychotes weddellii. The sequence continues at coordinate 107,178,975 of NC_138374.1, forward strand.
CAATAAACATTTTCAGATTCCTTATTTTTCCCCCTAAAGCTTACAAATAATTTTTTCTGTCTTGCCTTTCTTGCTACATTTACATAAAAGCCACACTGAAAAATTTATAGCAGTAATGGAGGTCTTGGGGAAAACAAAATGCTCTGAGAACAAAAGCCACCTTAACCCTTTCCTGAGGAGTGGGGTCAGGCTGGCTGCCCCACGGAGCGGGACTTTACAGGGCAGAGGCCACACTGCAGGTGCTCCCTTTCCCGATGAAGCGTTAACAATGGGCTCAAGTTGGGGATCCTCATGACTTCATTCACGACATTCTTTAGACCACGGAGGATACCACGGAAATAAAAGTGAATTCAACTGCAAAATTTTGAAGCTGCTATATAAATTCTATGAAAGTTTACTGTTTGGAAATACTGAAAGGATGGAATGTAGCTTAGGGCAAAATACAACTTCCTGAGAAGTCTGCATAGCAATATTTTATAAGGATTATAATTCGACCACTTTGAAATACAGTACATATAAAATAAAAGACAAAATCATTCCTCCTTTCATCCAATGAACATTTAACGAGCATCTACTATGTGTGGGTCCCTCAGGATACAGAGAATCTAATGTATTCCTTGCCCACAAGGAGTATGTAGCCTAGTGTTCATTAATAGAAAATCGGTACTAATAAGCCAAATAAGTTAAATTAGTAAAAATAAGTTTTTTTATTTTATAATGTAGCATACACAAGGAAATACTTGAGCACATGAGAATTAATTTCTGAATGCCTGGAAGTAAAAGAGATCTTTAATTTATGGCATGTTCAGTTCAGAAAGGTTTCTAATTTTAGGAGAATTCCCTTTGTGAGTGAGTCCTAGAACATTCAGAGAGAGGCATGATTCAAGCCTTTGTAGCCACTCCGATCAAGCACACGCTGCCTACTATGATGGAATTGGTGCCAAATCCACATTATGAAAACTGGACTCAATTAGGCTTTGCCGGCAACCTTGACATCAGCACCATCCAGGAGTTGAAAGGGACATAGGCAGTCTCTGCCATCTGGTTGCTGCAAGCCTTCCTTTCCTTGAGCAAGCGAGACTGGTAGATGGGATGATTTTGCAAATCTTCTGCAAATAGAGCTTCTAACTCCTTGGTCAAAATGATCACAGCTAACATGAAAAAATATATATTGCCAGTGTTTGGGACTTTCCAGCCCAGTCTTCCATGTTGCGCTCTTTACCTGTTGGCACCCCACCTCCAGAGCTTTGTCTTTGCGTTCTTGTGTATAATCTGACAAATCATCTAACCTCACTAGAGATTCGGAGAGTTCCTCCCATCTAAGGATAGGCTGTGTGCCTAGAGTGTGGTAGGCCTGAATGCTGTTCTTTCTCTTCCTTGTTGAGATACATTCTGATTCTCTCTGGAGGCCTAGGCTGAGGATTGCTTCATCAGCTCCAGGGAGAACAAAGGGGAGGCCAGCTGGGTAGGTGCCAAGGCAACAGGTACATAAAGGGCACTAAAACACTCCTGGAAATGTGACCAGAGGGATAAATGGTATTTAACAGAACACCTTAGCAGAGGGTAGCAGAGGATACGGTTGGAAAGAAGATGACTAAGGCACTGAGGATGATAATGAGCAAGAACCAACAGAGAGGTGACACACAACCTCCAAGAATGGTTTCACTTGAATACAGGATTTATCTCGGGATGCTTGGGTGGCTCAGTCGGTTTAAGTGTCTGCCTTCAGCTCAGGTCGTGATCCCAGGGTCCTGGGATTGAGACCCATGTTGGGCTCCCTGCTCAGCGGGGAGTCTGCTTCTCCCTCTGCCTCTCCCTCTGCTTGTTCTCTCTCTCTCTCAATCGGTCAAATAAAGAAATAAATAAACAAGTAAATAAGTAAATAAATAAATAATCTTTAAAAAAAAAATACAGGACTTTTCTCTTCCTTGCTGGGTTACGCAAGTTTGGAACCAGAGATCAGTTGCTCCGACGACGGAAGCGAGGTTGAGTGATGCTGTCTTTGGTTCCACTCCTCCATCCTCCCCAGCAGAGCATTCAGATTCTCCTCTGTGTAAATGTTGAACAAATATTTAAAAGTATTAGTCCCCACGTTTCAATCTATTCCTGGCCATAGGTTGAATGCTTGGGGCAAGTTAGTATTTCTATGTTTTCAATCTATTCCTGGCCATAGGTTGAATGCTTGGGGCAAGTTAGTATTTCTATGTCTTCAAATCACATGTGTTTGACCTTCATAATAATAATAATAGTGATAGTATAATAAAATTAGTAATAGTATTTGTGGTGGTGGCGACAGTGGTTACTATGATTTGCTGACCTCTTCCTTTGCCTTATATGGGGGACTTGGAGTGAGAATTCCGGGTTTGAAATGCCTGGTTTTATGCCTCAACTCTGTTATATAGACTTGGTCAAATTAGTTAACCTCTACTTCTGTCTCCTCATTTTTAAAGTGCAGGTAATAGTAGTACATGACTTCACAGGGTTGATGAAAGGATTAAATGAGGTAGCACATGCAGAGTCTTTAGAGTGTTCCTGACATGTAATATGACTACATTACTTTATTTGTTATTACGATTTTATATATTCCTCATAATAACCTTGATAGGGAGGTATTACTCCCATTACACAGTTAGGAAACGAAAGTTCGTGGAAATTAAACAATTGGTTTAAGACCAAATTACTGCTCAGTGCCATAGCTGGGATTCAAACCCAGGTCTCGCTGGTACTGCAGCTTCTCTGACACGACGTCTGTCAGTGCTGCGTAGTCCTTGAATGCAGCGGCACCGGGGTTGAACTGACTGAATTCAAATAACAGCTCCACCTCTTCTGGCTGTGTGACCCTCGGTGAGTTCCTTCACCTCTCTGTGCCTTTGTCATCTCACGTCTAAGATAAGGATCACAGTAATCCCCATCTCAGATGGTTAAATAGTGAATATATATAAAGTACCTCGCACAGCACCTCACACACAGTAAGTACTCAAGCTTTGTTATTTTCACTACTGTCACCAAAGCCATTTTATAAATTGGGAGCGTTTGTGTACAGGGTACTAACTCCAGTGTTTTTCTTTACCTTGTATCTTGTAAATAAACACATTCACATTAGTCAACTTTTGTTGAGAGCACATAAAACCTGGGTTTTGGATATTCTCTGCTACCGTATCTTTCTCCCTCTCAGAATGTGTTCAGACTTTCTTCCGCTTTGTGTGTTGTGACCTACTGCTCCTCCTGTCCATTTTGCCAAGCTACAGTGACCTCTGTTTCTTGGGGTTATGGGATGAGTTGTGTCTTCCCCCATAAATTCACATATTGAAGTTCTAAACCCCAGTACCTTAGGATGTGACTCTATTTGAAGACAGGGCCTTTAACAGGGTGATCAAATTAAAATGAGGTGATTGGGGAGGCCCTAATCCAATATGAATGGTGCCCTTATAAGAAGAGGGAGATGTTGGAGGTACTCATGCACAGAGGGATGACCAGGTGAGGTCAAAGCAGTGAGAGGTCAGCCATCTGCAAGCCAAGGAGAGAAGCCTTAGAGGAAACCCACTCTGCTAGTACCTTGATCTTGAACTTCCAGCCTCCAGAACTGCAAGAAAATGAATTTTGGTTGTTTAACCCAACTGGTCATTGGTTTGTTGTCATGGCAGCCCTAACAAATGAATATTCTTGCCTTCACATACTTGCTCCCACATACCTACAACCTCGTGTGCCCCGTGTTAGCCATTCGACCCCACTTAATCTCAGTCTCATTCAGACCATATTCCAATACTCCTCCTCCACCTCCCCACCTTGCTTGGTCCCAGGACCCACAGCAGATGGACCTTCTTCCTTCCTCCCAGCCTCTCTGGGGTGGAGACTTAGGTGTTGGGCATCATTTCCTGATTCTTCTTTCCATAGTTGTAATACAAGAATGGATTGATACTGAAGAGAATTATGGTCTTACTGTCATATGGAATTAAAATAAAAACAATACTGTTAGGAAGTCTAACAGACTTCTGATTTTACCCAGGGTGATTGTTCTGATGTTTGGATGAAAAAAAGAAAATAGCAAATTTTTCTCTACCCTCATGTCACCTCCAATTTATTTTATGGCTTCCTGGCACTGCTGCAATCCTGAGCACACATGTATTTTGCTTGTTTATCAGTAAAGATTTAATAAGATGACTCCCTGCAGTTTCATGGTTTCCCAGCTCTGGCATACTTGACCTGCTTCCTTGACCTTCTTCCTACCTTAGCCACATAGTCTGGGTTGACCTGCAAGCTTCTGCACCTCCAAACCTCCTGCCTCCTGCCTCCAACTTCAGTTCTCCTTTCTAGTTTGCTTCCAAGTTGTAGCTCCCCTGCTTGGTGGCAAAGTCCGGCACGATAGGCACCACCTCTGCTAGTCATTCATCACAAGATTCTGCTTTTCCATCCACCAATTTCCATTCTGTTCTGTAGAAACTTTGAATCAGTTTAGTGCCATTGTAGGGTGCGGAGGTAGGAGAGGAAAGCAAGAGCTTTGGAGTTTGAGGGATTGAGATTTGAATGTTGGTTCCACCTTCTGGACTATGATCTTGGGCAATGTATGAGTTTCTTGTGGCTGCTGTAACAAATTATGATAATCTTAGTGGGTTAAAACAACAGAAATTGATTCTCTCTCAATTCTGGAGGCTAAAAGTTTGAAATCAATGTGTTGGCAGAACCTCACCTCTGATGGGCTCTGTGGGGGGATCCATCCCTTGTCTCCTCCAACTTCTGGTGGCTGCCTAGCTTTCCTTAGCTTGTGGCCTCATCACTCCAATCCTTGATTCTGTGGTCACATTACCTCTTCCTCTTCTTTGCATGTTTCCTCCTCTGTATATCTGTCTTATAAGGATACATGAGATTGATCACATTTAAGGCCCACTGGGATAATCCTGAATAAGCTTATCCTCTCAAGATCCTTATCATAATCTCATCTTTTACCATGTAAGATAATACTGACTCTTTTTCCATATGAGGTAATGTTCACAGAGTCTGAGGTTTAGGACATGGACACATCTCCTAGGAGCCACACTGGATTCACTTCAAGCAAGTTATAGTGCCTCAATTTTCTCATATACAGAACAGGAATAATAATAGCTACTTCACAGACTCAAAGTGAAGAGTGAATAAAAGGGGTTCAGCAAATGGTAGTCAGCAAAAACCTGTATCCCAAGAGCCCCACACACTGCTGGGTATAAACTGTATAACCCCCAACTGTCCCAGCGCCAGTCCAGCTGTATTTCAAGAAGTCCCTCTCAGTCCTAGACCACCCAGCGAGAGGCTGTGCCCAAGAGAATGGCCTCCAGGAACCAATGGCAACTCTAGGCTCATTTTCCCAGTGCCCAGGGATGGATTTAGTTTTCTAGTTAGTCTAGGAGCAATTGCAACATCTCTTTTATCTAATTAACCCAGTCTTATCTAATTGACCTTTAGTCTTAGTTACTGTCTCATCTTTCGGTGTCTGTAGTAGGTTTTTTACCAGGTCTGGTCTCCGGCCAGTCTATTTCCCTGAGACAGGAGTCTGCTTCTCTGTGGTCTCCACCCTGCCCTGCAGGGACTTGCACTCAGCCTCTTCCCTGCCTCACCTGCCTCCTCCCTCTACACCTGAGCCATTCTCCAACTTGTCTGTTCCCTTTGTACTTGAACCATTGTCGGCCTCACCTGTTCAGTCTCTACACCTGAGCCATTCCTTGCCTCATTCCCTCGCACTAAAGCCACGACACATGCCCCCTTGGTGACACCATTCTCTTTCATCACTATCCCTCGGCATATGTAATTTATTTCCCCGGAATGTACTCTCTGCCTTGTCTGTCTGTTTACTCCTTTATTTCCTTGAAAATTATTATTTCCTACAGGAAGTCTTCTCATATTGGGGTCGATGTTCCTTCTCTAAGCCTCCATCATGGCTTTGATACTATATCATGCTTGGTTTTTTTAAGCATGACTATCTTTCCTAGGAAGTGGTGAGCTTCTTGAGGCTGAGTGTCTTTTTATACCATTGGCCTCTAGCACAGTGCCTCAAGATATTAACTACTCAAAGAAGGACTATTGAATGGTTCTTATTTCAAGAACTATCATCTTCCTAAAGTCATGATGCTCTATTCTTTGAATTAGATCCTCTTTAACAGACAATGAAACTCAACTGGACTTTAAAGTATTAATTGAAATTGTTTTAGATCTCCGGATCCTCTCAAAGACCATCTCTGCCTCTGTAGTCAATTGTTGTTTTTAGCCCATCCTGGGCCAATCGAAACAGGTTCCCAAATCTATCCTCCTCCTTGGTGGAGGCTCTCAAGACATGCTGAAGTGGGTCTGTGATGCGTTTGACAAATAAAAACCTTTAGGAGATGAAATTCACTAATCTAGCTGAATGCACTCAGCTGGGAATGAACTTATTCACTGTGCTTTCTAGATCCAGAAGTGGGTCTTATTTCTATTGTTATTACTTGCAATAACATATTGCTTTGTAGTTTGCAAAAGTGCTTTTTCATATATTATGGTAAGCCTCATGTTAACCCTTATAGGTAGGTGTTAGTATTATTTTCTCTCTTTCTCTCCCTCTTTTCTAGAAAAGTATCATGGTGAAAGATAATGGTACTAGAGTTAGGCTTAGGTTGGGATCTCATCTCTGTTGATTATTAGTTGTATGTCTTTGGAAAAATCAGTTAACCTCCTTGAGCCTCAGGATTTTTAAGCAGCAGGATATTTTAACCATTCCAAATTGAAACTGCCATTTGATTCCACCATTTAAACATCAGAGATATTTCAATCTTGCTGTAAAATTGAAATGGAAAAGAAATAATGCTAATGAAAATGGGAAAAAATTACAAATGATTAAATTGTGCAATATGGAACATTGATCAAGGAATTAAATTGGCTTAATGGAGTTCGCTGGAAAAATACTTTCTCCACAAAAATGCATTGATGTTAGCATAATTCTGATTAAAATATTTGTATCTGAAATGTACTTGGGGGTCAAAATGGGGTTGAAATGGTGAGCACAAATAGCCCGGTCCCTGATGACCATAATAGTAACTGTAATACTCTTATTGAGCACTATTTCAAGGGCTTTGCATGCCATATCAGTGAATTATCCTAAAAATCCAGGGGGTAGGTCTGTCATGTGGCTCCATTTTATAGAAATGGAACAAGGTCTGGCACATATGACTCCATGATCACCATCATCATTATCTCTTTGCCTCCATGCTGACATTTGATGGTTTCTCAATACCACCAGGATAAAATCCAACCTCTTTGTCAGGGCCGGGAAGGCCCTGCCTCATTGGTTCCCTAAACTTTATCATTTTTTCCACTACTTTCCATGCTTATTCATACTTATTTCTTATAGCTCCTGTGCACAACAAGCATATTTCTGCCTTGTGCCCTTGCTAGTCCTATTTAAGAAATGTCCTTTACCTAGATAGATACACAGTTCCCTCCATTCATTACTCCTGGGCCACCTGCCATGGAGGGTTGTTTTGACAACCTTGTCTCCAGTAATCACCCTGACCTTGTCGTTCTCTACTTACTCTGCTTTTTCCCCCTTTGTGGAACATGTGTGAAACTATATTTCTATAATTTTTGTTTGTTGTCTGTCTCCTGTGTGAGAATATTCTGTTGACCCTTGAACAACATGGGTTTGAACTGTGTGGCTCCATTTACATGTGGATTTTTTTTAAATAAATACACACAGTACTATAAGTGTATATTCTCTTTCTTACAATTTTCTTAATAATATTTCTTTTCTCTGACTACTTTATTGTAAGAATATACATGTAATACATATAACATACAAAATGTGTTAATCAACCTTTTATGGTATTGGTAAGGCTTCCAGTCAACAGAAGGCTATTAGTAGTTCAGTTTTTTAGGAGTCAAAAGTCATATGTGGATTTTTGACTGTGGGAGGGCTGGGGGTGGGTAGGCTCCCCTAACCCCCATGTGGTTCAAGGGCCAACTACAATTGCCACGAGGACAGGGATTATCTCTATTTTGTTCATTATTTTATCCTGAGTGTCTAGGACAGTGTCTGCTGCATAGTACGTTCACAATAAATAATATCAGTATAAATGAAGAGGTAAGTGAATGTAGGTCTTTGTATACCATCACCTGTTTCTAAGTGCCTGATCTTTGCTTTTTATTCAAGTGACTTGTCCAGAGAGCCCAAAGTAAGAGGTTTCTGAAGGGCATATACCAGAAATCAAGTCTGCCTGATCCCTCATCTTTACCCTTTAAGTGGCACTGTCCAGGCTTTCTGCTCTCTATGAAGAGGCTCTTTGCTCAAATCTTGTCCATACAGTGGTCATTCTTCTTCTCTTCTTTCCTTTTGCTCCAACCTGCCACCCTGGGAATGACAGTGTGTACTGAGAAAACACGGAGTCACTTCTGTGGAAGTCCTGTTCTAGGCGGGGGTCATTGTGTTTTATTTACTTAGAGAATTTTTTTTAAAGATTCTATTTATTTATTTGACAGAGAGAGAGAGAAAGAGAAAGAGAGAGAGCACAAGCAAGGGGAGCAGCAGAGGGAGAGGGAGAAGTAGGCTCCCCGCTGAGCAATGAGCTCGTTGCAGGGCTGGATCCCAGGACCCTGGGATCATGACCTGAGCTGAAGGCAGCCGCTTAACTGACTGAGCCACCCAGGCACCCCTTTACTTAATGAATTTTTATGTATGGATTATGGACATAATTTCTGGGGTCTGCAGAACATGTAAAGAGCCTGTGTCTCAGGAAGCAATGCTGAGGAAGCAGCAGGTAAGGGCTGGCTTCCCAGCGGGCCTGTCTGTGGCATCGGTCCACGCGCTAGCTGTGTTTGCTGCTTTACAGATTGCCGATCTCATTCCTATTGACAGACGTTGCACGCCTCAGGGATAGAGTATGTTCTGTCTCCCAGGCGGAAATTGATCTCAATTGAATGACCAGGAAGTTGGATTTACATTGCTTGCAAAAACAGCCACCTTTTCTCTTTGGATTAAAAAAAAAAAAAAAAAGGAGATAATGAACAGGATATGTCGATGTTCAGGGAGAGGGATGAAGGCAAGTGAGAAGGAAAAAAAGAATCAAATATTGATTAAAATCAAAGAAAAATATTGAAAATGAACAAAGACCCTTTATTCTTCTGAGTAGGGTAAAAAATCAGAATTTTTTTTAAAGAAATGGGTGCTAGCCTTGAGTTGGAGGAAAAGAGGCATGGTGGAATTGGAAAACAGCCTAGAGATCTTTACTTCAGGTTTTTGAAATATTTATTTGTGTAAGTGAAATCCTAATGGAGAGAACAGAGAAGAGGAACAAAGCAAAGATCCCTTAAATCAATACAAGAAATGGAGTCCAGGCCCTGAATAAGATTTTGGCTTTTAGGTTTTCTAGTGTCGATCAGCATCTTTAAAAAGGTCTCTAACCTAGTCCAGAAGCTGTATTTAAAACACGAACGGGTGCCAGATTGATCGTCTCCCCATTCATGGAACAAATCGCAGCCTCTCAATTACCCACTAATACTTTTGTATCACAAACCAGCCACTGGGTGGGGCAAAGTGCAGAAAAACTGAAATCAAAGGAAAAGAAGGGGAAGTCTAAGGCAGTCCAGATGGCAAGAGTGGCTATGAGGGAGTGACACCGGAGTAAACTCATGGGTATGAGAAAAGAAGGCAGTTGTAGACATGGATACAAATCAAGGGAAGGAACCTGAAAGAAATAAGGTGGCAGGAAGGGAAGATGGGGAGGAGAGGTGTGGGTGGTCCAGCTGAACTGATTAAATACCATCCTGCACATCTAGATTTCTTTTGATCTTTTAAAGCTTTTAAAAATAAACAATTGAATGAATGTAATCGGTTGTTTTATTTGGGCAGAGCTTCTTTTAATAGGTTCTAAGGATATCACGCATATCTTCTATGCATGGTGTTGTTCATTTTTAAAAGCTGAGCCAACATGTGACCCTTATCTCAACTTAAAATATATATTATTTATATTAAGTGTCTCCTCTTTAAATTAAGTTTTGAGCATCAGTGGGGGTAACTGCTATATATTTCAGTGACTTAATATAAGAAGATTATGTTTTTTAAGTTTTTATTTAAATCCTAATTAGTTAACATACAGTATAATATTAGTTTCAGGTGATTCAACACTTACATACCACACCCAGTGCTCATTACAAGTGCACTCCTTGAACCCCATCACCTCTTCAACCCATCCCCCTGCCCACTTCCCCTCTGGTAACCATCAATTTGTTCTCCATAGTGAAGAGTCTGTTTCTTGATTTTCCTCTCTTTTTTCCCCATGTTCATTTGTTTTGTTTCTTAAATTCCACATATGAGTGATATCATATGGTGTTTGTCTTTCTCTGACTGACTTGTTTCACTTAGCATAATACCCTCTAGCTCCATCCATGTCATTGTAAATGGCAAGATTTCATTCTTTTTTTATGGCCAAGTAATATTCCTGTGTGTGTGTGTGTGTGTGTATCTCACATCAAGATTATTTTTTAAAAGTAATATTTTATTATGTTGAGTCCCAGATCTGCATGACTCATTTTGTTTGTTTGTTTTTACTATTCCACACTGCCTAATATCTTCTTTTTTTAAAATTTAAATTCAATTAGCCAACTTATAGTATATCATTAGTTTCAGAGGCAGAGTTCAGTAATTCATCAGTTGCATGTAATATCCAGTGCTCCTCACATCAAGTGCCTCCTTCATGCCCATCACCCAATTACCCCGTCCTCCCCCCCACCTCCCCCCCAGCAATCCTCAGTTTGTTTCCTATAGTTAAGAGTATCTTATGGTTTTTCTCCCTCTCCAATGTCTTCCCATTCAGTTTTCCCTCCCTTCCCCTATGGTTTCTTATATTCCACATATGAGTGAAATCATATGATAATTGTCTTTCTCTGATTGACTTATTTCTCTCAGCATAATACCCTCTAGTTCCATCCATGTCAATGTAAATGGTAAGTATTCATCCATTGTGTGTGTATACACATATACACACCACATCTTTATCCATTCATCTGTCAATAGACATCTGGCCTCTTTCCATACTTCGGCTATTTTGGACATTGCTGCTATGAACATTGGGGTGCAGGTGCCCCTTCAGATCACTACATTTGTATCTTTAGGGTAAATACAATTGCTGGGTCATAGAGTAGTTCTATTTTTAATTTTTTGAGGAACCTCCACACTGTTTTCCAAAGTGGCTGCACCAGCTTGCATTCCCACCAACAGTGTAAGAGGTTCCCTTTTCTCCACATCCTTGCCAACATTAGTTGTTTCCCGACTTGTTAATTTTAGCTGTTCTGACTGGTGTGGATGTGGTGCCTCATTGTGGTTTTGATTTGTATTTCCCTGATGCCGAGTGACATTGAACACTTTTTCATGTGTCTGTTGGCCATTTGGATGTCTTTTTTGGAGAAATGTCTGTTCATGTCTTCTACCCATTTCTTGACTGGATTATTTGTTTTTTGGGTGTGGAGTTTGATAAGTTCTTTATCCAAGATATTTGGATACTAGCCTTTTATCTGATATGTCATTTGCAAATATCTTCTCTCATTTGGTAGGTTGCCTTTTAGTTTTGTTGACTGTTTCCTTTGCTGTGCAGAAGCTTTTTATCTTGATGAAGTCCCAATAGTTCATTTTTACTTTTGTTTCCCTTGTCTTTGGAGACATGTCTAGCAAGAAGTTGCTGCCTGATATCTTCTGATACCTGCCATCAAGATCATGTATGCTGAGATACAAGGTCCAGGACATTTCCTAAAATGTTTAACAGCTCAGAGAAAATAATTGCTATATGCCTCCATTTTAGGAGGGTTTTATTCATGTCACCATGTCAGTTTTAAAGGGAAAAAAGTGAGAAAATCATAGCTTTCAACTTGGGTTCTCTGTGGTTGTGAATGTGTGGCAGGAAAGGTAATGTTACATCTGCTTTGAGGCTTACCTTGGGCATGTCAACATTGTGTTTGCCCCCTCAATGAGAAAGGAGCCATTGGACTTTATTTAGATCCTGTAACTAGTACCCCTCTTCCTACTCCAGGGCATAGTTATTTAGGCCACAGGTAGACTCTGACCCAAGGGCAGCCAATCTCCAGCATAATGAAAGGCCTCTTGCATTGCTTGGCAAAGAGAGGTGCTGGGCCAAGGAGGTTCACTTCCTCTAGAATTCAAATTGAGAAATATGGGGTTCAACAGAGTTGTAGTTACAAGGGTCAGGTGGAACCTAAACTATGATGAAACAAAAACAATAAATATGGGGAAGTCATGAGGTAAGCAAAAGTATAAAGAGTTGCATAAAAAATGAACAAGTTAGTAGGAGGAAAAAGAAGCAAATGCACAGAAGAAAAAGACATGACATAGTGGTTATGTGACCCTTGAACAAGAAAGAGAGCAATTGAGTCCAAGAACCACATTGCTTCTGATAGAATGACAGAACCAGCTTCAGATCTAGCCCACACATATAAATATAACCAGCACAAATCCCTTGTTTATTATCTTAAGGTGTTTTTGTGAATTTCTGTCCCATACCCTCCCCCCAAAAACCATACACATTAAAAAACCTCACCATCAACAAAAATTACAAAAGCTAACCCAAATAAAACAGAGGTGATATGGGCAAAAGTTATAAGTTGTTGTTACCTCCTGTCAAGTAGGAAATTTAGGCCTTAAATTTCAAGCATGTTTTGTGATAAGGAAACTGATTTCCAGGGCTGTGGATCCCATTGTGATTCACCAAATAACGATCAGTTTGGACCAGTTAGCATCCAGGCAGGAAAGCAGAAACCAGTCCAGGTTTTTCTAACAAAGAGAATTTAATTCAGAGACTTTGTTACAAAATTTTTGGAAGAATTTAAGAAGCAAAAAGAGTGAGAAATTACCTAAAGATGAGTAATTGTGGGGAACTCTCACTACTCCTTGAGCTGGAGGAAGAGAATGGAAGATGGTGTTATCTAGAGCTCAACATGCTGGTCATTGAGGCTGCTGGAGCATGCTCTGCTTCTGCTGCTGTGGTTAGAACATCTGGTGCCACTTTGCAGGCTCCCTAAAGAATGGACATCACCCCAACTTATATTAACTTAAGAATCTATATGTATGTTGAACTTGCCCTCCACGACATGCTTTTCAATGGAACAATCAGCACCTGGTACCCTGATACGCAAACATGGTCTGAGTAGTTCAGAAAAGGCACCAAAGTTCCTTGTGTCAGATCTTCTCTAAGGATTAAAGCATTCCAATAATTCTGTGACCAATTGCCTGTATTGAATTCCTACTGTTTTAAATATCTAAACTGGCTTCTGTTTTCCTGGCTGGATACTGACTTATACTGACTATGGTTCAGCAGAAAGACGCAACTGGAGATTCACTGTCCTTGAGAGAAACAGTCTTCCCACTATCATAAAGGATGAAGATAAATGTGGACTTACAGATTATTAACCTCAGTGGAGAAGACCTCTCTTTTGTAATAAAATCTTCATTGGAAGACCCTTAATTTATGTTTGGTGATGAATACATCTTCTTCCTTAAGCTATATCCTCATAAGTGTCGACTAATAAAACAGACATAAATAGAGTAGATACTATGCACATCATCCATAAACTTTATTCAGGACCCACTGAGGAACAAAACAGGTCAGCTAACTAACGTGATGCCATGGATGTCACACTACGGAGGCTGCAGGTTTGTTGCTATAGACACCGTTGCTGGGATTGTTCTATCTGAACCTAGGAGCCCCTCCTCCTTCTCCCCCCCACTCTCCATCTACAAATGCTTCTGCTGGAGACACTGACAGAAATTGGCAAATAGTAGATTCTGCCTTCCAGTCTCTCCCACTTCCTCATACTGACAGAGTCTAACTGAAAGCCAGCTGGGAAAGAAATCTTGGAAATGTAGTTTACAGTTTTACTTCCTACTCCTGTGTTATAAAGGAACTCAAAGATGGGCAAAAATAGAGATGAAAGCCAACAAATAATTGACTCAAGAGATAAAGCAAAAAAAATTCTTTGTAGTTACAAGACATTGAACCTTGTGAATATTTAGCTTTTCATTTCAACAGTCCACAACATAATCCTTGTGTCGCTTACCCAGTCACACACCCTCATGGGAATCAGGGCAAAACCCATGCCCAGCTCTGGGGGTAGACTCTAATGAGTCTAAGGCTGGTTCTGGGATCAGTTTTCCTAGTGATTAGGTCTATGGCTATGTATGTGAGCCACTTCTGGTCAATGGTACTACATGAAAAAGTGCTGGAGGAGGTTTTTTTCTAGTTCTTTGAGAGAGATGAGAAGCCAGTCTCTCTTTTGCCAGACATGGTCAAGAAAACAAATAGCCATGCTTGCTACTCTGTAAGTATGGGAGGAACTGGAATTAAAGTTGCCAGTGTAGGTGGCCAAACAGAGATCTGGAAAGAAACAGAGTCCTTCAGGAAATCAGTGGGCTACAAAATCCATCAATCTTGAGGTCCCCACTTTTCCCCTACACCACTACCCCTAATCCGTTTTCTTATTGCTTAAACTAATTCAAGTTGTTGGATTTTTTGTAGCTTGCAGACACAAATATATTCAAGGATATTTTCATAATAATGTCACTTTTTTGCTTTCTGATAAACTTGTGTGGGGGGGGCGGAGATCAAGGGGTAGAATTATATCTAGAACATTAAGAAGTGTATGTAACACCAGGACACCCACATAACTATGATCCATTATGTCTACTGCAGTGGTTAAAGAAAAAGGTATTGTCCATATATTAAGACATTAAGAGAAGATGCAAAACCAATGTTCTCTGAGAGAACATTTAACCAAGATGGACAGATTTATGGCATAGTTTTCTTTGAGCTTCTTTGCAATATGGGAGATGGATTCTTCCATCTAGAGGATGTACCAAGGGCAAAACTGACAAAAATGACATGGAGGCAGGTTTTAGTGTATTAAAAAGTGAAATTATAGTTTCAGGGCTGTCCAAAATGAACAGGGCTTCTTGAAGACGAGGAAATGAATCCCTTGTCATTGGAAATGTTTAAGCAGAGATTGAATGACCACTCTGTGAGTGTTAGAGAGGGCATCATATTGTGGGAAGAGGCTAAAGAAGATGGCACCTGAGGTCTTTCCAACTGTAAGATGGAATGATTTAACTCCAGTTGTACTCACGATAGAGCCCGTGGGAAGGCACTTCACCCAATCAGTCTCCCTAATGATGAATCACCATCAGACAGCTCAGCTTTACTATCTCTAGTTTAGACTCTATGGTCTACTTCAGAAACAATTATTTTGGGGGAAAGAAAGTTAAACCCACTGACTAAAATAAGATTTTTAGATTTTCCATGGGCTTCCCTTTTCAGCATCTATAATCTATCCCAGGAGTGTGGCTGAAAGTTGGCACCAAAACACACCACAAACGTTAGAGGATATCTGCAAAGCCTAGGCAAACTATTGTCCACACAGTTCGTATGGGGGAGGCATGCCTGGAAGTCAGCACAAGTGCAACAATTAAAATATCACAAGATGAGCCATAGACCCCAGTAGGTAGAGCTCCTTTGTCTAATGACCTTTTTCGTAGAGTGATAACAAATACAATAGGCTGGCCTCATAAATCATACCTCCAGAAAACATCCATAGGGCAGACTGTGACACTGTTTGCATATTCAAATGTCACCCTGTTCGTAAGAGGAAAGACAAAACACTTTTTTTTCTCTCAAAAATGTCAGCATAGCTGGATTAGAAAAGATAATTCGGAAGTACTTCTAGACAATAATTACCTCTGGCACCCATCTGCAGTGTACTTAATGAATGGAAAGAGGAATTTTTTTGATTTTTAAAAATTATGATTATTACAGTAATTAATCAGCTGCTCAGTGACAGCTTCCTTGAGGGGGAAAAAGTGCCTCAAAGGCCATCTTGCTTCTGTAGGGTACCTTGTTGATTTCACATCACATATGCAAAACATATCCTATTATTATTAGCACCAAAAATGCTTGTGGAAGTAGAATTAGCCTAAATTTCCTAAAGAGTCAGGAAACTCTCACATTTTACAAGTGAAAGAAAAAAAAATTCCTAATCCCAAATGCTAGTTGGAAAAAAAAATGTTTCCGACTTGCTCAGCTGTGGTTGTTAAACCAATCTCTTACTCTTAATTACATGCAAAAGGTTCCTGGTTCTAATTATGGACCTTGGGGAAATAGCCCATCTCCCCAAACCAATAATGCCTCATGTTAACTTCAGCTCTTTTGTGTTTAATATCCTACTGCTGGATTTCAGCTTCCCTAGATGATCTGTAAATTTGGCTTTTTCCACTTCATTTTTCACAGTGCTGCTCAGAGCGGGGGCTAGGAGATCTCACTCTCCCCAGTGATTCTTTTATAACATTTCCTGCTACTCGAGTAAAAAATTCTCTAACCTAAGATATCTACATCACAGGCAAATTCTTTCCTGAAATTCTTTTCTCTACTGTGCTCCTACTTTTCCTTCCTCTGCCCACATCCTTCCAGTTACTACATCAAAGGCCCCTGGAATACAGCATTCTGTAATCAGATGTAATCAGCATCTGCAGAGGACTTCTCTCTGCACAGGTGTGGAGGTGGAGGATGGTTCTAGAGGTCAGCAGGCCAGGTGCCTTCTCCTATTTGGACCTCATGGAACATCCTGATGACCAAGCAGAGCAGAAGGCAGCAGGGGCTGGCTAGGCACTTAGAAGCAGAGACTGTTAGTACTCAGGGGCATTCGAGAATGTTTAGTCCAAACCCTCCATTTTTTCAGATGATGAGGCTGAGCTATAGAAAGGAAAACAAAGGAACCTGTTTACACCACAGATGTAGTTAATAACCATGTCAGTGGGTCTACAGACACCACGGCTAGTGCTTGGGGATTATTGTCTACACCCTAGGCTCATCTCAGTGCCACAGTCAGCATCTCCAGCTGAGAAAAGGTAAACTAACGTGACCTAGGAGTTCACAACTCTGGCCCTGGATCTTCTTCTCATCTTTTCTGTTAAAGAATATTTGGACTTCATACATCTGAGTTCTTTCAACAGTGAAATGGGAATTATAATACTCACTATTCAGTGTTACTGTGAAAGGGAGAAAAAGGGAAAGGGGAGGGGACCTAAAGTGAAAGGGTCTTTGAAGAGTAAAAAATGGAAAGTAATTATTTGCCATACATTTTGCAAGTACATCAGATCAGACCACCTCTAACATTTTGGAGAATGTTCTTGGGTAAATCTCATCCAAAGCTTTTAGCAAAAAGTACTTTGAAAATATTAAAACGAGGAAGAAATCCTGTGGCATAGGGATGTGTGTCTACTTTCTAAAAAGGAAGTTGGGTTGTAACAATTTTGTGCTTCATATGGAGCTCATGTTTACTATTTTCCAAGGAGCAGGTGTCCAACTCAGTACATTTTAGTGAAATGAGTGAATGTTTTCTTTTTGCATTACCCATCCAAATCCTACCCATGCCTCAAAGTTCATCTCAAGATTCACGCCATGACTTCAGACCTCAGTGATTTTTCCCTTCTTTTAGTTGATGCCCACCATGCCTCGAGTCAGTGCTCTGCAACCTACCGCAGGCTTTTGTTTATAGACAATGTTCTATTGCAATCTACTTCTTCGATGTGTGTTCACATTAGCATTTGCAGGAAACTGTGAGTTCCATAAGGACAGAGGCTGTGTGTTATAATTCTCTTATAGACCCATAACACCTTGCACAGAGCTCATTTGCAAGCAGAATTGGTAATGCTGCAATTCATTGTCTGTTCATTATACTATGGTCTTCTGTAAAACAGGTCATAGTTTCATGTATGAAACTATCCATACATGAAATCTATTGGTTATAATTTGTGTTAAACATTTGTTTGCCAACTCTTAGGTAGATTGATGGCAGTTCACTGCTAAGAGATTTCTGTTCTTCTGGGCAGCGAATGTCTCTGAGTCCCAGGTGAAATCACATATTAAACAGAGCCAAGAAATCTCTCTGAGCTGAGACTCAAGGTTAGTTAGCAAATGAGAAATGGTTAAGTAGAGGTTAGCAAACTGATGAACCTTCTGTGGAGAGACCAGTTTATTTCTAGAGAAGGTGGGAGCAAGATTCTAAGAACTAAATATAGACTATTTCTTCTTTGAGTGATTAAGAGTATTTAGTGTGAAAATTTAGCTGGGATGGGTGATAGAGGCATGATTTAAGTAAATAAATACATAAAGAGTGAATAAAATTCCAGAAATAACAAAAGGAAAGATTGAATTTTTTAAAAAAGTTTGCATCACAAAATATGCCATAAGCAAACTGTTAGCTTGGGCAAAAATATTCAAGACAGATAACACAGACAAAGAGCTAATATGCCCAATAAATAAATAATTTTTAAAATTGAAGAGAAAAGAACCACTTGATGAAGAAATGTAAAAAAGGCACACAAAGACAATTCACACAAAAGATCCTCAGATAATGAAAAAATGTTCAAGCTTACTTATAGTAGGTGATATACACATTAAAACAACTCTGAGATGCTACTACTCACCAGGCAAGACTAGCAAAAATTAAAAAAAAAAAAAAAAGGACCACACATTCTGCTAGTGGAGCTACACTCTCATTTTCTTTGGGGAAAAATTTGTCAATATCTAACAAAACTACATATGCACTTGCTTTTTGGCCAACAAACCCATGGCTAGGAATTAACCTCTATTAATAGGAAAATACACCCACAGACAGCTATTCATTGTAGCAGCTTGCGATTACAAATATTGAAAATGACCCAAGTGTCCATTCATAGAACAACGGTTGTATAAACTAGCTTACACCCGCACAAGGAAGAGCTACACGGCTGGAACAAAAAATGAGGACGATCTCTATAAAGTGATATGAAATGATTTCCAAGACCTGCTGGTAAGTGAAAAAGTAAAGTGTAAAAGAGTATGTATGGTATGCTACATTTCTGTATGAAAGAAGAGGATATAGGTAAATGCACATGTATCTACTCATTCATACAAAAGAAATAAAGGAAGGATAATTCACAAAATAAGGAAATTGGTTACCTCTAGAAGGAGAGGCAATGAGAAATGGGTGAAAAGAAGGGGAAGGTTTTTAAAAAAGTGGGAATGGGCTTATAGGACTGAGGCAGGAGTTTACTTCTCTGAGCATAACTTCTGGCTCTTAAAATCATACTAATGTTTCACCCACCCTTCAAATGTCACCAAAATAAACAAACCAACAAGGGTGGGGATGAGGGACCAAAATAGAATACAAAAATGACAAATTAACTTCATTTTATAAAGTCTACAGCTAACGAATAACACAGTTGCACTGGAGAGGGTAGAGAAGAAAGAACTCACTTTGGTGAACAGTATCTTGACTGTATACCACAAGACTATCTGCAAAAAGAACTGTGCACAAATGCTGGATTTCACCAGTCGAATTGTTTCTCACTGGAATATGGGTTAACAATTCTAAACTAACTTTAGGAGCACACCAGAATCCATGACATCAGTAAACATACCATATAAATGAGAGCCAGCTTTCTTGCCACTGGGGAAAGAAGTTACAAACAAAGGGGGAAGATGAAAATAAACCCTGTGGAAATGAATTGAAATCAGTTATCAGTATAAATCCATGGTTTGTATGTGTAAATATATATACACACTACATACACATACATACATAAACAAGTGTACATACGTACATACTCATACATATACCAACCCGCATCCACATGCACATGACACAAACACACAGATCAATATAGATGTGTGTGTATGTGGGTTAGCATACATACATGTATTTCTTACTCTGTCCACTAGAGTTCTAGAAGCAAAGACACCCCAGTTGCAATGAGCACACCTAGGGTCCAGATCTTTTCTAAGCAGCATTCTCTGAGAAAGTTTGATACTAGATCAGGGGCAGGACAAAAAAAAAAAAAAAAAAATCTGAGCTTGGAGCATTTGGGGATGCCACAAAGTAAGATGTGCTCAAACAAAAGGAGTGGACTTTTCACAAAAGACAGTGGAACCAGCTAGAAAGATCCCCTAATGGTCAAAGTGGGAAATATTTGAGTATGAAAATAAATAATGACAGTATTGGATTTTAACCAATAGAATAAAATCAATACCCATAAGTCATATTGACATAAGTATTTGAATAGATAAAGAGATGGGGGAAAGAGATAGCTTGTCCTTACACAAAAAAATCAATGAATAAACATAGAAGGAAATAGGAAAAAAGAAAAAAAAACATTAGGCCAACACCAAAGTAATAATTGTTGCAAACAAGATCCACTGGTGGATGCTAAAAATAATGGGAGAAAATTCGAGGGGAAATAAGATCTGTGTGCAGCCTCCATGTATCTCCTACAGATGTTTGGTAATCACAAAAGGGAAAAAAAGTCCCGTTACAGAGGAAAAAAAATCTAGCAGGATTTAATATCACCTTAACCAGGTGATTAAGATTAATATCACCATTTACAAGGCCTGTCAACAAAATGAGGCCCTTGAGAAGAACACAGCATCATTTCTGTCATATTCCTGCCAATACCACTGGGAAATTTTGTGTCAGACCTATAGTGTAGTTAATATTATTGCACCAGGATTAACTTTCTGGAGTTAATAATTGTACTGCGATTATATAAGAAGTTAGGAATAGGGGAAGCTGGGTGAAGGGTGTATGGAAATTAGCTGTATTATTTTGCAAATTTTACATAAGTCTAAATTTAGTTCAAAACAAAAAGATAAAAAAAATACATGTAATCAGTGCCTACATTTAGACATTCAATCTACTCCAGTCTGGCCTCCAGCCTCATATTCACCAAATTAGCTCTTACTCCGTTCTTGTACTTTCATAGTACCATTTGCTTGACTTGTTCCAAGATTTTATTTATTTATTTATTTTAGAAAGAGACAGAGAAAAAGAGAGGGAGAGATCACGAGTGGGGGAGGGGGGGCGGAGCAGAGGGAGAGGGACAAACAGACTCCACACTGAGAATGGAGCCCGAGGCAGGGCTTGATCTCACAATCTAGCGATCATGACCTGAGCTGAAATCAAGAGTTGGTGGCTTAACTGATTGAGCCACCCAGGCACTCCCATTTGCTTGACTTTTGTGATGTAACACCTCCTTACAAATTCATTTTCCTCTATACAGACATTAAGTGTTAGAATTCCTTAACATTTGGTTATTTTTTTTCTTATCTCACTCTAAACCTTTTTTCTTAAGAAATCTAATCTGAAGTTTTCATTACCATGCAACTCTATAAGATTCATGATTTTTGTATCACAGCCCAAGTTTTGTTTTGTTTTGTTTTAATTTGGGCTCCATATTTTATTTACATCTACTTGAGGTTTGAATTTCTTAAAGGCCCTTCAAACTTAGTATGTTAAGAACTAAGTTTATCTAGCACTCCCCTCCGATGATGTCTTAAAATATATCCACAAATTATTTGACACACCTTTCAAAAGTAGGACCTAATTCTACCTTAAGTGTGGGTTGGACTTAGCAACTCACTTAAATAGAAATGATGAAGAGAAATGATGGTGTGTGACTTTAGAGACCAGGTCATAAAAAACACCTGAGTTTCCTACTTTCTGTCTCTTTCTTGGATTACTCATGCTGGAGAAGTCAGCTATAATGTCCCCCATGGAGAAGCCCATGTGGTAAGAAAGTGAGGCCTCCAGCCAACAGCCACATGAGAAACTTTGGAAATAGATTTTCCAGCCCCAGGCGAACCTTCAGATGAATGCAATTCTGACCACCATCTTGATTGCAACATCCTGAGCCAAAGTCACACAACCTTTTCCAAATTCTTGATCCTCAGAAAATAATAAATATTTATTATCTTAAGCCACTGAGTTTGGGACAATCTATTATGAAATAATACAGAGATAGTACACTCCCTCTCCCCACACAATAAACAACTAGGTCATATTCTAGTGCTTCTTTTGGTGCTTCATTTTACTCACTATCTATCCCTTAAATAGTCAGAAAAAGAGGTGTCACTCCTGTCTACTAGCTTTCTCTTACTCATTTCCCCATTTGAAATCCATTATTAAGACTTATTGATTGAAGCTCCTGAATATCTCTCAGATGTGTCCACTTTTCTCTCATCTTCACTGCTTCCACACTTGTCTAAACTACCATTATTTTTTGCCTGTATGGCCTTGTAATTGCTTGACTCTGGCACCCATCTGATACACTCTTCACACTGCTGTCAGGATGATCTTTTCAAAAACACTCACTAATCACCAGTTCTAAGCTAGAAGCCCTGGCGTGGATCCCCAGACAGCCAGAACTCTCCTAAAGGCAGGAACAACAAAGAAAATGCAGTGATAGGACCATGTCTTCTCCTAAGCTCTCCAACTTGAACAATGTCAAAGGCCACCATTTGAGGATTGGGAGAGTGGCCTTTGATCAACTTATTATTGCTGATTTGGAGTTGTGTATGTAGTTAAAAAAAAAATTCATACTCTCGAATTGTTTTTAAATGCAACACATGCTCATGTTTTAAAAATTTGGAAAACATGCACAGTTTTTAAAGAGCAGGAAAATCATCTTTAATTCTACCATCCTGAAATTTGCCTTATTTCTTTCAAACTTTCCCCCCAATGCTTTTAAAACCTTATTAAGATGTTCTGTATATTAATGTAATTTTCTATCCCATTTTTGTGCTTAAGGTTATAAGATTCTTTCCATATCATTAAAAACTCTATGTAAATATCATTTTAATAGCTGCTTAACATTCTATGATACCAGAAATTTCATTTTGAAATTTGTCTTCTTGCCCAATATTAAAATAAATTATTTCACTTTTTGGGGGTGGGGGGAGGTAGTTTTGGGGGTCTGCTTCCATGGCTTGATGACACTTGGAGGTTGCTGTTTAAATATTTAACAAAATTGCATTTCTCTAGCTATGGCCTCAATCCAAATGGTAGCAGCGAATCTGCTTGGTGATTCCAGCACTTTCTAACAATATTTACTCCTTGAGGCTTCTAAAGCTAATGCACTCTTGGTTTTCTAGTGGATAAGCCGATGCCTCTAGGATGTGACTCAGGTCAGACACTTTGAGAGAAGGGAAGAGGGGAAAAGTCAAGAAGCCCCAGAGAAAGCTCTGCTGAAGTCTGCAAACACGCACGTGGCCCTCAGAAAACCCAAACCTAGCTGCGTATCTTTTCATTACAATGCGCAGTGATTAGCAATCCATAATTTATGGCTCTAATTAATTCTTCCCTTTCTCATGGAGAGAGACTCACCCCAGCATGCCACTCTGACGAAGCTCGCACACACTGCTCCACTCAAGTCCTGGATTTCCTTGCCGGAAAGTCATTTTGCAAAACCCATTAAAGCTGGCAAAAGATCCAGAAAGGCATCCCTCCCCCATTCTGCTTTATTTCATGAAGATATAGACTAACAGAAAAAAAAAAATCTGATTGTGTCATTTCACGGAGGTTACATCTCCTTTAAGAGGACCCATTTGGGCCTCTAGCTGCAGCCAAGGCACGTTCACAAAGAGCAGACGTTCTACTAAGGCTGTGAGGCTGGTTCCCAGGAGGAAGAAGAAAGGGTGGCAGAAAATCAAGTGGCTCTCCAGAGCACATCTCTGCATATTACACACCTTTTCAGACATCACTTGGTTACCCCCCAGCCAAGCCACTCTCTCTTGGAGCCTGCTGACCCCATCCAAGCATATCCAAATCCTTGAGAGCTTCAACAAAGGTCTTTCCATAATCTGACCGTAGCCCTGCATAATGAGAGAGTGGACATCACCCACGGACTAGTGCTGGGCTCAGCAGTCTGCTAACCTGTAGTCCGCCTTTTTGTATGATTTTAATTTAAATTTAGTTCACGTTTATTGAGAATTCACTATATACCAGGGATTTATTAATTCATTCGATGCTCATGACAACTCACTCAGGTAGGGACCACCCTCATTAACTAGCGCAGACATTCCTGACAGCAGAGCCTCTGTTTTGTTTTCTACTCTATTTCCATCTAGAACTTGCTTGGCATACAATAGGCACTCAATCAATATTTGTTGGGTGAATACTCATTTTTTGCACATGAGAAACCCGAGACACGGAGCTAGTAAGTAGCAAAGTAAAATTCAATCCCCTGCATTCTGGTTCCAGAGCTAACGTTAAGTATTACTCTGTGGTGTGTCCTTGACTTCTGCAGAAGTTTGATTTGATTTCCTTTTTAGCAGAGGATAAATCTATTAAATGTTCTCAAAATATTTTTGAGTTCAAGGTGCAATGTAGATACCAGGTGTTAATTACCACCAGCATGGAATTGGGACATAAGGCAGGTGTAGCTGGCCATCGGTGACAGCATTGCCACTATTATTATTAAAATGATCATGGCCTGCCTGCAGACGAGACATCTATTTCTCTCCATCTTGAGCCACTCTCGAATGTTCTAAGTCCCTTACTTATGACAAGCCATGTCAACCTTCAGATGCTTTCACCGACAGGCCAAAGAAAATGACCCATTTCTGCAACCACAAGGACAGATGCCCTTTTCTACCACATCACCTTTGTTCCTTTGCCCTCTCAAGTTGGATTTAATTTCATTTCTTTCTGATCTGCAGATTGATGAAAATCTTTCATCTTCTCCAAGGCTGCCTGAGCCCCAGACTGTGGCTAGGGTGGGCCACGTGAGAGCAGAGCCTGCAGCCACAGCTGAGAGAGGTGTTATTTACATATTTATTAGAAATTCTGTCCTACTGGCAAGAGACGCTCACTTCTGACTTCAATTCTGATAAGTAAACAACCCCATTGGCAAGGAAGAGGGGGAAAACAAACCAGAGTAGTTTGCACAAGATAATACAGTACAGCAGAAAAATACCCGTAATGCAAAACCATTTGCAGTGCAAAGCAAGAGAGAGAAAAAAATCCATCTCCAAAGCCTAGCTTAGGTTAAATACTCTAAAAGAAATAATTACAAAGTAATTCAATTATATTTGGTATCAGTTGCCTCACAGGCCAGTGGAATGACAATTAATCCCAGGGTGTCCTTTTTTTTTTTTTTTTTTTTTTTTTAATACTTTGTGGTTTGTTCAGAATTGCCCTCCAGCAGTTAACCACACTCTGCAGTCTTCTGGTTGATTGTGTCTCTCTCTTCTTCCTCATTCATTCCGGCCTGATAATGCCCCACACCAGGGAGCCGTTCTGCCAAGTTCAACCTTCTCTGACCCCACTCTCCTCCTAACATTTTGCTTAGGTGTCCTCCTGCTTCCCCTTAATTATATTGTATTATGAGGATTGCAACCATGGGAAAGTTTAGTGTCCTATGGCTTTCTCCTAACATTCAAAATTAAGCCAACATCATCATCCCTGTGACAACACAGCAAATTAAATCCTTCTCAGCATCACATGTCTAGCTATTCCCAGAAAAAAAATTACATTTTAGGAACATTAAAATGGACTGACTTTAATCCACAATGGCAAAGGAAGGAAGAGATATGACTTAAATCCTGCCTGATGTTCCGACCTGAACTTACTCTGCAGATAAAATCATATGGAATTCTCTGCGTTTCTGTAGCTTTTTTCAGTCAGGGATTGCAAGGTACTTTACACACAGTAATAAGTTCCACAACCTTTCTTTGATGCTGCTCCCTGGCTCCAGGAAGGGTTCATGCATCAGAAATCAGCAATGATGGACGGAAAGGGACTGGCCCAGGCAACCTCCCCAGCTGGCAGTGGTGGAGAAATGAGAGCTCAGGCATCTGGATTGCCGCATTCAACACTGATCGTCAGAAAAATCGCTGTACTTCTAAACCGCAAATGTACTTCTAGAAATAAAAATAAAAATTACAGTGAGACCAGGATTGTGGATTTGTTCTGCCGGGGAGGAGAAAATCTTTTCCTCTACTCTCTTAGATTAACCAACTGGGGCCCAGCAGATTAGACTAACAAAAGACAGATTAATAAGAAAAAAAACCAAACAAACAGAAGTTTGTTAACCTGCGTATGTATGGGAGAAACCCAGTGATGAGTAAATTCAAGGGTTGGTTAGAACTTGGAGCTCACATAGCATGTTCAAAATAGTGCATTTGTGGAGAAGTGACAAGCAAAAAGAAAAAGGGGTTTAGGCTTTTAGAGTGGCAAACTGGAAAGGGAAACATCCAGGGAGAAACTAAGGAAGATAGAGGTTGTTTTAGTAAGAATTGTTATGTAGATGTCTATCATGCCTTCTCTGGGCTGAGAAGAGTTTAGAATTGTCTCCAGTGATTAAGAATCATCCTGTCCTTCCTGGTAGAGTTTTTCCTGTGTCTGCTTTTTTTCTCAATTGCTCTCATCTCAGAAGAATCCTTTGGCCAGAGTGCCATATTTTGGAGTGGCATACACTGAACTCCAGTTCTTCAGTGATCCAGCTGACTGAAGGGCATGTGAACCCAATGTCTTAGAGTGAAAATAATTTCTGTTAATAAACACACCTGTATTCTTTCACAGTGGTTTTTATGACCATGGAAAAGATCTGCGCCAACAGTGTGATAGTGCCAAAATCTTGAGTTACAAACCAAATGAGGGGGTTGTCCAACAGTAATTGCTGCAGTTAATTCAGTGCCTGTTATAGGGAAGATGCTACACTAAAAACTTTATATCCACTGATTAATTTAATATTCCCCACACCACTATACAGACATTAATCTCATTTTCTATACAGCTAACTAAGGCTCAGAGAGTTCAGGTAACTTTCCCAAGTTCACACAGTCAATAAGTGGTAGAGCTGGGATCCTAATCTATGTAATTTGGCCCCAGAATTCAGGCTCACTGTTCTCTGACAGTGAAAATAAAATATACATCTGGAAGTATGTGGATGCAAAAGAGGAGTGGGTTCAGGTGGGAAAGTGGGATGGGAAGTCTTTCTTAATCAGACACAGAATGGTTCTAGTTCTTGGAAGAAGTCTTTGCTGGACCTTCAAGCTCCCTCCCTCCTAACAGAAGACAGCCAGTGTCTTGCATTATTTAAGAGTATGGCCACTAAACTGGACTGTTCAAGTCTGCATTCCTGGTCTGCCACTTTCTAGTTGGGTGATCTTGACTTCTATGTGCCTCTGTCTCATCTGTAAAATTCAGGTAATGGTTACTGTCTCAAAAGACTGTGCTGAGGATTGAGATGATGCATGTAACCCACTTAGAACAGTGGTTAGTACTCAGTATATTTTAGCTAATATGATTCAAAATTTACGAAGGTAGGTTCATCTACTGGTCAACTTATCTTCTTTTATGTTCCCCAGACTTAGAGCCTGGGGGTGATGGTAGTGCATGATAGGTACAAATTATAAGGCTTCATCCCTTCCTGGTGACCCTAAATAAGTTTAATCAAATCTACCCTCAGACTATATCTTCTGGTTCTTAAATACCCTTCCAGCTAGCTTCCTTACGTGTTAACTCCTGTAATGGAGAACTAAACCTTCCATCGTACAACTGAGAAATATATTTAAGAGGCAAACTCTTGTGATTGAAAGACATCCATTCACTCATGAGTGCTGGTGAGCAGAGACAGGCCACTTTCTTTTCTCATGAAGTTTTCTGTCTAATGGCAGACAGACTAATAAGTGAAAACACAAATAAGGGCAAAATTGCAATTGTCATGAATACTACAAAATAAAATTCCAGAAGATGAGATAAATGCCATTCCTGGCCCAAAGAGCAGCATATGCAGAATGTTTGGGAGGAAATATGGCAAAAAAGTGGGAGATGACCAGTGTGGGGAGAATGCACGTGGAGGGGGGATGGATTTGGAAAAGATGAGACACTGTAGATATATGTAGAGGCCAGGCCATAAAAATTCTGATCCTTTTCCTGTGAGCAGTGGGAACTACTGGAAAGGCTGAAGCAAGGATGACCAATCAGATTTTGTTTTTAAGAGATCATTCTTCCTCTTTTAATCCAGTTTCCATCATCCCAATAACCATGTAAATAGCCAGTTAAAAACAGTAACATCTTGGGGCACCTGGGTGACTCAGATGGTTAAGCGTCTGCCTTGGGCTCAGGTCATGACCCCAGGATCCTTGGATCAAGCCCTGCATCGGGCTCCCTGCTCTGCAGGGAGTCTGCTTCTCCCTCTCCCTCTGCCTCCTCCCCCTGCTTGTGCGCACTCTCTCTCTCTCCCCCTCTGTCAAATAAATAAATTTTAAAAAATCTTAAAAACAACAACAAAAACAGTACCATCTCCCAGTACCTAAGGTTCTTTTGCAAATTCCTTTGTTTGTTTGTATAGTTCATAGCATACTTGCATATTTTCCTATAGGAAAAGTGTTATGATAGGATTCCAGGGTCCCAGGCCAACCTGTAATAGTTTATTTAAATATATATACATATACATATTAGGTCCCATAATTTACCAGTAATTGTATTAACTATCTATATCATTATATAATAAATTACCCCTAAAGTTGGTAGATTAAGACAAGCATTTATTATTTCATAGTTCCCATGGGTCAGGAATCTGGACACAGCTTAGCTCAAGGTCTCTGGTAAAATAGTAGTCAAGGCAGCAGCTGGGCTGTAGTCTCATCTGTGAGCTTGACCAGAGAGGCATCTGTTTCCAAGCTCACTCACATGGTTGCTGGCAAGATTCAGTTTCTCATGGGTAGTTGCACTGAGCACCTCAGCTCCTTAATGGCCCTTGGCTGGAGGCCTCCCTCAGTTCTTTGCCGTGGAGTGGGTCTCTCCATAATGTAGCTCACAACATGGCAGCTACCTTCAATCAGAGTGAATAAGTGAGAAGAGCCACAGAGAAAGTACAGGCAAGAGGAAGTCACAGTTTGTTATAAGCTAATCTGGAAAGTGGCATCTCATCAATTTTTCTATATTCAATTTTTCTTAAGGCAGGCTAGGTCCAGCCCATACACAGAGGAGGGGATTACACAAAGACATGAATAGCAGGAGGCAGGGATCATTGCAAGACATTTTAGGAGTGACCTACCACCTTCTTCTCTTTTTCTGTCTCTCCTCCCTAGATGTCTATCTATGTATGTACATCTACGTATCTATCTGCATACCTATCTATTTCTTTCTAGATATATATCTATATAGAGAGCTATAGATATATTTGTTTTCAGTAGAACTTTTTTTTTAAACAAATGGTTCTGCAGAAGCCCATTGTGCAAAGCAGACCCAGGTGTCGCTCCAGCTGTAGGGCCGGAGAAGTGGACATGGAAGCCTGGTCTGCAGGGCTCTGCAGACCCAGTCTGAAAATCCCTAAATATTTGAACCACCAGTACTCCCTAGGGAATAAGAAAAGATTAGGACATCTTATCACAAAACAAAGAGAGCACTTGTGCCATATTCTTTGGAGCTCAGAGTTGGTCCAAATTATAACTTTGACGAAGGTAACATTAATTTAGACATTGTCTTGGTGCTATTTTTTTCTCTTCAATTCCTACTGCTCTGGCTCTAGACAAGCTCTGTGTTCCTGATACTTTAACACAGTATTAACTAGTATTACCCTTCAGTTCTACTTGGTTGTATTTCATGTATTTTAAAGCTCTAATGTCATGGGTGTACATGTTTAGGGTTGTTATATCTTCTTGAAAATTGTTTCCTTTGTTATTATGTGATGTCTCTCTTTATTCCTGATAATATTCCTTTTCTTGAAGTCTATTTTGTTTGATATCAAAATAGTTATTTCAGATTTCTTTTGGGCTAATATTTGCATGGTATATTTTCTCTTTTATTATAAATTTATATTATATTGATAATGATCCTGCATGTATATTTATATTTACATTTATATTTAAAGTTGGGTTCTTGAGAAAAGGATCTAGTTGGGCCTTGCTTTTTTATCTAATCTAACAGTCTTTTTTTAACTGGTGCATTCAAGCATTCATATTTAATGTGATTATTAATATGGTTGGATTAAAATCTACCATCTTATTAGCTGTTTTTCATTTCTTCCATCTGTTCTTTATTTCTTTTTTCTTCTCTATCTGCCTTCTCTTGGGGTAATTGAACATTTTTATGATTCCATTTTATTTACTCAATTGACTTATTATTTATATCACTTTTAAAATGGTTTTAATGGTTGCCATAGGGCTTACAAAGTACAACTTTAATTGCATGAACGTTTTTTTGGTAGAGATTTGTCATGGCCCTTAAGACAGATGGAAAACCACTGAGCTTTACTACAGATTGATGGGACTTATATTTATTGAATGCCTATCATATGCCAGGTATTATTCTAAACATTTTACATGCTTAACTAATTTATTGCTCCAAACATCAAAAAAGTTGCATCCAATTGATCCCCATTTTACAGAAAAAGAAATTGAAGCACAGAAAATTGAAGTCATTTTCCCATGGTCACAAAACTAGTTGGTCTCCAGAGCTTATGCCTAAAAGCATTATGTTGTACTTCTTTGGGCTAGACAAGGACTCTGCAACTTAGAATTTGGGGACCCAAACCCTCAATTTACAAGACATCTTTTGAGAGCTTCTTCCTCAAATATACTAAAGACAGTTGACCTCTCCTCTCCTGTCCTCTCCTGTCCTCTCCTTAGAGAAGAAATTGGTGCTTAGCTTACATTTTTATGTGTTGAATTTTGTAAATCAGTATTTTTAAGTCATTAGTATCATAAAAATGATTGCATTTTTAATCACTTAATTTTAAAACTGAGAGTTTACTTGGATATCATCCAATGTTCTCATTTTGCTGATAGAGGCAATAGGACCCCAAGAAATTATATTTCTTGCCCAAAGTCATAGAACTAATAATTAGTAACAGAGTCAGAGCTTGAACCTATTATGGAGCCCCCCTCCCCAGAGTTCTGCTGTATCCCTCCTTTGTGCTCCTATACTTTATAAGCATAGTTCTTATCAATGAACATGTCACACAGTGGTCTATTTGTTCTTTTATATATTTTCATCCTCTATTAAATGGTAGCTTTCATTTTTATTTGACTTAGTGTCCTGAGCAACTGTCATAGAGCAGAACACATCATAACATTTTTTTTAAAGTCTATTGAATGAAGAGTCTTTCTATTTTGGTTCAAGCCTAGAACTCTGGTCTCACTGTCATTTTGCCCCGTGAAAGACAAGGAGCCATCCACAGTCTTCCAGCCTCCAGGAGGGTGACACACAATCTCAGCATGAGACTTTCAACTCCTCTGCCACAGCAATTAGAGCTATTTCAGCAGCAGCAGAAGCATATCAGGACCCAGTGGCATTCATTCCTGAATCATCTATAGGATGCAAACCAGGATAACTCTTATACTTTGATTATGTTCAAAGACTCCTAGAGGACCAACATGCCATGTAAGACCCTTCATTATTTTGCTCCTATCTATCCCCCCAGCCAAATCCCCAGCCATTCAGTCTTCCCCATGGAATGCTTTGACGATGTTTGCCTGGTTAACTTCTCCTAAGACTCCACACTCTATTTTTGTATAAACTCCTTGCCAGTAATCAGCTTGTCTTACTAATTGTGGTGACTCTGGTACTGATCTGACCTACAGAAATATTTGTTGATATTCAAAAGGTGGCATAATATGGTGGTTTGGGGGTTCACTATTTACTGCCTATGTGACTTGTGGTAAAGTAACTTACCCCTCTAAGCCTCATTTTCCCCATCTTTAAAAAGGTGAAAAGTAATAACTTCATAGGGTTGTCATGAGGATGAATGTAGACAACCAAAGGAAGCATTTTGAAAGGGCCAGCTACACATATATTTAGTATTTAGCTTTTATCATCTCACTGTTATTACATCATTATAGTTACGATTATTAATCACAATATTAAACAAATTCGAGTGTGGAAGAAGACTTACAATGACGTTTCATTCTATATTTCTAAATGTATAGTTTCAAACAATGTCACATCAGAGACCAGTTCACTTGATAAGCCTAAAGCTCTTTAGGCCACCAGGGCCAGAGACACGTGAAAATCAGGAATTTTATTTTTGAACCAAGGACCAGAAGGAAA
The DNA here is from genome assembly GCF_054177405.1 of Leptonychotes weddellii. NCBI lineage: Eukaryota > Metazoa > Chordata > Mammalia > Carnivora > Phocidae > Leptonychotes > Leptonychotes weddellii. The sequence continues at coordinate 107,210,835 of NC_138374.1, forward strand.
ATTTGATGATTTTTTGTGCCTGTCTTGGGTGTGGAGAAAGCACAGTTCAGTCACAAATTGTGTTTTGTAAAAGAAAAAAAGAAAATCTTTGTAAAGTAAGATGGAGAAATGTTTGTAGCTCAAGAACCAGGAGGTCCCAATTACTGGGTCTCTGTAAAGGGAGTCAGAAGTATCGAGGGCTGATGGAAAACAAACTCTCAGAGGCTGCTTCCAAAACCTGCTCAGACAGAAGAGAATTCTCACAAGAAGCGGATGGTATTTACATCCTGGGATCTCCAGGAAGCCAGAGGGCCAGTTCCAGGAGTCGAATGTTCATGGAAACAGGTGTGGAGAGAGGAAACCTTGGGAGACTGCCTCTCCTTGTTTTTCTGTTGCTTTGCTGCACCTCCCAGAGAGGCTTAGCATATGACTCAAGACACATTGGTTTCCTGTGTGTTCCTACTCAGTGGTTGAAGACTTCTGGAAGGGATAGACAAATAAACACTTTGAACAATGAGAAATATAAAATGAAAGTAAAACAATGCCTGAGCTGACTTCATACCAGGTGAAGCACAGATCCCTGTGGAGTATGTGGGGCCACACAAAAGCTGTAGCGGGGAGAAGCCTCTTCAAAGACTGTGTCTGATCACTGGGCTTCATGTGGATTGTCCAGAGCCCTGAGCTTCTCCAACACTGCCACTTCCTCACCATTTCTCTGTTCCCTAGAGCTCTCCCAGAGAGAGAGTGAGAGAGAGAGAGATCCTGCCGAAAGGCTTGGTGCATTAGAGGGTATAGGGGAGGGTGGATGAAAAGTGAGGTGGAATCTCTTGGCGGGAAACGAATTTTAAATTTCTTGGTGAATCTCAATTACACAGGCTTTCCCTGAGGCCTCTTACTTCAGAGAATCAAACCTCTGCTGTCATTTCTAACAGAGTGGAAGTTCTTAGTCAGTCAGTCTACCTCATTTTAGGAAAGCATTTGTCCCCAGGAATGTTTAACTAAAAGATATGATGACAAGAGCCCCCTGGGAAAAGCACACCCTCTCATAACCTTTCAACTACAGAATAAGCATTTTCCAGACATACTGAAGCAAATTTTCCTAACTCCACAATTTAGCATCAGCCCTCAGTAGGTGTTCAATAAATAACTATTGACTGAATGGGTGGCCTTGATGATCTTTTGCATGTGGGGTAGCTTTCAAGGATTGAAAAGCAGTAAAGATTAATAAAAGGAAACTTCTAGCCAATATGGTGGACTAAGCAGAAATGGGAAACTTCCCATCCTGCTCCAAATACACAGAAATGCTGAATAAGATAGAGCACAAATTTTCCTTTAGAGTACATAGCTGAAATTGAAATCAAGAAGGGGAAAAAAAAAATCACAAAGTTCTAGAAATGAACAAGGAAACTCAAAGCCAGAGTGATAGAATGACATATGCTTGTGGGGATAAATGAACCAAATATTCACCTAAGAGTGGATGGGGGGTGGTATCACAGCGAAGTAGAACCGAGCTGTGGTACAACAATCATGGGTGCTATGAGGGGGAAATTCAGAGTTAAAACACTGCAGTCCTCATTTTGTTCAGTAACATGATGGAGATACTGATTAGTCTTAGGTTTGGCTCTTTGTGCATTAAAACTCTAAAGGTAAATACAGGGAAAAAAAGGCAGGGGATAGGAAATGGAATGTTTAATCTCAAAACCAATGGAGGGGGAGAAAGAATATAAGGAAAATGCAGCCAGTCCAACAAGAAAAACCTAGCAAATAGAGAACGTCAAACAAGACGATATATAGGTATACATATATCAGAAATTACTGTAGGGGTGCCTGGGTGGCTCAGTCAGTTAAGTGTCTGCCTTTGGCTCAGGTCATGATCCCAGGATCTTAGGATTGAGCCCCGTATCGGGCTCTCTGCCCCTCAGGGAGTCTGCTTCTCCCTTTCCCTCTGCCTCTCCCCTGGTCATGCTCTCTCTCTCCCTCAAATAAATAAATAAAATCCTTAAAAAAATCTTTAGAAAAAGACTATAAATCAGAATGAATTAAAGTTGATCCTTGAACAACACAAGTTTGAACTGCATGGGCCCACTTATATGTGCACTTTTTATGGTACAGCGCTGTAAATGTATTTTCTCTGCTTTATGATTTTCTTAATAACATTTTATTTTCTCTAGCTTATTTTATTGTACAAATACAGTTTATGATACATATAACATACAACATATGTGTTAACTGACTATTTATGTAATTAGTAAGCCAGTTGGTCAGCAGTAGGCTATTAGTAGTAAGTTTTTGGGGAGTCAAAAGATTTTTAACTGTGCAGGGGATCATGCCCCTATATTCTCCTTATATTCACTATGAAGAGGCAGATTGGAAATTAGAAATAAAATTTCTGCTATATGCAGGAATTCCTAAAATATAATGACATACAAAAACTTAAAAGTCAGAAAAAGATATGCCAGGCAAATACTAATCAAAAGAAATAATAATGATAGATGCATTAGTTGGTGGGAAGTATGGGGTTTGGAAAAATATGGGAGAAATCCTCACTATAAGGAGAGAAGAATTGGTGGCTGTTGCTATGCTCCATTGACTGCTCTGAAAAAAGAACAAAAAGCTAAGAGTGACTAATTAGCAATTAAAAGCTAAGAGTAAAAGCTAGAGAGCCTCCCTGGTGGTATACCAGGAGGCTCTCATCTCCTACAGCAGGATGGCAGAGAAATTTAAGAACCACGCCCAGTACTTAATTGTAAGAGTAGCCAAACTCTAAAGAGGTTTAAATTCCTGGGGCGCCTGGGGTGGCTCAGTTGTTAAGCGTCTGCCTTTGGCTCAGGTCATGATCCCAGGGTCCTGGGATGGGGCTCCCTGCTCAGCGGGAAGCCTGCTTCTCCCTCTCCCACTCCCCCTGCTTGTGTTCCTGCTCTTGCTGTCTCTCTCTCTCTGCCAAATAAATAAATAAAATCTTTTAAAAGAAATAATAAAGAGGTTTAAATTCCTAACCCAGGTAAGTCTGCTATGCCAAGGTCAGGGCTCTAGTTGGGACGTAAGACATGGAGCATCTGAAAATCTTGAATCCCCAGACATGCCTGAACATGACAAGCCTTCAGAAGTGGTCCTTCTCTACAAAGAGCCAGTATTCCCCCTTGCTTGAAGATGAAACAGAGAACATATGTAGCCTCTTCCTGTCCCCAGATTCTACCCCCATCTCCCCTCCAGGTTATTAGACCAATAACTAAGATTAAATAAATCAAAACCTAACTTGGCCATACTAGGTTCTGATATACTTGAGCCTACTAAGAAGGAAAAAGAAACTAACCCCCAAAGGAACTTCAGGACCTAGTAGCACAGAAGCTAGGAAGGTATACTTAGAACTGCATTTTGAGGCTATTAGACCAAAAAAAAAAAAAAAGAAGAAGAAGAAGAAGAACACTAATTTGGATGAAAGAAACTTTATCAATATGGGAGTCCATTTTGGGTTTGTAGGGATGCAGACACTAACGCCCTGGCCAGGACCTCAGGAGAAGCTGTGAACGGGCAAGCATGGTGGCTGCTAGAAACATGGAAAAAATGATGCTCTCCATTAAGAAGAAAAGCCAGAATGGGCATGATGGGAGGTGGGAAAAAATGAAACTCTTAGTTTTTAATTGCTAATTAGTCACTTTTAGCATTTTTTAATTAGTCATTTTAGCATTTTTTTTAAAAAAAATGAACCCAATATCTGTGAACCCAGCCAGTGGTCATTCCCCTAGACCCCAAATTATAATTATAATAGGTCTACTTAGGAGTTAGCACAACCCCTACATTGGGTCCTTGGTCTATAGGATAAGAGCTTTCTCGTGGGAAAGACCAAGTAGAAGCCTATGAAACTACCTCATCTCCCATTCCTGTTTCAATATAGCAAATTAAAAAAAAAATCACAGTCCAATATGAATGTCTGAAATTATTATCACCTTTAAGATACATTGAAAGATGCAGGAATGATGATGCCATTGCTCTTCACTTAACTCAGCAATCAGGACACTGCAACAGCAAAACATATCCTGAGCATTACAGTGGATTACCACAAACACAGCCAGACATTAGACCAACGGAAGATGTGGTATCTTTGCTGTAACACATTACCATGGCATCAGATATATGGTATGCAGGCATTGGCCTGGAAAACATATTCTTTTCCATCCTTAGGAAAAGAGAAGAGAAGAAAGAATTTTTATTTGTCTAAAAGGTACAACAGGATACATAACAGGTTTGGGCTGGGACTGTGTTAACACTCTGGGCCTTTGTCAAAATAATTTGAAGATATGTAGACTATCAGGATAGCCACACAGAATTATATCACATTTGTTCATGATATTGATAACATCATGCTAATGGAACCAGATGAGCAAAAAGCAGATGCTAGTTGGAGGCTTTGTTCAGACGCATGTGTTCCAGAGAGTTGGAGATAAACCCTATGAAGATTCAGGGCCTAACACATCAGTAAAATTTTAGGTGTCTGGTGTTTACGGCATGATGAGAATCACCCCTCCTCCCCAGTAAAGAACTGATTATTGAAACTTCTCAGCATGAAGAAAGAAGCAAAATGCCTGGTATGCCTCTTTGAGTTCTAGAGGCAGCATATTTCATACTTAGGAACCCTATCTGGGAATACTAGCCTGGGCCACATACCAGATGATATGAAAGTCTGCCAGCTTTGAGGGGCTCTAACTTCGGGTGCTGCCTACGCACTTTGGAAGCTCAGACCAGAGAACCTGCAAGTAAAATGAATCACCATCTTGGCAAAGTAGGTAACTCTGTGGTTATTCAGTGAGAGGAAGAGGAATATATTTAGCAAACAGGTGATGCATTTGGGTATATTTTTGTAAATGCTGGTAAAATTACAAGAAGAAATCTAAAAATATACAATGCTTGTGTGCATAATTTTAACACTTATTTTAGAAACTGATGGATCAAGAAGTCAATATTTGTAAGGATACAGATTTGAACAATGTAATTGTTCTCTCTCACATAACATATGCAATGTAACATAATGTAATACACATAACATAACATAGCTATATTCTTATGTCCAAAGAGCAGGGAGCACATATGATTCATAAGCATACATGTATCATTCTAAAAAGTTGATCATATATGAGTTTATAAAAGGTCTCAAAAACTGCCAAAAAATTGATATTATACACAACATTTTATCCGAATACAGTACAACAAAATGAATACAATTGGATTTTCCCAAGCATTTGTTGTATAAATAATCATCTATGGTAAAAACAATTGAATAAGTCATTAAAATTTCTTCCTACAAAAGGCATCAACTCCAGACAATTTTTGGGAGAACTTTAACAAAAATTTTAACTCATCCTTATCTTATACAACTTGTTTCAGTGAATGGACAAAAAGAGCAAACGACCTATCATATGATATTGAAATTAGGCACAGAGGGTATAAGAAATGGGGCTCCTGGGTGACTCAGTTGGTTAAGCATCTGCCTTTGGCTCGGGTTGTGATCTCAGGGTCCTGGGATCGAGTCCCACATTGGGCTCCCTGCTCAGCGGGGAGCCTGCTTCTCCCTCTGCTTGTGCGCGTACTCTCTCTCTCAAATAAATAAATAAATAAAATAAAATAAAAAGAAATGGAATTTACTGTCCAATTTCACCATGTTGTAGATGAACAAGTCATGATAACATATTAGCAAATCCAGAATTGTATTTAAGTACATCCTGATAAACCAGAATTTATCCCAAGAAAATAGAGATGCGTCAACATTAGAAATAATTAAATAAATAAGAAGAAATCTATTTACATAATTTAACACATTAACCGAACAAACGGAAAAATGTGATCATCTCAATGGATATGGTCAATGCCTATTCATAAATTAAAGGAAAAAAAGAAACAGTAAATTAATAATAGAAAGAAACTTCCTTAACCTGATAAGGAGCATCTATCTCAAAACCACAACAAATGCCATAACTTAGGGTGAGATTTTAGAAGCATTCACATTAAACTCAAGACAAGAAACTCTTCACTAAGACCATTTTTATACATCAGTTACTGGAAGCTCTAGCCAATTCAAAAATGCAATAAAAAGAATTACATGATACAATTATTGGAAAGAAA
>NC_138374.1:107217430-107280209 GCF_054177405.1 Leptonychotes weddellii
GGGGGGGGGCAGTCAAACTGATGGTATTTAATAATTTTATAGAAGAAAATTATAAAACTATACAAGGTCAAAAAACACCTGTTTGTGCATATACAAGTTCAACAACATAAATATATACTGTAAATTATCCCCCAGTTGATCTAAAAATTCAAGATAATTTCAATAAAAATCCCAATAGAATTTTTAATGAAATTTGATGAACTTATTTTAAAATTCCTATGTATGAGTAAATGTTCAGGAATAGGCAGGACAATATGTTAAGAAAATTTGCTCTCCTGGATATCAAGAATTATTTTAAAGTGATAGTAATTAAGTGCTATGATATTAGCAGAGTTAAAAATAGATTAATTACACAGACTTAAGAATTTAGGAATAAACCCTAGCTTCCATGGGAACCTGATTTATGATATAGGTGGCCTGAAAAATCAGAATTTATTGGAATAACTGGCTATTTGTATGGAGAAAAAATTAGAGCATTACCTTTATGTAAAAATAAATTCCAGGTAGATTAAAGGCCTAAGCTTGTTAAAATGGTTTTAAAATATTATATAGGAGGACTACTTTATGATTCTGTGAAGAAAAATATGTTTGGATGCATGGGAAAACCCAAATCATAAAGAAAATTGATGAATTTACATTAGAATTTAAAATACCTACATGACAGAAGTCATCAAGACCAAAAGACAAAGATTTTTGCAACATACAAAATAGACAAAGAACCCATCCAGAATATATAAAGAACATTTTCTTACCCATAAAATAATGATAATACCTAACATTTATTTAACACTTACTATATGCCAAGGTCTGTTCTAACTGGTTAGTGTGTATTAACTCTCTTAACCACCGTAATAATATTATGAGATACTATGTTAATCTCCATTTTAAGGATGAAGAAACTGAGCCACAGAGAGGTTAAGTAATACACCCAAGAATGAACAGCTATTAAGTGACAAATTTGGAATTTAAACTCATGCTGACCAGCTCCAGATAACCGGCTGCTAACTAGTATGTGGAACTGTGCTCCCCCACCCCCTTCCCTCGCCCTGCCACCACCAAAAAGAGACAAATAATCCTGCTGATCAACAGGCAAGTGAGATGAACAAGTTATTCGTGGAAGAGGGGCTAGAATTGCCAAAAGAGATGAAAATATGCCCAACCTCACTAATCACAGAAATGCAATTTAAAGCCTTAATGTTTCCAACCCATCAGATTGGCAACATTTTTAAAAGTCTGAGAATACCAAATGGTGAGCAGATTTGACAAAATAGGTATTCATATATTCTGCTGAAGGGAGTACAAATTGGCATGCAAACTGTAGAGAGCTAGTTGGCAATAACTAGTAGAATTGACACTGTCGAGGTACCTGACGGCCCAGCAATTTCCCTTCCAGGTTTAGTCATATATGAAGAAAAAAATAAATAATGTTGTTCAATGCACTTTTTAGAACTAAACAGGCAATGAAAGAGAGTTTAAGTTAGGGGGAAAATAAATTGTGGTATGTTGTAGGATATAATTCCATTTAGCAATTAAAATTAATGAACTAAATTTATATGTGTCAACTTGGATGAAAGAAGTATTATGCAGTACATACAGATATGTAGGATATAATAACATTTATGTATGTTTTTATGGCAGGTATGTATATAGTTGAAGTATAAGTACATGAAGGACAGAGTATACAAACCAGTTTCATGACAATAGCTGCTCCTGGAGAGAAAGGGGGTGACTGGGCATTTAGAGGCAGACACAGGAGATTTAGTCACATCTTCAATGTTTTGTTATAAAAAAAGGTGTGTGATGTACACCTAAATTTATTAATTCTGGTATTGGGTGCATGGGCTTTTGGTTGGTTACTCTCTATGCTTTTCCAGAGTATATATATATATATATTTTAAGATTTTATTTATTTGAGGCAGAGAGAGAGAGAGAACGCACATGAGAAGGGGGAGGGTCAGAGGGAGAAGCAGACTCCCTGCTGAGCAGGGAGCCCGATGCGGGACTCGATCCAGGGACTCCAGGATCATGCCCTGAGCCGAAGGCAGTCGCTTAACCAACTAAGCCACCCAGGCGCCCTCCATAGTATATTTTTAATGTTAAAAATAGAAAATAAAAAAAAAATGCAAGGAAGTTGATTAAGATACAGTCCTCACTCACAACGAACTCATCTCTACTCATCCCGGCAGAGAGTTCTGTAAAGTAAGCAGTACTTACTGCTTACTTTAAGTAATAAAGACACAAACAAGAATAATGCTTCCTGTCTACCCAGGCTTGTATTCTATCCTCCTGGGTTTCTGCTTTTGCCCACAGTTGGGAGATAAATCAGAGCAGATGCAGGACTCGGTGATCATCTAAGCCCCTCATAGAACCACTGAGGACACGGAGATCCACGATGGGAGGACAGGCCAAAGATCAGTACAGACAGCCAAGGCACACACACATAGATAGCTAGTAAGTGATGGAACTTAGACCAGAACCTAGACCTCAGGACTTAGAAAACAGATTGAAGACCCATAGTAGAGGTCAGTAGGCCAAATTAGGTCCACAGACAGGTTTTGTTTAACTCATATGTCATTTAATTGTTTTAAAAAAGAAATGCGAACATGATGATAAAAGTGTGTGTATAGTTAGCCACCACTCTCTGTTTTCTTACCTGAGCACTTTGTTCATCAATGTTGCCTACCCGGCCCTTCAAGGTATTTGCCTTTGTGATCCTCATCATCGAATTTTTGACCTGGAAGGAACCTTAGTGAAGGGCACCCCTGTCCAGTCGGCCCTCAGTGTGGTAATTCCCTCAATAGTGTCCCTGACAAATATGATGCCCCTCTCCTTGACCACTTCAGCTGCAGACACGTCCCACTCTCAACAGAGCCCAGCTCAGGACTGGACAGCTCTGGCCGGGCAAGAAGTTTTGCCTTCTATGGAGTCAAAATGTACTTGCTTGTGACGTCCCACTCATTATTCCTAGCCCAGCCCTCTAATGGCACAGGAAATAAGCCTAACTGCTCTTCTGCAAATATTAAGAGCTATCACTGTTGAACTAAATCACTTCTTCTTTGGGATACACTGTTGATTCTTCCAACTCTTCTAGGGTTGTGTGGTTTTGCTACTCTTTGTTAACTTGGTTGGCTTCTTGGAGCTGCCGACTGCTGGAAGGCAAGGGAAATGCTGTTCAGGACCATCACCATCACCGCCGGCACTCACATAGGGCTTAAACCCTCCAGCTCCTTATAATCAGGCTTCATCCCTACCGATTTCTCTAGCCCTTCCCCCACTTTCTTCATTTCTCTTATCCTTTCTTTTACCTTCACCCCTTGCCATAGCCACACATTGTTTTTACTCCAGCAACAACAAACTCTTCGGAGTTCCCTAAACAACCATACTATGTTATATCGTTATGTCATTTCATATTCCATTCCCTCCACATGGAATGTTTCATCATGGACTTCCCTGTGGGAATTCCTATTTATTCTTTAAAACCCAGCTTTCATGTCACAGTTTGAGGCTTTTCGATACCTCTCACCCTTCTCTTTTCCTCTGTCACACTCCAGTCTAAGTTAATCTCTCCCTCCTGCATGCTGCCTCCCTGCTCTACACATTTCTATTCTGCACATTACATCTCCCACTGCATTACCATTATTTGTTTGAATTTCTTTTTTTTTAAAGATTTTATTCATTTATTGAGAGAGAGAGAGATAGCAAGAGATAGAGCACAAGCAGGGGTAGAGGGAGAAGCAGGCTCCCCGCTAAGTAGGAATTCCCACGTGGGGCTTGATCCCAGGACCCTAAGATCATTACCCAAGCCGAAGGCCGCCGCTTAACTGACTGAGCCACTCAGGAGCCCTTTGTTTGTATTTCTATCTCCCTCTCTCATATAACAATCCCTCAAAGGGATGGTGCCTTATTCCTTTTTGTAACTGCAGCACTGAGCAGGGACTGGCACATAATAGGTGTTCAACAAACACTTGTTGAGTTGAATGCAACTCTGAGACCATTGGATGTTGCCCAGATATAGTTTGTCCTAAGGACAGCTTGAGCTTTCTCCATTTTTCAACTAGAATTTAATGCTGGAGTTCAGAAACCATGTTTGATTTTTCTTGCTTTTCTAGCACCAAGCACAACTCTTACCAGTCACTCAGATGATTGTTAAATGAATTAAGATGATTCAGACTATGCGTGCTGTGAGCATTCATTAAGGACTTTTTTTTGAAGTGTCTTTATTGTAGAGAAGGAAAAAATGTATATGCGCATGAAGATCAAATTTTTATTCATACACACATGCACACAGATATCTGTACACAGTACCACTGTGTGTGTATATATATATATATATATATATATATATATATATATATATAACAGTGCTGTCTTTGCACACCCAAGCGTATATACATCTTCTGAATTGCAAAGTGTGCTCCAGGTTATTTGAAGTTCCGTACAATATGTCTACCCTCCCAGGCAAAGTTTCTTGTTAATTTCCTCAGCTCCATGAATGTATGATTTATTTAACAAAACTTTCATGCAGCAAATTAAACAACATTTGTTCTACCTAGAGGGATAATTCCCCAACATCACAGAATTGACAGGCCCACTTACAAAGGTTGGCATAAGAACAGTGGTCCAGCTCAGAATCCCAAGTATGACAGTGTCTACTGGTCTATTCCCTCTGGGTACACTCTAGTGTCTAATTAGCCCAGGGGGGAATAAGGGGAAAAAAAAAGGAAAACAAAAACAAAACCATACCCCTAACAATGCTTGTGGTTGCTGAATTTTTTCATTTTCTTTTTTCTCCTTTGTTCTCGGTCCCCATCCCTTCACAAGGATATACTCAGAAATGAATACAATTTAATGGATCCCTTCCTTCTAGTCCTTTCTTCTTCTCTTCTTTTCTCTGCCTCTCTTTCTTTTAAAAAGATAACCTGTGTGTTGTTGTTTAATCAGAGAATATCAAACACTTAGCCATCTGTTGCAAAATTTTTTACATAGGCAAAGACCTTGAGCCATTTCAGTCTGAACCTCTGGGAACCTATCCAAGAGAGATGAGAAACATGCTGTACCTGATCTTTGCTCTCCTTCTTTGCAGTCTCCACCCAAATTAAAGAAATCATAAAATAAATTGCAAAGCAAGGAACTATAAATTATTAAATATCAAAATTAACATTTTTATCCAGCTTGCAAATCTCTATCATCCTAAAGCAAGGCCCATTTCTGACCAGAAGAAGGCAGATTTGTTTGATAAATTCTAATAATATTTTAGCTTTTATTCTTAATTTCCCCAGGACTCAGCATCTTAGGAGCTGTTTTGTGTTGGAAGACTCACTCTTGGTACACATCACATCTTGGTTCATAACTGGACATTTAAAAAAAAAAAAAAACTATATGCATTCATTTAGACCATCAACATATATCGAACACTTTACTTTGAGAATATAAACATGAATGGCATAGTTCCAATCCTTAGTAGTATTCCAGCTAACTATTGCTTCATAATGAGCTACTCCAAAGCTTTGTGCTTATTTGTTGCTCACAGATTCGACGGAGCAGGAATTCAGAGGTTATGCGGGGATAGCGTGACTCTATCCCATAATATCTGGTGGCCTCAGATGACAAAATTCAAGGCTGGGTGTGACCAGATGGCTGAAGGCTGACATAATCTAAAGGTGACCTGGCAGGAGATCCTTTTGGTTAGCTGAGACAGCTGGGGTTGTTGGCTTTTTCACTACAAGGCCGTCTTGTGGCTGCTGGACTTCTAATAGGACTCCAAAGGAGAATGTCCTAGTTGTAAGCAGAAGTTGTGATGCCTTTTCTGGACCTTTTCTCAGAAGTTAGGTTATACATCACTTCCAATGTATTCTGTTGGTTACAAGCAACTCACAGCCAAAATAGATTCTGGGGAAGTGAACCCAGATCCCGTTTCCTGATGAAAGGTATGTCAAGGTCACATTGTACAAAAATATGTGTGGTGGGAGATATCATTGTGGCCATCTCAGAAAATACAACCTGCCACGGTAGCTTATTGTTCAATAGGGAAGTTAAGCATGTAAATAAGTCAACAAAGAAAAAGGTTTTAGTGCTATAATAGAATGTGTTAGGTGCAGTAAGTCACCTGGTCAATCATATCTGGAGCAAATGAGGTCAGGAAAAACTTCAAAAGGAGGTGAATCTTAAGGTGGATGGGTTGGGCATAGAGTGGTACCCATTTTGGTGGAAGTTGATGGAATTTGGGTTTTGAGACATAACTTACATAAATAGTCTTTAAGTGGAAACACCTATATTTAAAATACATCTTAGGTTAAAAAAAAAAAAATGAACAAAAACCTTGTACTCTCCACTGTCTTTCCAAACCCCTTTGCTGGCTGAAGAATGAGCTGGTGATGGGGTGAGCGCACCTGCAGAGTAGCGATCCCTCTGGGCCTGCAGCAAAGAGGGTAAGGTGAGGAATGACAGGGTCGTGCAGTCATGACAACCCTTGCTGTTCCATGTAGAATCTCCAGAAACTGTGAAAGCCCAGCAGGAGCACGCAAGCCAGACGGGACTGACACTATTCTCCCTTTATTCCCACTTAGCAGCTGTTATACCAGGGTTCAATCCATCCTCGCTGCCGTAAGCTTGGTGTGTCGTCTGCTCTCCCCATGTCTCGGGACTTGATGAAACTGCGGGTTTGTGGAGGCTTCAGGGGTTGGTCCGCAAGCATTTCAACCCTTTTATGACTGTATTTAAAGGTGAGGTCAATCCTTGGAGCTTTGGGGTAGCACAAAGGCGGTCAGAGAGGGGCTGCTGTTCCTAGACAGGACGGAGGAAGAACGTGTGTTCATGACGGTGCCCCAAAGCAAATGAAAGGACTTCATGTTTCATTTACTTTGTGTTGTTAAAGAGCATCACTGTGCCATCCGTGCTGAGCCAGGGCTTCTAATTTCAGTGGAAATGAAACTCTCACATAGCGTGTACTTAACTTCCCCAGCACCATAAATCCGTTTCTCTCTGTCTCTGGCTAATCTTTCCCTTTGTAGTGAAGAGACGCACGGGGCTGCGGTGCAATCTGACAGTGGGAAACCACTCTGCCAATTTCTGAAGGATGTCTGAAGAAATGAATTGAGAGGCTTGCCTGGGGTGAAGACACAAGACAGACTGTGGCCACTGCTGTGTTTGCCGTGTGCTGGGCACATCTTATCTGTGCATCTTCTTTTCTGTTCCAACACATAAAGAAAAACATGCCCGGCCACACGCTTCCCAGCTCATCACTCCATACCAACCCAGAAGCAACACAGGTTTTCAATGTCCCCGTTTGTGAGGGCAACTGGGGGTTGGCAGAGGCCGCAGTGTGGGAAGAAAATGAACAGGGATGCAGAGGGGCTGCTAAGGCAGAGACGGCATCAGGAGGGTGGGGTGGGAGGCGGAGCAATGGGCCCTCCCATATCTGTTGTCAGGGAGCTCTGGCTGGCTAGCTGAGTGAAGCTATTCTTTCTGCGCTTAGGCTTGTTCTCTCTTGCTTCTGAGCATGTGTCCCTGTTATCTGCTTCTACTTGGGACACTCCCTTCCTTGTCTTCCATTACACCCTCCATCTTTTGTTTTAACTCTAAATTGTCCATTGAGGTGACTTCTGATGGGAAGCCTTCTCCTCCGTTCCAGTATTAGGTTTGGCCCTCCCTCACTGTCCTCCCTTAGTGCCTGAACTTGTTTCCAATCAAGCCTTCTCATGTGGTATTATAATTTCCTTTTTGTTTTTTTTTTCTTATTTGATTCCTCACCTAGACTGAAAAGTACTTGAGAGCAGAAAACCCATTTTCTCTGCTCTTCCATTTCTATGCCTCCAGTACAATGCCGACCACACTGAAGGAACTCAGAAAAAATTACGGATTGGTAAGGAAAGGAGATTGAAGCCGGAAGTTACAGGGAAATATGTGGTCAGAGTGAAGATCCACATTGATGGACCAAAAGTTGAAAAATGAAATGAGGTTTTATACCAAGCAGATTTGGAAAAAAAAAAAAAAAGAGAATAGAGAGTCAGGGTGAGATCTTTGTGAAATTATTACATACATTCAAATGACAGCAATGTTACATTAGTAAGCTATTTTTTGAAAATAATACCTCAGGCGAATAAAAAACTTTAAAATACATATCCAAATTGACTCTGTAATCCCACCTCTGGGAATAGAATTTAAGTAAGTAATCTTAAAGAATGAACATGCCATTTACATGAAGATGATACATTGTAGCATTATTTATAATACTGAGAAATTGGAAACAATTTGAACAGTATAGGAATGGTTAAATAATAACAATATCATGCAATATAATACTATATTATGGAGATTAAAATGATAGATATGAGGTTTATTTGTCAGCATAGAAAATATTTATTATATAATTTTATGTTAAACAATGAAATTGTACCTGTACCTTGCTTTAAGTTATATAAAATTATGTTTTGAACGGGAAAGCTCTGAATAGAAATAAATGAAAATTCCTGTATTTACTGAAGTGGTTGAATTTTGTGTGTTTGTTTTTAGCTTTCTTTTGGGTAAAGCTTCTTTGGTGCTGTAATGTTACATGAATGACCTTAAAATATTTTTTTCCAAGAAAGATCTTGAGGAAGTTATTGAGAATTGAACCAGAAGTCTGCTAGGTTCTTTCTTCAAAGCACCTACCTGGGATTTGTTTCAGATAACCTTGGCTAATGGAAGTAAAGTCTCATTTTTCTCTTTTCAGCTTGGAAACTTTAAGATTAAATCAGAAAGATCCAGGATGTTTGGATGATTTTGTTTCGATCTTAACCTTCCAGTTAGGCCAGTTGCTGGTTAGCTGTTCATCCCTTAATTGTCAAACAACTGTTCAGACACAAGGATCTGCAGGTTTTCAGAGGAAATTATTGCATGACCAGTCATGATTTGGATCAGCTACAGGGCCACATTGCATTTCTTTCTATTTGTTCATAAGGGTATTTTTGAGCACAGACTTTTCTAAATCTCCATCGAGAATAGAATGTATCAGAGACAAATTTATCAGATAAAGGGCAAACTGACTGGGAGCATGGGAGGTAACTTGGGATGGTAGAAAGATGGTATCCTTGGAGTAGACAAATTTCAGCTTTTTTAGGAATAGGACTGTGGGCAAGTTAGGAATCATTCTGGGTGTTGATCTTCTCAACTGAAAAATTTGGAAACTAACACCTACCTTATGGGATTCTCATGAAGATTCAATGAGACAAGGTGTGTAATGCCCTCAGCCTGCCACACAGGACCCTCTTCTTTTTTTTTTTTTTTTTTAAAGATTTTATTTATTTATTCATTAGAGACAGAGAGAGAGAGGCAGAGGGAGAAGCAGGCTCCCAAGGAGCAGGGAGCCCAATGCGGGTCTCGATCCCAGGACCCTGAGATCATGACCTGAGCTGAAGGCAGACGCTTAACCATCTGAGCCACCCAGGCACCCCAGGACCCTCTTCTTTACTTCAACAAACATTTATTGAGCCCTTACCATAGTCCAGGCTAACTGGGAGATGGATAGCATTGATGGTGGGCCAACCAAGCCAACTGACCACCTCACACAGATGGCTTTGTGTTCATGACAAAGTTGGAATCTCTATCCATGGCCAACGGGCAACTAAAAGCCAAGTGAACACAATGCTGACCCCTCTGAGGACCATTGTGTGGCAGTGGGGGATGACCATATGACGTATCAGGGAATAGACGCTCTATCACTTAATCTAGTGAGCAATTCTGACCCTGTAAATGAAGAAACAACAGCACTTCCAGAAGCAAACTGTGTAATTAGCAAAATATAGACAATTAAATCCATGCTTCATTGACCTAGCTTTGTTTCCAGTCTGGAACTCTTTTTAGCAGTGCCTCTAGTTCTGGTCTGAAGTACTCCATCCCTGCAGAAATGGACCAAAAGAACACTTTTCTCTCCATGTCTCTTACTACTGTGTAGATAATAAACACACTGTATTGATTGCCAAGTGATCTCATGAAAGAAGGTTACAAAAGATCAAGGAATTCTGGCTGGGATATTTCTCCCCCACATATGTCCTGTGTGATTTGGGGGCAAAGAGCTGAAGTTTTCTGAGTCTTTGGATCTTCATGTCTTTCAGCCATTTTAATAATTTTACCAGATGCCTAGCCATAAATAATTCCACAAGAAAGGAAGGAGGGAAAGAATGCCACAGGGAGCCTGGCGAGCTTGGAGGAAGAAGGATGGCACGGAATCTGTGATGCAGCCAGTCTGGGGGCCAGGGTGGGCCGCACATGATGCCCCCCTCCATCCTGGACTCCATCCACGCCTGCGCAACACATTAATATTGCAAATAAAACTTGGTGTTTGACCGTGGCTTCAAACTCAGCACTATCATTTTCCAGGTCTTTTCTCCCATGGGGGTGGAAAATCCGTTCCTTCTTCAGCTTCCTGTCTTTTGAGGGCCCTTAAATCCCTGGAGCCATTTTTCTACTCATTGTTCTTGACAGCCACCCTCCTATACCACCTTGCATTATTTTTTGAAATGTGTATGTGGCCTCTTTTCACTTTTTTATTTTTTAAATATTTTATTTATTTATTTATTTATTAGAGAGAGAGAGAGCACAAGCAGGGGGAGCGGCTGGCAGAGGGAGAAGCAGGCTCCCCGCTGAGCAAGGAGCCCGATGCGGGACTCGATCCCAGGACCCTGAGATCACGACCTGAGCCAAAGGCAGATGCTTAATTGACTGAGCCGCACAGGCATCCTTGTGGTCTCTTTGCCAGCCCCACAGTGTCCACCCTTCCCGGGATTCTGGTGATTTCTACATTCGGCACTTACCTCTCTCCAGTTGGCAGTAGCAGGATCTTCCTTAATGTTTGTTCTATCCCGCTTCTCTTCCGATATGAAAACCCAGGTCCCCCCTGTTTCCTCCGGCATCAAGTCTAATTTCCTCTCCCTGACCTTGAAGGATCTCTGCAACTCCTCCGATTCAGCCTCTTCCCAATCCACCTGCGTCCTTGCGACCCTGCTCACCTCGGCACCGCTCCTCTTTCCAGAGTAATTTTTCTCCCGTCTGTCCCAGAGGATCCCTTGGCCTAGTTCATTACCGTGCCACAGAACAACCTCCCAGACCTGAGCGGATTTCTCTGCCATCTCTCCCCATGCTTCTAGTTGCGGAGACTCAGCCTGTGTTCCTGTCCTCTCTCAGGGAGCCGGAGAGGTGGACGGTGTTTACAGAGGCGTGCTCTCTGATCCATGATGTCTCCATCCTATCTGTGATGATTTCTGAAAGCGAGGTGTGCAAGTTTCCTTCTTCGGTCGGGCTGATAAAGCTATAAAATCAGCACTCATGACAACCTGGAAAAATTAATCTTCTTTATTTTGTCTGCAACACCAGAAGTTTGCCTCTCCAGCCTGCAACGTGCAGAAGAGGAAGGAAAGCGAACCATGTTCAGTCCATCTGAGCGGATGGTGGCCGGGCAAAGCCAAAGCTCAAGTCCTACAGCTCCCGATGGAATGGCTACAGTCCTGATCCTTACAGGAGCAGTTTAA
The DNA here is from genome assembly GCF_054177405.1 of Leptonychotes weddellii. Taxonomy (NCBI): domain Eukaryota; kingdom Metazoa; phylum Chordata; class Mammalia; order Carnivora; family Phocidae; genus Leptonychotes; species Leptonychotes weddellii. The sequence continues at coordinate 107,228,935 of NC_138374.1, forward strand.
AGGAGGTGGGGAATGTGGCAGAGGTCCCTGATGTCCTCTCTCCCCATATTATCCTCATGATCTGATGTGTCTGTGCATTCCAAGCCTAAATAGACCCAGCGGAACTCTAAGAGACACACACGGTCACCCTGCTTCCTCCTTTCTTGCCATTCCCCGTGTCCTTCCACATTCAGAGGCCTGATGGGGTTGATTTTGTCCCCTTCTTTGGACATTTATAGTTTTTACGGATGCTCAGCATCTTTGAACAGATGTCCTTTTTTCTCTACATTTCCCTCCTTCTATCTGCAAAATAGAAGTCAGAACTTGGTTTTCCAGTCTCCCCTGCATCTAGGGCAGGCCTTGATGTAGGCTCATGATCGGAGACACGTGTAAGTCCTGGATTCAGAAGAAAACGCGAGGAGAGGGAGGTGCTCTCTGCCATATGTCTCCCAGGCAGTGCGGTGGCTCACAGCAGCTGGGCACCGAGCCCCCCGCAGGCCTGGCTGCCCCCCCCACCCCAGCCTCTCTGCTTTGTGGCAGAGACATCACTCTCATGCTTGTTCTCGTGGCGTGTTTGCCCTGAAGATGCTGCTTCTGAAGCCGATTCTCTGGCTTTTCTGGAAATTCCATGAACTATCTAATATCTTTTAATAATTGTGCTTTATTAAATAGTATACACTCCCAAATACGAACATACCACTCTTCCGCCCTCACACACACACACACACACACACCCCGACCTTTTTGCTTGGGTCACTCTTATGTACGACTTTTGTGGTCAATGTCGATCCTTAGTATGTGCTAACCAGCAGCTTACGAAGACCTGCTTTCTGGCTTCATCTTGCTCATGGAGTCAGGCTCTCAAACTCTCCTGCCACTGTCTCAGATCAGTTTGGGAAGTGGAAGTTTTGCCACTTTGAGAATAATATTAAAGTATATCACTTTCATATGTATAAAAATATGAGCCTATTAATGATGCTTTCTTGGACGACCATCATTATCTTTTCCTCCTTGAAGGCCTCATTGCTCTGGAAATTGTCTGAAAAATTCACAGGCACAGTGAGTCATGCTCTGGAGCCTACAAGAGTGCTAGACTGGGAGAAAGCCCTTCCTCTTTGGGGGCATTTCTTCCTATCTCCCTTTTTGTCTTCCTCAACCTTGCATTTTGGCTTCAGTTCATCCCTTGCTAGGAAATTCCCATCATGCCCCTGGTGACGCTTTCCAAACCACCTGTCCTTCACATCCCCTTGCAGCTCTTCTCAGTGACTCTGATTTCCACCGACTTCCTTCTCTACCCGCGTTGACATTTATGGTCAGTGTCACACAGGTTAGCACTTAATCTTCGCCATGTGTGGCATACCCTGGCAGAAAGAAACCTGATAAGAAAATACTTGAAGAAGTGCAGTGTCTCTGGTTTTGCCCAACACAGAATTCAGAATCTTGATTATTATAGACTGTGTGAATCCAGCTGCTGTCATACGTTATCGTAAAAGAGGAGGGAGTTTGTTTCCTTGTCTCAGAACTTAAGACTTGTATGTCTCTGCTCAGATGTGTAATCAGCATGTTAAATACAATATGTCCAAAAATCAACTGCTCCCCTCCGCCCCAAACCTGCTCCTTATCTAGTCTTCTCCATCTCAGTAAATGACAATTTCAGCCTTACTCTCATGCTTCTCTCTCTCCTCTCTTTCTCTCCCCCAACTGTATGCAATCTACTTGTTAATCTATGTTACAACCTTCAACTATATCTAGAATGCAAGCACTCCTCATCAGCTTTTCAGTGATGTCACCTTCCTCCAAAATTATGGTACTAGCCTGTGACAGGCCTCCTGAGCTCTGCCCTTGCTCTGTACCCAACTACAGCATACATTCTCGGCACAGTCCTCAGAATGAAACTGAGTGGGACTGAGAGGATGTTCTCTCTTCAAAAGCTTCCATGGGCTTCCTGTGGCACTCAGAGTGAAAAGTAAAATTCTTTCAGTGACTTGGAAGATCTTATCTGATCAAGCTCATGGTTACCTTCTTGATTTCATCTCCCACTCTCCCCCTGCTTGACATTCTAACGATGTGAACATCTCTGCTGGTTCTCAAATAAGGAGAGCCTGCTCTCACCCCAGCGTGTTTGTCTTTGATGGTTCTTCTGCTTGAAATGCCTCTCCTGCAGATTTCCAAATTACCACTTCCTTACCTCTGTCGAGGTTTGCTCTAATGTCACCCTCTGAGACCTTCTCAAACCAAGCCATTTGAGCTGATAACCATCTAGCTTCACTGGCATTTCCTCTTCTCGTGGTTTTCCCCATAGCATTTCTCATTATCTGATAGACTTTGTAAATGTTGGGTGATTTATTTGCCTTCTGTCTCCTCCCATTCGAATGTAAGCTTCATGAGAGCAGAAGATAGAGAGGAATAGCACCTGGGGAGCAACAGGCACTCAATTAGTAGTTCTTAAATAAATGAATAAATAGATGAAAGAGAACAGGACCAAGTATCAATTTAGAATGGCTGAATCTATACTACACTCTAGCATGAAATCATATAGAGATTTCTACATAATTAATCTAGACGTTAATTGAAAAAATAAAACTTATAAAAGCTGTAACTGCGTAAATTTAATAATAACTCTTGTCCCTTCTCACTAAGCCAATTAGCTTGAGAATCTTTCACTGTGTGGCCAAGAGAAGACTCTTAAATTTGGGCAGAGTGGTTGCTCCTTTTTTGCTTTGTCTTGGGTAGGTGTGTTCATTTTATTTTTTAAAATCCCTCTCTGTCTCCCAGTAAGAATTGGTCCTGGTACATTTGGGATTGTGGTGGCTGATGCCTTCCTCTGAGAGCCCTTATTACAAAGTCTTGTCCATGTTGGCTTCCATCATTGGTTTACATAAGTTTCTATGGAAGCTTTATATTTCCCCAGCAAGCTGTGCACAGTGCTTGCTGTCTGCTCTTGGTGGTCCCCTAGGAATGTGCTCACTCTCCCCTTTCTCTCTCTCTCATTTGTGTAGATTTTATCTGCACACTGTGGTCTCTTGCCATACCTTCAGCATTCTTCATACCTTCTCCCGTACTCTAGAAAGAAGGTGAGGGTTTTATTTTATTCCCTTTAGAGAGAACAGTCATTTGTTAAATTCCAAACTGAAACATCCTTTTGTGCAACACTGTTAAACATCTCCCTGTCATTTGAAGTTGCAGGCCATTGCTGTGGGCTAACACCACAGTCCTGTGGGCTAAAAGACACTGAAATATAGTTTGATGGTAATGTTGGTACCTAACTAGATTATAGGTTCCTTAAGGACCTGGGAGCAAATATCGGTTTTTTGTTTTGCTTTTCTATAGAAAGTAGCAGAGTTCTGGGTACTTCATTAATTCTTAATAAATACTTAGTATATTTATTCATTTGGCCAGATCTTTATTTAATCAACAAATATTTGTGGGCCCACCAGGTGCCAGGCACTCTTAAATGCACCGGGCAAACAACACTGAATTAATAAACAAGTCTCTGCTCTCGTGAAGTTGGCATTCCAGCAGAGGTAAGCAGACAATAAGAGAATAAATAGAGACTATGTAATATAGTAAATGGTGAAAAGTGCTAAGAAGAAAACTGGAGTTGCAGGAATAAGAAGAGCTTGGAAAGGGGGGTTTTCTGTTTTAAATGGAGTATTGAAAAAGCTTGTTGATGGCACACGAGGACAGACCCAAAGAGCTGGTAGTACCAGCCACGGGGATATCTGCGGGAAAGTGTGTTCCAGGCAGATGAGCTGACAAGTGTCTGGATCCTTAAAAGAAAGTATGCTTCTTGAGTTTAAGGAATATCCAGGAAGCTATACTGGCCAGCAAGTAGAGTAAGCAAGATGGAGAGTATTAGGAGGTAAGTTCTACCAGCAGGGCAATAGGATGTTTAAAATTGATGCTAAGAAGGGGGCACAGTTACTGGTAATGACAGGGTCTAGGAAAAGACCATGGGATTGGGTGGCTGGGACATGGGAGGCGAATGCATCATGGAACTGAGAGGCCAGGGCATTGAAAGGATCATCATCAGGCATATTGAAATAATGAAGGATTGTGGCAGGAATTGTATTGCACTCAGAATATCAGTAAACTGGGAGAGAAAGTCATCAAGGAAGGAAGAAGGTTCATGCATCTGGGTATCTAGAGATAAGTAAGGGAGAGGATGATGCAGTGAGGTGGCATGAGCATTAGAGCTGGACGGGAGTAAGAGGGAGTTAGGGAAGTGGAAGGGCTAAGGAAAAGGGAGGATAGACAGCCTGCCCATAGGCAGCGTCACCAGGGGCATGGGACCCTAAAGTTTTCTAGAATTTTCTCAGTGAAGCCACTTGAGAGGGCTGTAGGAAAGGCAGGATCTTCAGGCAAAAACCAGTAAAAAGCAGAAAGTTTCAAAAAAGAGACTGTGTGACAGGGGCTTTTGCTGATGGCTCTAGAAGCATTTCAGAATATATTTAGTGCCTTGGAATCATTATTCAATTTTGATGGTCATTGTACTGTAGATATGCATAAGTGATAGCTAATAAAGAACTCCAAATAGCCAAGTGCACTGTTTTATTATTTTGACAGTTCCGGGCCCTTGTCACATAAAAAATAATGTAAACACCAGTCTTTCACTCTGTACATAACAATGGGAATGGGCTTTGACTTTTCATTCTAGAAGCATGATCAGATTTTCCCCCAGAGCATCAAGGCACTAGGAACCACGTATCTTTTCCTCTGGACTGGGGCCTCAAGCCAAGATGAAAAACAATCAACTTTCAATTTTCTGTGCTAGTTTGCTTTCTGCCCAGAATACACAGAAAAGACATTTAAGCAAACTTTTGGGTTAAGTTTCCAAGGACATCTTTCCATTTCTGCCAGCAAAGGATTTGGGAGCCAATTGTTCCTGGGCCCCAGGAGCTCATTTTTATTATTTAAGTGTGGGTGTCTTCATAGCAAAACAACCTCAAAATCCAACCCAAGCCCCTCAACCCACCACCATTTGCTAAATGAAGCAAAACACCATAATAGTCTTAATGATGTGGATTTATCTCTTAACTGTTGTTTTGAGATCACAACAAATCATTAAAATCATTAAGTCTTCCAGCTAAATTAGAGTTTAGATCTTCCAGAGTGCACGGCCAATGTGGTTTGTTCCATTACCCGCCCCCTCCCCCATGCCCTCATCACTGTCCTTCGGATATTGCTTCCATGCAGAAAAGCTGGCTTAATATATTCAAAGTCACATTTCTAAACAGCTTTTCACCTCCCTCTATGCTCATTTCTCCCCTGCACCCCAGAGCTACTTCCTGGAGACATGTAGGCAGCAGACAGCGAAGCTAAAGGGTTTAGATCATGCTGACTCTGGGGGCCGGCACAGCAAAGTGTAACAGGCAGGGAGATAGCCAGTAGGGTTGTGGATCTCCCAGCGCTCCTGTGCAAGCAAAAACTCTCCCCCCTCACCTTCCACTCAAGCTAGCACAGATGTCACTTTGAAAAGGAAGACGGGTAGAGTTGAGATTCCCCTCCATTTCTCCTTAGGTCTGTCACTTACTCTCTCCCCAGCCCATTCAATGGAGGTAAAGAAGCATGTCTTCTGTTTTGGGTCAGACAGCTTGGGGGCAGGAAGAACATGTGTCATGTGGGTATTGAGGTAGTGGATGAGGCCTCTATGAAGTTTATATATATATATAAAGGATTGGTGAGTTACTCTTGCTGGGGAGGTCTTCCCCTGACCAACTCTAAACCCTAAATTCCTGCTCCCACTGGGGATGATTCGACTCCTCGATCTGTGTTTGGTAAGGAGAGTGAATTAGAAAAAAAAACTGTCCCCCTGAAGCAATTATTGTCTTCACATATATATATATATATATAAGAAGTTCATGCCTATTTTTATAGAACACCATTATGGAAATAGGATGATGTTGTACTCAAAGAACTTGGGGACAACCATTTATTCACCTTTCCTCCAGATAAGAAGAACAGAGGGATGTGTACCGTGCATCAAAGAGCTGGTTTAATGAATCGAGGGCTTGACAAGAATACTGAATTGAAAGGGGCTTAGGAAGATTGGTTAAACTCAGCTGGATGAGCGATTCAAGCTTACTTTACACTAATTGCTAAACTAAGTTACTGTTAAATAGAGACACATAGCTCAGTGCTGTTCAGGCACCAGAAGATATCCAGTTAATGTTGGCTGAATTAAAGATTATATGTAATGATCTCCTTTGGGGGCCGAGGCTTCTCTAAGTTAAACCCACTTGATAAAGAGGTTAATTTTTTATCTGGTCACCTGTGCCCCCTCTATTGCTGAAGCCTGCAGGCCTGTTACAAAGCCGGCTGGAACACCTTTCTCATAATTCAATAGTTTGGATTCAGGTGCCAAAGTTATGCTTGAAACCTAATGTGTGGTTTACTCTCAGTCATCACTGTTAAAGGATTAGTGAGTTACTCTTGCTGGGGAGGTCTTCCCCTGACCAACTCTAAACTCTAAATTCCCGCTCCCACTGGGGATGATTCGACTCCTCGATCTGTGTTTGGTAAGGATAGTGAATTAAAAGGGTGTTAAAAAAAAACTGTCCCCCTGAAGCAATTATTGTCTTCACTCACTCCCATGGTTGGAAGTTTTACCTGTTTCTTCTCCAATGGGTTTCCAGAAGCACTGAAGTGGGCATTAAAGCTCTTTTATGTTTTAATTATAATCTGTCAGTCCAAGTGTATGTATGTAAAAGTCCATTTATCTCTAAATAGAAGAACCTGCTCTAAGCTCTATCTTTGGTACTAGAAAATTAGTCTTTTATCAGGCTAATTCGAGGGTCACATGAAGGGCTACAGAATATAAAATCAGTGATCTTCTGTGGGCAGGCAAAGTCAGGGGGAGGAGAGGCTGTGAGCTGGGCAAAGGAATGCATGTCTGCCCTGAGGGGCTACTTGTAGGAGAGAAAGCATAGAGTGAATGTAAAAGACATAGATTTCCCATCGGGGGAGTGCTAGACTCAGTGGCAGAGAGATTGATGTCTGGGTTGAGCACATGCATATGAGTTCATTTCTCCGGGCAACATGGGTGCTCTGGCTTTTCTCATCTCCTCCGTGGGCAAGTGTCCCAACAACATGGCCCTGCTACCTGGCTCCAGATCTCAAATGGTCTTGTTTGTGCTTTTCTCAGTCCTGTAGCTTGTGAGGAAGGGAACTGAGGGACAGAACAGCCATATACAGGCATAGGAGCACAGAGTGGCTTCTCTGTGTGGCTGCCCTAAGCAGGTCCCTATCCCATGCCATTTGCCATTCCCTGTGGTCCTCACCTCTGGGCTGTGACTCTGTGAGTGGCAGCTGGTGGCTCTGTTTATAACCCAGTGGTTACTCCCAGGGATCTCATATAACCCCAGTGCTATGATCTCAGGGGGTCGGAGCATGAATGGTGCAGTGATGCCCTCCTCTTTGCTCCAACAAGTCCACCACTGGCCCAAGATTAGTGCCTGCCTCACTCCCCCATGCAGACCCTCCAGAACTGCGAGAAAGGAAACCGTCAATGGAAGGCTAATGGATGTGTACACCATGCATTCACAAGATAGTCCTTGCTTCCTCCTCTCACTAGCTTTGTGAAGTATTATAGCCTGCATTTTAGAGCCTAGGAAACTGAGGTAGAAAGAGGTTAAGTGAGTTGTATAAGGTCATAGAGCTAGAGAGGCAGGGTTGGCGTTTAAACCCAGGCTCTTCCGACTGCATGACTTTGCACCGCAACATGCATCTGGATAAGCCTGTGAAGATAAACAGCAAATCATCCAGGACCCCAGCTGACCTCTAGGGACAAGCTGGACAAATAGTCTACCCTTCAGAGTCCCCCAAACACACACATTCACATATACATACACTCTCTCTCATACATTCACACTCACACACACACTCAGACACACACATTCACAAACTCTCTTTCTCTCTCTCCCCCCTCCCAACACACACACCCCATGCCCTGCCTGTATTTGTTCTAGTTTTGTCCTTACTGAGGGAATTACACAACCACCCAGGCTCACGTTTCCATATGCATTGCCCCTCTGTAACTCTTCTGTCCTGAGTCAGTGCAGGGCACCAGGCACTGTTGGAATGATACGGACCCAACCAAGAACTGATTCAGCTGGCAGCTATGAGTTTGGTTATTACATTTTCCCCTGTCTTTTTGTTTGTTTGTTTTGTCTAACCAAAACATGACAGGCAATCAGACATGGTCCAGATTCTCAGATGTGGATTGTTGTCACAGCTGGGGTCTCTTTCGCGGGGAGAGTCCATCTTGGATCGAGAGAACTTGTTTATGTTTAGCACAGTGCATGGCATGTGGTGAGAGCTTCAAGGCTTCTCTCAGAATCTTTCAAAATATCACCTTTGTTATATCACCTTCGTGATAAAAAACTTATAATGGCTCTCTATCTCCTGCCCCAAGGCCATGCACAGACAGGACCCCATTCTAGCCCCTCTTAAACCCAGGAAAGATGGGTTTCCACCTCTTCATTCCACCCTCCCCCCCTCGCCCCCATGAGACTTCTCAAGCTGGAATTCCTCTCTGTCCCTCCTTCAAGACTAGAAGTTCAAGTCCCAACTCTTCCTGGCGGGTCTCCCTCCCCGATCTGGCCCTCTGGGGCTTTTCCTCTAGCTAACCCCCAAGGAACTTACTGTCTGAACAACTCTAAGCATGGAATCATGTGCGTCTTATACTGTTACTTAATATTTTTATGGGTAGTGTCTTCAAAATTGTAAACCCGTCAAGTACTGAGATTATATAGTAAATGTCTTCTGTATTACCCAGAGTGCTAGCCCAGTGTTAGGAACATAAAAAGGATTTTAAAATATTTGAATTAAATTAAATTAAAATTCTATTCTAGTCAGAGCTTACACAGTATGTTATTTATCAATCTTGAATGTATGAACCCCTTGTAAAGAAAAAATTCTCATAAACATCCGATATTTACTTTATTTTTATTATGCCACTTAAGCATATACACATAAAACTAAGTATAAACTCCTAATAAAAGCTTAAGGTTCTTAAATCACTATAAAACTCAAAAAATTTATAAAATTAAATATAAATAACAGTATAAGCACTGTAAAGTTCAAATTAAAAGTGTAAGTTTACTGTGATATATGGTGCTTGTCAAGCCAAATCGCATCACAGATATGGAAAGGCTATGACTTAAGTTCTTTTAAATTTTTGAGCTGACATGATTCATTTCCTACACCAGTCTCTTCTGTTCCTTATGCAGAACCGGAAAGCCTTCATTCCTACAGGGTGGTGCCAGGTCACTAGGGCCTTATTTAGCAAAATGGCATCATCATTATGAAAGCTATTCTTCTCTTGCTACCCGTGACAAAGGCAGAGTGTGCTGAGATCACTTGACAGTGTTTGGCTTGATGTGGTCGTCCAGGTTAAATTTTTTAGGATTATTATTATTATTATTATTTTTAAAGATTTTATTTATGTATTTGACAGAGAGAGACACAGTGAGAGAGGGAACACAAGCAGGGGGAGCGGGAGAGGGAAAAGCAGGCTCTCCGCCGAGCAGGGAGCCCGATGCGGGGCTCGATCAAAGGACCCTGGGATCATGACCTGAGCCGAAGGCTGACACTTAACGACTGAGCCACCCAGGCACCCCATAGGATTATTTTTGATATTAGAAATCCAAATTAAAATATCCTATAAGAAAACTTTTGGAACATTAAGAACGTATCTATAGACCCCTGGTTGAATAATGCAACACTGTTGACACACTAATGGGAGGAGAATTATTTAAAGCAGAAAAAAAAAATGGACTTACTCTTCTTCCCATTCCATGGAAGACTGTCGGCCAGAATCGTATTATCTTATTTTTTATTACCGAATTTATTATTTTAAAATTATTACTAGAATTTACTTTTGCCTCACACCAAACAACACATTTATCATAGAAAATTGAAAAGTCACTTTTAAGTGTTTTCAAGAAAAGAAACTAAGGCCACCAGAAACCCACCTTCCAGAGATAATCGTTCATGCCTTGATATAATAGTCATGTGTCTTTTACTGCAACCGATATTAACAACATCCACAACCAATGCATGCTGATTCCCACATGCCAGCAAATGTTCAAAGCATTTTATTCATTTACTCTGCACAACAACATTACACTGTAGGTACCATTATCATCTCTATCTTATAGATGAGGAACTGAGGCCCGAAGAGTTTTTCTTTTTTTTTAGGGTTTTATTTATTTGACAGAGAGAGACAGCGAGAGCAGGAACCACAAGAAGAAGGAGTGGGAGAGGGAGAAGCAGGCCTCCTGCCGAGCAGCGAGCAGGGAGCCCGATGCGGGGCTCGATCCCAGGACCCTGGGATCATGACCTGAGCCGAAGGCAGACGCTTACCGACTGAGCCACCCAGGCGCCCCTAAACATCTTTTTGTTTCAGTATCAATAATGTTTGTAGATATCAGATACATATATTCCATTATAAAAATACATCACATTATTCAATCAATACTCTGTTGACAGCCTTCTGGATAGTTTTTAATCTTTACTATTAGAAACAGCACTGGGATGAACATTCTTGGACCTAAATCTATGAGCATATCCTTACTAGGGAAACATTTTAATTTCTTATTTTCCTACTCTAAGAAAAGGAGAACACAGAAATCTCAGCAAACATGGTCTAATAATGTTGTACCTGTTCCTTTTTTACTCAGTGGATTAAGAACTTAGCTTCACATAATGCTCAGGTGTATGCATCCATTCAGTATTCAACCAAATTTTAAGATTTCCCTCATGCTAACAGGTGCTTTTCAGCTATGAACACACATAAGTACAAGCTACTATAAAACTCATTGGAGAATTCAGTTGAATAATTAGAAAAAGTATAATTTTTTAATAGAATTGGGTTTGAATGTTGCCTTCATCACTAAAGGCTTGGCTATCTTGGCCAAGTTAGCAGATCTTTCTTCACCTAAACATCCACTGTATTAAATGAAGAAAACATTATCTTCGATCATTGAGGTGAAATAAAAAACATATATAAAGTCCTTAGGACAGAGAAGACATGGACTAGATCCTCTTTGCATTTCCTCTTTTTGAAGATTCTAATTGCATCTTTCCAAGAATGTTGACATTTTTCAAGAAGATCCAGTGATCTTCTTGATCCAGATCAGAGCAATGCTTAACTCAAAAGAAAACTCCCCTGGTGTGACAGAACTTCTGGAGACTTTTAAAACATTCCACATGAAAGCACCCACATTTGTGGAATTATTTCCCATTCCCCTGATTCTCAAGGGAGAAAATATTTAGGGAAATATGGTTCCAAGAGTTGAAATAAGGCAAAGAAAACCATCTTTTCCCAAGCTTGCCTGGAATTCTTTCCAGAATGTTTGGCATCAGTAGGTATACTTTTGCTTCCTGCCTTTGTCCCACTTTCAAAGTTTGTCTTCTCACAGGCTATAAGAATACATATTTCCAGGGTGTCTGTTCTAAATACATTTCTCTGTTTGTCTTTTGGAAGTTGGTGGAGTTGAGTCCCACGGTGGAGGAGGAAGAGAAAACTTTGTATCAGTCGGAAGTGTGGATACTGGAGTGGTGGGGACCTGCTATTTCACACCCTTCACAGAACACCCGAGTGTCTGGGAAGGCAGTGCTTGACAAGATACATCTGGCTTCTAATTAACTCTGCCAAACTCTTCCCCTCCTGTCCTCCAACATGTTTTCAGACAGTTGCCAGTCATATGTTCCAATGTGCACATTTTCTTTTCCTGCACGAAGGTGGAATGGATTATTCTTTCATAACATTCTTTGGCAATCTTAGGAAAAATCTATCCTGCCAGATCTCTACCAGTTAGTTCTAATGACTAATCGATTTATCCACCTCCTTTTTTGTCTCTGAGTCAAGACAATTACACTTTGGGATGTGGCGGAAGTGAAATGTTACTTCATAATAGCAAAGTCTGTCCAAATCTAGGGAGAGGCTGGGGATTCTTCATTCGAATAACTCATTAGGATGAAAATGTACAACATACTCTTTAGGAAGGTTGAAATGTATTTCAGCTCAGGTGCCATAAAAGGGAAGTGATATTTATTGACACTTTGTATGTACAAGGGGCTGAGCATAAAACATTTGATGTCATCTGTCCACAGGTGCTCTGAGGAATTGTTAGTACTTGCATTTCCAAAATAGAGAAAGTGGCTTCAACAAGATAGAAATTCACATGCAGTGATAGACCTCATTAGGGATCAAAACAGGAACTCAGCCTGCTCTTTTCTGACCATGGGGTGCTCACTTCTAAAGTGGGATACACCAGAAGATCGACACAGAATACCCCAAACAGATGTGCAAAGTTAGGTGTGAGTTCCAGCTTTCCATCTTCCCTGTAGCTAATTGGACTCTTGCCAGGCCTGAAAGTGGACACCTTCTTACCAGCCTCGTTCTCCTCCTTCCTGATGGCTGAGTGGCCCCCGCGGTTCACTAACAGTGTGGAGGAATTTTCCTTTTCTTCTTTCCTCCTCTACCTCCACATACAGAAAACATATTTTCTCCTGGAGAGAAAAGATAACTTGTCACCATCTGGTCCGATTCCAGAGTCACCATATTGCAGGAATGAAAAGCTAGAGCTCTCAAGGATTCTATTTGCTGTCCTGTGTGGCTCCTATCACTGCAGCCTCAGAGCTCTCAAGAGAGAAAACCCCTACTCAAGAAAAAATCTGGGCAGGGGCGCCTGGGTGGCTCAGTCGTTAAGCGTCTGCCTTTGGCTCAGGTCATGATCCCAGGGTCCTGGGATCGAGCCCCACATCGGGCTCCCTGCTCGGCCAGGAGCCTGCTTCTCCCTCTCCCACTCCCCCTGCTTGTGTTCCCTCTCTCGCTGTCTCTCTCTCTCTCTGTCAAATAAATAAAATAAAATCTTTAAAAAAAAAAAGAAAGAAAGAATCTGGGCAGCCAGACTGGGCTTACCAACATGGAGAGCTTCTCTGTCGGGTCACCACCACGTGGAGTCACTTCACGACGTCTTTCATGGCCTGAGCCCCAGAGGCTGCTGGCCAGACAGATATATGAAATAAGTTCACTATACTGCTCAGTTGCCAGTGACAGAGTTAGAATTTCCCTCCCACTACCTAGAAAACTCCCAACCCTGGTCCCATCCGCCAAGCTGGCAGACGTGGTTCTCCCTGGTCCAAGCTGGGTTTCGGTAATGGATGCATTGCATTCGCTTCTCTTTTTTTTGGTTACCTTGAGCCAGGCATTGGCACAAGGCAGGACTGCCAGCAAATGGGCATTTTTGTGCCATTTGTGAAAATTAACTCCCCTAATGAACTTACTCATACAATGGCACTCAGGATGAAGACATTAGGATGATTACCTAGAAAATTACTACCTTGGTAGAGTCCCCCATGCCTCCTTTCACCTCTTAAACGTGCCAAGAAGAAAATTGCTCTGATGACATTGTCAGATCTCTGAAAGCAAATAACTGATGAACAAAAGAATGGTGCCACATGTTGGCTCCTTTAACCCAATTTTAACTCATGGAATCTGCTCAGCATGGGGTAGCCAAGAGATGATTTCCTCCATCCAGGGGGGAGCACTGGTGAGGATCAGAATTATTTCTTGGTGCATATTCAAGCACCTTCTCAAGCACCAGGCTACACAGCAATTATGACTAAATGAGTTCTGCATCACCTGGGACTGCAAGGAGGGTTCTCTGGGCGGGAGGGCAGTCGGAGGCCTACATTTCAGAAACAAGAGGTTATAACATTTCATTTTGTTTACCCAGTCTACAAATGCAGCTTTATTATTTTTTTATGAAGCTGCATATCTCCAGGTAGGGCCTCAGGATTATGAAATATTTCTAGCCCTGGGGAATTTTATTTCCTCTCTTTGAAATTCCCTATATATAGGTGTTGGTCATTCTTAACAGGATCAAAGATTTCTGGAAAATTTCCATCTTTTCCATGGTTTTACTTCAGTCTGCTATTTCATATGAGTGAATTGCATACATTACATACATTGCAATGAAATGTATGACTTCTCCAAATTTTGTTCTATGTTTTTTGCTAGGTCAGGCATGAAGGGGAGCCAAAAAGTATGGGGTGTGTGGTTCAGTTTTATTGGAGGTAACACTGTATGCTTCCTACAAAAATTGGAGGTAAATTTGTATTCTGAGAGTTTAAATTAATGGTTTTTAACTCTGCTATGCATTAGATTCATCTCGTGAGTTTTTAAAAAATGCCAATGCCTGAGCCCCATCTCAGACCAGTTAAATTAATATCTCTGGGGGCGGGGGGTGAGGCCAAAATATCTCTAAAGTTCCCCAGATGATAGTTAATGTCAGCCAAGGTTGAGAGCCACTCATTCATTGCTTTCATAAGTATATACTCATCCCCTATTCTGTCCTAGGCCCTATTCTAGAGGATGGGGCTATAGCAGTGAACAAATCAGACAAAAACTCTTGCCGTCACAGAGCTTACGTGCTAGTGGATTTTGACTGGCTACAATCAAAATCAAATAATAACATTCATGGCATAGAAATTGGTGATAAGCGCTAAAGAGAAAAATAAAAGAAAGAAGGGAGATACCACTTATGACAGGGGAGGTATTTCAATATTGCAGGGTATCCAAGGGCACCTCAGGAGAAGATGACATTGCATAAAGATCTGAAGGAGGTGGGGGAAGAGTCTCTGGGGGTGGGGTGGGGGGACAGCAAAGGAACTGATCTTGATGTGGAGCATGCCCATTCCAAGAAAAGCACCGAGGGCTAAAGTAGAATGTGAATTAGCAGTCTAAGCTAACAAGGTCCATGATCTAGGTATAAGATGAACTATTTGTGAAAGTGAACCAAAAGACTGTGTGTAAATGTGTAACCAATAATTTTAAGAATACCCTGGCCCAAATCAATGTGATCTGGCTGTAATCTTAAGGAAGCAGGCAGGGGTGTCATAATAGTGTGGTAAACAGACCTAGTGTATATTCCATTTTAGCCTGTTTGGAGAAAGGAGGCAGGAGTAGAAGACAGGTTAGTGTAGAGAACAAAATAAGGAGGGTGAAGGAAGCAAGGGAGAGAATGGTGTTCCGTGCACTGGGGGTGGTGGATGGCCAGTGAGTCCTGAGAGATGGTGACAGGTATGTGGTTAAATCTGAATCACATAACTGACAGTCATCATTGTTCGTCAGTGCTCTTCAAGCTAACTTTTAAAAAATTTTGGTTTCTAATATATCTAGCTCATAGGGAATGGCTGTATTGATCAGCCAGTGTGAACATCTAACCCACCCAAATGTTATTTCTTGTGATAAATTAAGAAATTACGATTGGGATTCTAGGTATCAGTCTAAGTGGACTTTGTATCGGTTAGTTCCCCTGAGTCAGATTAATCCAGCATTAAATACTTGGAGGATAAGGCCTGTGGATTTGGGACAGTGAATTTTGGACAAGACAAATGCCCTTTGTTGGATCTCTCAAGACTCCCTAGCCTGCTGACCTCTCTCGCTGCTGACTTTGCATTGTCCTGTGGTATTCATATTTTCTACCCAAAACTTCAATGCCCTGTTAAACCTATTTTGCTGTTTGACTTGTTTTTCTATAGTATATATATTTCAGAATGATACCTAGTATCTAATCTATCTCTTATGGGCAGTATGAAAATCAGATGTGATAATATATATGAAAATAATTTTAAATGTTAAAATGGTGTTTAAAATAAAGCATTATTTTTATTAATAGTGATAAAAATAAATCTAGGTAAATGGGGAATCAGAAGCCTGTTAGAGCCACATTGTATTTCCTATATGTGTAGACTGGATTCAATGTCTCTTGTAGATAAATATATCTTTTAAATTTAATCTTTTTAACTTATACACCCTGTGTATAAATATATATAAAAAAATCTAGGAGGTTAATACACCAAAATAAAAATATTGGCTGGATTTTCAATATAGAATTTTAATTATTCTTTTCTTTTTTACATCAATGCAATGTTATGATCTTCTCATACATCAAAATATAGGTATTCATATCTGGATATTCTAAATATTCAGTAGCACATATTAGGAGGATGAACAATAAAAGTTACTTTTAAAAGATCTTCCCCCTAGTGTTTTATGTAGCTACTAAATAAATGGAGTGTTTGAGTTGACATGACTGGTAATGGGCTGGGTGTTCAGGGCCATGAATCAGTTTTTGAATGTCAGTCAAGAAAAGCTGCGTCCCAGAGCTCTCCACAGTCAGGTCCGTGTGACCTGTCTGCCTTCTAAACTGGGGAAACCATACAGCTATTTCAGAGGGCCTGCTTCTCGTAGAACTCAGAGGTTTCAAAGAGATGTTCTGTGTATTTTTTTATTCTTTTCTTTTGCAAATATCAATAGTTCTTCCAGAAAAAAAAGGAAAGAATTGAATTCAAACAGAAATAGGCAAATGCATCCTCAGACCAGTAAATTAAGCAGGTAAAAAAGACTTCTTAACTTGGGCTAAGGAATAATTGGCAGAAGAACTTGTTTGGGAGAGAGAAAAGTAGTCACTTCTCTTCCAGGAACTTCTCTTGCTAGGCCATAGTCCAGCTGTAGGACAGCCTGAGACAACAAAAGAAGGAAAAGGGAATAGATGGGACCGTCCAGCTCCCTGGAAGAGTAGCTCCCATGTCAGTTAACAGAGCCATTAGGATTAAAGTCCACAGAGCAATAGGCCTTAGGATATTTTTCCAGGGCTTAAGGTAGGGCTTTGTTTTTCATCTCTTTGTCCTTTATTAGAAGTCAGTTGCTGAATTTCTTTTCAACCGCACAACCAGCCATGTCATACTCGGACTTCTTCTCTGTTTCCCATTGATATTAAGAAGCACAACACAGTCATCTTGTAGGTGCCCAATGGGGACTTTTTACCGAAATGGTCCTAAGACTTCCTGGTCTGGGTTCCCACCTCCCAGAGACATGCTTTTCATGAATAAATCGTTGTATCTCATCAGCGGCATTTCATTCTCCTATCAAATATTTTACCCATTGGATCAGAAAGCATAACCCATGAACTTGACCCTGCACATTTTTTTGCTTGTCTTCTCCAAAGCTGGCACGAGATGTGTCAGGGTCTGGGCTACTCCATATTCCTCCAGGCTGTCCACTCAATGCAACCCCCCCCCCCCCAGGATATAATTAGCATTCCTATAGCTTTCTCTTAGATCTTTCTTCAGCCTAAGATACACCCCAGGGCCAGAAGGAGTAGTGTGGAAACCCATTCTGACCTCGGTAAATAGAGGGGAAAAAAAGAATTTGCCTGAAGGCTCAGACTGGGACCAGAATTAGGGTCTAGAACTCACACTAACTCCCTAAGTCGGATTTCCTCTTCCAGCCTCTCAGTTTGGATGTCATACTCCAGCCCTTGGTTTTGTCTCTTAAGTACAATCACCAAGAGTCATTGCATTCTAAGAAATCACTGAAGACACAGGTAGTAACTGCTTTCGCAAATCAGAGGGAAATAGGGGTACGATGCAGAAAGAGGAGGAAGAAAGTCAAAACATGATTGTGGTCATTGACCTTTTCCTTCATGTCTTCACCCAACTTTTCCTGAGTTATGCCCCTTGCACAGTACACTCATTCACTATGCAATGATGGTGAATTGCAAGTGGAGATGAGATGTGTCCTTCATTAAATTTCTCTGTCTCTCTTCTCATATTTCTTCCTGGGGCGGGGGGGGGAAATAACTCCCTTGGTCAAATCCCTTTCCTGCTAGTGGTTGTTTTAGCAAAAAAGGATATAATAAAAAGAAATGAAAGAAAACCCTCCAGTAGTAACCCATATTCTTGATCTTGAGCATACTTAGAGCAGGCTAAGGACCCAGAGGGATCAGAGTGTTGCCAGATGTCTGAGATAGGGGTATAAGGATTGGTTCGTGGAGGGTGGGTGATTGGGAAAATAATGTTGGACTCAAGACTTTTGTTTATTTCCTTTAAACAGCAGCCCAGCAGAGTCACATCACTTTTGACATGAATAGAGGGGGGCAGTGTCTTGTGAAGTTGAGCAGGTTGATGCTAAAACATGATCATGACATTGAAGAATTGGCTTTTTGGGACTAGGATTTCCCCCATGACTTTGTTGAGATTTGTAAGAGTAAGCCTCAGCCTTCTCTGATGTTAACGCAACTTGGGTTGCACAGCAATTGGGGAGGGCCTTTGGAGAAAGGTCAAACTGCCAGTCAAACAAGTTATGGGTTTGGATTACTGCACCAGTCACAGATGCCAATTTCATGGACCCAGGTGAAATACTGTGTTTTGTTTTTTCAGTCCAAATAAGGGGTGGTGATTCATGTCTTTTACCTCCTGGGTGGATTTATGGAAGACAATTTTGAACACGACATGAATTTAGGACACTTTCATTGCTTCTACATGTTGCTCCAGTCTGGAATGCCCCTTTGCCCACATCTGTTAAACAAACTACTGCCCAAACATCACCTCCTCTGTCATGCCTTCCTTGGCTCTCCCAGGCTGAGTCCATTCCTCTCTCCTCAGAGGTCTGCCTCTCTATGGCTAAATGGACTGTGAGCTGCTTCAGAGATGCTGGTTATGGTTCTTAAGTGCACAGGCCTAACCCAATCCCTTGTTCATTGGCTCTCAAGGAAATTGTATCTCTATTCCTTTTAGGACTATTTCCAGGTTGCCGTCTGATAGGGTGATCCTGCCAAGAAGATTTCACATAAGTCCATTCTGCCTTGGCTCTTAGGCCACAACTGGGAAGTTCTTTCCTTCATGAAAGTTCAAGTTTAGAATTTTAACCTTATATTTCACCCTTCAAACACTACTTGGAGGATGGATAATTTCAAGTTATTCATTAAAGAAAATACATGAGGCTGAGGTAGATGAGCTCTCATTGGCCTCCTAAAACGTCTCCCTAAGCTCAGCACCCCCAGCTCATGCAGGGAAACTGGTGTAGGTAAGAGGATACTGGAGTGGTAGCCCAAGGTCCAAGTTCCTCGCCCCAGCTCTACCACTGACTAGCTGAGTTGTTTGGATAATGGCTCCTTCTCTGGGACTGAGGTTCATCATCTATACACAAGAAGGTCAGGATCCATGATGTCCAGGTACAACTTCCAACCCCAACAACAGTCTTAAAATGTTCAGAGTCTCCATGTCTGTAAAATACCAAAGCTGGAAATCCAATTAATGCCTGTTTTCCTAATCTTAGTTTAGCAGATGGGTTCCCCACCCCCACCCCTGTTGTTTAGAAATTTTTCATCATTAAAATAATTGATTGGGATGTTGTTTTTATTCCTTTGACCTCTCCGCTTTCCACTGCTTTAATAAAACTCTGCACTGCTATTTGGTGATGAGGCTTCCGGAGAGTTCTCTTATGTGCCATTGCAATATAGAGGTGGAGGGGAAAGGGCACTGAATAGAAATCAGACATTCTGGGGTCTTGCCCCGCTCTGCCACTAACTAGCTCTGTGGCCTTGGGCTTTTCATGTCCTCTCTTGGGGTCTTCATTTCCTCACCTGTTAATTGTTGGGGGGGATGTGAACTAGATGATCTTTCTGGTTCTTCAACTCTTGCATTCTATGAATTCTAAGCACTGACACCTCCCTAGAGAGTGAAGGCTGAATGGAAACTTCATGTCACACTACTCCAAATGCCAAACACTTAATTATGGAATTCCAGCAATCAGCTCCCCTTCCTTGCTCTCTACCCCCTGTCTGCCTGCATTAATGGCATTTTTAGAATCTTCCGTTTAGAACTGCACTTCAGTCCCAGACTAACTGGCCTCTTTCCATCGATGCCAAAGGGGGTTAAGGGGTCTTTACTTAGAATTCTCCTAATTCTCCTCTGTGGGGTGGGTGTCCACCTCCGACGCTCCTCTAGGGGCCTCTAGTATGCTGACTGTATTCCCCTTGGTTTCTGTCTCTTTGGGATGTGTGCTCTTTTGAGAAATCCCAGCAAACAGAATGGTTGTTTATATCATTCAATATTCATGGAATTTACCAGACCACTTTGTAACCAGATGCTAGCAAAGATTGAAGTTCAAGAAGGAAAATAAGAAGGTATCCTTTCCTGTTAGTTCCAGTATCATGCAGGGCTTAAGAACACAGACTCTGTAGGACACTTGTCTTGGTTTAAATCCTTATTTGCCACCCAATCAGCCATGTGGCAGAAGGAAATTTACTTTCCGTGTCTCTGTTTTCTTATCTGCAAAATGGGGCTAGTGAATAAAAGTACCAGCTTGACAAGACTAATGAAATAATGCATGTTAATTAATGTAGTGTTTAATACAGGATAGCCTCTTTTAAAAAGATTTTATTTATTTGAGAGAAAAAGAATGCACAAGTGTGGTGTGAGGGGGTGGGCAGGGAGGGAGGTACAGAGGGAGAAACAGGGAGCTAGATGCAGGGCTCCATCCTAGGACCTGGAGATCATGACCTGAGCTGAAGGCAGATGCTTAACCAACTGAGCCACCCAGGTGTCCCAGGATAGCTTCTAATATTAAAATTATAATGTTTTAACATTATTTTTGGCTAATCAACATTTACAAGGTGCCCCTTCCACTGGTGAAGCCAGTTCTCTTTCAGTAGTTTGGCAGTATCTCATTTCTGCCCATCCCCTTGAGTCCTCGTCTGCCTGGGTGCCTTTAGCATGACTCCCATGAGATTTCACTGTTCTCTGATGATTATCTAGCAAAGTGCTTCTCCATTGGAGGAACTCTTCTCCCAACACGCCCTCCCCAACCCTAGGATCCTCTAACTCCTGACCTGAGCAACTGTGCAGCTCACAGCGAGCTTTTGTAAGAGAGAAGACACTTAAATGCAGAAGGCGTTTTAATCATTACTTCTGATGTGCACTCCGTAAGCATGAAGTTCACAATGCACGCACATTGAGAGCATCTTATTCTGCTCGAAGAGGAGGGGGAAAATGCCCCCCACTTATAGAACTCGCTGAATAGAGTAGTTTCTGTTAGTCTTTCCATTTTTCAAAGAAAACTCCATTTTCTTTTCTCCCTATTTCCCTTCCTTTAATACCATCAGCTGGGACCGTGCACTGTGCCGCGAAGGGAATTAAGACTTCCTCATGGGGGTGGGAGGGAAGTAGAAGCAATTCATTTAATGTGTTTTATTGATTTTATGGCACATTTACTCCATAGGTTCAAGATACCACGTGTCTGATCTCTTGAAGGCAAGTCCAAATCACTTATGGCATCTTTATGGAAGTTCAAAATTAAATGGAAATATGACTATGAAGCCATCAGCTAAAAAGCATTGGCTCCTCATGGGGAATTTTGCTTTTTTTTCTGTCTCTCATTTGTATCATCTTTCATAGCAGTGCCCTTGAGGAAGTCTCCGGGCCTTCTCTACAGCTCTCTCTCTGGTAAGAGGCAGTAAAAATATCCAAACCATAGAACTAAATTGAATGAGATACCTGATTTGGGACATGCGTCATCATGAGTAAGCAAGCAATCATTTATAAAACCAACCTAGACCAGATATAAGAGTTCTCCATATCTGTAAAAATCAAAACATGTGTTTAACAACCCTCAAGTTATGTGAGCGCTCTCTGGTGCCCATTAATGTATCCAGGATGAGTGTGGTGGTGGTGACTTCTGTGAAGACCAGCCTAAACCATTCTGGGGGTTATCTATGAATGGCTAGGTAGGTAAGGTATCTGGAGAAGAATGCCAATTATAATCAAGGTCGGGAGCCAAGGTAGTACCTTGAAATTTGTTGGTTCTGAGAATGACACATATGATGTCAGAAATCAGGAGTATGAGAAATGGTGTGGAAGGCAGTTTCAGAACAGGGTTGGAAAAAGTGGCTCAGGCCTAACATCATGCATGGCTACAGGGTGACAAAGGTCTACTTTCAAATAATCCACTTATGTGGCCTGGGAGCAGACCTGGCATGGACTCTACTCTCTCTTAATTCCAGGCAAGAATTCTCATGTGTGTATTAATAGTGACTATAGGTACTTTTAAGAACTAATTTTTCATGGGTCAGGGATATGTGGGGAACAACTAGAGCAAAGGGGGAAGGGACAGACAACGGAGGTCTTGAGATTCTAACCCTTAGAGGCTAATTTTCTCTTTTCACCTACTCCCGATTCTTTGCTGAAAGCCCAGCAGTGGTACCCATGCTGCTAAGGAATTAAGACTTTCTTATAGAAAGAAGAAAACCCAAAGCAATTCATTTACTACATTTTATTGACTCAACAGCTCATATACCTCCTGGGTTCAAGATAGCCCATGTCCACTCATGTTCAACTCATCACTGGCGGGTTTATAGTATCTTTCTTGTCCACAGCAGAGAGTAAAGGAAAGATTGGGGAGACTGTGTGTGTGTGTGTGTGTGTGTGTGTGTGTGTGTGTGTGTGTGTGTAAGGGAGAGGAAGAAAGAAAGAGAGAAAGAAGGGAGGAACCTAGGAGAAAAATACTTAAGAACTTAAAGGAATTAGTATTTTAAGGTAAAGGCAAGATTTGGAGGAGAACAGATGGCCAATGGAATGCAGTCTCTAGGAAAGAGGTTCTGGAGACTTCAGGGTCTAGAATAAAGAAGAAACATCCTTTGGAAGATTCTGGATGTCTAAGCAGCTCATGAACCACCTAATTTTCCAAAAACAAAAACAAAAATAAAAAGTGTGAGGAAGCCTCTGAGAAAAGAGGCTGGCTGACTTCCAGTGGCTAACAACGCTAAGAAGAGAAAACAGACTTTTCAAGCTGAAGTGCAACCAGGCTGGGAAGAAACTAAATGTTTTACAGCTCAACTTAGCATGGTTTGGGCTCCAGACTCTTCAAACCACAGAGGAGAAACTACTTTTACTACAAAGGAAGGAGTGGAAGGGTGATTTTGCGGATTATTCCCTTCAGCAGGGCTGGGGTGGGGGTACACAGAAGCAGATTAAAGGAAGAGGAGACGAGCTCCTTTGGGTGTCGGCAGATTTAGCGTGCAGGAAGGCAAGGATTATCTTGTTCAAGGGAGTCCCTGCACTTGGGAGCCTTAGTCTTTCTCAATGACAGAAGCTGGCTCCACCGCCCAGTGCAGAGAGGAGTCTCCATACTTCAGCTGTCGGTAATTTACAGGGGTAATGACTTAGATCCTGCCTGCCCAGAAGTCTCTGGGCACCTTAAACCAATTACAATTCTTCACTCCTGTTACAGATTTAAAAATGTATCTGGGATAATGTCAAAGAGCATCAAGAAAAGACTTTGGGCCTCAAATAAAGCAGCAGTGACCTCCTTACCCTCAATTTTCCCTGGATGTCAGGACACTCCTCCACAGGGTGAAGGAGTATATAAATTTAATCTGGTTGTTCATACTAGGGTGAATGGAGGGCCCAATCAGTTGTCACTCTGGGCAGTGACAAGCTCACAGCCTGTCAGTAATGGGCAATGAAGCATAAGTTGTCATTAGATACATCCCTGTCACCTGAGGAAGAAGAAAAGGGGCAAAGGAATCCCCACAGGAATGCCTTTGTTAGGATGGTTTCACAGATTTTGAGAGGAAATGAGCTCCCTAAATAGTGAGAGAGGCTCCCTCCTGAGCCTGTCGATGGATTTCCATTCAACCAATTTTTAGGAGGGGTTAGAAACTATTTAGCAGCCATGGTTCCTCTCTCTCTCTCCCTCTCTCGCTCTCTTTCACCTCACGTAACACATGATTTGTATGCATATTAATCACTGTTGTATAGAATAACTATCCAATTTTACTGGAAAGAAATTCTATAGCTGTTGCTTCCATTACTTAGACATTTCTTTTATATCATATTGAATATAAACTTTTTCAGCCAATTCAGCTGAACTGGATCAGGTAGGAAGAGAACATCATTTCCTCGCACCACCCAGTTGTAGCTTCCCATGGAACAGAAAGGAAATGCGAGGAACATTTAATTTCTTTTAATCTTGATACCTGATTTCCTCCAGATTCAGGGTCAGTGCTCTTTTCATGGCTCAGTTGAATTGTTTGTTAGCATACGAGTGTGTGTACGTGTTGCCCGAATAAACCTAAGTGTTCTACTTGGTATTAGCCAATTTCTAGAGAAAGCAATGTGCTGCAACCCTTTGTAGCACCTGCTCCCTTTCATCTCTTAAAAAAATCATGGTACATTTTACCACAGACACCGGCTCCGTGAAAAGAGAGAGCAAATAACGAATTAGGGTAAGTGAGCTAAACTGTCTTATTAAAGTTGCCTTAACCTGTCTGGGCTCATCGTCACCCCTTTCTGCCTGTTCTCACCAAGCCTTTCTCAGTCTCAACTCAGGAAGTCTCAACTCTCTGTTGGACCACCTTCTCCAAGGAAGGATGTGGAAGTATTAAGAGGTGGAGACCAAAGACACTGCCTGATGCTCTTTCTTTCTCCACAAGAAGCTGGTGAAGCTGAGAGCCCTGCAGGCTGGTGTGGGAGGGAAGGGGTTACAGAAGGCAGAGGCTCATAAGCCCTGAAGAAAAACACAGAATTGGGGAGTTCATCCAGAGCTAATCTTTACACTCCTTTACCATTTTATACTCCATTAATCCTCAACCTACTAGGTGACCAAGTTGGCGGGCATGGAATAGTTGTCCCATATCCTTCTCTAGGCACATCCTACCCACATCAAAGCCCATCAGAGATTCACTGCATTATTAATTTAAATATTAACCCAACTTCAAGAAGGTGCTTGTTGTGGTCCTGGTTGTTCCAAATACACAGATACATAAGGCAGAATCCTGACCAAATAACCACTTGTACCTCAGTGTAGAATAGAATAATGAAATGCATGGGCTTTGGGGCCAAATTCTTTGACTCTGACTCTGAAGATATATAGTCAAGTTGCTTCAAATCTGTGAGCCTTCTTGTTTCTGGAAGCCAGCCTCTCTTAAAAATGAGATCGTAAACCTTGTAAACGTAATGAAGATGACACAGACTTCTCCTATATCTTATTAGGTACATATTAGCTGCTTACTAAATACTAAATTAAAATTTGAATACAATTTAAAAATCAGTAAGATACAGGAAAACCTGAGTCTCAGCTGTGCTACCAAGTAGCTGAAAATCCTGGGTGAAATCATTTAACTTTAGGGATTTTTTTATTTTTTTAATATGTAAAGAGAAAAAATTGGAAAATTTCAAAAATGCTTTCTACACTGTCTAACATGTGATTCTTCTCTACGATTCCAAACTTTGTGAAATGCTACATTACTCTTTTATAACAAATTCCATATTCATAATTCACTAAGATTTGCTTGGCTATATATATATATATATACACACACACACACACACACACATACATATATTTACACACACACTCATATAGTCTCTGTATATTATATACACACACATATATTAATATATATGTTATCAATAATACATATACCTGTTTTCAGTCATTTTCTGTGTGAACTGAAAGTTTATAAGATATTTTAGTAATTTAAAGGCACAAAATGTCTTAAAGAAGGCTTTGGACTTATCTAATATAGAATTTCCCAAGCTTATTTTAATCCCTTCCTTTTTTATATAATGCCAGTTAACATCTTAGTTTTCCTTAGTATATTCAACCCAGAGACTTTTGCTATTCTGTATTTTTAAATCTTAGTTTTGAATGGTCACAAATAATCTCCAAGTTCCATTTCATATAGCAATTTTTAATTTTGCTCACCCACCAATGCATATCATGCTCCAGACTAATGAGCAGGATGGAGTCCCTATAGCTAATGATCAAGCCCGGCTGACTCTCCTGCTCGTCACCCAAATGTGATGTCCTCCACTCACTGTCACTACCAACTCCCAATATTGGCACGTTTGCAGATTGTGGATTCACAGTGATCTCCTATAATCCTAAGAACATCAGAAATTAAATATTTCTGCCTTTGGATGCAGCCTCCTATTTTAGGCCACTGGTATTCATACCTAAAGATTGATCATTGTTCTTTTCCTCAAGGCATTGGTATTATGTAAAGAGAAATGTGGTGGATAATCAATGGCCTTTTCAATCTCGTTGGTAAGATTCCAACTTTCCTGAAATGTGAGTCATATACCAGTGAAATATATAGTGGTTTAAAAAAAATCCTGACATTTGGTCAGCAAAGCCCAACATTTTTCCTTCTAGAAAGGACCTAACCACAGGAAGATATGTCACCCATATTCCTTATGCCAAAACTCATCCCAGCACCTCCGTTCATGGAAGCTTCTTGGCAGTGCAATGGAATTGTTTCCCAAGGGCTTCTAATCTAAGGCCTGAATGGTGAGGAAAAGAAAAAGACATTTTTTTGAAAGCAGAGTCTCATTCAGAGACTGGAGTGAGACCATCAGTTTGCATCTCCAACTGTTATCTCCTCAACTATTCCCTGTTCCTTGTCTTGATGTATTGGACCCTGGGGATGGCTCCTCTTGCTGATTATGGAGATTCACACACAAAAAACTGTTCCCCTCTTCAATGATATGGGCCTAGTTGGAGGCAAAGAGTGTTTATTGGCCTCCACTGTTCAGCGACTAATGAAATTAAGTTTTTAAGAAGAGTTACAAGTGAAATATTGCAGTCACTCCACAGACCCCTGGCTCACTGGAATATTAAATGAGCCAGACTTAGGTCTATGGGATTTCCTCCAAGAGATTGTTCTTGGAGAAGCCAGAGTAGATGATGCAAAGATTAAGCACTTCTCAGCAGAAACACTGCAATATCGTGTCTTGAGTTGTTTTATTGACTTTGTGTTACAGCCAGAAAACGTGTGGCCAGCAGTCTGCAACAAACTCTCTTATTTTCAAAACAGTAAATGATAATTCTTGAACTTGAATGCCATGTGAAATTAAGATAAGAATTCATTGCAAGTCAATTATTGATCCTTAAATGAAGAAAGTCATGGCCATTGGGGTTCTATAAGTCTTGCAAACCATTCTCCAGCCCTTGCAGCTTCTTTGGTCACCAGAAAAATGACAGAAGGCTGACTAATATTGACTTCAGTTTTCAGAGATTGTTTCATCCATCATACTGGTGATTCGGGTTTCTCTTTATAATATTATTGATGATCAGTTGGGGGTATTACTTATGATGGATGAAGCCAAAAAGGGCTAGCAGAAAATTCTGTGAGCACAAGTAACACAGAAATGAGAAGTTAGATGCATAGAAGAGTTTCCAAATCATTAAATTTCCTGCAGTTATGTAGGATGAATAAGCCTAGAGATCTAAAGTACAGCGAATATGTAAGGAGAAGATATGTTAACTGACTTGATTATAATAGTGTTGTGCACTGTAAATTTATACAACTTTTATTTAAAAGTAAACAAAACCAAAGCAAAACAAAATCTGATTTTGAACTTTTTGAATGAAAATAGAAGTAAGCTAGAACTAGTCAGAGCTGGGCACAGATAAGGCTGCCTTTTTGATCATGTTTTTTCCTTAGTGGCAATGAGATCACAGATGACAAAAATAACAACATAAGGGAAATCTGAAAAAGAAGATACAGAACCAGGCTATTTGACTCTAAGGCAAATTATTGAATAAGGAGGGTATTCAATGAAGAAGAATTTGTTCTTGTTTGATACAGCCATCCTTGTTTATAATTCCTTCAGCACAAATTATTTGAAATGTATTTTATACCTCTTTGGGTGCAGAACTTTATTTTAGGAAGAGGGAGAATCCAAACTAATAAAAAAGCAGAGCTCTTGATTTGAGAGCCTCCGTGTCTCTTTCTCTCAACATTTATTCATTCAATAGCTATTTATTGAGAATCTATTATGTGCTAGGTGATCTTTCTATCTGAATATTCAGCAGTTAAGAACAACAAAAGATAAGATTAATTTTTTAAAAATATAGAAAGAGCTACATTACAGTGGGAAGAAAGCTAAAAATGAGAAAACCAGTAAAAACATCAGGCAAGATCATTTAAGCCATTCGTAAGTTCTATGAAGACAGTAGGTCATAGAAAATTATGATGGCGTCAGCAACTTTGAACTGGATGGTCAAGAAAATTGCTGCTTTGGGTAGGATGCAGTAGTTTGCAGTAGACTGATGCTATAGCTGAGAAAACAAAAACAAAACAAAAACAAAAACAAAAACCCAGCCAGGCAAGAGACAAAAATCATCTGTGTAATGGCGCCATGGAGATATCGGAGCCATTCAGACCAGAGTGGCTAAGTTTCAAGAGGTGAAAACTATAGAAAAGTGAGCTGAGGCTCCACATCTGCCTTTTCCTTGGGGGTATGTGTTGAATCTGGGCATGGCGAGTAACTGATACTGTTCTAGGCATAAGGCCACTGCTGGGAGACAGAAAAACCATCAGATATTTAGGTGTGTGTAGAGATGGGGTGGCTAAATTGGAGATTTGAGGGGCCTAAGATATTTGGCCAGGTTCCTCTTCAAGACATTTCCTAACTTTTGGAGCTATGCAAGACTTTATGCTGAAATGCTACACTGCAATCCACTGAAGGCCCTCTGAAACCCCTTGAAAATATACTCATTTCTCTTTCCAATACCTCGAGGAGCCTCCTACTTTCCATGCCTAACCTCTTTCCATCTGTTGTAGGCTGTAGCTTGAAAGGAATTAAATATTTTTGGAGGAAATCAGATTGTAGAAGCTTGTTACATGATCTTTAAGTCAGTCCTCTGAAGGTAGCCCAACTCTCTTCCATAAAGTATAGTGTATGGTCTTGTTGACACTTTTCTGTGTAGTTTCTGTTATATGTGGGTTAACAGCTATAGTCTGGCTGATTCTGGTTGCTAGAAGGCTGACCATTGGGTTAATAGGGCATTTTTATACTTCATGGATGAACTTTGATTATGGAACAGTTTACATGACAAATAAAACAGTTAAGCACAGTGTTGGGAACTGTCATACCAGCCTGTCTATTCCACATTTTGGTGTATTCAGTTGATTTCCAGAGCCCTTTGGAGAGATATTCTGAACTTTAGTGTAAGCCAGTATTTCCTGAATCATGACACGAACCCATGTGTTGAACTACCCTTGTTTCTGACCCCTTGCACATGTCAACAGAGAAATAGCAATATGAGCTGACACCACAACCAGGGAAACACACATCCTGACACGGTGTAGCCTGACCCTCATTTTCACACCTCTTTTGGCACATGCTATAGGGACCTGTTAATAGCTTGTATTACAAAATTCCCCAGGGCTGTGTTCAAGTTTAGAATCTGCAGACGAAACAAGATGAAAAAGCTTTATAGGGAGTGCTGGGCAGCCCTGGTGCATTGACATGGCCTGGAGGTTGGTGAGTTAGGAGACAAGTGGATACATGGAGGTCTTTTGGAAGCTGTGGCACCAGAGTTGACTTTCCAGCCAAAGTGGGAGACGAGATTTTCTTTGACTTGCTTCCATTTTCCACTTAATTTCCCTTCTACTCATTCCATTGTCCCTGGCAAACACACTTTTCCCCAGGATTTTCACTCTGGTCCTTTTTCCCTAGACCTCTGTCCTCTGTCCGCCTAAGAACCCCTGCAGGTCAGATGCTTCCCAATGGCAGCGCCATTTTTATCGGTGGAAAAGATTTCAGTATTTAAAGGAATGACTTTAATGCTCAGTTTTGTGGTTAGAGTCCACATAGAAGACCCTTCCTCACCCCACTATGTATAATTACCTGCTTGCTCACTCCCAGAGCCAAGCACTGACTGTATCCTGCTGGGTGAATAATGGAGTTGATTCTCTAACCTTTAACAACAACCAGACTAAGGTGAATTATAGTTTGGGGCAAAGGTAGTAGGAGAGGGAGGTGGGCCTTTGGATTTAATTGGAGTTGAGGCCACCAGCCTTGTAGATAAATGTCTTCTATGCTGAATGTATTCAGTAATTATAGCCACCATTCACACACACACACAAAGTACACCTGAGTTCAAGAAGGGGCGTGCGAGGATTATTTTTCAACCCAGTTGGTCTAAATCCTCTCCTCACACTTTGTGGCTTCTGCAAGCAGATGCTGAACATGCTTTGAGCAAAAGGCTAGGGGTTTCCTGGCAAGCACTCCAGAAGCATCTACAAACCACAATCATTGAAGACATTTCCCAGAAGGCTTTAGGAGTACAAATCTCTTTAATTAAAATGGGAAAAGCCATAGTGAGCGAGGTGAGAAGGGGTTGGCTGAGTGGGGAAGGAGGAGGGGGATGAAGGGAAGAAAAGGAAGGAGAAAAAGTAATAAATATTTTACAAGTGTTTTCAAACACTAGCCGTCTAACACCCAGTGGAAAATGCCACTTGATGGATTATATTTTGGGTTGGAAAGTGAGGCTAATTCAATATAATGAGAGGTGAATGGGACTCCAGGCCCTTATCCAACCACAAGAGACCCCTTACAAAAGAGTCTGCTCTTTCAGTCATTAATTTTTTATGAAGTTTAATAGGCCTGAGCCTAGAGACCTTCTGTGGTGTTGATTAGCTTCATATTTCTCTCATTAATGTACAATCTGATTAGTTCTTATAAAAAGCATTTCATCTCGGGCTCCAGCATGGCAACCACATTGTTCTGATATTAGGAATAGCAAGTTTGATTCACCCGAGGAAAGAAACATCCATAGGGACAAAGGCCTTGGCCCCTTGCTGTCACAGAACGAGAGTACTGGGGAGACCAGCTGTCTCTCACATTTTGCTGGCTGCAATAAGGAGCCCTCAACATTTGGACTGGGATAATCTTATTGGAGGCCAGCAGAGCTGGTGTACTGCAAAGAGAGCAGAATTAAAAGACTAGGCAACGGCCAGTGTATCAGTCAGAGTTTCATCAGAAAAGCAGAAGTGCTGAGTGATACAGAAAAAGGGGGCTATTGTAGGGTTGAGATTTTATGTGCTCATAGGAGCTGGCAGAGGAGTCTGCTGTTGGGCCTGAAGTTGCTGTAGATCAGCTAGACTAGGAGTCAGGATGGAAAGCTGGATGCGGGGGCGCCTGGGTGGCTCAGTCGTTAAGCGACTGCCTTCAACTCAGGTCATGATCCCAGGGTCCTGGAATTGAGCCCCGCATTGGGCTCCCTGCTCAGCAGGGAGCCTGCTTCTCCCTCTCCCACTCCCCCTGCTTATGTTCCCTTTCTCACTGTGTCTCTCTCTATCAAATAAATAAATAAAATATTAAAAAAAAAAAAAGAAAGCTGGATGTGGAAAGCAGGGACAGACTGACATCCCTCTCTGTTTCTTGCTACCTCCAGCCTTGAAGTCATGGCTGACCAAGAGGAGACGCCTGTGCCTTTAACCATGGAGATGTGCACACACTTGGCTCAAGACTTGAAGAAACAGAAGAGGGAGATCTGGCTGCTTCTGGAGAAGTTGTAGGTCCAGGAGCGGCCTGACCTCAGGAAGGTGAGCCAGCTGGTCAGGGACAACATTCGAGAGTTGCCGCAGAGTCTGATGTCAGGCATTGACCTTCAGAGAGTAAAAATGATTACTCCCCCATTTCCACCTAAATCTCATGATTTTCTAGGACTAACACTAGGGAATTCTGGGCAATGTTGTTCCAGTGCAGCTAATGTGTCACAGTTCAAAGCCTCCACAGGCAGTCCCAAGGATTGCACATTAAATAGAATGACTTCACACCTGGGGTGAGCTCTAGTGTGCAAGCAGAGGACAGATGAGAGGTGGCATGCAATGAAGACTCAATCTGCGAGAAACGCAGAGAGAATTTAGGCTGAAGGAATTTTGTTTTCAATAAGGGTTGTAAGGTACCCATGACTGTCCATCTATTGGGATGTTTATAGAGGCTTCCTCATGTAGGCATAACCAATTATTAAGTCCATTTCCAGCCTCTCTGGAAGCAGGGGGTGGGTACTAAAAATCCCAAGCTTCTAACTGTGGCTTGGTCTCTCTGGTAACCAGACTGCCATCCAGAAGCCATCCAGGGGCCCTGCCATAGTTGCCTCATTAGAACAAAGGTGTTCCTAGTGCTCTTATCATTAGGAATTTACAGGGGCTTGAGGAGCTCTGTGCTGAGAACCAGGGGCAGATATATTTATATTTATTTATTTAATTATCCCACAGACTGATAAAGCCATAAGGAAACATAAGGAGGTGATTACTACAAAAATCAGGATGATGGGTGTTGGATTGGGACTGAAATAGGGTTGTGACACGTGGAAAATCTTCTGGGGGGCGGGGCTGGCAAAGTTGTATTTCTTGCTGTGGGTTGTGGTTAAAAGGGTGTTCACCTTAGAACAACTCATTAAGCCATACATTCGTTTTTGTGGAGTTTCTTTATCCATTTTTTCTTTTATAATAAAAGGTTTCTGGGGGCACCTGGATGATGCAGTCGGTTAAGTGGCCAACTCTTGGTTTTGGCTCAAATCATGATCTTTGGGGTCCTGCGATTCAGCCCCAGTCAAGCCCAGCATTCAGCAGGGGCTGAATCTGCTTGAGACTCTCTCTCCCTCTCCTTCTGCCCCTCCCCACATGGGCTCACACTCTTTCTCTCTCTCTCTCTCAAATAAATAAATAAATCTTTAAAAAAAATAGTTTGTGTTCTTTCTATCTCTAATTCCACAACACCCATACTCTATTGCATCAGCTCTAGGTTATCCCGGGTTTTGACCCCAGCACCTCACCAGAACTGCTCTCATCACGCACCGGTTGCCTGCAGCTTCTAAACTCCTGGCGATGT
Source organism: Leptonychotes weddellii (assembly GCF_054177405.1). Taxonomy (NCBI): domain Eukaryota; kingdom Metazoa; phylum Chordata; class Mammalia; order Carnivora; family Phocidae; genus Leptonychotes; species Leptonychotes weddellii. The sequence goes on from NC_138374.1 coordinate 107,261,398, forward strand.
CTCAGGCCTTATCTTACCTGCACAGCTTTTATACAGAATGCCCATTCTTTTCTGCTTCAAATACGTTCTTGACTGGGCTATTGTAATACTACAATTCTTAGTCTCCTTTCCCTGAGTTCTTTTCTCTTCTATCACCTCCTAAGTTTGCAATGCCCAAAGCCTCAATCTTTGGGCTCTTCTCTTCTCTGTGGACCCTCACTTCCTTTGGTGATCTCATCCAGTATGGTGGCTTTAAATAACATCGGCACACGGACAGTTCCCAAGCCAAGCTTCTGATTTACCCCCCAAATCAGTTCTACTGAGGGCTTTTCCTGTCTCAGTTAATGACCTCTCCATGCTTCATGTTGCTCAAGACAAAACTTTTAGAGTCATCATTGGTTTCTCTCTTCTTCTCCTATTCTTTTTTTTGGGGGGGGAAAGGAGAGGGAGAGAGAGAATCTTTTTAATTTTTATTTTATTTTACAATTTTTATTTTATTTTATTTTAATGTTAGTGACCATACAGTACATCATTAGTTTTTGATGTAGTGTTCCATGATTCATTGTTCGTGTATGACACCCAGTGCTCCATGCAATACGTGCCCTCCTTAGTACCCATCACTGGGCTAACCCATCCCCCCTCCCCCCTGAAATCCTCAGTTTGTTTCCTGTAGTCCATAGACTCTCATTGTCTTTATTTGAGAGAGAGAGAGCACAGTACATGTGAGCAAGTGGAGGGACAGAGGGAGAGGAAGAGGGAGAAAAGCAGACTCCCCACTGAGCAAGGAGCCCAAGGCAAGGCTAGACATGGAGCTCCATCTCAGGACCCTGAGATCATGACCAAAATCAAGAGTCAGATGCTTAACTGACGGAGCCACCCAGGTGCCCCTTTCTTATTCTTTATTCAACCTGTAAGCAAATCTTGCTGACACCATCTTCAGAAAGGTGATCCAACTTCATGATCCAACTATTTTTCCCCTTTGTTATATTGCCACCTTGATTCAAATCAGAGTCATACCTCACCTGCAATACAGCACACCCTCCATAGTTATCTCCTTGTTCTTCTTATTACCTCCCTCTATCCCCCATCTTTAACAGTGAAAATTAATGCATTTTACTCCTCTGCTCAAAACTTACCGATGTCTTCTCATTTTGCTCAGAGTAAAAGCTGAAGTTCTTACAATGGCTTAAAAGGACTTAGATGGTCTGACTCCCCTAGTTATCTCTTGACTCTGTGTCTTACTACAATTCTTCTCCTCCTTCTTCTTTTCTTTTTTAAATATTTATTTATTTATTGGAGAGAGAGAGAGAGCACGCAAGCAGGGGAAGGGCCAGAGGAAGAGGGAAAGAGAGAAAGAATCCTCAAGCCAATTCCCCACTGAGCATGGAGCCTAACACAGGGCTCAATTCCACCACCCCGAGATCATGACCTGAGCCCAAACCAAGAGCCAGCCACCTCGCTGACTGAGTCACCCAGGAGCTGCTCCCCCTCCCCCGCCAATCTTTGACTGTAAAGTCTACTTGCCAGTTCTTGAATAGATCAGACACACTCATACCTCAGGACTTTTGCTCCCGGTTGTTGCCTCTGCCAAAAACATCCTCCAGATATCCATGTGGTCTGTGTCCTCACATTCATTCAAGCCTTTGACCAAATTTTATCATCTCAATGAAGCCTCTAATATTTATATACATATATTTAATATATCAATTTTAACATATATTTAATCTATTATGTTTAATGTTTGATATCTGTCTCACCACAATGAAAAATAAGTTCCATCAAAGTAGAGACTGTTGTTTGTTTTGTTCACTGATACATCCCTAGGATGTTGTTTACCACTTGATTCATAATCAGAATTCAAATTTCTATTATGAATGGGAATTCATAACAAATACATATTTGTTAATGAATGACTACAAGGAAGCATACTATTCACCTCAAATTTCCATCTTCTTTTCCCATTTTGACTAGAAACTTCTTTGAACAACAGGAAAAAAATAGACCTCATCTCAGATTTCCAAAAACTGAAGAAAAAATAGATTTTAGTCACTTATAGAGATGTTTCCACTAACAAATGTTTTGGGTTCTCTAATGATCTGGTTTATGATCTCTCAGCTCACTCTTTCAGCAAGGCAAGCACACATTTAATGAGTGTGGTACCCATGTGCATTACATGAAAATGTGTCTAAAAAATATAAATTGGACATTATGATTGGATGTAGAGTTTTCTTTCAAGAAGTCATACTCTCACACAATTAATAAACAATACTGTTAGGTAACTTTCATTGCTAGTTATCTATATTGTTCTATGACTTGTTTTTCCAACATGAACATAAACTACTTCTATTTTGGTGTATTACTTGACATCTTTTACCAAGCTCATAATAGTTTTTATACCTAATGGACTCTAAATCAGTATCAAAATATTTTCATTGACTGCTGACAAAAGTGCTGAATTCTGTGTGAGGACAAGACAGATGAAATCATGTGCCCAGTGAATGAAAGGCACACATAGAAAGAAATGAATACAGTCCCTGATTTTTAAAAAAATTTCATGTATTTATTTGAGAGAGTGGGGGGAGGGAGAGAGATAAGCAGACTCCCACTGAGCACAGAGCCTGATGCGGGACTCCGTCCCAGGACCTTGAGATCATGACCTGAGCCGAAGGCAGACGCTTAACGACTGAGCCACCCAGGTGCCCCTACACTGCCTGGTTTTGCTGCAACTACTCAACCCAACAACAACTGTACCTCCATTTCAAGTCCTCCACAGATATTTCTCCCACTCCTTGTTCATGTCTAGGTTGACCCTTTAATCTGTCTCCCCTTGTTGTTTTCAGTTCAAGAGGAGTAATTTTAACTGGAAGACCACCTGTGCCCCACCTGTCCCTGTCCCCATAGTGATTCAAGACCCTATCTGCAATGCATAGTTAATGAGGGAAGCTGAGAACCTGAGAATGGGGAGTTGGGATGTCAGCCCACTCTGGGATTTAATTTCAAGTGTAAGGATTTTTTTCTTTATTACTTTGTTAAATCATTTACTTAATAGGCTGAGAAAGTTGGGGAAATGATGGTCCTTTCCAACTTTTTGAAGCAAAAACTCTCATATTTGGTGCTTTAAGGAGAGGACAACAAAGTTTTTTTGTTCATTTTTTCATCCTTTAGCTCTAAGGAAAAGAAGGGGCTGAGATTCTGAATTAGGCTCCTGATGCATGGGTATTTAATCTATTCCTGATTCTGCATTTACTTTGCTCTGTCTGGAAAGGATGCAGAATTTGCCATAATGAATGACCCAAGCAATTTCAGCTAATGGCCAGAATTGAAACCTTTGATAATCCCAGGTGAATAATGTTGTCTCAACAGACTGAAGGAGTCTTTTACCTGTCTGACACAATGATAGATGTAATTAGTTAACAGGGATACTCAGAGGTTTTAGTGGAGGCATTAGCAGAGATTGCTCAGGTCATTCTTAATTATGCAAATTCTCAGTCTTCTTCAGACAGAATACAAAAAAAAAAAAGAGTAAACACAGCTGGATGAAAAGATTTCAAGGAAACCAGGAAGCTAGGAAACATCAGAGGAGTGATTATGCATCCCTCAGGCTAGGAAGGAGAAGAAATAGCCACCAAGCCTCTACTGCGGGCCGCCCCCAACTTTAGCCAAGCCCAAACAACTGGGATGCCTACTAGGAAAGCTTGTTCTAAGACATATGTCACCTTGAGCAGACACGGCTGAAAAGAGGAATATTGTGGTGGTTTTAAACCCTTTCTAAATAGCAGCCTTGCTCTCTGGGGAGAACAGACAAGTAAGTGACTTCAGCATTCAGAACCAGGAGCCAGAAAATGATGAGTTGGGTTCTATAGGGTTGAATTGGCAAAGGAAGAGGAGGGATACAGAGAGAACGAGGGTTCTCTTCCAGCCCTAAATTTGCAGCGACCTTTGAATCAGCTGTCCTTTGCCCTTCCCTGACATTCCAATTTGAGACCCTACATGTCTCCACTTTGCCTCCCAGCAAACAGTCACAGCAGTGTCAGATCTGAGAGAAGGTGCATAATTCAACCTGGCATCAAAAACAAAGGACTCTTTGCATCAGACATGTTTATTTTTCTTGTAAGGCTTTGACACGTCAATGGTTGTCACCCGTGGTTGACTGAGATCTTGGCATGAAATCAATTTGATGTCCAAAGTCAAGCAGCCTTCTTTAATGTCTCTGGATAAGGCAAGAGGGCCCTGGCATCCTTGAAAAGAGGCAAATGAATGACCTGGGGTCAATCACTCAGGCTTGACAAGGATCCAGCTGGTTCCCAAAAGCAGTCAAGAGAAGTGAACTTTGAGGCAGGGACTCTTGCCGGTTGGTTTGCAAAAGCTTCAGAAGACAACCCTGGGAATCACTGTATCTCTTCTCTCTCTGCCTGGCACAGGAGGGTAGCAAGTTTAGGGCAGGACTTTGAGGCCTCTCTATCATGTTTTTGTTTTGTTCTGTTTTTTTTTTTCTTTCTGTAGCTTGGAGGAGGCAAATCAATGAACTATTTTACATTTTAGGGAACTCAGCACCAAGAATTTGTATGACATGAAAATATAAACAAATAAATACAATTAAAAGGCAGCAATGAAAAAAATACAAATAAAAATTAAAAAGGCAGAAATGTCTGTATGATAGGTCACTGTAGGTGCAGTAGGAATGTCAAGAATGCAAAGAGCATTCATATTAAAGTCCTACTGCCCTGGATTTAAATCCTGTCTCTATCCCTTTGCTAGCTGTGTAGCCTCACAGGAGTCACTTCAATCCCCTGAGCCTAGGCTTTCTCCTCTGTAAAATGGAGATTATGGTGCCTATTTGAAGATTAAATGAATTAGAGTTTAGTACACATAAACCTTAAGCCATATTTTTATGGTGAGAAAAATTTTTGAAGTTATATCAGAGAAAAGACAAATCCTTCATATTCCTTAATGGCTCTTTAAGAGATAGAATACAGTGTTAAATATATTTTATATGGAAATCAGTGCACCAATGATTATTTTCCTATGTATCAAGATCAATTTTGGAGTTCCACTTTTCTGTTAAGTCTTGAATAGAGACTAGCCTAATTAAGAGTTTTTCTACCAGGATTAACGAAATAGAAATCATCCAAGAAAGGGGGACAATGTAGACGGGTCACCCAATTTGTGAGAGCATTGACTTCCCAAATAGACCTCGTTATGGAAAAACTATCCAAATTGGACTCCAGGGATTTACTACAAACCCTCATCTGGTGCGTACTTTGTGTTAGGCATCTCCTCCCCGTGCTTTACAAATAATAAGTCATTGAATCATCATCACAAGCCTAAATTGTAGGTAGGTGTAATTGTTAATTCCATTTTGCAGATGAGACAATTGAGGAGCTAATAGGATAACAAAATTGAAAAGATCACATAGCAAGTAAGTGGCAGAGCCAGGTTTCATATGCAGGGAGTCTGACTCCAGAGCCTGTAATTTTAACCAGTGACTGTGCTATTTTCTTCGCATGGCTACTTCTCTGTGATACAGGATTTGCTTCTTAGCCCATCAAAGTGCCAACGTGCTATGTTCCTATGATTCCTTTCTATGTATATGTGAGGCATGGACGTTAATGTGCTATATTAGAAGTCTAATTCACCAGGGTCCACATAAAAGCATTATTTCTGTTTTTATCCTGTACATATTAGGGAGGTCGTGAATTGCTTATAAGGAAGAGTAGGAAAATGTTATTTTTTATCACCCAAAGAAATCACGAGATAGACACATGATATATGTTAGTTGTCTGTAATACTGTAACAGAAGTATAATCTTAACAGCACGATCTTTTTTAGTGATCTATTTATTCAGAATTAAAGGGATTTTAGAAGGTGAGATTCTAGATTATATTTTCTTTCTTCAACATCCATCCCAAGGATTCTCCCATTAGGTTTAGGCCACTGCAGTAACTGCTAGTTTGCTGGACATGCCAGTCCATTGTCAATCCCAAGGTGGCTCATGCAATCCATTTTTTAGACTTTAATAATAACTTTATTGAGATATGACTCACATACTCTTCAGAAGTATATGATTTCAGTGGGTTTTAGTATTGTAAGGAGTTACCCAACCATGTGGACTATCTAATTTCCGGACATTTCCGTCCCTCCAAAAGAAACCCATTAGCTGTATCTTCCCATTCCTCACTCTTCCCCTACTCTGACTAATCTGCTTTCTGTCTCTACAGATTTGCTTATTCTGGACATTTCATATAAGTGGAATTGTATAATATGTGGCCTTTTGTAACCGACTCCTTCCACTTAGTATCATGTTTTCAAGGTTCTTCCATGTTGTAGCAGGTGTCATCCCTTCATTCCTTTTCAAGGTTGAATAATATTTCATAGTATGGGAATACTGCACTTTCTTTAGCCAGTCATCACTGATAGACATTTGGAAGTCCATTCTTCTTTTATTTTTTGGAAGCACTTGTGAAGGACCGGTATTAATTCTTTAAACATTTGGAAGAATTTACCTGTGAAGCCACGTTCATGCATTCTGTAGAGCACTGATACTTGGTGAGTGGGTCTGTAACATCTGCCGTCACCCAGGATATTGTTAGAGATGCAAATTCTTCACCACCTCCACCTGCCCCCTCTTCCCCAGTCAGATCTGTTGAATGAGAATCTCAGGGAGTAGGTCAGGCTGTGTTTTAACAAGCTCTACAAGTGGTTATTATGCATATTAAAGTTAGAAAAGCACTATTTTAGACAACTTTGAATGTTCTTTCTATCAAACTCAAGAAGTCTTGGTAGTTTCTCCCTCAATGATCCTTTTAGGTCAAGTCTCTTTTTCATTTGTTTAGCTTTCTAGTGTTTGAAGACAACTATACTAATACACCTGGATATTGTCTTCTCAATAAACATCACCCATTTCTTTGGGAAAAGCATAGGGAGGGGTCGTCTGCCATACAACAGGGCAGGAATCTTTGTTTTGTTCGATGATGCCCCTCAAACTCTTAGAATATTGCCTGGCACATAGTATGTGCTCAATAAATATTTATTTGAATGAGTGAACAAATATCATTGGCAAATTAGAATATTATGATTTGCTGTATTAGTAAACACTTCTGGCCGAGAATAGCAGACACCCATTAAATGAGCTGAAACAAAAACATGATATTTATCATATGAATACACACATATCTAAAGGAACCAAGGGATTTTATTCAGAGAATGAAGCATCGAGTATAAATGGCCAAGGTTTTCTCTCTCTGCCTCTCATTTCTTCTTTTTTCCTACATTTGTGAGTCTTTCTTCTCTCTAGTTCCCACAGAATTGACTGGTTTACATATCTTCAGAACATAAAATCTCCTCAGTAATATCAAGAGTGTCCGATATTATGACATTATTGAAGAGTTAACTCAGACTAATTAGACTAGCTTAGTCTCAGTTCTGAATTCCCAAAGGTAAAGATTTTGGTATGTGCAGCTGAGATTAGTGCCCTCCCCCAAATCACTGTATTTGGTTAAGGGTTTGGGGTCTCAATGTTTGAACATGGCTGCCCCCACCCATTGAAATCATGTGAATAAGAGACTGTGGCATTGAATTAGAAGGTGTTGAATAAAAAAGAAGGAGGTATTGAACAGACAATATGATAGATGTCTCATATCTTTGTTCGTTGGTCGATAACTTGATTAATCTAACATTTTTAAGAAACCTCTTGTGTTCAGTGGTCTATGCTATATGTTTCAGGTAATGTAAAGAGAGATCATTTAACCTTTGCTCTAAAGAGAGACAGAATTTAGATAAAAGGTCAAGACCTCAGCACAAGAAACCTTAATCTACAATCCAAGTAGTACATGTTACATGTCACTAAGTGGAATGAACAATCAGTGTTATATGACCTGTATCATCAACACTAAAAGCAATAGCCACAAAGCGTTCATTATTCCTAGGGATGTCACGGGTAAAGACCTTATCTGCTCTACCATAAGATGCTCATTCCCTTTAGTAGAAACCTTGGCACACTTTTTATTTGAAGTCTTTGTATCAGGAATCCCTATGCAGTTTCTGGGGAATGAATATTTGTCTTTTATGAAAATTGTGATTCTTAATTCAATTGAACAACCAAATTTTTTTTTTTTTTAAGATTTTATTTATTTATTTGAGAGAGAGAGAACACATGAGAGGGGATAGGGTCAGAGGACGAAGCAGACTCCCTGCCGAGCAGAGAGCCCGACGCGGGACTCGATCCAGGGACTCCAGGATCATGACCTGAGCCGAAGGCAGTCGCTTAACCAACTGAGCCACCCAGGTGCCCTGAACAACCAAATTTTTAAAACACCTTTGGCAACTCTGCAGGACCTCCTGGTTTCTATTATGCAACCTAATTCTATTCCTGATTTTATTTTATTTTCTTATGCTTGTTTGTTACTCTACTGAAATTCCACACGTATTTACATTTTCACACTGTACTATTGGTGTATATATTTCCATATATTATATGATGTATTTCCATAAGTTTCCTCAAGTCCTTTCTTTAAAACAGGATGTATCCAACCAGAAAAAAAACCTAAACTCTGTCTTGTACAGTTCACTGAGGGAGAATTGACTGTAGGAAGTCACAGCCAGAGGAGGTCTTAGAACCATATTTTGCTTTGGTTCCCTCTGGATTTTTTACCGTCTATATTTGGGCAGTGTGGAGAGCAACAAATTAGTTGGGATTAAGTTACTAGGAAACTCTTTCCTAACATAATTCCATTTTTTCCCCAACTGAAACTATCCCTTATGGTATTCAATGTAAAGGCTACTTAATAATCTGAGTAGTTGCCCAAATATCTAAGTTCTTTTTTTTTTTTTTAAGATTTTATTCATTTATTTGAGAGACAGAAAGTGAGAGAGAAAGAGAGAGAGAGCATGGGTGGTGGTGGGGGAGGGGCAGAGCAGGGAGCCGGATGTGGGGTTCAATCCTAGGACCCTGAGATCATGACCTGAGCTGAAGGCAGAAGCTTGACCAACTGAGCCACCCAGGCACCCACCAAATATCTAAGTTCTTTTGATGGCCTAAACATGACAGTAGTTTTTCAGGACCACCATTCAGCAAAGATGTTTAAGAAGATTGCCTAGGAAATAATAGAATTTGAAAACTGTAAGGAATTCTTTTTTGTTTTGGCTTTTTCTATAGACAGTTCATTCAGCTGTTCAGAGCATCTGTGTCTGGTTAGCTCAGTGAACTAGAGCATGGAGCCAATGACACCAAGGTCATGGACTTAATCTTCTAGTGGACTCCTTGACTTCCTTTCTGTGCCTTGGCTGGAGACTATGCTCCTAGACCCCTTTCTCCAACACGTGAGCCATGCAGTCTGGGGAGCCATTGGAAGTAATTCTGCAAAGGTGAGGGCTTAGTAACATCTCTGGGCCAAAGTCCTCCAAAAGGACCCCTTTCAAGTGCACAAAACGCCAAAGTTATCACTTATTTACCTTCTGTGGGCCAGTTAATTTCTCTCTCTCTCTCTCTCTCTCTCTCAGGCTCTCTCCGGCTCTCTCCCTCTGTCTATCCCGTCCCACAGTAGAGGAATAACTCAGAGCACAGACTGTCTTTGTGATGGGTCAGTTAAACCACCTTGCCTTTTTTGCAGGCAGAGAGGACAACGCCTTCATTGAAGTGAGATGCTCAGAATGTGGCTGGTTCTTTAGCTGGATACATGTACTCTGGGATCATCAATCAATTCTCATTTGATTCCACAAAGCCCCTTTACTGAAAAACATCCAGGCCTCTCCAACCAATATGACTCATGGGACACTTCTGATTAATACCAATCAGGTTAATGGCTTAGCTATGGTTAATGGTGCCCTGCTCCGTAGCCGCAACAACAAGAATTAATAACAAATCCCCCACTCGTTTTTGCAAATCAGAGGAAAGATGCTAAGGGCCTGACAAACTCTAATCTTTATGATTTAAGGGAATCGTGTTAGAGCACAGAGACTGTGGAGATTGGGAAACTGCAAAAAATTCTCTGTCACATCCCTGGCTTTAAAGATCTGAGCTCTTTCTAATACTCTGTCAACAGCTCACTGTCACTGGGGCTTTATAAGACAGGACAGCCCCGGTGACAAACCATCTAGAAAAAAAGATACAAGAGCAAGTGGTTCATTAGTGCAGATAACACACATGAGGCTTAATCTCTAAGGAGGGGGACAAAAAATTTAACAGGCATCTTATCATAATGAGCTGGAAAGTATGTCTTAAAGGCACAAGGGATGATTCATTTTGTCTCTGCTGGTGACCTTTAGCGATTCAATGTCACAGACTAAGTGCTGAAGTATTCAGCTTTGGGCAGTCCCTGGGCTCAGGCACTGGGACTTTCTGTAGCCAACTGCAAAATGTATCAAACCACCAAATGTCAAGCTTTAGCCCAACCTGAAGTGGGCTCCCAGAATCCCGGAAATAGTGTTAGGGTTAGTCATTTGCTGCAGGGAAGGTTAAGATTGGGGTGATAAGAGCTGGGGGAGGTGGAAGAAGCCCTCAGTGGGTAAGGAGCCAATTGTCTGCACGAGTGGGGGGGGCGGGGCAGTAGTGTGGGAGGATTGGGGGAGGGGCTTTATTTTAGCTGCTGCCACAACGGACGTGGGGAAACCTGGTGGCTGTGGTTTGGAGAAAAATCCCAGCTTTCAGCTGGCAGGAAAAAAAAAAAAAGACAAAAAAAAAAGTTCACTCTACCAGGGGAGAAGATGGACAAGAACTGAGGGAGACGTGTGATGGTTGGCCAAATAATTTGGGATTCATAGAGAAAACTAGAGTACTGGAATTTGTGCAGAAGAAGCCAATGCCGCTGGAGTTGGGGGAACCCCAGCATCGAGGGCTGTTTCCAAGCAGATGCCAAGCATCCTGGATGTAGGATCCAGGGGAATAAGACTCATTATAGACCCAACCTAGGGGTGGAGAAGAGGTTCTCAAAGTCTCTGCCTTACTTAATGGTAGATGGTCAGAACCTGCGAGGACAGAAACCAAGGGGAAAAATCTAGGCACAGAACTGAAGAAGGCACCACTGGATGGCATTTACAAAAGCTGCCTTGTGTGCTCTCTGTGTTTATTTTATTTGCCTCAGTGTAGGTGTCTCGTCCTTTAGGCTATATAACCTTGGTGTAGGATGGGACACTGTAATTAACAACACTGCAAGCATAAAGTATGTACTCAATTCATTCTCTTGGTTGTCTTCAAAATCTTACTTTAATTCTGAACTCTTTTTTTCTTGGGCTCTGGAAATGGTAGGCTCAGAGATAAATGGCTGTTGATGGGCCTCGAAGACCATAAAAAAAAAAAAAGACTTTGAAGGATTGTCTCTGTACAAAGAATCCTCTTACAAAGGACGCAGACGGTGATGGATCAGCAGCAGGTTTATGGATTGTTTTTACCACCACTTCAGCAGGAATTTTCCCTATGCCTGCTTCTCAAGTGACAACAGGCAGACACCCTCTAGGCGGTCGTCCTTAAGACTGAGGCGGATCCACCGTGTCTGAAGGAAACCTAGCCAGTGCCCTTGAGAGGCACTTACAAATGGAGGTCTGTTGGATGTATTATCCATTTGGCTGGATTTGGAAACATCAAATACGTCTCCACACTACCCCCCCACCCCCTCCACACTCCAGTTAGGTAAGGGCAAGTGCTCTGGGGACTCTGCTAGTGCCAGAAGCGAGAGCACGCAGATTAAAACCATCTTCCGTTACCTCTCCCAGCACTCAGGGATCCACATCTTTAATAACAGCAGATTCCTATTCATAGTAACAACAACAGATTATCCATACTGCAACCGCTAGCTTCATCTGGCTATTTACGTTTAAATTACCATAAATAAAATGAAATTAGGCATTGTTCTTCGGCCACACCAGCCACCTCTCAAGTGCTCCAGAGCCCCAGCATCGGGGAGTTACCATCTTGGACAGAGGTTCCTTACATGGAACACACTACTGGACAGAAAGGGATGAGACCGAGCACCCTCCATCTTTGTACCTAACACCCAGTGGCAGTTTGGTGGCTATCTACTACACACTTGATCAACTACAACAGATAATGAGCTCAATTTTTCTCTGTCTGCCTCTCCCACTGCTCTTAGGTTCTCTGTAATTAGAACTTCCTTCACAGCATCTCTTTGCTTGAATTCCTTCTAAACAAATTCAAAGTAGGCCTCTTTGTGCACTCTCTCTCATTCTCCCTCACTCTCTCTCTTTCTTTTAAGGCTTGTTGGGCTTGGGACAGAGTGTCTTTGTACTGATACTGAGCTCTCAGACAGTATTGGGTCCTGTGATTGTTCTGCCTCATGATCAGTGAGAACAAAATCACAAGGGCTGAGGTGGTGGGATAACTGGGGAGCATTGGCTTTGGGTGTCTATTTCTGTCATCCAGAGGGGAAAGGGAGGGAAATGGGAAGACACAGAATAGCTGTGCCAAGGGCTGACTCACCTGGCTCTCCTCAGCCTACAAACAGGGGAGAGAACTGTGAGGGAAGCCCACGTTTATTAAATCCCTCACAATGATCTAAGTATCTCACAGCAAACCCATAAGGGAGGTTTTATTTTCCACATGTAGAGAAAATTTTAGAGAAATTTAGGATTCAGAAAGGTTAAGTGATTTGTTTAAGGCCTCACAGCTTGTAGGAAGCAGAGCTTATATCTTACAGTGAATTCTTTTCAAGCCCATCAGCTCTTTCTAGTACTGCAGGGAACCTTGCAAACGTCGGGGGGGAGGGGGCTGGAGATTTAGGCTGGATGTACAGCGAATGGTCCTTGACCAAGAGCCATCTTGAATCTAGCAGTCTATAACTGTGCCGTGGCTTGAGGGGAGTTTGCAGGCCTAGGCTCTGTTAGCCCAGGCAGTGCTCTGGCAGGTGGTATTAGGGAGAAACGGTAGAGGAGATGATCCTTTATCTAAGATAGTTTGTTGCTTTTGTAAAAGGCTTGTTGTAGGATTTTGTTGCTAGCTATACTTCTGGCTAATCCAGAACAAGGTCCTAGGAGGTCACCTGGTCCAGAATTCATTCTCATACCGGATGCTACCTTCTTTCTTTTTGGTTTCTCCATAAGTTAGGGCATGGATATTGCCATGCCAAGTTCTTCGATGGAATTAATTTTCTAAGTCTCTGGCACTGGGGTATCTCCACAGTGTGAAAATCAAGATTCCCTCAAATCACAGATATTTCTGGCCTCATATTTGTACGTGGTTTAGTAATTTTTAAAATCTTTCACATGCATTTCACATGATTCTCACTAATATCCTGTGAGTTATATAATCATTCTTTTTCCAGATGGGCAAAACAAGGCACAGTGTAGCTAAGGGAACAATGCAAAACCACAAAGTAAATAAGCTCAAGCTTCTGATTTCTGAAGCTTTGTCATTTTTTCCCATGAACAATAAAAATTTTTTTTTAAAAAAAATCTCAAAATCCAGACATTTCTGTGTCCATCACCTTCATTCTTTTTCTTTCCTATGTCTTATTCTTGGTTTGGAAATCTCAAGCTTCCAGGTTGTTGAAGTTATTGAGTTAAGACATAGGGACTTGTGATAATAAATATACTTCAGAGTCACCAATGTCAAGAAATACAGAAGGTCTAGAACATGGAAGCCAATGTTCTGCTCCCAAGCAGAAAGGGTTTGGAAGCAGTCCTTCACGAAGCAGTTAGATAAACGAGAACAGCAATCAATCAACTCACTAATTCATCTACAGAGAAGCAAACTAGTGGCCTGATTCCCTGCCCACCCCCACGGCCCACACCAAATCAAAGGCCATTGTGGTATCAGGTTTAAACTGCTCAGATTAAGAAAAGAGTAAAGGTGCAACATTGTCTGCTAAGTCATTAAAAAAACAAACAAACAACAACAGCAACAACAAAACCACAAAGTTTTACAAGAAACCATCTAGTAAAAGCCAAGTTCTGGGTAAGCTAAGACCCATTTGGGGAATGGAACTTGGCTTTCCTATCTCTGTTCATAAACTCACCAAGCCAAGAGATGAAATTTAGGTGCAAACTAGAATTATTAAAAACTATTAATATTAGGGCACCTGGGCGGCTCAGTTTGTTAAGCCGTTGCCTTCGGCTCAGGTCATGGTCCCCGAGTCCCAGGATTGAGTCCTGCATCAGGCTCCCTGCTCACTGGGGAGTCTGCTTCTTCCTTTGACCCTCTCCCCTCTCATGCTCTCTCTAGCTCTCTCTCTCTTTCAAATAAATAAATAAAATCTTTAAAAAAATTATTAATATTAATTGATACTTTAAGGAGTCAACTATCCAGCAAATATTTAATGAATTCTTGTTATGTGCCTTCTACCCTCTGCATGGTTACCTTACAGACTGATTCACAAAAATAAAGGCGTGCAGCATAATCTAAGCCAAGAAATAAAGATTTCCTTCTTCCTTGGACTATCCAGGTAATTGCTTCGATACTCTACTCCATGGCACCTTGCTGCTAAAGTTTTAATTGTCTTCCAAGACCACAGGCATAAGGAAATGCAAACCAAAGCTATACTCTCCCTAGATGTCCCCCCAGAGGGAAACCCCCACAAACTGGAAAGGAATGAAGAATCATCTCACATTAAGAAATTTGCCTTCAGAGGAGGAGGGCTGGTGAAAAGCCTTTTACAACATTTTCCAGGACAGCATTAGATCCATTAATTACCTAATTCTCTGTGCCTTATTAGCTCCCTTAGAACCTTTTAGATGCCTCTAATTCCCTTATCCTAAAGGCTTCAGAATTGGGGCTACTAGTCCTTTGGTTCCAATTAGGTCCACATGTGGCATATTGTGCTGCAAGTCTCTGCAGCGTATTTACACTAATTATGAACATTAATTATAGGGGAGCCCTGGGAGCTTAATGTCCATTCCAAAGTCATGCATGAAGCTAAGCTGAGTTTACAATCTTGGAAGCACAGCAAAAAGCAAGCCCAGATTATATGGAGTCAGGAAAGGGAAAGAGAAACAGACATGAAAACAATCACAGAGGCAAGAATTTCTAGGAAAAAGGGTGTCCTGAACATAAGAAAAATAAGCAGATGCCCCCTTAGTTTGCATAAATGGGGCATAGGGTCAGAACTAAACATCCAGCCCAAACCCCTTGAAATCCTTCCTCCCGAAGTTTCGAATTGATCTCAGGAGACCAGCAGGAGCTGAGTCTGCAGGTAGGGGTTAACTAACCTTGCTGCAGAGAGAACAGAGGTCAAAGCTGGCACCAAAAGAGAGCTGTACTAGGAAATAATTAAATTATAGAGATGTTTTAAAATCATATTTATTCATTCAATAATTTCTTCACGCACAGAACCCATACATTATGCTAAGTTTTATACTAGGTAACAGTAGCTAACATTTACTGTGCATTTGTTACATGTCAGGTACTATTCCAAGCACCTTAGAGGCGCATTCAAACTTTGTCAGAACAGAGAAGAAAGACTATAATCTCCATTTTATGTATGAAGAAACTGAGGCACAGAAAATTTCAGATACAATTTCTCAAGAACACAGTGGGCAAGTATCTGATTCAGGGTCCAAATCTAGTCTGCCTCCCAAGCCCACTCTAACGAACACTGAACACTGCTATTCTGCCTGAACTGGGTATGAAAAGGTAAATGGAGCATGATTCCAGGCATAAAGGAATTCCCAGCCGAGGAGATTTAGACATATAAATAATTATACAAGGTGGGCATCCTCCAGAGGCTCGAATGATACTGGATCCTATTCCTTCATGTCTAAGCAAGGGCATTGCTGCTTCTTTCCTCTGCATGATCAAGCATTCTTTCTCCATTGTTACTCTTACTAGCATATAAATATACTATAAAATCTCTCAATAGAAAAAAAAATCTTTTAATCTCCTGTTCCCTTCTAACTACTGCCCTTGTTTTCCTGCTTCTCTTTATAAAAACAAAACAAAATCAAACAAACAAGTAAAAACCAACACACCAGCCTTGGAGGAGTTGTTTTTACTGTCTTATTTCCCATTCTCTCTTAATCCCATTTCACTCAGGTGATTCTCCCCACCATCCCTAAGAAATGGTACTTGTTAAGGTCACCAAAGATTCGGATGTTTCTAATGCCAGTGGTCAAACCTCAGTCCTCATCTGCATTTTCGTCTCTCCCTTGACTTGTCAGAAACCAGACTCCACTTGCTTCCCTCCTACCTCACTGGCAGCTTGATCTTAGTCCTCTCTGCTGGGGTATCGCAGGACTCTGACCTCAGACCTCACCTCTACTCTTTTGACATTTTTACTGTGTGACCCCAATTCTCCCCATGGCGGAAATGCTTGCCACATTTCCTCAAATCTAAGACAGGAGTGGTTTCACCTTTCACATCTCTGGAATGGGATGCCTCCTCAAATAGTTGTCATCAACTGGAGTGGTCCTGATTTAGTCTCACTGTCCGCAGTGTGAGAATGTGGTCATTGTTGTTAACATTACCTCAATCCAGTGGAAACGTATGGATCAATGGCACTACACATGTTGGGTTTTAATGCTGTTTAAAATGAATCTGAAGATTAGTACAGTGATTTGTCATTGAAAGAAAACTATTATTATACATACAGAAAAGCATGGAAATAGAGCAATGTGAAAGAATATGAAATGACAGAACTTCATTTGTTTTCTTCAAAACAACAACCAACCGCTTTATGAATCTTTAGAGAGTAAGATACCTTCAAGAGGAGCTCTTTTATATTTTGTTCCTGAGATACATACAAAGGGTTTACCTATCACATTTTTAAAAATTATTTATTTATTTGAGAGAGAGAGGAGGAGGAGGGGAGAGAGAGTCTCAAGCAGACTCCACACTGAACACAGAGCCTGACGTGGGGCCAATCTCAGGACCCTGAGATCATGACCTGAGCTGAAACCAAGAGTCAGACACCTAACCGACTGCATCACCCGGGCGCCCCATCACGTTTTTATTTTATTTTATTTTATTTTTTTTAAGATTTTATTTATTCATTTGAGACACAGATAGAGAAAGCACTAGCAGGGGGAGTGGGAGAGGGAGAAGCAGGCTCCCCGCTGAGCCGAGAGCCCGATGTGGGGCTCGATCTCAGGATCCTGGGATCATGACCCGAGCCGAAGGCAGACGCCCAACCATCTGAGCCACCCAGGCGCCCCCATCACGTTTTTATTAATGCAAGTGCAGACAGAAGAAGTCATCAAATGCTTTGAAAAAAATCATTCAAGAAACTTATAGGTGTGACCAATTCATGCCTCAGACAGGACTATTACTAAGTTATGATATAGCTTAATTGGTAGGACTTTTTTTAAAGGTAACTAGTTTTTGTTTGTTTTTTTTAATTCCAGTTATAGGGTGTTTTATTTTGTTTTGTTTTGTTTTGCTTAAGGCTACATCTTATAATCAATAGTGCCTTCGATTAGATGAAATATGGAGCATACTGATGGTTCCCATATTTAAAATTTCCAAAATAAACTTTCTTATTTGCTTCAGATATATACATTTAGCTACTTCCTCAATATATGCACTTGGATGTCTAGAAAACACTTTATTTATTTATTTATTTATTTATTTATTTATTTATTTATTTGAGAGAGAGAATGAGATAGAGAGCATGAGAGGAGGGAGGTTCAGAGAGAGAAGCAGACTCCCTGCCAAGCAGGGAGCCCGATGTGGGACTCGATCCTGGGACTCCAGGATCATGACCTGAGCCGAAGGCAGTCGCTTAACCAACTGAGCCACCAAGGCACCCTAGAAAACACTTTAAAGTCAAGATGTCAATTGAATACTCTGGACTCCCTGTTCTCATTCCCAACTCACTTCCTCCTAGTATTTAAAAAAAAAAAAAAATTTGCATCACCACTCATCAGTTGCTCAGGCCACATGCCTGGAAGTTATCCTTGATTTCTCCCTTCTTCTTACACTACATATCCAATCCATCTGAAAATCTTATCAGCTGTCCTTTACAATATATCTCAAACCCTGCTATTTTATGCCATCTCCACTGCTATCTGATGGTCTGAACCATCATCATTTTTTCCTTCTACTTCTGGCTTTTCACATTGTAGCAGCCAGAGTAATCTTAAAATGTAATTAAAATCATAGTACTCTCTTATTCAGCACTCCAAAAAAAAAAAATAATAATAATAATAGACTCAGTGCATAGGCTTAACAGCAGAATGGAGGGAAGATAAAGAAAAGAATAAGTGAACTTCAAGACTGAATAGAAACCATCCAATCTGAGACAAAGAGAAAACCGACTGGAAAAAGTAATGAACAAAACCTTGGGGACCGATGGAACTATAACAAAAGCTCCAACACCGGTGTCATGAGAATCCTGGGGGGATAAGGGAAACAGAGTGGCCTGAAGAAGTGATGGAAGAAATAATGGTTGAATATTTTCCAGATTTGGCAAAAGACATAAAACAATCAAGAAGCTGAATGAATCCCAAACAGGATAAACTGAAAAGAAATCTAAACCCAGACACATCATGGTCAAACTTCTAAAAAAGACAAGGACAAAGGAAAATATACCGACAGCAGCAAGAGAGAAGCAACATCTTACCTATGAGGGAAAAGCAATTTCAATGACAGTGGATTTCTCATTAGAAGACATGGAGGTCAGACATATGGGCACAGCATTTTTCTTTTCTTTTCTTTTTAAAAGGATTTTATTTATTTATTTATTTATTTATTTATTTATTTAGAGAGCAGGGGTGGGGAGGGAGAGGGAGAGAGAGAATGTTAAGCAGACTCCATGTTGAGTGCGGACCCCAACACAGGACTGGATCCCATGACCCCGAGATCATGACCTGAGCTGAAATCAATGGTCAAACACTTAATCCACTGAGTCACCCAGGCGCCCCTTAGCATAACATTTTTGAAGTGCTAAAAGAGA
>NC_138374.1:107280709-107311850 GCF_054177405.1 Leptonychotes weddellii
ATTGAGGAGGGCACGTTCTGCATGGAGCACTGGGTGTTGTGCACGAACAATGAATCATGGAACACTTCATCTAGAACTAATGATGTAATGTATGGGGATTAACATAAGAATAAAAAAAAAATAGCTTCCTGGAAGGAAGAGAAAATCAAAGACTCTCTCAGGTGAAGGAAAACTAAAAGAATTTTTCACCAGAAGGCCTCCCTTAAGAGAATGAATAAAGAACTTTTCTAAACTGTAAGGAAAGAATAAAGAAAGGAGGGAATCATGAAATATCAAAAAGGAAGAAATAATTACAGAAAGAGTAAAACACGGGTAAATACATGTTCCTTTCTTTGAGTTTTCTAAAGAATATTTAGCAGTTCAAGCAGAAGTTTAACAGCCTGAGATGGTTTTAAATATATGTATAGGAAATGATTAAGACATTTATAATTGGGGAATTTATAGAGACATGAAAAGGAAAGGCTTCTATACTTTACTCCAACTGGTAAAATGTCAACAACATTATATATAATGCAATACCTGGAACAATCACACACACACACACACACACACACACACACACACACACACAATCTATACAAAGAAATAACCCCCCCAAAGTTGTAGATAAATCAAAATAGCATTCTAAAGAAACTGTTCAAGTAACACACTAAAAGAGAGGAAAAAGAAAAAGATAAGACACACATATTAGAAAGGAAGAAATAAAACTTTCCTTATTTGCAGATAGTGTGATCATACACATAGAGATTCCCAAAGAATCTCACAAAAAAATCCTAAAATTAATATTGAGTTCAGCAAGACTGTAGATAAATATATAATTAAAAACAAACAAACAAACTTCACAGGTGTTGATATAACAAAACATGTCTAGGACTGGTATGCTGAAAAACTACAAAACGCTGATGAAAGAAATCAAAGATCCAAAAAATAGAGAGATATAACATATTGATAGATTAGAAGATTCAGTATAATAAAGATGTCAATTCTCCCCAACCAACATATGGGTTTAACACAATTCCTATCAAAATTCCAGCAGACTGTTTTGTATATATAAAAAAAAATTCTAAAATTTATCTGGAAAATAAAATTTATATGGAAAACAAAGCAAAAACAAAATAAAACCAAAAACCAAAACAAAAAGGTATGCTAGCTAAAAGAATTTTAAGAATAGAGAAGAAAGTAGAAGGAATCACTCTTCCTGATGTCAAGTTGAAGTATTCAAGAGAGTGTGGTAGAAAGAAAGACATGTGGCTTAATGGGACAGAATAGAAAATAGTCCTTTTAACAAATAGTGCTGCAGAAATTGGACATATGTGAAACAAAACAAAAAACAAGAACTTTTGCTCTGCAGAAGACCTTGTTAAGAAGATGAAAAGAAAAAAAAAGATGAAAAGACAAACTATATCCTGAGAAAAAATATTATCAGATCATCTATCCATCAAAAGACTAGTATCTAGAATATAGAAAAGAACTCTCAAGACTCAAAATAAATAAATGAACAAATAAACAAATTAATTAATTAATTAATTTAAAAAGCCCAACCAATCCAATTAGAAAATGGGCAAAATATCTGAAAAAAAAATTTCACTAAAAAAATATATGGATGGCAAATAAACACTTAAAAAATGTTCGCTATCATTAGACATAGGAAACTATAATGAGATATCAAAACATACCTATCAAAATGGCAAAGCTGAAAAATAGTGACAGCACCAACTTTTGGAGAGGTTGCAGAGAAATTGGATCACTCATATAATGCTGGTGGGAATGTGCAACTCTGGAAAACAATGTGGCAATTTCTTTAAAAACTAAACATGCAACTTCCCTATGTCCGGCAATCGCACTCCTGGGCATTTATTCCAGGGAAATGAAAATTTATATTCCCAAACAAACTTGTGCATGAATATTTATTCATAAATGCTTAAGACTAGAAACAACCCAGATGTCCTTGAACAAGTGAATGATAAAACAAACTGGCACATCCATCTATACCATGGAATACTACACAGTAATACAAAGGACAAATGTTTGATACATGTAACAATTTGGATTAATCTCCAAGGAGTTACACTTAGTGAAAAAAGCCAATCCCAAAAGGTTGTATACTGTATGCTTTCATTTATATAGAAATGGAGAACACATTAGTGGTTGCAGGAAGCAAGGGACCAGAAAAGGAAAGATGGGGGAGGTGAAAGAGAAGGGACATGGATATAAAAGGGCAACATGAGGATCCCTGTGATAATGGAAACATTCTGTTTCTTGACTGTTTCCATGTCAGTATCCCGGTTGTGATATTGCTATGTTTGTGAGTGGGAATACTCACTTATGTGAAGATAAAAATTCCTTTTTTTTTTTTTTTTTTAGATTTTATTTATTTATTTGACAGAGAGTGAAAGAGAAAGAGAGGAGCGCACACAAGCAGGGGAAGCAGCAGAGGGAGAGAGAGAAACAGGCTCCCTGCTGAGCAGGGAGCCCAATGCAGGGCTCCATCCCAGGACTCTGGGATCACGACCTGAGCCGAAGGCAGTTGCTTAACCGGCTGAGCCACCCAGGTGCCCCTGAAGATAAAAATTCTTTCCAAATGAAAAAATCTCAAGGTAACTCTATCAAGTATGCCAGAGGTTTTCATGAAAGTTAATAAACTAATGCTAAAACCGGTATGGCAGAGCAAAAGCCAAGAATATCTAAGAAGATTAAGGTATGTGTATATTTATCAGTGCCTACTGAAAAATATATTAATTGACACAGTGAGGTACTGGCATAGGATTAGCCAAAAAAGACCCACGAAACAGTAGAGTACAGTTAGAAATGAACTCTTGCCTGTATGGATATTACAATGTATATTACAGAGTGGTGTTATTTTTTTTAGACTGATATTTTAAATCAGTGGAACAAGCATAGTGTAATTAGCAGATAATGTTATGATCATGTAATATATTATATATCCCCCACCATTCACACAAAAATTCCAGCTATATCTAAAACCTTATGTGAAAAGCAGAGTTGACTTTCATAGGAGAACACAGAAAATATCTTTATAAACCTGCAGTGTAAAAGGGACTTTCCTAAACAGGACACATACATACACATACATACACACACACTAAACCATAAAGGAAACAATTGACAACTTTGACCATATTAAAATTAAAATCTTCTGCACAACTAAAAATGTCATAAAGGAAATGAAAAGATAAGTATTTGTAACACATATAAAGATCAGTGACCAGAATGATAAGCACTTTTTTAAAGAGTAACATCAAAATCATCCAAGAAAAAAATGGAAAAAAATATTTGAACAGAAAGCTCGTAAATGTGGAAACATGAGTGGTCAGTAAACATACGAAAAGAAGTTCAATCTCATTTGTAGTAAGGGAAATATAAATTAGAACCAGAAGGTGTAAATTAAAACCACAGTGTGGGGAAATGTGAACTATCATTCTGTGCTAGTCAGTATAAAAATTGGCACCTTGGAAGGCAATTTGGCACAATCTAATATAATCAAGGATAGGAATGCTTTCTAAGTTAGTGACTCTCCTAGAGAATTTCTTGCATTATGTGGCCATGTAGATATATATATATATCATATATATATATATACATACACATACATATATATATATGAATGCTTATTGCAGCATTGCTGTTTTTTTTTTTCCCTCCTGCTGCCTGCCCTGTGCATGAGGGGTTGCCCTGAAGCATTGTCTCTAACAGAGAACAATTAAAAACAACTTAAGTATCATCAACAAAGGAGGGATAAACTGTAGTATAGTCATACTGTGGAATGACATTCAGATAATAAAACTCAATGTATCTATAATGATATGAATTAACTTAAGAATATGTTAAATAAAAAAAGCAAGTTGCTTACAAATACATACAGTTCACATACAAACTACATACAAATACAATTTCTATGCAATTTAAAATACACAAAGCAATAATAAATATGATTATAGATACAGGAGTATGTAGTAAAAGTATAAAAAGCTTGCTATGGGGCCCCTGGGTGGCTCAGTCGTTAAGCGACTGCCTTCGGCTCAGGTCATGATCCCAGGGTCATCGGATCGAGCCCCGCATCAGGCTCCCTGCTCACAGGAAGCCTGCTTCTCCCTCCCCCACTCCCCCTGCTTGTGTTCCCCTTCTCGCTGTGTCTCTCTCTGTCAAATAAATAAATAAAATCTTAAAAAAAAAAAAGCTTGCTAAGGATACACCACCAACTCCAGCATCCTGATTGCTCAGGGTGAGAGGGAGGATGAATGAGAGTCATGGAGGTGGGGCTTTAGTTACATTGTAACTTTAATTTCTTTGAAAAAAAATATATATGCATATATGGAGCCAATACATTAATGCGTTAGCATTTGATAAATTTAGATGTTGGCTTTATTGGGTTTCTTATGTTATTTTCAGTATTCTTTGTTTATTCTAACTTTTTTCTTAATTAAAATATGAAAGAAGTTTCCAAAATGAAGTAAGCATTGTTAAGGGAGTCATTCAAAATAGCATGTAAGGATAAGAAGAAGAGGGGCCCAGGGAAGTCTCCTCTTTCAATTCTCAGAAGCTATGAACTTTAGACTTTTGTCAATTGCAACTTGTTAAATACAACTGGACCACTTCCTGGAACGCATTCTTCTACTTTGGACCCAAATAGAGATAATGTAACATGTGTTAACTAAATAGCCAATGGTGTGTTAGATAGTTTACCTCTGAGGACGCCAATCATAATTCTTTCAAAACAAGTTAGGCAAACTTTGTGGGTTTTGCCTTTATAAGCCTTCTCTCCCCAAGGGCAATTTCGAGCACACTTTGGATTTGGGGGGGGCACCGTATCTCCTGTATTGCAATCCCTAAGACCCCAAATAAATGCTTTTGGTTACTTTACAGTCTCTGTGTCTTCTGGGTGGACAAAAATAACAAAACCCCAAACAAAATTCCGAAAGTGGTCCCTCAGATCCCCACACAGCCTGCTTTGGGAGGAATTCTACTTTGAGATTAAGAAAGCATCCAACGGTTTTCAGTGAGGTGAGGGTTGCATTTTTGCCCTAGAGTTAGGTGCTAGTGGTCAGGGATGCTGTTGCTTATTTCTGGGTTCCTTAAGTCTGCCTTTGCCACACACCTCTAACAGTCTCCACATTAAATTCTCTTTGGACGACCCATCTGAGTGTGATGTTTCCCCGCCGTGACCCAACTTGCTTTCTCTGTGAAGATGTTGGACAATGAAGCCCCGACACTCTCAATTATGTTACAGAACATAGGGCAGAATGCCTGGAAATTCCTGCTTACAAAGGCCAAGCGTCTTCCCCTACCACGCAAACGCAAAGGGGACTGGGCAGAGTCTTTTCTCTCGTCTCTGTGTGAAAGAGTAACAGAGTAGCAGAAAAGAGTAGCAAGTCAGAGCTGACTAGGAACCTCGAGATCCCGGGGAATTGCCTAACCACACTGTTCCTCAGTTTCTTCATCTAGAAAGTGGGCTTATTCACACTCACCTCACCGGGTTATTGTGAGGATCAAGTGAAACAATGCAATATGCAAACTGCTCTGAATGACCAAGTGTAAAGCATCCAACATTCTCAAATCTGACTGGCAAGCAGTTGCTAACTCCAGATAGGTCCAGTGCCTGGACATTTCTTCTCCCTCTACTTTGTCTCTGATCCGTTTGATTGTCTGCTTTCTTTATAGAGAGCCTCCTAAAGGAGCCAGTGGAGTAATAATAACAACAAACAAGTTAGGAAGAATTAGCCTCCCATCTCTCTTGTAAATGTCGACAGGTCCCATCCTTATATTACAATCCCAATTAAAGGGAAATTCCCCACCAAGCCATAAACCTAAAATGAAAAAAACCCTATAGGGATGAATAAGCCTCTTCCGTGAACAAACCTGCTATTTATCCTTTTTTTTTTGTCACCGCTTATGTGCGCTCAAATCCCTGCTGAACCAATCCTGCAAGCTGATGAAGAAGTAAAGCTACAGGCATCCATCGATGGGTCTGTCAAGATGTTACTTGTAACGAGTCTCCCATGGATTTGATTATTATTGGGTATTAATTATTAATGGAATTTCCTGCAGGAGGCCTGCGTGGGCTTCTTTCCCCCCAACCTCTATTTTGAACTAGAATTTAAAAATAACCAAAAATTTCCCCCAGAGGAACGGGAGGTGGAAAAAGGCAGAAATAAAGGGTATCCCTCTGTAGGCTTTTACCACTGGCACTACTTGATATTCTGGGGTTGTGCTCATAATTAAGTGTGGGGGAAGCAGACCTGTGTGTAGAGCCTCCCGGGCGCCTCAAGCTGCAGACCCTTGCTCAGAACCACAAAGAAGGAACAAAGCGCCCCTCCACTGTGCCCCTCTCCCCACCCCCCACTCCCATCCTCACCATCCTGCTCTAACCTTGTCTTCTTTGGCAATTTATTTCCTCTGATGGTTATGTTAATTTTTATGGCTTCCTAATGATCAGCAATATTTGGCAGATTAACATCATTTAACTTTCCTCTCCCGGGGGAGCGGGGGGGGGGGGGGGGGGGAGACAGAGAGGGAGCTGAATGGTGAGAAACATCTGGAAAAGGCAAGAGGGAAAATTCAGAATTCCGTGCCAAGCATGTCGGTGGGACAGTGAGAGATGGACACCCAGGAAAGCCTGAAGAAACTACAACCGAATTAAAAAATCCGAATAAGGCTGGAGGATCAGAAGTGGAGCCCCTCCCCCACCCCGTGTAGTTTTAATCTTTATTCATGGCTGATAACCCATATGTGGCTTCCTAGCGATGGTTTAAAGATGCCTACACATGTCAGGATGTCTGGGAGGCAAAGACAGAGCAGATGTTGAAATTTGTGCCATGGAAAGGACAAATTCATCTTGTCTAGCAGAGAGTGGCATGTTCATGAGTGTCCTGAAGGGGTCCTTCCTCCATTGCTATGCTCCCCTTTTCCAGAAGGCAGGGGTCCCTGCGTGGTGCCGCAGATGGAAAGATGGAATTTAATTTTACTGGCGTTCAGTCAAAACAGAATAATGTGTTTAATATCCCTGCAGTGTAAGTGAAAGGGAGAGATTCATGAACTCGTGGGAGGCTAGGGATTCCAGGCAGTGCTTTGATATCCCCTAGTATATATAAACAAAGAAATCACAGTGCAAAACATGGGTAAATCCAGGTTAAGATCTCCACCTGCCCCCCAGGTTGCTACTTTAAGTTCAAGCCTTTCTGACAAAGGTATGGCCCTCGCCTGGAGAACAACTGCATTAACGCAAAGGTAGGCAGGGGTCCTGAGCTTAATCCCTGAGGAGCGGGATTTGGCCGCAGAGTCAAGGAAGGAGATAAATGTTCCTGATTGGCAGATGTATTAAGTAGGGAAGGGCCTCCCAAAGAAAGTCACTAGAATCTCCATCCAGAAGTTTCATTCAAAATCCAAGAGAGGGTAAGCTCATGGCTATAAAACTCTGTTTATAAAATAGCAACACTCATGTACACGGGAGGAAAAATCTGGAAGTAAATATTCCAAAATGCTACAGATAGTTGAATTTGGATAGTAGAATTATGAATAATCATTGTCTTTTATAATTATTTTCTAATTTTTTTCCAATGCAATTATATCATTTTTTAATGATAATGTGTGTGTGTGTGTGTGCATGTGTGTGTATGTGATTCTCTACTTTTGCTGTACATCAGAATCACCTAGGGAGCTTGTGAAAGATGTGAATGCCTGAGACCTGCCTTAGACCTCCTGAAATCGGTAAAAAATAAAATAAAAGTATAATTTAAAAATGTAAAATTGCAGACCCCTCCTAACCTAAACTGAGCTTTCCCAGATCTGTTTACATGAAGTGGAGCTGTCCAGCAAGCTGTCCCACAGGTTCTTCATTATATTCATGTCTGTTCCCCCCAAGTTTTTTCCAAGAAAACACTGCTTTCTATATAATTTTCCCAGGAAATATTTACAACCATGCATATATCTGATTTTTTTCCCCCATAAAAAGTCTTTAAGCTCTGTACTTTTCTCTCTTGGATGTGATTTCTTTCTTTCTTTTCTTTTTTTTTTTTTTTTAAGATTTATTTGTTTTGGAGAGAGAGATAGTGTGAGCTGGGAGAGGGGCAGAGGGAGAGGGAGGAAGAAAGAATCTCCAGCAGACTCCCTGCTGAGCACTGAGCCCATCATGGGGCCCCATTCCAAGACCCTGAGATCATGACCTGAGCCGAAATCAAGTCAGACGCTTAACTGACTGAGCCACCCAGGTGCCCCCCTTCAATGTGATTTTCAATATCAAAATAACAAAGCCCAATGTCTGCAGAATCTCAATTTGTTCCTGTCCTTTGCTTATACGTGTATACACACGTCTACACTCACAACCTCAAAGATGAGTCTACCCACACAGGGTTCCCTGTTATGTAAATTCAGTTAATTTAGTGAGAAAAAAAGTCCAAAGTTAATCAAATTTGTGGTTGATTGAATGAACCATTTGGGACGATTTAGAAAAAAAAACAAAAAACCTTTATATGGTATGTATCACTATTAGTCCAGAGAGTTGAATGAGTTAATACTGAGAATGTTAGCATCTAGCTGCAAAGAGACATCTTTTTTTTTTTTTTTTTTTATCTCTGGTGACAGAGCACAGTCATGTAATATAGTTTTATTATCTTAATTTCTGTGAGTCCAGTTAATAATAGTAATTGTATCAAATGAAAATAATAAAAAAAAACCCTCTTGGTTACAGTGCTACCTTACGCACAGTTGATGGTACACACACACACACACACACACACACACACACACACAGCATACACATCAATTCGAGCTCCAAGATTGCCACCACATTTGCATAAGGCTATGGTGATCCGTGATAGTAGGTTTTTAAAGACATTGTCAATGGGACTGAATAGGCCCCCCTCCCCCAGCTAACTGCACAGTGCTGCAAGAAAAATGCCAAGGCACTTTATTTTGTTTTTGTTTAAGCAAGAGCTATTGATGCAAAGGAACCTCTCATTTCCCATGCCTGCTGTCTGTGCCACTAAGTGACTGATGTTACATTGAATCAGCGGGCTCTTCTGCCAGGGCTGGCAGCCGTCCACTCTCTGGCCCTGGATTGGCTCCCAGAGCTGGGACACAGGGTCCTACAACTAATCAGATGCAGGCTTCTTCAAGGAGGGACCACCCATTTGTTTGGCTCTGTGTAAAACAAGCTCTTTGTATTTGCATGTTGCCCATTTTAGCAGCCCTCGCCTTTCTAGATAGATAGCACTTAATGATACTAGTAACACCTTCCATTGACCAGTCCCATCCACGTCCCAGAGTTCTTGCACGTCCATTGTTTCCTTTCACCTGCCACTGGGGTTTGCAAGGCACACTGGTCTTTACAACTCACATTAATTCCCTGATATGCTGGTGACCTGGGATACTCCCAACTTCTCATAGATACCAACTCAAGACCTTCAGCGACTGAAAATCCTTCCTTTTATCTACCTGATATCCAGCCGAGATATGTTTCTGTTCGGTCTAGCCTAAAAGCAGTGTAGCCCACTGTTTCTTCGGTGGTTTGTCTGGCACCCTGACCCTGTGATTCTCCAATCTTCAGAGCAGGGTCCACGTGACCCCCATGTGCAGTCAGCCCTACAAGGAACTAAGAAAAATCTCGTCTCGGGTGAAGTTGAACGTAAAGTGCATGCCATCACCATTACTGAGCACTCATCGTGTGGCTGGTGCTCAGCTTTGTTATTTCACTTAATATGTGCAACATCTCTTCAGTGGGGAAGATCTAGCTCCATTTTAGAGGGATGAGAATGGAGATCCCAGGCCACATGCCTAAAAACAGAGAGACCAGGATTCAAACCCAGTACGATCTGAATCTGAAACCATTGGTCTTTTTCTCAAATTCCTTGCTGCCTCTTTTCACTAGGAGCTCCCTGTGAGGGCAGCGTTACCTGCCCCAAGATCCAGAGAGAGTAACTTGAGTCCTTTAGCTCACGGCAGGCATACCCCACTGTTGTTCTCCCAGACCCAGACACTGTGTCCTGTCATGCAAGGTGTGTGTTTCTGTCCCCCCTACCCTGTGTCATCTTCTGAGCAGTTGCAATTTCTTCCTCATTCTTGTCCCTCCAGCATCTAGCAGAGTTCCTGGAACATAGGAACTACTCAATAAATGTTTATTGAATAGATGAGCTGGTGAGTACATATATCCACACGAGGCCTGTGAAGGATAAAATTCTATCATGAAAAGCAGCTCTTCACTTCTTTAGGGCCCATCTGGATCCTATAGTCTCACTACCCGTGCCTTCAGGGCCTCCCCAGTCCTGTAATACTTCTCAGACTCGGCAGTCGCTGAGAATGATGTGAAGCTGTTTGCTATTTTCTTCTTTATGTGGTCTCTGGAGCCTGCTTCTTCCCCTAGAGCATACTTAGCACTCCTCAGCCAGCTGCCTCCCAAACCCCTGGGTTTCTAAAGCTCGTGACAGACTTCTCTGACCCACTGAAGCCCCGTCTTGCAGTAAATCCTCAATGCTCCTCCAACGGCCTAAGGTGAAAGAAACGAATTTTTCTCCCAATTTGTCATAGTCTGATACGTATGGAAAATAAA
This sequence comes from Leptonychotes weddellii, assembly GCF_054177405.1. Lineage (NCBI taxonomy): Eukaryota > Metazoa > Chordata > Mammalia > Carnivora > Phocidae > Leptonychotes > Leptonychotes weddellii. Next base: position 107,291,271 of record NC_138374.1, read on the forward strand.
ACATCACACACTTGGATGTCATGGCAATGTTAAATTTATATAGAAGTTCCTAGATCCTTTCTCTCGGGTTCTGCACTTATCTCTGCACCGACTAGTATCGATGGTGTGTGGACAGATGCCAGTCCACGGACCGCACTTGGAGGAGCACCAGCAGGGATCACCTGCTTTTCTGCTCTTTCTGCTTTTCCCCAGAGAGTAGCAGGGTCCAACAGACACAGAATGTAAGCCACATATGGGATTTTAATTTTTCTAGCGGCTGCATTAATAAAAGTAGAAAAGAAAGCAGGTGAGATTAATTTTAATACTCTATCAAACACAACATATCCAAAATAGTAGCTTTCCAATATGCAATCAATATAAAAATAATTTGTAAGATTTTATATGTGTGTGTGTGTCTGTGTGTGTGTGTACGCACGCGCATGCGCGCCAAGCCTTTGAAATCTGGTATGGATCGTATACCTCCATACATCTCCATTTGGACTAGCCACGTGGCAAGCGCCCAATAGCCACATGTTGCTTGTGCCTGCTGGTTTGGAGAGTGCAGCTCCAGAACCCATATTGCTATCACACACACAGGCTCCCCAGGCCCAAGAACCCATTTGGGATTTCACCGTTGCTCCATAGAACATCCCTCAGTTGTCTCTAAGCTTCAGCAACTCCCTCACTGACCGTGACTTCGGCATTCAGTTTCAGGCAGTCTTCTAGAACTAAACATCTAGGTCTAGTCAAAGAAAGGACAGAAAAGATAACAGCAAGAACTGATAATAAATAAGAAAGATACTCTCACAGGAGACTCAGGTTGCCGTTAAGAAAACCTTTTGGAGCCCTATAAGGTGGTAGGCATGGGTACTATGTAGATAAGCAGCCGGGATCTGTACACTGTGTCTCTATTTTTTACAGTTAGCATCAGCCCATTCTTAGATTCTAAGACCTTAGAACTCCTTCTAGCACAAGAAGAGAAAAGTCCCTAGATCAATAGGCTACCTTCAGTTCGAGTCAGTATTGCTCTGGTCTTACTTGGAATTCCCAGGTCTGCATTGATTAGATTCCATCCTCCTTCCACAGTGATATAATGTCTGCCTACAGACAGAAAATGGAGAATGGATTGTTGCTATTGAACCTGTCTTCTTTAGTTACTTCCCACCAAACCATCTAGATGTTGATCTATTGTCCCTATGGGACCTCTATCTTTTACTGCTCTTGTTCATCCTTCAGAACCGCCCTGAGTCATCATGGACTTTGGCTGAGGACATTTGTGACCCATTTGTCCTCTGCCCTGCAGAATAGTTTCCAAGTTTTATTTATTTCTACTGTTGAACTTAGCTTTTGGGGAATCCACTCCTTAGTCCAATCATCATTTGACCTGGTGGCTTTGTCCCAGAGGTGTTATATATAGAGAGGTTAGCCCAGATTTCCATTGCTTAATCCCCCTTTGGGGCAGTTATTATCATTAAGAAATATCTCAAGTCCCCCAAAGCTAACATGGGTAGAATGACTTATGTTTTAGTGATTGGTATTTAGACTCAAAGACCATGTTATTAAAAAAAATCAATTAGTTATAGAAAGATAGCTTTGCTCCAAGTTCCTTTCCAATTTGCAGCATGGAAGCTGTGGCTGGCTAGCATCTGGGTGTCCTCGAGACATACTGAGCATTTCATTCATCATACATGACATTTGCATATTGCAAATATCATACTTTATGCACATGCCTTCCAGGCTGGTATAGAGACTATGATTGCTGCCTAATTCTCACATAAATCAATGCACCAGGGAATGCCACTTCTAAACATGGGAAAAATCAAGGGTTGCTCTGCTTTTAGACTTTTCCTAGAACCTTCTCATTCTTTTCACATCTCAAGTAGATTCAGTGTTTTCATTTTCTCTTCTTTCCTGTAGCTCTTAAAATTCTATTAGCCATTTGTGAATATTATTTTATACCATCTGCATTTTCTCTAAGTTGTGATAGTGACCACTGAAATCATTCGTGTGCATTTTCTGTGCAGGAATTTTTTGTGGAAGAACAAAACCTTTCCTTTGTGTGACCATGTATCCAAATAGAAAGATGCTTGTTTATAAATCTATTTCACAACCAAACATTATTTTATTTGCTTAGGAGACAGAAAGAGAAGATGTTGAAAGAGAGAAGGCAAAAACATTTAATCTCAAATGACAGGGTGTAGGTTTGCTTTTTCTCTGTTCTTGGTTTGCTGCCTCTTAATCAAAGTCAACTTGATAACTACCATTACATTCTGTTTTCTGTTTTGGATCTGATGGCCTTCAGGGTATTTTCCCCATATTATTACTACTGCTTTAAAGTCCTTCTCTTCCGTGTCTCAGTTAGCAGAATAACGCACGTAGCCAGGCTTCTCCTTTGTATGCAAGAATGACTCTTGTTCTTCTTTGGGGAAGGTGTACACCTGGGTGGGAGTCCAGGGAAACCAGCCCACAGTCTATCACAATGGGGAGTCATCTGCCTACCATTGTTCCAAAAGGGGGGGTGGTGATGACCTGGAAGCAGAACTTGCCCTTCCTGAGTATCACCTTACATACTATCCAAAAATTAAATACATGCTGGACTCCAATTATGGTTTAAGCTGACCTATGCATGAAAGGTTTAAGTAAGTCTTCCAGGAAGTCGAATCAGGGGATTGTCATTTGCATCCTGATTTAGCTAACCAATCCTCTCCTGCCACACAGGGAGCTGCATGGCCATCTCATAGTCCAGACCTCTGGGAGTTGTCCCTGGTGAATAAGGCCTTCTTCTCTAACTGCTGACCTCACCCATCCTACTCATCTTTTTCTAATAGACCCTTTTGGAAGATTTTAATAATATTCAATGGCTTCAGGCTTCATGTGGATACTAATGATGGGATCTGGGCTAGTTTCCTTCCAGGGCTCTTCCTGGTAAATTAAAACAAAGGAAATGAATGAGCTTTGTTCTGATGGGTATGTGAGGAAGATGGTGCTTCTTTCATCTAAGTTTGGCCTTCTACCAGAAATGGCTCTGGCTTGATGTCTCCAGAATAAGGCAGATACTCTTAGCACCATGAATGTGAAGTTTCTTTTAGAATTTCTTCTAAGTCTAATTGCATGTGAGATGCATACATTCTTCTGTTGAAATGGTTTTGCTCTCTGTAAAATTATAAGCCCCATCTGTATTTTCCTAAGGTAGCATACTTCCTCTTTCTTAGACTTACTTGCCAGTTCATATGGTCTCTATATTAGCTAAGAGGGCCTCTGTCCGAACCCCTTGTGATGGATGGTCCTGTCCCAAATAGCTGTCCTCTGACCTCCAAATTTCTCCCCTGATTCAGGGTGAGAGTGGTGATAAGCTGTCAGTCTATCCTGTCATTATCTTGTTGGTAACGATTGTCAAAGAGAGAAGTAGAGATTGAGAAGATAAAAAGGGGATACAGTGGAAAGATTTTAAAAAGTAATAATTTTACAGTGTTTTATGGCACATAAAGAAAATAGAGTCAAATTCTATCCGAAACTTGGGGCTGTATTCTTGTCTACTAGAAAGCAGGAGGCTGTCTATAATTGAAGAGATGTTGCAACCAGGTCACAGTGTTTTGATGGGTCCCAATATACTCTGACACAGAGTTATCTCCTACGGAGTAAAGCCATATAAATTCCTGGCACTAGGAAGAGAGTGGGGGTAAAGAATACCCCTGGCATGCATGGAAAACCTAGTGTCACTAAGCTAAACTAGGTAACGTAAGTCATCCAAAGCTTTCTCTCCAGAAATAACCAACATAGTCGATGACTCCTAATCTGTAACTGTATTTGGGAGTTAAGAACTAACAACATCAGTGGTTCATTCTTTGGCTTAAACAAAGGAAACACAATTCTTTTTCACACAGGCCAGGCACTAGGGTGGGGCAAGTGAAATGCATTGGGCACATGACTTAAGAAGATTGCACAGAGTGAGTGAGAGTGGGTGCCTCCTTAAATTTTGCTCCCTAGCTGCCTCACTTTACCTTCTTCTTGACCCTGCTTTCAAACGTGGGAAAGAAACTTCCCAGTGGGGCAGAGAGGCCTGTTAGCATAGATATCGTTGAATGGCGGCGAAAAATCAGCCTGCATATGTTCTATGTAGTCTACCACTAGATGTGCCAATGAAGCTTCAGATCTCTTTTTAAAAATAGGAAAATTGCTGATTGCATCTGTTGACATTAATTATATAATACTTTAGGGTGGGAAGGCTAATATTGTTCTTTCTTCTGTGTCAGGGGACAATCGGGTCTTTGAGGAGGGGGTCAGAAGAGGAAATGCACATTGACTGAACACCTACGAAAGGGGAAGATCAGTTGACCAACCCACTTCTATTTCCCACTCCTTAGAAAGGATGAAAGAATCAAATGCCCCCCTGCCATCCCACTGTCACCCCTTTTGTGGATAAGGGCTACAGTGTAACACAGTCCAGCCAATCAGGTTGCAGCAATGGTTCATGAGGTGTTCCTGGTATAAGGTTACCAGATTTAGCAGATAAAATATGGGTTGCTGAGGTAAATTTGAATTTCAGGTAAACCACAAGTATTTCATATAAGTATGTCTCAAATATTGCGTAGGCAATACTTATCCCCAAAATGTATTCATTTATTCCTCTGAAATCCAAATTTAACTGAGCTTCCTGTATTTTATCTGACAACCTTACCCATGCATATATTTTTGCTTTGTATGTAGTTAACAGTGTCCCCTCCTCTTTCTTCCTGTCTTAAATAAGGACTCTCACAGTCAAAGTCATCACAGAGATGCTGTTCAGGAAGTCTCTGACCAAATGTGAAGAACATCCAAACCCTGGACTATTTTCTTGGGAACAAAAATTAACTCTACTATGTTTAGGTCATTCTTAGCAGGGTTTTCTGTTGCTAGGACACAAGCATTCTTAACTGACACACTATTCAGTGGCAAACATGATGCAGTTTCTCTATATCTCATTTAAATCTCATTTAAATCTTTATAATCCCTCTGTGAGATGGGTGTTATTGTGTCTATTTTCAGGTGAGAAAACAGAAATTAGAAGAGCCCGAGTACCCTGCTCCATGCCTTATAATAATAATGGTCAGTGTTGATTGCACACTTAGTAGATTCAGACACAGTTCTAAGTGTTTACATGCCCACACTCATTTACTGTTCCCAGCAACTGTTGAGACTAATACTATAAATATTGTCCATTTTAGAGATGAGGAAACTGACACCAAGGGAGATTAAGAAATTTACCCAGTGCCACAGAACTGGCTGTGAGTCCATGCAACAGCGTTCCAGATCTTGTACTTGTGACTAGCGTGCATACTGGCCTGCCTGCGATAGGGCTGACAACCACACTAAGCCCTCTGATGCTGAAACCAGTTCTCCTTCCACTCTGTCTGCAAACTACAGACTATAGCACTGGCCTGCTAGATTTCCAAAACCTTCTTTCTCTAACCCTGCTAACTACATCTTACCTGTCCTGCTCTGCAGTTTCAACCTTATACAAATAGGTTCAATCTGGCACAAATACTGGTTACTAGGCAAGTGTCACAAGGCAGCTTCCCTCAGTTCATCATGGAGTTGGCATCAGTAATTTCTGATGCTTTAAGAACCCAGTCATTGGGTTCTCCTTGTTCCCCAGAAAGTGGGCTCATGCTCTATACCACTAAATTGCATAGTGAGCCTTGTTCCCCAGAGGCAGGGTCTTTCCTTTCCCTACATCCTCTCACTCCACCCCAATGCAGATTTCCAGCCTGCCTGGAGCTTTCTGATTTGCTTCCCCTATCTTTACTGAGAGAAATTCCCTGGTGTTTCCTTCTCTACTTATTTTCCCCTCTGTGCCTCAAATTAATCACTTCATTGGGGAACCTACTTTCTAGATTCCCATCTCTGTCTGAAAAGCCAAAGAAAACAGATTATTCACTACACTCCCATAGTAGCCTCCAGCCTACCCTGACCTTCTGGTCTACTTGGACTCCTGGTGTCAGATAACTTCTCTCAGCCTATCCTGCCTGTACTCAAATTCCTCTCATGACAGGGGACTTATACTTTCCAGTTTTGCCTAGAGCTTGTCCTAATCTTGAAGCGAGCTAAGGGTTTGCCTTGATGCCCTCTGACAGCCCAAGGATAAACACAGTTTATTTTAGGGCTGTATTGATAGGTGTTTTTTTTCTAAACAATCCCCAAAGGCAAAAAGGTGTGGTTGGGCATTCCACATACTAAATGAGACACTTGTTTACTCAACCTTGTTTCTAGGGTCACTGATCATTGAAATAACTCAGTGACCTCACAGCCCTGAAATAGAAAGAATCACTGTTTCCTTACAGAAATAATGATATTTAATTTGCCATTTCTAAGAGGAAAGGAATGCTCAGAGTGACAGGAACTAAAGTTCCTTAATCTCATCTTTTAAAATCATATCAAACCATTTACATATTCGGGCTCTCTTCAGTTTCCATCTGAGGTCATGTCTCCTCACCATTTTCTATGCCTCCTGTCAATTCAAGTTTATGGTCTTTCTTTTCATAATCAGGGGTGTAGTGCTCAAGTATGGACAGAGGAGCCTGGTGGTAGGAAACCATTTTCTCCTTTGTTCTTGAACTGCTCTCTGTGTGCCCCTGTTTGTAAATACAAAGAACCAAGCAATGAACAAGTCAAATTGAAACCTTGGCCTTTAGGAAATGCTTTCTTGATTTGATCTCATTTTCCAGCAAAGAAATTGGTGGTACCATTTCAGAAGTAAATGAGGTTTGATTGCAGAGAGATCTGTCTTTAGAACATCTTTACCCAGATACTATTTTTCTTTATCAGAATGTTTAAAGGTTGACTTCCCTGCTTGTCACAGAACCCCTTCATCTGAGCATAAACTTTTCTCTTTCAGTGTGCTATCCCAGTGGATTTAAGTCTAAGCATGGGAAATATAAGATGGGGGGATACTTTCTGAAATGCATTGCTTTCACAGAGAACTACCATTCATCTTCCAGAAGAACCAGAGATTCCAACTTTTCCCTTTTATTATAAAACCCCCAAATAAGATTTTTATTCTAAAGAAAATCATTAAGCCTTTTATATTGTTACCGATAAATAGGTAAAGCTTACTAATTTTTAATTTCCTCAGCATTTTCTCTCTAAATGAGGAACAGATTGTGGAAGGAAAAATTTGATAATCATAGTTGGTTGCTAGCTGCTTTGTTAGCACAATCTATTCCTAGGATTTTATGAGATCTGGCTTACAAAGCACTGGGTGATAAATGGTTCAATATTTAACCATGATTTACCTGTACCATGTGGAAGAAAATTATGCTGATGGGGCTGAAATCACAGGAACAGAGATTTTTCCATCCCATAGAACTTGTCAACGTAGTGTTGAGTGTGAATCACTCACTCGGGACATAAAGTGTTCTTTTTAGGATCCAGGATTATACCTCAATATAAATGGCTGATAGAAGTAAACAAAATGAGCCCAGTGCACTACCTGGTGACATGCGGTAATAAAGATCAGCGGTGAGGGATGGAAGGGCTCCCCAGCCATCTCGAGATGTCACAAAAGTCGTTTTTAAACTCTGTGGGTGGTAGGAGCCTGGAAAATAGAGGGACATTAGACCATATGGAAATCGATACTTGCAAGGAAAGATGAGAAGCAGCTTACCTCTTTAAGGGAATGACTCACCGAGGGACCATGATCCCTGGGTCTCTCCCCAAAGCCTCACTACCTATATATTTATTTGAAAGTTTACTTCATCTAAATTAATGAGCTCCAATCTGTTACAACCTAGGACATTTCAGTCAGAGACTACACTTGTGCAGACATCGGAACAGCATACCAATGCGGAGTGGACTCAAATTAGAACACGCGGTCAACAGACGAATACAGTATTTATGTTACTATATCTCTGATGTTAAAGAAAGCACACCAGCGCAACTAAAACTGGGAACAGCTTTACATTCAGGATGGGAAGGGCAGTAGATAGTCCATCTCCCAGGGGAAAAGTTGTGTTTTGCTAGACAGTAAACTTCCTGTGCAGGATCACTTATGGTTTGCTCACTAGTGTATCCCTTTTTCCTTCTGCCCCTGCTGGCCCAAAGTCAATTTGAAATAATGTTATTTTGGTCTGGCTTCTTGGAGAACAGAACGTTTCAGACGCAGTATACATTTTGGAAGAGAGGTAACTTGAGGGGAAAAATCATAAAACAGGAAGTGGCGTAGGCAAAATAGGATTGTGCAGCCGGAGAAGCTGCTAGGCTGGGAAGGAGGTCCCGGGGTCCACTTTCCACTCTCATTATATTCATCTTCAAACCTTGGAAAGTCTGACTGGGTTACTATTCCGACTTAAGGCCAGGCTACTATCCTGTGTCTTATTAACCTGATGCATCTCTGGCCAAAAGCAAAATCTGGCTTTGCTTTATCCCTTTTCTATAAATTCCCATCAAGTTAACCAGATTTGTAGTCACAGCCAATAAATATACCATACACTGGCCTTTCTCAAGGCCCAAGGCATTTTACTTGTGTCCAGGCCAAGAATTAAAATGAGATTTCAAGCCCCTTAAACTGATTCTGGGTCTTGCAGTTAAGCTGACAAATGACATTATTCTTGTAGAATCCGGCAAGTGCCAAAGTCCTTATCCTCAAAATCTGATGGCTTTGGATATAGATAAAAGGCTGAGTTTCCTAAAGGTGATGAGACCAATACCACCCAAAATGTTCCATTGCCATTGTCTTAGGCTTATTTGGGGTAATTTTTCTTAAACTTTGTGAGGTGGCTGACAGCTTGAAAATCATAGTGCTCTTTGCATAACACTATGAAATATGGATATATTTAATTCCAGTATTTGAACTAGGGACAATTTTACTGGCAGAAAATGACTCTATTATAGGTATGCGACATAAAATGTTGATGCAAAAAACAGACTCTTGAGGGAGGCACGATCTGTTGTTTCTGAGTTTTGCCATTAATATTCATTTACTGCTTGTTCATTTGTTTTGTTGTCTGCCTCACAGACAAGCAGTGGAAACCACCAAAGATTCAAGAAAAATTTATGGGAGGAAAATTTTAAATTGAAAAGATTCTATCCATTAAGTTATTGTTTCCTCTAAATTGGCAAGACTGACATTATTCAGTTTGAGCAGTGAAAAATCTTGGATCAGCATGTGGAACATTGATAATCTTTGAGAGAGTGGTTTGAAAGTTACAGATGGGAATTGGTACGATACAGGTTAAACATTTGAAACTCAGGATCAGGCACACCCAGATTTGAGTCCTCTATCTATCAGTTACTACCTGTGTGACTGTGGGCATGTCACTTAACCTTTCTTTGCTATACTTTACTCCTCTGTGGAATGGTTATAATTGTTCACATCTGAGAATTATGTAAGTGAGAAAGTATATCATTAAGGATGCTTTGATTATAAGCAAATACATTTTGGGTAAATACAGGAAAAGTAATTTATTAGAAGGATATTGGGGCTTTAGAATGTCCACAAGAGCCTGCAGAATCAGGCATGGGGATGGGGTTGAACCAAAGCAGCTCTAAAGACTCAGAGACTGAAAAGATAGCAATAATTTTGTAACAAAAAACTAGTCTGAGCATGCTCAGTCAAATGGAATTGACCCACCACTGTCAGTCTCTTTGGCTCTCTGATCATGTTTGAAGTATCAGAGAGGAAACATCTAATTGTCCCCGATTGGGTCACTGAGGTCATTTCTTGTTCAGGAGTAAGGAACACCACTGATTACAGTTGCTCCACCTGGCAATATTCAGTGTGGTAAAGGCATGCCAATGAAGAGAAATGGGATACTGTTGAAAAGGAGAAGTGAATGCCGGATATTCGAAAACAAAAATGTCTTCCTTTTTTCCCCAGCTTTATTGAGGTCTGATTGACAAATAGCATTGTAATATATTTAAAGTGTATAATGTGATATGATATACATATACATTGTGAAAGAATTCCCACAACTGAGTTAACACATCCATCCACCTTACATATTTACTTTTTTTTCCCTTTTTCCTTCAGTGAGAACACTGAAGTTCTACTCTCTTCACAATTTCAATTATACATATACTATTATCAGTTATAGTCGCCATAAAACAAAATGTCTTCTATAGATGAGGTATGGAGAGTGCCTGATACATAGTAGATACAGAGTATATGGCATTTAATCTACTTTCTTACCTAATTTAAGGCAATCAGATGGTTCACACTAGGTGGAGCTTATCTGGGGTTCTAGATATTAGTTGGCACTCTTTGGGTATTAGCCCAATAAATTTTAAGAATGTGAGAAGCCCAGATCTCTGTGGTCTTCCATCTCCCTGGAATGAGACATGATTCACTCATGAAAGGGCTTCAAGAGGAATCCAAGAGTTTCTAAAGATGCATTTTCTCAAATCTGGGGCCCACTCAGGTAGCTAAAATAGAGTAACTCTGCCCAATTCACTATCTTAGTGATCTCTAAGGACTTGTGACTACATACATCATTGTTTCCAAGATATACTTGAAGATCTACATTTGGAAGCATTATAAAAGAAAATCAGTTCTGTGATCACACTTCTGTTCCCCAGATTGTGCATCCTTTGATAGATCTTTTCAGAATAAGCATTGTCAAAAAGACCTCTTTTTATCGATTTATTGCAATCTACAAATATCCCGGAGAGTTTGGCAAATCTGAACCATCAGAATCTGATAATCCCATTGTTTCTCCTGGAGTGACTGGGAAAATTCACTTTGTGGACATATTTTCATTGCTGGCTAGACTCTAAAATCTTCCTTTTATGCCTCTTTCACTTCTTGCGCAGCTTGGTTATTTTATTTGATAAACCATAGTCCAGTTTTATTCTTATATATGTTTGTAATTTAAGGAGAACTTTCTAACTTGGGTCTTTTGAAACTCCAAGAACTTGCACTCTGATGTCAACATTTTAAAACAGATAACCCAGCATTTCCCTCCAGTTATAATTCAGGTAACAATGTAGGGGGACACTCTTTGTACTGGACTATACTTCTTCCCCATTTCACCTTTGTGACCAGATTCACCGTATCACCTCTGGAGCCTTTCATTAAATTATCAGGCCTCTACTGCATTTAGGATTGATTTGATAGGGGACTTCGAGGCCATCAGAACTACAGAGTCTGTATCACCAGCTTTCTTTTTCCGTTTTCCTTCTTAAGTCAAAAAACGACTTTGGTTTGTCACAGCCTGACCCATCTATTCAGAAGTTTCTTCCATTAACTCTTTTAATAGTCCCTTCTCCAGGGCTCTGATGAGATTAAAGTTATTTTCCCCCTAGAGGCGGGAGAGCTCCTGCCTTTTGCCATAATTCACTGGCTCCAGTTAATGGGCAGGAAAGGGGGAGGGGGAGGTTATTGCTAGACTAGACCACGCTTTGCAGTGACTGTGGGGTTATTGAAGAGGTGAAATAGTGGGCGTTCTTCTTTTCTTCTTAGGTCTTTGTTAGAATGCTTATTTTTGTCTTGCCATTCACTCTAGTCTATATAAGGGGTGCTGGGAGACACCCAGTCCTTTCATATTTCTTTCCCATACTTCTGGCTGAGGCCTGAACTCCCACAATTAGTGATTCATTCTTTCAATTTACAGTTTTAGATTTTCTAAAAATTTTTAGTAGAATAGCATATTGAGTCTTATGAGTCATTAGCATCTCATAAGAAAGTTATTTCACACTTACTAGATAACAGAATTTGAGCCAGAAAGATGAAAAGAGTCAGGGTATAGACAGTACCTGGATTCGTGGGAAAAGATGTGTCAGAAAAGCCCAGAAGTTGACAGCATCACTAAGAAAGCTTTTGCCAAACTTTAGGATGTTTAACCCAGAGCTGGCTGATATCTATCCCCCAGACTCAAATATTGTCTGGATTCATAAGAGACACGGATACCTATTTTCTATTTCTTAGAATTAAATATTTACCAATCACTTTCAGGAAAGTATGTCCTATTCCTTTTTAAAACATATATTTGTACACCCTCTCTAATCTCTTTTTCTTGGCATAACTGGGGACGAGATTATGAGGAATGTTTCTAAAGGAGAAGTGATAGACACTACCAGACCACAGATAACATCAGAAGTCTGAAGGAATTAAAAACCAAGTGAAGTGAATTATGTTTCCAGCCATGTTTTAATCCCTAGCTCTGGGCTTGCCCTCCTGGCATAAAAAACTAGAAAAAATTTTTTAAAAAATATGAAACAACTGTTTTCAGACATTAGATAAAAGGCAGCACAAGACTATGATCCCTGGGGGAGAGGGGCAGTAAACAACCCAGGTGAGTCCTACAATTGCCTTGGCTTTCTGCTTGGAGGCGTTTTTTGGATCACAATGTAGAGATGGGAACACACGCAGAGAACAATCATCTGGCTGAGATGAAGATACAGCAATTGTACTTTGATGAGGATGAGGAGGCCTAAATTTGTTGAACAGAGTACCAGATTGGAGGCAACTACACAGAAAAAGAATCCTAGAAACCAGCATAGTAGTTCCCTTGAGCTGGTTGCTGAATACTAAGTTATGTACTTGTTGGGTAAGACTGTAAGGCTGAGCAAAGAACAAATATCATAAAAAAAAAAAACAACAACAACAATTGAGTAGCTACAAGATGAATATTCTCAAAAAGAAAACTAGGATATGTTCAAGTTTCAATCTGTCAGATTAGAGAGAACCCAGAGGGTCACACTTTAATAGTAGAGATATAAACTAAAGTGAAAGCTACTCTACAAACAACAAAATTTAAAATTCTTACTTTGAAAGGATTAACCATGTAATTTAATTGCCTGCACAAACAAAACTCAATACTCTTTAAAGGAAGGCAACAAAATCAGTATTCAAAAATATAACATTTACAATGCCAAGCATCCAGTAAAAAGTAACCAGATATGGAAAAAAAATAAAGGCAGAAAAATGACCCATAATTAAGAGAAAAACCAATCAATAGAAACAGATGCAGAAATGATAGAAAGAACAGATAAAGAGCTATTCTAAACATAAAATAGCTATTATAAATATATTCAAGGACTTAAAGAATAATAAGAACATAATAAGGAGGGAAATGAAAGACATAAAAATGAATCAAATGGAATTTCTAGAGCTCAATAACAGTATCTAGAACTAAAAACTGAATGGATAGCAGATTGTACACTGCAGGAGAAAATATCAATGAACTTGAAAATACAACAATAAAAGGTATCTAAATAGATGTTGTGAGAAAATATCAAATAGTATAATGTATGTAGCTGGAATCTTAGAAGGAGGAGAGAGTAGAGAAAATAAATATATTTGAATGAATATGATAAATTTTTCCCCAAGTTTGATAAAAGCTGTACACCTCCAGATATAAAAAGCCTAACAAAACTCAAGCAGGACAAACAAAGAAACCATGTCGCAGGGCACTGTAATGAAATTACTGAAAACCAATGATAAAGAAAAATTTAAAAAGCATCTAAGAGGAAAAAAAGATATATTACATACAGGACAATAAAACAAACAAAACCTACAGACTTCCCATAAAAAATAATGTAAGTAAAAAATGTCTTTACAGTTCTGAAAGAACAAAAACAAAAACAAAGACAAAAAATCAAGTTCTCAGGGGTGCCTAACTGGCTCATTTGGTGGAGTATGTGACTCTTAATCTTGGAGTCGTAAGTTCAAGCCCCATGTTGGGTGTATGGCTTACTTAAAAAAAATTACAAAAAAGTATTAAAAAAAAAGTCAACCTCTCAACGTAGAAATCTAATATCAATGAATATACCTAGGGTAAAAGGAGAAGAATGGAAAAAGTATACAAAGCAAACTAGAATCATAGGACATTGCAGTGGCTGTATAAATAAAAGACAAAGTAGATTTGAGGACATGAAATGTTTTTGTGGACAAAATAAGATATTTTGCAATGATAAAAGGGTCAGTCAATCAAAGAGGAAAGCATACTAATCTTAAATATGACTGGAAAACTTGACATTTGACACTTACCTAACTATAATTGGAGATTTCTATACACCTCACTTGGCAATTGATAAACCAAGTCAAAAGAAAATTGGGATAATAAAAGTAGAGAAAATTTGAACATCATTATCAACTAGATTAATTTAATTAACATATATACAAAAATGAAAGCATATATATCTTTTATTTTTTTTTATTTATTTTTTTTTTAAGATTTTATTTATTTATTTGAGAGAGAGAGAATGAGAGACAGAGACCATGAGAGGGAGGAGGGTCAGAGGGAGAAGCAGACTCCCCGCCGAGCAGGGAGCCCGATGCGGGACTCGATCCCGGGACTCCAGGATCATGACCTGAGCCGAAGGCAGTCGCTTAACCAACTGAGCCACCCAGGCGCCCGCATATATATCTTTTAAAGTGCACATAAATAGTCACCAAAATAGACCATACTCAGGACAAGAACAAGTCTTAATATATTTAAATCGATTGAAGTCATTCAGGGTATATTCTCTGACTACAATATAATTAAATTGGAAATAAATTTAAAAATATATTTCTAGGAAATCACCTAAAATTTGGAAAATTAGCAATAGACCTCTAAATACTTTATGTATCAAGGAAGAAATCATAGAGGCAATTAGGAAATATTTTGAACTTAATAATAATAAAGTCACAATATGTTACAATTTGTGGGAACACCTAAAACAGTGCTTAGAGGGAAAACATTAAATGTTTACATTAGGAAAGAAGTCTCTAAAAATCAATGATCTCCTGTAAAAGCTAAAAAAAAGAACAAATTATCTTAAAGTCAGTAGAAGAAAGAAAATAAAAATAATATTTGAAATAAATGAAATAGAGAGCAAAAAATAGAAAACAATCCATAAAGCCAAAAGTTGGTTCTTTGAAAAGTTAAAATTATTAAATATCTTGCTAGAATGACTAGGAAAAGGAAAATTACCAATACTGGAAATGAATGAGGATATATCACTACAGATTCTCCAAACATTAAAAAGATAATCAAGTGTAATTTTTTCACTTAATAAATTTTGAGCTTTTCCCTGTGGGGGGAAAAGAATCAGAAAATATTAGAACAACTTTATGTCAATAAATTAAGTTAGATGAAATGGAAAAAATCCTTTAAGGGATTATATTACCAAAAATGATACCAGAAGAAAGAGAATACCTGAAAAGCCCTACATCTATTAAATATATTGAATTCATAATTTAAAACTTTTCTACAGGGAACACTCTAGGCCCAAATTATTGAATTATATCAAATATCTGAGGTAGAAATAATACCAATCCAACACAAATTAATTCAGAAAAGACTTTCAAACTGAACTATGAGGCCAATATTATTTTTATACCAAAGCTGAACAAAGACATCACAAGAGAAAACTAAGACCAATATCCCTTCTAAACAGAGATGTAAATATTCTTAACAAAATAGTAGCAAACTGAGTCCACAATTATATAAAAAGGATTATAAGTTAAGAAATGAGATTTATGCCAGGAATGTAAGGTTGGTTTAGCTGAGAAAGATTTAAAAGAACCTAATAGATGAAGAGCTGTATTATATTTATGGACTAGAAGACTCAATATTGTTCAGATGTCAATCTCCCCAAGTTGAAGTATAAATTCATATCAATTTTATTCAACATTCCCACCAGGCTTTTTAAATAGCAGTTTATGAGCTGATTCTAATATTTATATGGATATAAAAATTCTAGGTGATTCAAACCATTTTTAAAAAGAATAAAATTTTAGGACTCACAGTATATGATTATCAGACTCACTGTAAAGGTGTAGTCTTTGAGATAGAGTGATTGATGTAAGTATAGAGACATAGACCAGTTAAATAGAATATAGAATCTAGAAATAGATTTAAAAATAAATGATCAATTTGTTTTTGACCAAGTTGCCAAGGTGTATGAATAGGAAAAGAATAATGCTTTCAACAAATGGTGCTGGAGCAATTAGATATCTCCAAAGAAAAACAAACAACAGCAATGAACCCCAAACCTTACCCCTCACCATACGCAAAAATAATTCAAAATGGATTATAAGCCTAAATATAAATACTACAACTATAAAAATTCTAGGAAAAATGCATAGGAAAAATGTCTGTAATTTGGGATAGGCAAATATTTCTTAGAAAAGGCACAGAAATCTTGAAACATAAAAGAAAAAAATAATAATAGTTTGGACTTCACCAGAATTTTAAATTTCTGCTCTTCGAAAGATGCCATTGAGAAAATTATAAGAAAAAAAAAGGCAAAGCTTACAGGGGGAAAATATATTTATAGCACATACATTGGACAAAGGACTTGTATCCAGAATAAATAAAGAACTCTTACAGCTTAAGAAAAAAAATGCCACAATTTAAAAAAAGTGAAATGTTTGACCAAACACTTCACAAAGGAAGATATAATAATGGCCAATAGGCACATTAAAAGATGCTTGACACCATTTGATATCAGGAAAATACAAATTTTTTTTAAAGACTTTATTTTTATTTATGAGAGAAAGAGAGTGAGGAGCAGGGGGAGGACCAGAGGGAGAGGGACAAGCAGACTCCATGCTGAGCATGGAGCCTGATGTGGGATCCATCTCAGGACTCTGAAATCATGCAAAACCAAGAGTTGGAGGCTTAACCAACTGTGCCACTGAAGTACCCCAGGAAAATACAAATGTAAACAGGGCTACAATTATATACCTACCAAAGTTAAAAAGATAAAGCTAAAACATTATGCTGAACAAGAGAAGGTATATACAAAAGAATAAATACCATGTGATTAGATGGTTTAGATAACAAAGGGGCACAAGGGAAATTTTGAAGGGTTATGGAAATATGATCTACATGGATTGGCAGGGTGATTACACAAGTCTGTATATTTGTCAAAACTCACTAAATTGTACGCTTTAAATTGATGCATTTCATTATTGGTAAATGGTATCTCATTAAGTTTTATTTCAAAATTAACAAGAACACATAAGGGGGGAAAGGGCTTTAAAAGGACTTTTTATTCCTCAGTTAGACATGTCCTTAATTTGTTGGTCCTGAGGCAAGAGTATAAACAGAGAATCCTGTATGTCTGAAGATTTAGGAAGTATCATATTGAGATAAAAACTCTTACATAAAATATGTTCTTAACCTCATACCTTCACTCAAATGCCTGAATTATGACCTGGAAGCCAGATTTGAGCTTAGTATTCTAGGACCCCATAACCTGGAGACTGTCATAGAGACTTTAGCTTTTAGTCCACCCCAATTCTCTTTCTATTTACCTGTGTTCCACATTATCTACGTGGACATCTCAACTTTTATGTCCAAATTCTGTCCACACGGCCAACAAACCACTGCCTATTGGCCATTCTTACAGCGTTGCACACTAAGAGTGTAGTTGGAAAGATAGAGCCAGGAAGAGGCACACACAGGCCCTGAATAGTGGCTTGGGTCATTTGGGTGGGAAATTACATTCTCACAATGTGATCTAAGAGAGACATGGGATCCAGTTGAGCACTAGTCCTAGTCCCAGGGACTACTTGTCTGAAGGGGGATTGTGGCTGGATGACAAGCAGAAGAGGACCTCTAATGCAGGGTTCCAGCCAGGGCCTAGACCCCTCCCTCCCTGGCTTGAGGGCAGCATTGATCAAAGGGCAATATTAAATATTAAATATTCTTGCCAGGAAACTATCATCAGACTTCTCCCTCCTCATTTTTAAAATAAAGGAGGGAAGAAGCAGAGGTAGAAGAAATAAACCTCATGTAGCCACTGTATAATTGAAGCTTAAAACACCAAACTGGAAGAGAAGGTAAGGTCCAGATGGGGAAAGAATAGGTAAGTATGTTTAGGGCAAGAGGCTATTCAGGTTATAGGTATAGGGCAGAATGCAGACATTGATGTTTTTGAGTTCAACACCAAAAACTGTGTGGATGCCACAGCAATTATATCAAGAGTTAAAAGTTTAGGAGTCTCAGTACATAGAGAAGAATAATTCTTCCTTCCAATCCTTTTATCTTCTTTCTTCCTTTCCTTCCTCCCTCCCTCCTTCCTTCCTTCCAACTATGTATTGATATGAATCAATTTGGCACAAGTCTCTGTAGTTGAGCAAAGCAGTGTAACCCATGGTACCTATTCTTGAAGGAATCTACAAACCAGTTGGTGAAATAAGATATAAACATGTAAAAAATAAGTCAACCAAGGCATATTATGATGCAATGTATTATTGGCTGTAAGATGCTAGGATAGAGGGATCAGTGTGAATTAGTATAGGTAGAAAGTACCTGATATTCAAGTTGATCAGTAAATTGAGTTGGGAAAGCTGAGTAAAAATTATGGAATTGGGGACAAGAGATACTCTCAGGAGGAAATGGCATCAACAAAGATTCGATTATGGGAATAAACATGGCAGGTTTTACGAAAGTGGAATAGATCAGTCCAGCTATAGATGAATATGCAAATAAAAGAAAAGGCCTAGGTTTTGAAGCTAGAAACTTGAACATAAATTTGGAAAGTTAGGTTGGGGACAGATTATAGGAAATACAGTCCTATAGTAAATATGCAGTCACCAACACTGAAAATATCTGGTATACTTGAAAGCTTACAGAATTTGTCCCCATACATTATCTAAGCTGATCTTTATGAACTTTGGAGGATATTTTGCAAATGAGAAAAAAAATGTCTCAAAGAAGAAAGTGACTTGCATAGGTTTACAGTGCTAGCCATGGTGGAGTCAGGACTCAAACCTGGGTGTCTGGGCTTTAATACTTAAACTCTTACCTTGTTGGGATGCCCGGGCAGCTCAGTTGGTTAAGCGTCTGCCTTCGGCTCAGGTCATGATCCCGGGGTCCTGGGATCGAGTTCCGCATCGGGCTCCTTGCTCAGCAAGGAGTCTGCTTCTCTCTCTGCCCCTCCCCCTGCTTGTGCTCTCTCTCTCTGACAAAAAAATAAACAAATCTTAAAAAAAACACAAAACAACACTTACCTTGTTAAATATGACCTCCTACATAACGTATGCCCTACTTACTCTCAGTAACGACAATTTCATCTTTTATAGGGCACTCCACCTGTGTGTTTGTCTTGTTTCCTCCACTGGGTTATAACTGTCCTGAGGGTCGGAAGTGTATCTTCCGCTTGTTTTCTATCTTCCACAGGGCAAAGCATAGTGCTGGACTAATAGGGATATTCAATAAATTAATTAGGAATGAATGGATGAATAAATGAATGAATGAATGAATGCATCACATAATGAGTTGAAATACAGGAAGAGACTGGAACAAACTGAACATTAGAGTCACCTAGTTGAGTATCTAAATCTACTAATGCCTAGGATCCATACCAGAGATTTCTTGTTTGTGTTGGATTCTTCCACATATTGCAAAGGTTACCATCTAGGCTTCCCTTAGGCCTTCCCCAGCCAAAGTTATATCACCATATAAGTGCATTTGAAATGGGGGCTACACGTTTTCTTTAAATGGAGATATGGGCAACTCAATTCTTTTAGGACAGAAATAGATCGTGTATAATTTCAATAAATTAAACAAAAATGAACAAGGCTTCTGTAGCTAAAGGTGTCAGGTTTTGGGATGAGTGAGCTCGTGACAGTTCTGGAAAATGTAAGAGGGATGAATTCTTTTTCCTCTTGCCTTTGTAATATTTCCAGTAACTGTGCCATTAAACTCCTTAGATAACATTAAACATTATTTAACAGAGAGCCCTAATGAACAATGAAGTGAGAGCCTCCTATCTGGACCATCCACACAGTATGCATACTAAACAGGCACGTTGGTGTTCATCCCAGGATCTCTGCGTGGTACACAGGGAGAGAAAGCAGGAGAGCAAGGAACTGAGACAGAGGGAAAGGGGGAGTGTGAATTTCCAGATGACAATGTGAGTGAGCTAGTTTTCCTTAAGCCCCTCCAACTTCATTCTCTGAATATTCCTGCCCTTGTGTGGTTCTTATAGGTTTGGAAACAGAGTGCAAAGGCCTGACAGTAACAGCTGTTAAAGACTCCCTGCAGATGAAAATGAAAGCCAAACTAGCATGCACATGTGAAGGAGATTATCAACCAAATGTGTTGATTTTATCCCTGGGTCTTTGCTGCAAAAAATATGTTTCCTGAATAATAATGATGTCTTCCACTCCCATCATGCCTTTCTTTCTAGGACTCCAAGAGATTCTATTTTGTCATTTGTCCATTTATGGGGAAGAAGGGAAGAAAGAGTATAAATATTTCCTAGGGTGACCAACCATCTCAGTTTGCCTGGTTTTAGTACTAAGATTCGGTCTCATGGCATCCCAGGAAAGCCCTCAGTCAAGGGCAAACTGGGACAGCTGGTGAACAGAATGTTTTATGTGAGATTTCTGAGTTCTACTGTGACACAGTTCCCTGGATTAGGGGTAAGAGGACCTTTTATTGTTTTTAAAACTTATATGACATAAATAAGGTATATTTGTTAAAGAAAAATTAGGAAGTGTGTGTGTGTATGTGCGTATATGTGTATGTGTGTAGAGAGAGAAAGTGTGTATGTTTATATTTTGCATACATGTATGCATACACATGCGCCCACATGCACTGCTTTGTTATCTGTTTTTCATTCTTCACGTAACTTAGCATGAATATCTTTTCAAGACTATACTGTATTTATAGCTATAATTATTTT
>NC_138374.1:107311950-107330078 GCF_054177405.1 Leptonychotes weddellii
AACCCTCAGTTTGTTTCCTGAGATTAAGAATTCCTCATATCAGTGAGATCATATGATACATGTCTTTCTCTGACTGACTTATTTCGCTTAGCATAATACCCTCTAGTCCCATCCATGTCATTGCAAATGGCAAGATTTCATTTTTTTGATGGCTGCATAATATTCCATTGTATTTATATATACCACATCTTCTTTATCCATCCATGTCATCTGTTGATGGACATCTTGGCTCTTTCCATAGTTTGGCTATTGTGGACATTGCTGCTATAAACATTGGGGAAGGAAACAGGCATCAAAATCCAGGAGGCACAGAGAACCCCCCTCAAAATCAATAAAAATAGGTCAACACCCTGACATCTAATAGTAAAACTTATAAGTCTCAGAGACAAAGAGAAAATCCTGAAAGCAGCTGGGGCCAAAATCCCAACTATCTTAAAATGGGTTTCCCTGAAACAACTCCTAAGACAGGGATTTGGGGATAGGTGATTTATTTAGGATGTGATTCTAGGAAGCCCAGTAAGTGAGACAAAAAAAAAAATAAATGCCAATCACAGGTGAATTACTGAATGGGTTTCTTGTGTGGGAACTGGGGCTCAGTACAACTAAGGACCTTCTGAGAAATTGTAGAACATACTTCAGAACCGTATGTCAGAGGGGTAGCAAGGTTGGGGGATTTTTCCACTAATTCCCTTCCCTCATTGATTGGAAGTCACTTTGGGGACATTAGCTCCCCACTTACGTAGGCCAAGGAAATGCCTGTGGTCAGAGAACACCCCCAGGCAGAGAGGCAGAAAACTACTTGAGAACTGCCTAGGGTGAACTCCACGGTGGACCAAGGAGGTAGAGGAGGGCACCCACAGCATCTGCCCTACTACCTCTCAGTCCCTGGCTTTCTCTTCTTTGATGATGTTGTGTCCCCCCTACCACAGCATCTGTTGCCAGCAGTTTCTACATTGCCTCAAAATACCCCACTGTCTAGCTCCCTCCTGGCTTTCTCACTCCCTCTGATACCCCAACACAACAATTATTTTATCCCACTGGAAGTTGTAATACATTGATACAACTATTTTTTCTCTGTCACACATCCCCTTCAAGTCATCATTTCCATCCTGAGCCATCATCATAATCACACCGTTGTATATTTCCTCAACTTTTTGTCTCTCCCTCTCTCTTCAAATTGTACTAGTTGGGCAAAATCCCATTCTTCAGTGAAGTCCAAATCTCTGTCTAATCTGTGTGCATAGCCTCAGCGTATTCTAGGCATATTATCTTCTCTTTCTTTCAACCTCCAAAATCCACCCCATCCTCACACTCAACTGATTATGTTGCTTCCTACTTTGAGAAACTGAATCACTCAGAAGAGAACTTTCCAAGCTTCCACAATGCAGCCATCCTCCTTCTTCATCTGTGCCCTCCTGTTACTTTTTGTTTGAATAAGCAGCTCAGGCCCTATATCAAGGATCCTATCCCTTCTTGCTTACTTGAGGACATAATTCTTTGTTCTTTCCCCTACATCATCCATTTTTCCCTGGACTATTTTCATCAAGGCACAAACACGGTATTTCTCCTGTCCTAAAAATACATTCTTGAGACCTCAAGCCCCTCTCACTTTTGCCTCCTTTTTTTCTCCCCTTTATAATAAAACACCTCAAGATTGTCACTTATACTTACTGTCTGCAATTATTCTCCTTATCTCCTAAATCAATGTCAATCAACGTTCCATCACCACCACTGCATCAATCTCCTCTTGTAAATGCCAGCAATGGCATCCATGTTACTAAATCCAATGGCTGATTCGCACCCCTCACCTTATTTGACTCTTAGCTGCGTTCGAGTCAAGCTTATCACCTTCTCTCCCTTGATATATGCTCCCCACTCAACAGTATTACTTTTTGGTTATTGTTTTACCTCACTGATGTCTTCTTCTCAATCTTCCTCCTCATCTTTGCAAGCTCTACAGTTGGAAATGCCTGGGCTGAATTCGTCACTGTCACTATTCTGTTTATATCCCATTCCAACATCTACTCTTTATCTATTCTCATGTCTTTAATTGGGCTCCTGGCTTTAAGTACCATATATCTGCTGGGAAGCCCAAATTTATATCTGTAGTCTAAACCTCTCCCTGACCTCTGGAATAATAAACCCAACTCCTGCTCAACAGCTCCACGCAAAAATCCAAAAGGCAAATCAAATCTCTGATGCCTAAACCCAAACACTTGATCTTCTCATCCAAACCTGCTCCTTCATCTCAGTCTTTCCATTTCAATAAATAGAAACTCCATCCTTCCAATTGCTCATCAAAAAAACCTTGGAGCTATCTGTATGTCTATGCTTTTCTCACATATTATCGCAAATCCATCAGCAAATCTTATAAGCTCCCACACTCAAACTACACACAGAAGTCGACAACCAGGCTGGTCCAAGCCGCTGTTATTTCTTGCCTGGATTACTGTGATAGGCTCCTAACTGGTCTTCTGCTCCTGGCCATCCTCTCTAAAATTTAATCTCAACTCCAGAGCTGAAGTGATTCTTCCAAGAATTGAATCACATTGGCTATTCTTTGTTTAAGACCCACTAATAACTTCAGGACCCACTCAGTAAAAGGCTATAGGGCCTGGCCTAGTCAAACCCCACAATATCTCCACGACCTCAACATCTCCTCCTCTCCTCCCCCTTTCCCACTTTACTCCAATCCCAGTGACCTTCTCTTTATTCTTCAGTTGGGCCAGACACACTCCCACCCCAGTATTTTTTGTCCTTGCTGACATCTACAGAGTGCCCTCCCTCTTCTACTGAAATTACTCAAATTTCATTCCTCAGGTCTTCACTGACTACCTTATTTAAAATTGTAGCCACCACTCCCCCATGACCCCCCCACTCCCTTTTTACCATAGCACTTATCTACACACGGACTGATGTTTTTAAAACACAGTCATTTCTTTTTTATATCTCTTTCTCCTAGAATTCAAGCTTCATAAAAGCAAGGATTTTATCTCTTTGGTTCTCTGTGCCTAGAAAAGTGCTTGGCATGTAGGAGGTGTTCAACTGATATTTGTTGAATAAATGATTAAATGAGACCCTGGTTTGTCTCCCAAACAGGTTTTTCTGTTTATTAGCTGTGTGACCTTAAGCAAGTCCCTGGGACATTCCAACACTATTTCCTCACCCATACAATCATATAGCAACACCTAATTTATGGTGCCATTGTAAGGAGTCCTGTATGTAAAATACCCCTTTGCAACACTTGGCATGAAGTATACATTCAATAAATATCCACTGAATCTATTTTCCCTAAACAGAGATTACCAAAATTTCCTACAAATTACAATATTTATTTCTCCTGTATTTCTCACTCTATTGCCTGCCGTCAAGCATTTTCACCTCTGCTTTCTATTTTCCATGCATTTTGCTGAGCCAGTAGCAACTGTTTACCCTGGCCTGCTCAGCTGACAATGTTGAGTGTATTAGTGCCTAGTGTCAGATAATCCATCCTTCCTTCCTTCCTTCCTTCCTTCCTTCCTTCCTTCCTTCCTTCCTTCCTTCCTCCCTCCCTCCCTCCCTTCCTTCCTTCCTTCCTTCCTTCTTTCCTTCCTTCCTTCTCTTTATTGTCGACCTAAACGACCATGTGTAGGTAATGTAAAAGATGTAACAGACTTTAAGAAAAACTTTCCCATGAGCTTAAAAATGAATTATGAAGCTAAAATATCATCCTTCAAACAGTCAGATATGAAGCAAAATGACTCAGATCTAGTATTAGATGTATGGAGGAATGAAGGTCTAGATGGGTACAGATTTAGAGAAAGCTCTCTTAAGAGAAGTAATACTTACCTTAACCCTGAAGGATGGATAGGTATATCGTTCACAGTAATTAATATTAACTGCAGCAACAAACCCCCAAAGAAGAAAGCACAGTAAGTGTTTAGTTATTGCTTACATCACCGTTTGATGTGAATTGAGGGGCTCTTTCTGGTCAGTCCTCTCCCAAACGACAATGCACATGATCTTCTAGATATGACAGCTGCAGTATCTGGCTTCTGAGATCTTCAAGCACACCTTATCTCTTCTGGCCCCTGAATAAAGCAGTTTATGGGGCTGATACAGTCTTGATTCAGTGTGACCTTATTCAGAGAGTACTACTCTGCTTTGGGGAGGCTCGGGGGCTGCCATGAAAGGCTTTATGTTTCAGACATGTTTGAAAGAACCGAGCATTACAGCAGTGCCCCAGACATGGTGTGTGGGTCTCAGGGTGTGGGATCGGAGAACAGTGGTGGGCCATGCTCAACCTTTATTCTCTAAGACAAGCGAGAAGATTCCTGAGGCTGGCATGAAAATGTATGGGTCTGTTGAAGAGACAGAAACATCTATAAATCAGGCAAACAGGTGTGCATGGGATTACAGGTTCATTAATGAAGCGATGGACCTTTGAAAGAGAGATTGCATTTCAGCAATTGTCATAAAGAGGTTTGTTTATGATGAGGACTGTGACTTTGGAGGCATCAGCACGCTGCATCTCTTGAGAAGATCACAGTGCAATTATTACTCTAATGGGCTTCAAGCAAAGATTCGAAAGTAGCCACAAAGTTCCTATTTCCTGTCTCAGAAGGGTATGTGCAGGTGAGATATTGGGACTAACTCAAAGGAAAGGTATTGCTTAAAAACATTTCAGCAATGAAATGAGAAGACAAATGAGATTTCCAGGGAGAGGGCCCTTCCACTGAAAATTTATCTGGTTTTTTTTTTTTTTTTTTTTTTTTAGTAATCTCTACACCCAGTGTGGGGCTTGAATGTACCACCTCAAGACCAAGAATCGTATGCTCAGCTCCTCCGACTGAACCAGCCAGGTGTCTCGGCCCTTCCATTTAGAAGGGGATTCCATACCTTCCAAGATAAGCAGTAACTATTTTCCCTCTATGTGTCTCTCTTTCTCTCTCTCTATTCCGACCTTTAGCTTTTCCTCTGATGCCATTTCTTTTTCTCTGTATTAGTTTTGGTTTTTCTGTCTATAAGTCTGTCTGTGGACCTGCCTTATCTCTCATATCTGGTCATGTGCCTCTGTTCTAAGGGAGGATCAACTCTGTCCCACAGGCCATAAAATCCTTCACACTTTTATGAAATAATAATCAAGTGCCTATTTTTTTCCAAGATATTATGCTGGGCCAAAGAAAAAGAAACCCAAACCAAAGCCATTAATTCCATAGTCTCAGATGCAAGCAGGATGTTTTACATAAAAAAAAAAACAACCATCCAAAATGGGGACTATTCCAGTGGATATAACAGATGCTCTATACCCAGTTTGTAATTTCTGTAACAGTCTATACCAGACTAGCCAGACCTAGACTTTACTCTTAGCTACTTCTGGCTGTGCAACAGAATTCTCCAATGTCTCTTTGATGATCTACTTCAAGGCACTTTTATAGCAGCTGAGGGTTTACTTTACCTCAGTCTGAAAGAGGCAGTATCATCCACCCTCTTGCTCTTAGTGAGAGAGATATGCAGAGAGATGAAGAGAAAGGATGAGATTATCTTCTTCTTTTTAAGGCTTTGTCCCAGAGAGAAGAGGAATTCCTATGAAAAGAACCTAATAATATTTCATATTTATTGAACACCTACTGTGTCCTGGACTGTGCTAAGCATTTTACAGATGTCAACTCATTTAACATGTACAACAATCCTGTAGAGGAGGTGTTCTTATAAAGAAACTGAGGCTAAGTTCGGAGAGTAACATGCTGGAGGTCCCACCATTCCTCAGGAACAGAACCATGGTTCAAATACAATTTTTGACTCAAAAGTCCATGTGATTATGTAACTCCTTTGGGCTGCACATTAACCTCACATAATTGTTGAGCAGTTCTCCATTTTATGGGTAGGGAAACTGAGGCTTAGAATTTAAGTATTTGACTAAGATGATATAGCTGGAACATGGTTGTTTTGCATTTACACTTAAGCTTGTAGAGTACCAATGTACTCTACTCCTCAGAGTACTACTTTCTCATCATACTGCCTCCCGAATTCATTTCAGTCAAGATCTCTAGGATCTCTAGGATCTCTAACCTAGATCCCTGATAGTAGAGTTTATCTTTCTTCCCCTCAGTATCAATCACCAAATCGAAAATCATACTTACTGTGATTTTTGAGTGTCTAGCATGCGTGAAGTCTGGTGCTCAGAACTGAAAGAGGTAGAAAGATGAGTAGCAACTCGTTCCTACTCTCTGGAGTGAGGGCCTTAATTGGAAAGAAGAGAGAGAAGCTTGTGATAAAGTTAAATGGCTTTTCCAGATAACCATAGAAGGCAAGTCATGAGGCAGGATATGATGAATGGGTGAAAGAATATTATAGACAATCTGTGCTGTACGATTGCAGATGAGGGAGGAGTGGGGAGCAGATGGTCACTGCTCTGTGCATAGTACACCTTCATATATTTAAAGCCCATCATTAGGCCCTTTAGAAATCCCTTGGTTAGGATAAATATTTTCATCTTTCCTTGGGAATATTATTCCCCACTCCCTTCAAACTCTCCTTGCCTCTCCTCCAGCCATCCCAGGTTTCTTAGATAAGTTGGCATCTAAAACACAACTCAACAATATGAGTAAAGAGTCTTTCCTTTGAGGTCCTGTGTGAGGTGAGCCTTTGCCTCAAACCATGGGACAACTCACAGGCAATCATGAAAAACCACAGTGGTCCCAACATACTCTTGGTTCTGGTATCCCTGCGTAAGTGAAAATGTATCTGTAGGTATTGTCACATCAATCTTGAGATTGAAGGGCATGACCAGCCATATCCCCATGCCTGCAGTAGACAAGGATGGGGCAGGAGGGAGAGGAGGAGGCATGGAAAAATTCCCCAGCACTCCCTTGGCATCAAGATTTATCCTTCCCATCCAGGTGGTGCTCAGCTTTGTAGATACATTCTTGGATAACCTCTTTAAAATAGAAATACTCTTGACTCCTGTATTACACAATCTCCTCCTTATAATATAGGCCTAGGAATGTGTGTGTCAGGGGGAAGAGTAGTGGGATGTGAGATGATTGCTCCTGGCTGAGAAAAGGAGTCAGGAAATAAACACAAAAGACTCCAAGGGTGGAAGCAGCAAAATGCAGGTGGAGAGTCCCAGCGTAAACCTCACCTACTTCACCACCACGCCAGGGACTAAACCCTGGTGAAAAGTTCACAGCTCTGGAAATATATGCACCCATTTTTTTCTTTCTTTCTTTTTTTTTTTTAACTACCCTTCTGTCAAATGTCAAACACAAATCTTAGGAGACCAAAAGGTTAGGCCGTCATAAATGCCCTCTATCTCAAATCGAAGATGACAGAGACAAGAAAAACAGACGTGATAACCTTGAGAAGTTTTAGCTCCTGGACAGCTTTCAGGATACATGTTTCACAAGGGGTTGTTCAGAGTCACTTCTGTGTCCCTTCCTGTTGTTACCTGATAAGTTCAAGATACCTAGTTTGCTGAAAACAATTCCCTGTGAAGAAACTGCCAACATCTTTGATTCACATTTTCTGTGGATGTTAGGAATTTCTCAAGAGCCATGAATTCCTTTTTTAGGGTGTACTTAGTCCTGTGATAAAGGACACAGCCACCAGCCCAGGCTGTTCCTTAGGCGCCCTTGACCAGCTAAGCGCTTGACTCACTGATCCTGCTAGAGACAAACAGGCAACGAGCAAGACCTACGGTCACATGAAGGTGTGGGAAGAGGACTCCGGTGCTGGACTAGGATGCAGAAGACCCAGAGCTGTAGCTGGGGATTAGCTATTGTCACTTAAATTTATTTACTTACTGATACATTATCTATGAATGGTGCTAATAACACTATGACATATCCCCATGGATGTGTTGGGTTAAGATATTTTGTGTGCCAGCATATCAGGGAAATAGCATATTTCACGAAATAGTTTAATATAGGCCTCCAATTATTCAAAGCAAAGGAGTTTGTAGGGAGGGATGGGCCAGAGAATATCAAGAGAGAACAGAGTGATGGCTTCAGGACAGTTACTCACATCCTGAACAATAGTGTCTTTATTTTGATGGCCAAAGATATGAAGTCTGATCTTTCATGAGACACATTATTCCAAACTCAACTTTATATTGTCCATGCTATGCCTATAACAGTAGCTCACTAAAGGTTACATGGGTGGATGAATCACTGACTATCTTAAGGAGCCTCTGGATATTTTCCTCAAAGTGATGACCTGATCAACCATAGCAGGTTATATCTCAGACACCATGGAGGTGACCCCTTCCAAGGATGACAGTAGCGAACTGCCTGGAAGGACACCATCTTGGAAATCTTTTCCATCTGAAACTCCTCAAAGCACAAGAGAATCTCACGCTGGCTGTGCGGGTGGTGCGCTTTATAGTCCCAGTCCTCTCCCACTTCCGCTCAAGCCCATCTGCACGCTGGTTCAGTGTGTAATCTTGCTGGCTGTAGGATTAGTGATGTCTGACAGCCATTCCCTGAGAACATCGGGTCCGCCTGTAGCCTGGCTGTGCATGGATGCTTTACAGTGACAGGATGAAGTGCTGAAGCTTTTCCAGGGACGGCCCATGTTCAGGATGTGTGTCTGAGATACTGTCAAACACGGCAGCCAGGGGATGGCTACTAGGCACTGATGCCTCCCGTGCATGAAGAGCATCAGAGAAACAAAGCACCAAGGTTCACTTGCAGGCTAGCTTCCCTGGGCTCCTGACTTTAGTCTGTCTGGTCAAGAAGGTGTTGGTGGGAGGCAAAGGACCTCATTTATATCACTTCCTTTATTTTGAGTGGTGTTTTCCCAGTAATTAAATGTATTACAACCTCAAAACCCAGCTGGATCCTTGTAGACATACAACACATTCTCATCTTAGTCCAGAGATTAAACTTCCTGAGCCAAATGTTTGACAGAATGTATGAGGAACAAGGAAGTAGGAAGGTAACCAAATGATTGCAGCTTTGGAACTGTCAAAACACACTAGGGTTTGGTCACTGACAGAGAAGAGTCAGCCCACTGAAAATTAATCATGGGATTAGTACATAGTTTTGTACCACTCAACAAGTTATTCTCAGAAACTCTTGACTTTCAGTCCTAAGGCTTACTGCATAATAAATATTAAGGCTTCAAGGAAAAATACAGGTCTTGACTT
Source organism: Leptonychotes weddellii (assembly GCF_054177405.1). Classification (NCBI taxonomy): domain Eukaryota; kingdom Metazoa; phylum Chordata; class Mammalia; order Carnivora; family Phocidae; genus Leptonychotes; species Leptonychotes weddellii. The sequence goes on from NC_138374.1 coordinate 107,321,078, forward strand.
GATTTTCTCTGCTTATAATTAAAAAAAAGAGATTCTCCCATTCCTCTGTTATGATACAGTCACAAATGGAGCTAGACTGGGAGGAAAGATCCCCCAGATCCTTTGTGGATCCCATTAATATATATATATTTTTAATCAACCCAGGAACTTAGAATTAAAAGTGGCTTCCAGGCTTGGGATGAGAGAAGATCTTAATCCCTGTCATTAGCAACCCCTTTCTAATCCTGCCACCTCCCTAACCCTCCCCCCGCCCCCCATGGCCTTGCAGCCCTGGGGCACTCCCGAAATAAGTATTCCTTTCCCATTTGCCAACTGGGCTCAAAATTCTTCAGGGGGAAAAAACATGGTGCCATCTAAAGGAAAATTCTGATCACTGTTATCAAACCTAAAAATAGGGAATGACAGACGTGGGGGACTGAAGTAATTGGTCTAGTTCAGATGGATCCTGATCACTGTAATTCAGGTCTTGGGTGAAGCCTGGCCCCATGTGCTCTATCACCTTGCTATTCAGGCGAATGGTGACCTTCTCACTTTTCTTGAGCAAGGATATGGATTGCTTCTGAGAGAGGCTGAGATATGAAACTAGCACACCCTTCCCTCCCCTGTTCTCTTCTTGTCCCTGTCATCTGACTACCCAGCATTGCCCTGCTTGCTCTTGGTTATTAATGATCCTATCTTTCTTTTGGCCTGTTTCCTGAAATCTTTAGCCACCACAGGGGCTGTGTCTCTTCCAGAAATCCTAGTGTTAGTACAGGCCTGTTGCCAATGACTCCCATAGACATAAGGTCATTTAGAATTATACGATGATAGAGATCATTCACTTCTACATTTCAGTTTATAGAATGGGACACAGAGGCCAGAGAGCTGTAATGGATTATCCAAGTTTAAATGGATAATTGTGGTTGAACAGGGATGAGAATCTAGGTGTTCTAACTCCCAGATCACTGATCATTCTGGTCAGTTAGTTCCCTACCAGCTGCTTTCAATGCTTCTACTCCAAACTCCATGGTTTAATTTCTGCTTTCCTCTGTGCACTTGCTTGAGGATCTTACAACTCATTTTTTATCCATCTTGTTCTTTACAGTCTCTGTGTTTTTCACTGTGTTTCCTCCTCCCCCACCCTCCACTGTCCCTTGCTGTTGTTCACTCACCTTTAGGAAGACACACAGAATTGGCTGAATAGAAAATACATTCTGCATTCCTTGCCAAAGCAGCCTGAGGGAAGTCATTAAGAAGCAGCTCTTCCTAGAGATGTTTCAAATGTGCTTGCTGTAATTGTGGCTGAAATTTCAATATCAAAGGTTAAAATATCATGGTTTCCTTTACACTTCCTTTTATTTGCAATTACCTTGGGAGGAGAACACAGCCAAGCAGGAATGCTCAATGCAATTCTTCCCAACCCAGATTACACTGCATGGTGGTGAACTATCTAAATGTGCTATCTTGGACTCCAGGAGTACAGAAAAGATGGTGATGGACAGATGGAAAGCGGTGGACAGAGAAGATCCCAGAGGAAAAACAAGCTGAGAATGAGGTGGGTGGACCACACCACTTTGGAAGGAAGGATTTTCCAGCTTCCGTTCATTATTTTAGTAGAGATGGAAGAGAATGGAGGTAAGGTTTGATTCAAGAAAAGAAATAGAAATGGATTAGAGGAATGTGGTTGTGATTAGGCACCTAGGAAGCAGGGTGAACACAAGAGCTCTAATACTATGCTGCTGGCGTGGAGAGTCCAAGAGAGACTGAAAGCCAGAGGGCACAGAACACCGCAGGCTTGGGCATCCGGAGGTGTGGTTTTTATGCTCAAATTACTTACTTGACTTTGAACGTGTGATTTCTCCACTCCAGGCTTCAGCCTCCTTCCCTGCAAAATGAGGCAGTTGGACTTGATTATCTCAAGGTCCTGACTTCTCCTGACTCTACTGAAGCCAACCTTCTCTAACGGTGCATTTCCACTTTGCTGAAAGCACCGGGTGGAACTACCTCATGCCCTTTCCCTTCTCTCACATGCCTCCTCTCCAAAAAGCAACTTTTTGAGTCTTTTCTATCAAGCAAATCCAAGCATCTTTTGGAAGCCTCATTTTACTGAAGGCACAAAGCCCCGGGGGGCCTCAACCCATGGTAGAATCTCTTCCCTCATTGCCCCTTCCCATCTACTTCCCAAACTCATCCCCTATCCTTAACGGGTTGAACTCATTTACCTCGTAAATGATAGCAAATCAGGAACCTCCTGCTGCTTATAATGATAACACTTCCTATAATTTGCATGATAAAATTCAACTGATTTCAGATAGCATTTCTTAGAACAGATAGGTGACACCAGGGCTCCATGAGGAGAATAAATTACCACCTCAAGTTCTATGCCATCACAGTTGTGGATTCCAATTGGCTGACATTCAGCCCCAAACAAAAGCACAAAGCCTGTCTAATGGAGCAGTGAAAAAAGATATCTAGGAAATATTAACAAGTCTCTCATGGTAATTTATGCAAATACACGCCATAACTCAGCTGAAGAGGTTCGGGCTCGCACCTATGGAAGGGAACTGCACTAGCCAGGGATTTTATGGAACTAATGCCACCTTATTACATCTCAGAGGTTGTGGGTTTCCATACAAATTAGCACTAGAGAGGCCTAGGGTGGCAATTAGTCCTCAGACCATCTGCATCAGAATCACTCCGGGGTGCCTATTAAATGCAGTTTCCTCTGGCTCTATTACAGACCAATTGAATCAAAAGCCCTTAGATTGGGGCCTGGGAATCCACATTTTATAACCTTACCCCCCCCACCCCCAAGTGGTTTTTATGCATCTTTCTGAGCCTGGCCTCCCATGGTCAGTACCATCTACATCTAGGTTATGCACACCATGACCCACTCTCTTACTATGTGAATTGGCTAAGTTACAGCACTATTCTCAGCCTCAAATTCCTCATCTATAAAATAAGAGGTAGATCCAATTACCTCTTAAGTGTTTCAAACCCTAATTCTTTTTTCAAATGAAGCGTGGGACAATACTGAAGCCCAAACAAAACGTCCATGCAGGTGGCCAGTTGGCAAAATGTCCCCTGTGGACCCTGTAGCCATGTCTGTCTGGAGTTCCGCAGTCTCCCCGGAACAAAGAAGCCTGCACTGCGCCCCCATCTGTCTTTGTCTCCCCAATTTCTTGCCCAAACAGTCTCTTTTCAGCCTGGAAACCAGCCTTCCCCCATTGTTTCTGCCAGAGCATTGTATCTAGACTCAAATCCTTTCTCTTATTGGGGACTTGGGCTTTTGAAAGCAAATCCATTATACTTTCTGGGTTTTTTTTGTTTTGTTTTGCTTTTCTTTTGAAGGTTGGTCACGTTTTGCTTTTCAGTGTCTGTGGCTCCAAGGAAATAATGCTTTGTATATTTTATATACCACAATATTCCCGGCACCTAGAATGGCGTCCGTCACGTAGTGGGCTCTCGATAAATCTCCTTTGAATGAAGAAATTCAAGGACAATTACCTGCTAGAAAGAGGAACAGGAAAGGGGGAACTAGAGGGTGGCAGGGATCTATTTTAACAGCTCAATATATTAGCACACAAAGCTAACATTTATTTACAACCAAATATGCTCAAGGTTTTCTACACATATTATCACATTTATTCCTCATACTTCTGTGGTACAGATATTCATATATGCATTTCACTTAAGGAAACTGGGCTCAGATAGGTTACGGTGTTTGTCCAAGGCTTCACAGAAGGGCTGGGTTTGTCTGACAATAAAACCCAAGTAATTCCATCTTAGCACTCTGTCTCCCAAGATTAAATCCAGGAAAAATTGTTAAACCAACTGTTTCGTCTCAGTTAGATGCCCCCTCCTTTATTGTTACTTCTTTCTTATCTGAAACTGGTTTGTCTGCATTGTTTAAAAAAATGAGAAGCAAGATTGGAGCTTGTTTAGATTGGGGTTCAGCTGTTTCTGCAACTAGGATGCCAATCAGTGACTGCACCCTGATCTTGGGAGAGGGTAGGTCAAAGCAGAGCCTCCTCTGGCGTAGTTGGGATGAAGTGCCAAGCTCAGGAGACCTATCCACTACCAGTGTGCAGGAACTGGGGATGATTCTTTAGGAGCTCTTGTATCCAGGTTAGGCATTGCCTTCTCTTTATCCTTCTAGACTTTTCCAGGAACCAGTTATTCCAGGAGTGTCCTCTAGGTGCTTCTTCTGGCACCCCTCCTGATTTTTCAGGTTCAGTATGCTTTGGACATGAGGGGACATTGCCAGGCAAATGAGAGAAAGGTACTCCAGGCAGAGGAATCAGCACTGACAAAGGCTCCAACTCTAGGAGTCCAGTGGAAGCCTGGTGAATTTTTTTTTTTTTTTTCCAGAAAAGGTATTTTTTTTATTCCAGTAACTGCAAATAGGAAACCAGATGGGGGGCCCCAGGCTGGGACAAATAATGGCTCCCTCCTCCCCGGCAGAACCGGGGGGAGAAGGTGGCCCCTACACCCTCTGTGGTCAATACAGCCCCCCCCCCCACTCTGCTGCAGCATCCTAGGGGCAGGGCCCCACCCTCCCTGGGACTGGGGTGGTCCGTAACCCAGCCTGCTCTGCCCCAGGCCCCTTTCCCTAAGAGCATCTCGGAGGAGGGGAACGTGGGCAGAACAGAAGGCGGCAATGAGGATGAACATTTGGCGCTGGTCACAGCAGCAATGACGGATTTCTAAGAATGGAAACATTGAACGAAAAAAACGCAACTGTCCAGAGGTAGTTTGTGAACAGAGGAAAAAATGGAACCAGAACCTTGGGGGGTGGGGAGGAGCAGAAGGGTGGGAGTGGGCAAGGCTAGCTCCTTGTTATTAGTGCCCCATGTGAGAAAAGGGGAAACTGAGGCCTACGGTGGAAGCAGATGGGGTTGGGCAGTGGCTCCAGCCCACCTTAGGAGGCCGCCGCAGGGAACCTGGGCCTCCTGGACCTCACCTGGAGAAAGGGGGACTGCATTTCTCTCACAGCAATAGATTCCGGGGCGGGGGGGAGGTGGGCTGGAGTCCATTTAGAGTAGGGGGCTCAGGCCCCTCCTGCCTTCCTTCCTGTGCCCAAAGGGGGCTGTCTGACATAGAGCAAGGACCAGGCAAGGGGGGAGGGAAGGAAAGTGGGTGTGAGCCGCACCTCGTGAGACACAGGCCGCTCGGGGGGGCATCCTGGGGCCGAACGCCGCCCCCCATTGGCTATGCCTACTGTTGCCAATGCTGTGGAGTGGGGCAGATCAGAACAAGAGATGGGGCATGGGCCCCTTTTAAGGCCAGGGGAGCCCTCCCAGGCCCCTTAGTGGGAAGCCAGAGGGAAGAATGGAGAAGAAGGGATTCCACCCCCCCAAACCAAGAGCCCAGTCAGCAACGTCCCCACCACGGAGCATGGGGACGCAGAAGGGGCAGGGTGCGGCGAGGTGGGCAGTTGGCTAGTGTGCGTGTGGGTGAGGGCTCGCTGGAAACCAAAGGAAAGTGCTCCCCACTCGGGCCTTGGGGCCCGCAGGGGTGGTGTGCTGTGCAGTGTGGTGGTGAGGGCGCAGGTGGGTGGAGGTGGTGCGTGAGCCGGGGGGGTGGGGGGGGAGCGGAGGGCGCCGTCCAGTCCCAGAGGGAAACTGCTCCTCGGCGGCGACGGAGCGGGCTGCGCGGTCACTGCTCCTCCGCGGAGGACTCCTGCGAGATGCTCTCTTCTTCCTCCTTCTCCAGTTTTTTGGGTCTGCCCCTTGGTTTCCTCCCTGGAGTTGTGGTAGTTTTCCGGGTCTTGGCAGCACCCTTGTTTTTGCTTCCTTTTGGTCGGCCCCGAGGTCTCCTGGGTGTTGGCACTTCGCTGGGTTCCTTTGGAGGCTGCTTGCGCGGCCTGCTCCGCCCCCGCTTCTCAGGCCGTCCTTGTCCTGCTTGGAGGCCAAGGGCTGGGTGGACTTCGAGCTCGACTCGCTCATCTTCCCTTCTCTCTGGAGCAGGTGGACGAGCGATGGCTGGGATGCGCGAGCTCGGCCGCCGGCCTGCGGTGCACGCTCGGGGCTGCGGGGAGCGAAGGTGCTGGGCGCTGAGGACAGGCCTGGCTCCGGCTCCGCCGCCGCCGCTGGTGGAAAATGCCGCTGCCTTCTTGGAGCTGCGCCAGCGCCAGAAATAGCCCGGGCTCGGAGTCCCAATTAGAGGAGGGAAGCCGGGTGATTTGATGAAGGAGTTGTAATCCTACACTAAATCTTCCCTGTTAGTTACTCAAAGACCCTTCTCCTTGTTTTTTCTCTTTCTCTTTTCCTTCTCCTTTGTCTCCAGTAAGGCTCACAAAGAAACTCCCTGAGAGAAGATCTCATTGTTCAGTTAGTCCTTATCATTCTTGGTGTGCGGAGCACTTGAGCCAGGCTCTTTGGCAGCCAGATCGCCCGATGAGAGACCAGTTGCTCATTCACAGGGTCAGTTTTCCTGAGGAAGGGTGTGGGCATGGCAGGCCCTCGGTGCTTGAGATTCCTCTGCAATATCCCCATCCCCTTGCTCATCTGAAGACTTGGTCATTCAGCACATTCAAAGGCAGGCACATAGATGATAGCCATCCCTGGATAAAAAGGTACCCAGGGGGACACAAGTGTGTGTGTGGATGGGGGTGGTGATGGAGGGCATAGTTAGCAGCAGGAGAAAGATCATCAATCATAATGGGCAAAGCACACATACAGTAAGATGGCCCACTGATGGCTGATCATCGCCTCCCTGTATTTATAATTAGTCAAAGGACCTTCCCCTGTGGTATCAGTTCCCTGAAACTCAAAATCCAGCCACTGTCCCCTTAAATCCTGCTCCCCTCCTCTTTGTTGTTAGGCATCAGTCTATGGTAAACTCTAAGCCCATCATGTGGCTTGTAGCCCAACTCCCGAGTTTTGTGAGGGAAGAAGGTGTTTATCATTGTAAGAAGCACCACTGGGACACAAGCAAACTTGGAGTTGGTGCCCGTAGCTTTTCCTCTGCCCAAAGCCCTCTCTGCAGGTCCCTGCTCAGCCTGTAGCCTGTCCCCTGTTTGGCCTCCACGGCATCTCTTTCTCTCTTTTGGTTTTGAGCCTGCCTTCCTTTGGTTTCAGTGAAGTCTGGTTTCATCACTTTCTCTCTCCAGTCTTTTCTGTAACTGTTCTCTTTGCTCCCACAGGCCCACCACATGGGCTGTCTTTGTTCTTCTCACAAAGGGAGCTGTCAGTATTGAAGGCTCTTTTCAGGAAGGCAGGGAGGAGCTCTTGTGTTTCTAAGTCACAATCAGAAGCATTATTAGCGCTTCTATCCTCTTTCAGGCATGCGGCATAAACATAGCTGCGTATGAGGTATCACATGGGCTTAGGATGGAGGGAATGTGTGTGTTGGGGGGATGGTGCAGTTCATCACGGGAGAAAAATGAGACACACATGCAAAAAGAAACAACAAAGGGAGAAGAAGCAAAAAAAGAAAAAAGTAGAAGCAAAAGAGAGGAGGAGCTTGGGCCATAAGACCCATTCGCAGTGGTGCCAGGGGCCCCTAGACTTTAATATCCTACCCCCAGGGTAGCATTTTCAATGTCAGATCTTTTCAAGACTTCCTTCCGCTCAGGGGTTCAGTGGGTGTTTGGGCATTGTCCAGTGTGACATCCAGAGTGACACCCATCAAGTGCCCCTTTGGGGTCCTCTTTGGGCTGATGAAATTGGAGTTGTCAGTGTAGAGACAAGCAGCTCCGCAGCAGCGGTGACCAGGGACACCAGCCCCTGGAAGAAAAGCCATAGCACACGGTCTCTTCAGGGCGATCTAGCTGGGTGCCAGGCTCCATGCCCCAAGAGCAGCCTTCACTTTTCATTTGTCACCCCTGCTTTATGTCTATCCTCCCTAAAGGTGGTCTAGTGCAGAGGAACAAGTCAAATGACCACTCTTTTGCAGGCTAGATGCCAAGTTCATGTGTCACCATCAGGAACCCCTGTTTGGTTTTGTCAGCTTTTTCACATCCTGAGCAACTCCAAAACACCCTGTGACAAGCTGACTCTGCTTGACGAGAGCTGGGCTCGGGCACGAGCCATTAGCACATTTGTGATCCTGGTCCTATGACCACGCTCACAAGCCCCGCTAATGGGGAGGTCAATTAAATAATGCCAGCCACTGCTTTTCTTCCTTATGGCACTCAGCGTCGCCAGCAAAATGTGTTTTGCAGATTATTAACAACAACAATTAATGGGGGAGTAATGGACTGTGAAAGGAGGCAAGTTAGGGTGGCAGGGACAATCCAACCATACATTGTTGGGGCCAGGGCCTCCCAAGGGCGCAGACTACCTCCTGGATGAGCAGTCTGTGTTGAGGAGGAGGAACATCTTGGGTTCCATGGGGCAAAATTTAGGAAATGCTAGCCTGATGGAGGCGTGCACATGGGTCCAAACTGCAACACCTGACAAATTCTCCCTGTTGAATTAACCTCCTGATTCTGAAGAGAAAGTCATTTCCATAATGCACAAAGCCATAGGTTTGCAGGCTGGCCATTTGAGCTGGAAATGACATTCACTGTGTGATTTGGCGCCACCTCTCTAATTCCTCCAAAAGATAATTTGCCTGGACTCAGTGATGACATCTAGTAATTTATGATTGGAGATACAGTATTTAGGAGAGTAATTCCTGCTAAAATGCAAAAAACTCATGGGAAGGATAATTCACTGAGCACTGCAAGTTAATAATATGATGAGAACAATAGTAATAGCAACCAACATTTATCAAGACACTGTCATCATCATCATCATCACCATCATCATCACCATCATCACCACCACCATCACCACCATCATCACCATCATCACCACCACCATCATCACCATTATCATCACCATCATCATCATCACCATCACCACCATCAGCACCCTCATCGCCACCACCATCACCACCATCATCAACACCATCACCACCATCATCACCATCATCACCACCACCATCATCACCACCACCATCATCACCATCATCACCATCATCATCACCATCATCACTACCACCATCACCACCATCAACACCATCACCACCATCA
>NC_138374.1:107330578-107391263 GCF_054177405.1 Leptonychotes weddellii
ACTTTGGGCCTCTCTGTGGCTGACTCCATATCTATGACATGGGAATACAAGTACCAACAGGGTTAAGAGGACCAGAACTAGGTGAGACAAGAGAGATGCCTAGGTGCAAAATTTAAGGAGGTGCACCCCCTCAGGGTGGTATGTGAGTCTGCCTTGCATTCATGACCCTCAGGAGCCAGGGCCTCCTTACACTATGTGCCCAAGCAAGTAGGCACCTCATTCGCTTCCTCCTAGTCTTGGCCCTAGTAATGAAGATTAAACTAAATAAGAGATTCTATTGAAGTGACTGGCATATATTAGGATACTAAATACAAATTTCCTTCTTTTTCTTGGGGAGAGACTATATTATGAGCTCATTCCTGGAGAGTGCAATTGATTCTAAGAGAGGGAGGAGATCGCCAAGACCTGGGCCTTTGGCTGGGGCATGAGCAGCAAGAAAGGAAATGAGGAAGGCCCTGGTGGCAAACTTCACATCCGCTGAAGGTCTCACTTCACAGGAGAAGAAAACAAATATATCCGCTGTCGCGAAGAGGCTGGCATGCCCTGGCCTCCCAGACACTGTAACTTTGGGTCATGAGTGTGGTGTTCATGTTGTCTCAGCCTGTCTGCCACAGTACCTGCTCTCCACAGGCACGCCTGTGCCCCTGTCAACAGGGAGGTCCCTACCACGGGGTCATTTTATATAAGCAAATTACGCTTTGCAAGAGCAGGATATTGTGGCTGAAGAGGACTTTCTAGACCTTGTCCTCAAATCTCATTTCAAAGATGTTGCACTACGGCCCAGGGAGGAGGAATGATTTACCCTCAGTCTATGGGTTAGTACGACTTGCAAATAGAGCTGGGTCTTGGGAATCCACTGCTACTCGGGGCTACTGTCCTGGTTTTATGTAGCTTTCTGCACTGTGCGTGAGATGTGCCACCAGCGAGTCCAGCAGTGGACGTGGCAGGACCGGGATTTTGCTTTGCTCTAAACAACCTAGTCTTTCCCTTCTAGAGAAAACTATTTTTAGAAAGATTGAGAAGGACTCCCCCTTCCCTGTCCAGAAATTCCAAATTAACATGTCAGTAACCTTCTTGAAAGAAGTTATAGCTATTCCGCTATTCCACACCTCTTTGCTAGGCAGGGGAGGGAATAAATGAACTCTGTATCTGGTGGGGGGGGTGGGGGTGGAGAGAGGTGAGGGAGGATTTGGTGCCAGCAGGTAACACAACAATTTCTCTTTCTGTTACAGCTAATTGCAACATTGTCCATCTAAGCACCCAGGGCAGTGCTCCCGCACAATATATCCACAGTTTCTGAGCCTTCCCGCCCTATCCTGCCATCTTGGATTCCCAGCACTACAGCCCTAGAGGGAGAGCTGGGCTAATCTCAACCATATGGATGATGCCACCAGAGCATGACAATTATGCTTTAAGGGACTATTGCTTTATGCATCTTTCCCGCCTTCCCCATCTTCCTAATGATGACAAAGTCGCAGGCTAGTTCTGTTCTCTTTTCCCTCTGGTCACAAAGTGACTCCTTCTAGGAGTCTGGTTGCTTGCTAATTACTGATGAAGTCTAATCTGCTGGAGCCCCTAGCTTTGCAGATGTTCTGATTCTCCGAGACCTGGAGCTGAGTATTTAGCTGGGTATTTAGAATGACGTCCCCCTGGGGCCTTGCCCTTTGGGAAAGAATCAAAGCCATGGATCAATCACTAAATGCTTGTGAAAGAAATGCTGGCAAAATACTATTGTCCCTCTCAGATAACTACTTCTCCTTGGTCACAATTACTCAGATCATCCAAACAGAAATAACTGGGAGGAAATTTGGAATGTCCAAATATCCAAGTATCACTCTTTGTAGCCTTGAATTATTTTAGAAACTAGAAAATTGCCTATGCATCACTCACTCTAGCATGTTCAATGCTTGATCCTGTGTGCGTGTATGTGTGCACGTGTCACGTGGAATAATTATTTAGCTCTATTTGGCCATGATAATATAAAAATCATTCCATCAACATTATTTAAACCACGCAGTGATCAAGTGTTATTAGTTATTTCTGTGATCTACATTTGTCAGTTTAAAAAATGACTCGTCCAAGGTCATATAGCTAATATGAAGCAGAGATGGGATTCTGCCAGGTGTGCTGATTTCACATTTAATGGTTGTTCAGTGATACCACACTTGCTTTCAGAAACTTCCCCAACCTGTATCAGTGTCCTGCTACTCAAAGTGTGGTCCACAGACCAGCAGCATGAGCATCTCCTGGGAGCTTGCTTCCAGTGCAGAATTTCAGCCTTCATCCCAGACCTATTAGATCAGAATCTGCATTTTAACAAGACCCCCGCGCCCCGCCTCAGGCAATTCCTGTGCATGTTGAATGAAGAGAAGCAGTGCTGCCCAATAAAAACATAGAATGTATTACACATGTAATATTAAGTTTTCTTACGGACATTAAAAAGGTAAAAAAAAAAAAAACAAGTATAATTCATTCATTTTGGTTTCCATAATACATTTTAACCCTAAATATTAAGCATATTATTTCAACATGTGTCAATATAAAAAATTATTAGGAGAAACTCTACATTTTTTTTGTACTAAGCCTTTGAAGTCTGGTGTGTATTTTACACTCCACATCTCAGTTAAGACCGGGCACATTTCAAGGATTCAATAGGCACGTGTGGTGAGTGAGAGCCATATTGGATGGTGCAGATACAGAGCAGTGGTCGAATAATGGTTCTCAAACTTTAGTGTGAGTCAGAATCACGTGGAGGACTGTTAAGACACAAATGGCTGAGCGCCCACCTCCAGAGTTCCTGATTCAATAGATCTGTGTTTATATTTCTAACAAATTCCCAGGTCATGCTGATGCAGTTGGGTCTCAGGACCACACTATGAGAATTGCTGCCCCAACTTATAAATCATCAGGTTCTGTACTAAAAGGAGAAAACTAAGGAGGACTCATGAAAGTGGGAGGAAAAAAAAATCACAACCAGAAAAAAGAATATAGACTTCTTGACCTGCCTGGTGACATAGCGTAGGATGATCTTTGCACCCGGACATCAGTTGTCCACATTAAGGCAAATTGGTATGCAAATTTGACTCCATCTGTACCTTGTGTACAAAGAATGTGTGTCTGCATCTAGACCCACTAACTGCAGTGTTCATTGTTATACTAAAGAGTCGCTTCAGAGGGTGTAGCCAGACATCCCTGAGCCAGTCCTGATCTCCATTCCACCTCCCTCCTGTCCCACTGAGAAGCTCCCTGGCAGGCCTCCCTGCTTCTGGGCTTGTCTCATCCCCAGCTTATTCTGCATACTGGAGCCAGAAAGACCTTGGATGCACTTCATGGCACTCTTTGCCCACTCTGAAGTCACATATGACACCGCCCCTACCTGAACAAGAAACGAAAAAGCTCTTTTTTGACTCCAGGCCTTCACTCGGATAGTCCCTCTGCTTGGAATTCTCTTCCTCCTCTGATTCTTTGAGCTGGCTACTGCTTCCTTCAGGTCTCAGCTTAAATGCACGTCCTCTGAGAAGCTGATTAGACCACCCCCTGGAAAGTAGCTTTCCGGTCCTCTAGGCTTCTCCATGGCACCAGATCATTTTCTTTACCCCACTTAACATGATTTGTTATTTTGTTATTCTATGGTTATTTGTGCATTTGCTGCTTCATATTGCTCCCCTCAAAAGTCTATAAGCAACAAGAGGAAAGAGACCTCATATGTATTTAGTTCATTTCTATAGTCATAACTTAGCACTGTGCCCAGCACAGTGGTGGACCCTTACATAGCTGTTGGTTTGATGGATAATTCTGTCATGTTAATAAATTACAAGGACACTGACAAGAGAAGAGATGAGCCGGAATATGTTTTTAATTGTTCAAGGCCATTGGGTGATGGCAGCAGAGGAAGGGAGCTACTGTTTTTTCCCAACAAGATTAACGCTAATATAACCATATTGACAATTTCAGAAATCGTCCAAAACAGACAAATGGACCAGCCAGACAGGCTGGGTTATGAAAGTCACCGTCAGGAAGAAAATGTGTCAGTTATTCACAGCAAAATATTTGCCAGCTGTGGCAGTCAGGTGATGTAGAAAAGACAATTGCCATTTTCTTTATCAGAGCAACAGGTAGAGCCTGATAGCCCCTGTAAATTACACTGAATCCAGCAAGCTTGCTTACTATAGAATTTGATTTTTAGGCTTTCGTTACCATCTCTGGGATGTATCCGGTTTCCTTTTATATTCAGACCATCGCTATTGATTGCGGTATCTTTGTTCCTTCCCGGTCTGGGTGCAGACAATATACAATCTCGGGAAGGAGTGATTGCCTCCCGCCCCGAGGGGCGTTGCCCGAGAAATCCCTGGGGCAGCTCGGCGTGGTCTCCCCTTTCACTGTTGCTCCTCCAGCCCGGGCTGCGGAGCAGCGGTAGGAGGGCTTCCCAGCCCGCCGCAGAGGTTCTAATAAATCAGGCAGAATCCCGCGGAGGGGCCCCACCGAGTCAGGCATTTAGACTAGAGCAGACCAGAACCAGAGCTAACCCATTCTTCATCTTGCCTGGCGTTTCTTTCTCTTGGAGGGGCCTTTGTGTGCCCCGACTGAAACGGAGCCCCCGAGCCCGGCTATTGTGAGCCTCTGAGCTGGCTGGCGGGGTGGGGGTGGGGGGGTTGGAGGACGGGGGGGCGCACATGATCTTATGCCTTTTCTCCCTCCTTTCTTCTTTTTATTATCATTAATAATGAAATATTGAGACCAGGCTGCTAATGAGCCTAAACTCCCTCCTGTTAGTTTATTTTTCGCCTTCGGAGTGTCACTTCAGAGTAAATTACTTCTCCCTGTATCTTGTTCCAGTAATATTACACCAGCAGGACCCTCCCCCCTTCCACCCCCGGTCTCATTTCAGGGTTATTCCGTTTCTCTCACCGCAGTTTACTAAGCCAGGGAGGTGGTCCCATCGATCATACTTAAACCTGCGCACCGGGTCCCCCCCTGCAATGGAGACATCATTCTTGTGGCTCTGGGTCCAGTGGGGTTTTAAATACTTACACAATACACGTAGATATAACTATAAATAAATAAGTAAATAAATAATATATACCCATCTCTGTGTGCTGTTTCTTGCGTTCTACGGAGAAAGATTAGAGACTGAGAGGCAGAGCGAGACCTGTTTGGGAAGGAGGCGGCCAGAGAAGCAGACGAGCGGCGGTCCCCGCCATCCCCCGCCACCGCCTTCTGCTGGGCTCTCTGGCTTCTGTTCCTTTCATGGCACGCTGAGCATTTCCTTGTCAAGTGGGAGATGTCAGGATGTGAAAACAACCAACATTAAGTAGATATTCTGCCAGCACAACAGCAAATGTCTCAAGTATGCTTTTGTCTCCCGTTTAAAGACGCTAAACTGGTCTTCCAACAGCCACCACCTCTTCGTGTCTGCTTCGCGACTGGGGACTTAGAAAGGACTGGAAGCCGGGATATCACTTTCTCTCCCTTTCACTTCCTCCCTGGTTCCTCTCTCCCTTCCTTGAATTCATGCTGGTTAAAAACAAAGGCCCTCAAGCCTCAGTGACATCGCAGCTCTGCCGTTTACTAACATGATCTTGGAAAACCGACCTCTGCATGTCTGTGTCCTTGCCTACCAAGTGGTGACAATAATACCATCTGCTTCATAACGTTTTGAGGACTGCATGAATCAATGCATGCAATGTGCCTAGTACAATGCCTACTCACACTTTAAAAGCCCTCAATCCCTCTTTTTGTTCCTCTTCTTCTTTTTTTTGATCACCCTCTTGCCTTCCTTTCTTTTTTCTTTGTTTCTTTGTTTCTTTCCTTCTTCTTCTTCTTTCTTTCTTTCTTCTTTCTCTTACCACTGGTAAATCTGGCCTCAGAGAATTAGTTTTACTCATCACTCACCCATCTGTTGTATACAGAACTGAACATAGTTCCGCTGTCATGGCTGGTAGTCACATGTAGTGCTAGGTAGAACCATTGGAACCTAAAGCAAAAGGAAAACCCAGAAATATGTTCCTGCCTTTATTGACATTTTTGATATCCTGGATTTTGTTTTTGCTTTAATTTTGATTTTTGAAAATGGTGCATTAAAATACCATTTATCTTGTTTAGTGAGCTTTTGGGCGGCACTTCAATTTGTGCTTGAGGCAAGTGCATCATGGGCTTCACTTGTCTTGCCTTAGCCTCAGCCCTGGTTGTCTTTTATCCCCCTATCTTCTCTCTTAGGCTACATGTGGACCCTCGTACCAACACATCCCTTCTCTACAAATGGCCACCCACCTAGTATTGGTCATTGCAGAGGAAGGGAAGGGAGAACCGTTTTTCCCCAGAAGGGAAAATCTCTTTGGACTCAGCATGAAACAAAGGCAGGCAGAGAAACGCAGTCGAGATCTATGTGACCTCGAGGTTAGGCCTTCAAATCTCCCCAGCTGATCCATGAAATCTTGTCTTGCCTCCCTCGATAGGACGTGAATAGGGGCCAGACTGGAGGTGGGGTTATTTATGAACCTGACACGCTGGGTGCAAGATGGTGCAGCTGGAAGGGTCAGACAGGAGAATCCAAATGGCATAGCTTTTCCTTTCTCATTTCCATCCAAGTGAGTAAGAATCAGCCCCTGGGATTAAGCATTTTTATGGGGGTCTGCTGCTGTGCTCCATGACAAAGTAGGAGCTGCACAGAATTTATCCCTTGCAGTTCTTTTGATTTAAGAATAAAAGGGCAGCTGTTGGGCATATGAGAGGTGGACTGGGCAAGCTTCTAAACTCCCTTGCTAATAGAACCACCTACCACAGGGCTGAACCCACTTCCCTTGAGCATTCTGGATACTGTTTGAAAATTACGCAAAACTTTTTGAAGCTCTGAGGTTCTGGGGGAGACTCAGCTCCTTCAAATATGCCCTAGAAAAAGCTACTCTCTACTAAATGCTGAGACAATTCTATCTCTTCCAATCCCACACAAATCTTCTACCTAACCTTGCCCTAACGAGGAAATATGCAGGCTTGGGATCATACACATTTCTAGACAAATCTGATACACTTTAACCTGATGCAAGTCTTTTTTTTTTTTTCTTTAACTAGGTTCTGGCTTGAAGCGAAGTGTCAGTAATGCCTTTGTTCCAATTTGTTCTTTTGATATTTGCAAATATGCCTGAAGAGTATATCAGCATTTCAGAATTGGGAGCATTGAGCCATTTACCTTTGTGAACATGTTTCAAAATCCATCCTGGTCCTGAAATCTCCAGAACAGTGCTTATCAGTGCTCAAACATGAACAGTGCTCAAACTTGAGCATCCATCGGAACCACCAGGAGGGCTTCTGAAAATTGCTGGACTCCACCCACAGAACATCTGATTCTATAGATCTGTTGTGGGACCCAAGAATTCGCATTTATGACATGTTTCCAGGTAATGCTGATGCTGCTTGTTTGGAAACCATGCTTTGAAGACCACTGGTATAGACTTTATTATTATTATTATCATTATTATTATAATTATTATTATTATGATTTTACTTATTGGTGTAGACTTTAGTGGTTCATTGGGTCACAGTTACAAGTTACTGCTTTTACTGTTCAGTTGAACTACCCTACAAATTCAGCGTAGAGAGGACTGTCTCTCCCTTTATTATCAATCCGGGGAGGCTATATTCTTACTAATACAAGTTCCTTTTTGGTGTTTTTTCTTGTGTTGCCTTATCCTTCTCTAGCTTCTTAGAGGCTTTTCCATTCAGCTAGTGGGCAGGGAAGGACAGTAGGGGGGAAGCACATTGCTCCTGAACCACTTTGGCCCAGGAGTGGCTCCTATCACTGGAAGGATGGAGGAGAATATAGTCCAGCAATGTGCCCAAGAGGAAAAAGAAATGTATTTCAGCGAATTGACAGCCCTCTCGGCTACATCCCTCAAGAATATCTGGGTGTTCCATTTTGTTTTATGTAAATCAGTCAATGGTCTCAGTTTTCCACCTTACAACAACTGTATCAAACACTGGTAGTTATGCCCTATGTTCCTTCCCTAGTTATTTGTCGACTTGATATAACCCATCCCTTCCTCCTAGAGGGAAAGTGTTCTCTCTGTGTGTAGTGGGGTTTGAGGAAGGTTGCCACCAGGTAGGTGAACATGCTGATTCTTCTTTAGAGACCTGTGATTCCCTTCTGAGACAAGAAAAAACATTTTGACAATCTCCCTTCTACTTTAGATGCCCCATCTTTCTCATGATATTTTGTCAGTGGAGAGAGAACAGAGGCAGATAGGGAGTGGAAGGAAGAAAAGAGTAAAACTTTCCACGTTTTTCTCTACCCACTTGACTCCTTCTGCATTTCAAATGCATATGGTCTGTGTGGGAACATGAGAATGAACATCTGACCAGACATCAATTTTTGTTGCAATCAGGATTCTGACAAATTGAATGATGTATAACTCTGTATGTAGGCAGAGATCCTTAAAATAGCCTGGAAATCATTACTTGCATGCAGACATATCATTATATATGACGAAATAATGTCATTGTGTGTTGAATAAGGTTAAAAAGAAGTCTCTCACATTGAAATCAGTTTCTCTCCCACCCTCCCGGAGTTTATAGGGAGGGAATGAATTGCTGTGAAGTCAATTCTGGTTGCTGGAAACTCTGCCCACATACTTATTTATACACTTCTCCTTGTTCCTTCCAGGGGTGTCTATTTTCTATATAGAAAGCCTAACTCATTGGAAGTAGCCCGTCTATAGAGCTTTCATATCCCAAAGAGATCCTGAGGACAGGAAGCTGGTGTACTAAAATCACTTCAGAGTAACAACAAATTATTAAATATATATATATATGATATATGTATGATATATATATCCTTATACTTTTAATAGCAACATTGCATACGTTTTCTCCTTTAGCCCTATTTAGAATCTTTTTTTTTTTTTAAAGATTTTATTTATTTATTTGAGAGAGAGAATGAGATAGAGAGCATGAGAGGGGGGAGGGTCAGAGAGAGAAGCAGGCTCCCTGCTGAGCAGGGAGCCCGACGTGGGACTCGATCCCGGGACTCCAGGATCATGACCTGAGCCGAAGGCAGTCGCTTAACCAACTGAGCCACCCAGGTGCCCCATCTATTTAGAATCTTATAAAAAATATATAAGTTGGGTTCTACATGCCCCCAATTTACAGATGGGAAAAGTGATATGCAAAGGGGTCGAGTGACTTGCCTAAGGTCACCAAATGAACTTGAAGAGGGAACCAGGTCTAGCACTGAGACATCTATGCTTAATAGAATACTGGACTCAGACACATGTGAATATAACACCTGCCCCTAATGTTAGTGACCCCTTCTCCACTGCCTTCCCATTACCTACTCAATTAAGAGTGGCATGTGGCGTCCATGAAGTTATTCTTTATATAACTTATAATGAAATTTCGGCCTAATAAATCCTTTTGATGATGTACATTCTCAGTATGTTCAACCATTTGCTCCAGGAAATTCTAACATAATACAAACACATTTTAGACATCAAATTATTTATCTGCAAAGAAAGTGACAAGGTCAGAACATTACAGGTATAGCTTCAGCAAGCAAATGATCAAGCACTTGCTATCAGCCTCTCTGTATTTTGAAGAAAGAAAAATATAGCCCCCAATACTCCTGTATGTTTCTGTCTTCTCCCTATCCCACTCCCTTCCCAGGAAATAAGTATCCAGGTAAGCCCAACTCAGATTTATCATAGGAGCTTATAATGGCTTCAGTGACCTAGCGCCTCAGTAACGTTTTATTTTTCCAAAAATACCTTACAACCGTGATTGATAAGACCCATTCCACCATTTTAAAAGCCAAGTTCCAACTATCTTTCCTACCCAGAGTGCTCTGCCTTACCCAAAACCCAGAGATATCGCTAAATGCGATGTCCTCATGCAAACTGAATCTACATTCCAAGAAAAAGTACTTATTAATATATCTTCATAACCTATCAGATGAGGCACAGGTAAAATGACCTAAAGAAAAACAAAACCAAAAGCAAAGTATTTCCGTATTCCCTTCGTTTCCCCTAGCGCTCCTTTTCTGTTTTTGTGAAACTCTTCCTCAAATTGTATTATAACCAAATGGTAGCTGATCAGAGGCATCGGGGAGCATGTCATGGCATTTCCCGTGATTTCCCCTTTCTCCAGCTTGGATTTAAATACCCTTGTGGCACTGACTAACAATTTGGGCTTCATCCAGAGCACTGAGCCTTGCCGGCATTATGATTCCATTTTTTACATAGTCCATGTTGCTACATTAAACTCCAGATGCTTTCTCACAAGTCACTAAATTAACATCACATACATTTTTGGCCCATTAACATTACACTAAGATCACAGTAGGATTATCACCCAGAAAGGTGATTGTGCGCGTGTCTTTTGCGCTCATCATTCCTTCAGCATTCACTTCTCTACAATTAGGTCAGGGAAAATGAGGGTAGAGACCTAACGAGGACCCCATGCCTAAAACATCACAGGGAACTGTGTCCCTGTCAAGAGAGAAAACCCTCCACCCTCTGTCTGTCAGCAGACTGACATGTTTTATGAAGTGCATGGGACAGCCTTTAATGTAAGTACTAGCAAAATTACTGTGGGACGGCTTTTTTAGAAAACTAATATACTTTATGACATGAAATATATGAAAACGTCAATGTTTTAACCAATATTTATAAAAATATATTACAGTCATTTATTGAGTTTGTAAAGCACCTTACGGACTAACAAGATAAAAGATGTTTTGCAAATAAAGTCGCTATTATTTAGAATGTGCATCTGCAGCTTGAGTTTACGGAGTACAGAGAGGTGGCCCATTTGCCCCTTTTAAACAAAATAGCACTTCATTTTGGGAGATAAATAAATTGCCCTCAACACTCGTCAGCCCTCGCTGAAGCAAGCTCATTTGTACTTCTGCACAAGTGCTTTTCGTGCTAAGTCCTGTACACCTTGCAATATTTCGGTATCTCTCTGAGAAATGGGGTCACAAATCCAGCACTGCAATTGACTGTCACACTACAATTACCTCTGTACTTAAGTGTAGACCCTCATTAGACTCGGCTCCATGAAACGGGAGAGATGCATTGTTCTCCGTTGTGTCCGTTGTGTGCCCACTGCCTGGCTCAGGACAAGACACATTGTAGGCAATTGATACATGTGTGTTGAATAGAGAAAGGAAGCAATGAATGAATGGAGCTTAACCCAGGTCCGTTGATCTATCCTGTAATCGCAAACTTGAATGAGTTGGCTAGAGAGAGTATATCTATTTTAAAGAATGGCTCTGCCAGTTGTGTTGGCCTTAACAAATCAGACATTTTTAATTAGCAATTATTAACTGGAGAGGTGCAGTTTCAGATAGTTAGGCTTATTTGCAAAGGGCATCTTTGCTGAGATGAGAGCCCTGAATTCAGGCTTTGATCCTAGATTTTCCCTTTTAGGGGAGAGGAAATTACTGAGTGAAAAGACCTTCATGTTGTACAGCTCAGGGGAGGGGATCCATGTGGCTAATTGGTCTTCATATGTCGATAGCTTTTCTCCTAAAAATTCTCAATATTCTTTTATGCAAAACTGTCACAGAGAGGGGAAAATCCTGGGTGAGAGATGTATCATGTTTTATCTCTTAAAACACCTGTTTAATTTCACTCATCACCGGGCTACTGTCCTTCTCTTTGTGTTCTTAGGTTCTTTAAACTTCTGGAAACCACAGGTCCCTCCCCAAGCGCCATGCAACTTCAGTCATAAAGGGGGTGAGACATGATTTAGGCCCTACAAGATATTTTACTGTGCTGAGTGTATTCAATTCAAGAGGGGTTGGAAATGGCTTTCAAGGGGCGCCTGGGTGGCTCAGTCATTGGGCATCTGACTTCAGCTCAGGTCATGATTCTGGGGTCCTGGGATCAAGACCCGCATTGGGCTCCCTGCTCAGTGTGGAGCCTGCTTCTCCCTCTGCCCCTCCCCCCAGATCATGCTCCTGCACACTCTCTCTCTCAAAATAAATAAATAAAATCTTAAAAAAAAAAAAAGAGGAAATGGCTTTCAAGGAGCCAAAGCAGCAAGCAGCCATATGGGGGTATTAAAAACTCAGCCCAGGCTTAATGTGGCTGTAGTCTTTTACATGGTTCAAATTCCAGTTCATCTGAAAACACATTCATATTTTAGAAAATCTGAAAGTTAGAGAAAATTATAAACAAAGGGAATGATGACACAAAATAATTCCACCCCTGAGATTTAGCCACTGTTCACATTTTATATTTCTTTCCATTATATATACATATAACATATATGCACATATATTACATATACACCATATGTACATATCTATGTAAATATTTTATACACTTTGTTTCCTACCTTTTTCACTGAGGTAATAGCAAAGATTGGGATGAGGTTAAAATACATTTATCCAGTGATACAAAGGTCACCATTGTCATCTTAGAGTGAAATCACAATAAAATGCCACAGATTGAAGGAGCTTAGAAATCATTTATTCAGGGGTACCTGGGTGGCTCAGTCGGTTGAGCATCAGACTCTTGGTTTCAGCTCAGGTCATGATCTTATGGGTCGTGAGATCGAGCCCTGCATCATCGGGATCTGCTCTCAGCTGGGAGGCTACTTGAAGATTCTCTCCCTCTGCCCCCCCCCCCCGCCCCGCCCCACTCTCCCTCTTTCTCTCAAATAAATGAATAAATCTTGTAAAAAAATAAATCATTTATTCAAACCTCACTTCTCTTTCCCACTCCAAGATTAGGAACAGAATCTCTATGCCACCATCACAGGCCCTTCTGCTCACTCGCACGGTCCTCCTCTACACAAAACAGGACAGGAGCGTGGGGCAGGAGGAAAGCATGGGTCCTAGAGTCAGACTGACCGTTCAAATCCCGACGCTCACTTACTGGCTTTGCACTGTTGAGCAATATACTCAACCTCTGCACATTACTGCTTCCTCCGCCCTCCAACGGAGATAACAAGAGTGCCTATCTCATATGATTGTTGTGTGAATTAAACGAGCAAATACATAAAAAGCCCTCAGAACAGAGCCTGGTGGTTAATACGTCCTCAGTAAATGTGAGCTATTATTGTTACTACTGCCCATACAGTCTGTGTCTAGCAGAAAACACATTTACAAGTCCATCGTCATCTTGAGTTCCGTTGATAGCCTCTCAAAAGACTGAATGTCATGATCAACAAAGTGCTTTTTCAACCAATCAGTGGATCAGGAAAAAAAAAAGTGTAATAGAACATATGACTGGACTAGGTCTTATAGGATTATAAAAGAAATACACAATATGGCCTACAAATTTCACTGTGGAAACAAGAAATGAACGAATCTTGATAAATAAGACTGTATCTAATTATGTGTACAATTGTGTATTATTCATTTTGATTACGGCTTGTAGAGAGCATCTATTATAATGTCCCCATTTTACCAAGGCAGAAACTGAGACCCAAAGAAATTACATAACTTGCTTGAGCTCATTAGTACAGAGCGGCCAGAACTAGAATGTCGGTAGGTGCAATTTCAATCAGTCTTCAAGGGAAAGATTTGGAAAGAAAGCCAGAAAGAAGGAGAGCCAGCTGGGTGCAGAGGAAACAAGGCAAGGCCTCCAGGAAAGGAACGGACAGGGTGGATTCAGAGGTTGGGGAGGAGGCCCGCCAACCTTAATGTGCTTCACCTTATGTGCAGAGATTTTTTTTTTTTGCATGTGTGTTTCTAGCTTTTGCACCAAGATCTTTGGCATCTGACCAAGAACCTTTTATCTTAAAGTAAAAGGAAAGGTAGCAATGTTTGCTCTGCTCAGAGCTGATAGTGTGTGGTGCCAGGTCGAGTAACACTATTCATTTCCCATCTGCAGACACAGGGACCTAAGATTTCCGGAAAACACTGGGCAGAGGTGGCGTGTTTGAGTATCGACTCTGCCACTTGCTGCGAGTATGACTTGGAGTAAATCTCGCAAACCCTCCTCTGATCATCTGTCCGTTAGGTGTAAGAATCCGGTCTTTCTCATGGGTTGTCCTGCCAACAAATAAGGAAATACACATGCTTGATGCTTGGGAAAGGGCTAAGGGCTAAAAGTTTGGCTCCTAAAATTTCCTCAGTAACCAGCAAACCAAGCTACCCCTTAGTAACCCGCCCTGCGGACGAGGGTGGATGATGCCTTTGGGGCCCCGGCGTCGGAACAGGTGCACAACGCAATTGAGAACATTTCGTAGAAACCACAGCACAGTTTATGGGCTGCGCGTGCACCACGGTGACTGATTAAAAACCTGCAAGATGAAATATTGCAGCTATCAATAATTCCCGCACATGACTGACTTCTAATGAAAGGATAAAATTTCTCAGGGAGAGAAAAGAAATGAAAAGAAGGGTTTTTATCAATTTCAGAGGAACACTTTGATATAACCCTGAAGAAATTTTTCCTGGTGAAATATTTTCTTTTATTGCCCTCCATCATACAGTGTTTGTTTAATTTCCCCCTTTCAGCAGGTATATATTTCAGTTTTTAATTTAAAAAAACATGGTTGCTCCTCATTGGCTTCCTCGCGTCATTTCGTTTCCTATCTGCTAGCTTCTCCTTGGAATTTTGTGTTGCCAGGGCTGAGAAACTTCGTCTGATATTTTATTCTCTAAAACTTTTGTCTGAAGAGCAGAATACGACCACAAGCGATTTAATTACATGAGACTTCATTTCTAGATCTGCCTAAAACGCAATCTGTAATTTCTGTTCCTACCTCCAGCACTTAGAAGCATGGCCTTCTGAAATAGTGTAGTAAAAATATTATTAAAAATAAAACTTCTACAGTATAATTAGTGGATGTCCTACAACACAGGGGTGGAGGGCTTTGTGGGGCTTCGAGAAGCTTCGAGAAGCACCACAGCTGGGTGGTGGAGGCTGCAGTGACCTGTGCATCTCTCTCCCCTCCTCTTTCCTTCCCCTTTCTGTCATCCACTTGGCCCTTCCCATGTTAGTCTCCCTCTCCGTCCTTCCACACAACCAAGGCTTGGCTAGCCCTTCTGTGGTCTCCCTGGGTCTGGCTAACAACAATAACAAAAGAGGAAAGAGACAAAAACATTTTTTCTCTCAAACTTCATTCCATTAGCTTCATATGCGAATCTCACACTCAGGGACGCCTCCACTGTGAGTCTGAGGCATGACCCTCCTCCCCGTCCTCAAAATAATAGCTCTTTTTTTTTTTTTTAAGGATTTTTTATTTATTTATCTGAGAGAGAGAATGGGAGACAGAGAGCACGAGAGGGGGAGGATCAGAGGGAGAAGCAGACTCCCCGCTGTGCAGGGAGCCCAATGCGGGACTCGATCCAGGGACTCCAGGATCATGACCTGAGCCGAAGGCAGTTGCTTAACCAACTGAGCCACCCAGGCGCCCCCAAAATAATAGCTCTTGAATAGGTCTTGTGAGTCTGGCTGAGATCTGGACATCCAGATAGGCAGGGTACCCAGGTATTAACCAAACTCGGAGGTTAAGGACCTGGTCCTGTGGACTGCCAAGTCTGCCTCAAATTTCTGGCACCAACTGCAAGTTTGGGAGTTTTCCAGAATCACCCCGTCTGGGCAGAACCCTCACTGTTCTCTGCTCTCACGCTCCCAACACTTCTGACACCAGATGTGGGTTTTCTCCCATATGGGCCAATTCTCTGACATAAGGTGGGTGTCCTACCATTCAATTCCATTCTGACACTAACCACGGTAGCACAGACTCCACAGGTTAAGGGCTCAGTCCCACAAGACTGCTCCCCTTCTAGATGCTAATCATAGCTTGTAGGCCCCCAGGTTACCCACAACTTGGTTATAAATCAGAGGTTCCCACGGCCCCCTGCTCAGGTTCAAAAATTTGCCAGAGCAGCTCTCAGAACCCAGGAAAACAGTTATCGCCAATTTGTTACAAGACGTATTTTAAAGGATACAAATGAACTCCCAGGTAGTATGAGGTCTGGAAGCGTTCTGCGTGCAGGAACTTCTGTCCCTGTGGAGTTGGATACACCATCCTCCTGGCACATAAATATGCTCATCAACCCAGAACCTCTCTGAACTCTGCAGTTCATGGATTTTTATGGAGGCTTCAACACACAACCATGATTGATTATTACCTCATTTTCCAGCCTCTCTCCCCTCTCTGGAGAATGGAAGGTAGGGCTGAAAATTCCAAGCTTCTATTCACGGCTTGGGCTTTCTAGTGACCAGTCCTCATCTGGAAGCACATGAAGGGTCACCTCATTAGAACAAAGGATGCTCTTAGCACCCAGGAAATTCCAAAGAATTTAGGAGCTCTATGTCAGGGACTGGGATCAAAGACCAAATATTGGCAGGAACTAGGGACAATATATATATATGGAGAGAGACAGAGGGAGACATTATATAAATATCTATATTTTTTTCTTATTTCTCATACCTTTATGAGAAAATCTCACAGAACTCACTAGAAAGTCTCACAGAACTCACTAGAAACTAATACACTCACAGTCATGTTTATTACAGGGGAAGGATGCAAATTAGGACCAGCCAAAGGAAGAGACTCACGGGATGGAGACAAGGAGGGTTCCAAATGCAAATCTCCCATCATCTTAGGATGCATTACCTGTGAAGCTCAGTCAAGCTTGATATGCAGAGTTTGTACTGAGGCTTCATTACATAGTCATGATGGCTTGATTGCCTATGGTTGAACTCAGGCTGTAGGTCAACTGATACCTCAAGACCAAAAGCATTCCACCCTCTAAGGGTACTGTTGGCCTTTCTGGCATTGTCAGTCTCCATCCTAAGATTCTCAAGTGTGGTCATCCCCATGCTGAATCATGGTATGTGGATAAACAAGCAGGTGTAGTCCTGGGTTGGGGGCGAGTGGGATGCACCATGAATAACAAACATTCTTGTGAGGAGCCAAGGACAAAGGCCAGATGTCTATTTGTGTATGGCCAAATTCTTTACTTCTCCAGGGCTAAGAAACAGTGGAAAAGCCACAGGGGCCACATCCATGTCCACCTGCTTTATTGATTAACTCCCAGGCCCTCAGCCCACTCTTTACACTCTTCAAGGGGTCAAGTTTATTCTAAGTAGAGTATTGATACAGAGCTGTTGCTTTTACTCAGTGTGTATTTATTTAAGACAATATTAAAATCTTTATGAAGTTCCAAATCTGATGTGTTCTGGCACATTAGATTCGTTTTAGCTAGCATTTAATGGTGCTTTTCATATAATAAGCCCTCTATTTAATGTTCACATGTTTCTTTAAAAGTTTTCTACTTTTGAGGATGGTGTTTGCAATCACAAAGTGAGTCACTGGAAGCTCTGCTTGTTGACAGGGAGATGGCTATTCTAGATCCAACACAGGTGTTTCCCAAACAAAACATTTTAGTGAATAACATTTCTGCACTGTTTCATATGACTTGAAAATAGAAGAAATTGCTCTAAATTTTGTAATGTAACATTTTATTTGGTTCTGTCTCACCAGTGTTTTCAATATCTTGAAAGTGGCCTAAAAGAGATTTAAAACATTTCTACCCATTAAGGGGAACAGGAGAGAAATCCTTTGTGAATAGAGATGCTAGTCCAAATGTTTTGTCTGTAACACAGTGCTTGTTGTCTCGAAAGCGGTTTCTCCATTGAAAGGAGGTTGTGATATGCATCCACGCATAACTATCTGCATCTTCAAACACATCAATTGCCCACACATTCACAGGTGGTGAGAGACTGACCCGTGCATGTCTGCGCAATTTGGTGCGTTGAGCTGCGTGCTCACGGAAGTGGGTGTATTTCGCAGACGCAGGATGGGTAATAAATTTTGAAACTTTATCCTCATCTTTGGATAGAGTAATAAAAGTTTGTAGGCTTAAGAAAGCAATATTCCCTGGAACTGTAATATATGGGAATGATGAAACTCCATTAAAAGGTACAGTAATCTCTAAGGCCTACCCAAGCTCGAGAGGTGCAAAGTGAGGGCCATAAAGCAAAATTTAACACCCGCCTCACTAGAAGTCATTTTTGGCCTCTGACCAGTTTCACACAGAATTAGGAAATATGACTAATATCAAGGCCTGATTCCCTGGGGGAGCTTAAGAAGGAGAGTGTCAGGAAGAAAAGTGACGGCCTGTTGTTGTTACTGGAAGCAATGAGAGGTCAGAGCTGGTAGAACCATGTCCCAAAGTCTCCCCAACAGCAGCTTGCTTGCCCTTCTCTTGGATCCCATCTGCTTTACCAAACAAGACTTGCAGCCATCCTTAGGAACTTGGGGCCTCTGCGGGTCAGGAGGGCTTCGTGGTAGAGACCAAGAAGATTTCCTTTCCATGGAGTTTGGTTTAGGATGTAAGAAAGTCAACTCTTTCCCATGACACAATGTTTACCTTGTGCAATTTACTGTCACTAAGGACATCCCCATCCAATAGGCTAAGAGAGGCAACCCAACACTCAAATGAACCAGACCTGCATAACCATCCGAAGAATCTGATCAGGATACCTAGGTGATCTGAAGCATTCACACCCACACTTCTCTCAAACCTCCTTACCCACAGGCTGGAACCATTATTCTATTTTGTTCTTTTTTTGACTTAGATATTATGTTGGGTTCTGGCACTTGGGCTCCCCCACTCTTTTATTTATATTTTCTAGATGGAAGCCTTCAGATAGGGAACTTGTTCTGTGTCCAGCTTGACTATCTCTTTCTGTGCCTGCACCGTTGATTAGCTCCACCTTTGATGATGGTAGATACAGCAACACATGACTATCAGCTCTGGTTAATGTCCTTGGCTTATTGGAGGATCATTGCTGTGACAGGAACATGTCAGCAATGGATGATTTCCACTGAACAATGACTCCTAGACTGTGGCTATGCAGGCAGAGCAAAGACGAAAGATGAGCAATTATCCAGTGGATGTGATCCATGCTGACAGCCAATCTGGATAATTCAAATAGAAACAACTTCCTTTGCCTTGCTGGCAGGTTTGGGGCTTGATTTAGTGAGATCATTGTTTAACTTTCTTTGCCTGTGGAAATGCAGTACATGTGTTTGCTGGCGAAGCGAGGGTTTGGGGGTTATAACCACAGCATCTGTTAATTTGTCATTCAGGTTTCACTCTGGTTTGGAAGCCTTTGTGCTTAAAATTTAAAAGCAGCAATACATGCCTAACTCCCAGCTGTCTGGGAACTCAGACTGCATATGCTTCTTGGGTTTCTAATTTGCCCAGAGAAATAAAACCATCACCTGAGCCAAAGAGTAGTTTGCCTAATTGGATTTTTTTTTTTTTTTAATTTGAGAGATACACAAAGTGTATTCTAATGTTGCAGTTGTCTGAGTGACATTGTGAGCTGAGCCAGACCACTTACCTAGACTTGAAGATTTACATTTTGATGATGTTTTTCAAGTGTCTTTTTATCTCAAGGAAAAAAGCAATAATTTCAGCAGCTGCAGAATTCCTCATGCATCTGCAGGAAGTCCCTCCTTCCGCCCTGGGCAGCGCAGCAGAATGGAGAGAGCACAGGTTTTAGAGTCAATTTGACCTGGGTCAAATCCCAGTTCCCAAACTCATTAGCTATGTTATCTTGAGCAAGAGACCTGATTTTTTCAAGCATCAATCGCCTTATTTATAAAGTAGGGGTGACCAGCATCCTGATAACTTCCAGATGCCACGAGGAATAAAGACTGCTCCTTCAGTAGACATTTGCTGAGTACCTAGCATGTGTCAGGCACAGTTCTAGGCTCTGGGAAAACAGTAGAGACCACAGTAGATGGAGTCACTGCGTTTGTGGGGCTGATAACCTACAAGGAGGAGACAGACAAAAACAAGATTCATAGGAAAAAACAAAAGATAGGGGACATGGTGAGAAGAGCTCCCAAAGAAACATAAAATATAGAAGAACGGAAGAGGAGTGGAAAAGAAAGGTGGAATGTGGGAAGAGGTGTCAGAGGAGGCTCCCTTAATATGGTGATGCGTAAAGAAGGGAGAGAGTAGGTCATGGGGACACTTGGGGGAAGAATGCTAAGAGTTGAATTGTGTCCCCTCCTCCCTCCCTGCAAAAGATCTGTGGAAGTCTTAAAGCCTAGTAAAGCAAGACCATGACCTTATTTGGAAATAAGGTCTTCATAGAGGCAATCAAGTGAAAATGACGTCGTTGGGGTAGCCCTCATCCAATATGACTGGTATCCTTACCAATAGGGACAGTATGGACACACACACAGACCCACATGGAGGGATGACGTGTGAAGACATGGGGAGAAAATGGTGTGATACTGGACGGATGCATCTACAAGTCAGAGGACACCAAGAATTGCTGGCAAATGCCAGAAGCTCGTAGAGGCCAGAGAGGATCCTCCCCATGGCCCTGTCAGGGGCAGCAGGGTCCTGCCGATGCCTTGCTTTGGGACCTGACCCTCCCCAACTGTGAGGCAACTTGTTTCTGTTGTTTGAAGCCACTAGGTTGTGGGTGCTCTGTCACAGCAGTCCCAGGAAGCTAATACACCACACCCATGGCAGAGGGATCAGCAAACCCAAAGGCCCTGGGTCAGGAGTATACCAGAACATTCGTGAGCCACAACAAAGAGGCCAGGGTGCTGGCGAGGTCTGAATGGGGGCAGCAAGCCCAGGGGAGAGCAGCAAGGGCGTGCGGGCTCTGTGTGGTCCTCCAGGCGCCCCTCGGGTCTGTGTCTTTCCTCTGCATGGTGGGGAAAACTGTCAGAGGGCTTTCAACCGAGGGGGAAGCTGATCCGACTCACATTATAAAATTATGTATGTAAAGTGCCTCCTGATTGGCAATTATTATTTTCCTCCTCCAGCCCACTTCACTTCTGATAAACTCTTGTTGAGTGGTGGGTGGGGAAGGCGATGTTTTTCCTATTTATTATTTACGCCGCTGTTGCCATGCTATGTGCCGTGAAGAACATGCACTCGCCCTGATTGCCATCCTTAGAAGGTTCTAATGACAGCTTCTCTTCAGCGGCACCACCCAGATGCCAATTATCCAGGTCTGAGAGGAAGATGCATTTAGATCTATCTGCTCATTTTGTTTTGATTCTGCTTCGCTGTGGAAATATAACGAACCTCAACTGGTTCCCACAGGGCTGGTTGACCACTTCTTGAGAACTGAACAAAAGTTTCAGAAGGCAAGATACAAGTGCAGTCTTTGAAGGGTCCGCAGTTGCTGGAGATGCCTGGGTTGTTGCTGAGTGAGGGACAGGAAGGAGAAATGCCGAGAAGAGGAAGGAGATGCCGATCTTGTGACATCAGAAGGCAGAGTGGTGTTAACTGCAGGACAGTGAGTGTGGGGCATGACTTCATTTGTTCCATCTGTCCTTATTAAGCACGCGTTACATGGCAGTCACTGGGTAAAACCCCAGATTTGAGCTCCTTCACAAATCGTTCCAGTGTGTATGAACAAAAACAACACAGAGGAAGGAGAGGCATCCCGTTCTGCTCTGGGATTGGAGAAAGCACGAGGCAGGAGGAACACAGAAGCTGGACAACGTATGATAAGGAACCAGGTAGTGAGTTGTTCAGCTAGCAGCCAGCAAGCAGGCTGTCAGCAAGACGAAATTCTCATGTTGAGACGGGCTAGGTGGCAGGTGAACCGAGCATGCCTGAGGGAATTCTAGGAAGTGCTGGATGATCCAGAGAAACAGGCAGGACATATGGAAAATAGGTTCACCAGAGCAGAGCCCCAGACACAGGGTTGGGACTCAGGGAAGCCACCCTTCCATGGGAGTCTTGGGTTGGGGTGGAGGAGTAATGGGCAAGAGACTCATGAGAACAAGTAGGGCATGGTCCTAAGGGGGATAAATATACTGCTGGTTATCAGATGAGGATTTCAACATGGAAACAGGATGGAGAGTCAATTAAAAAATACTTGAGCATAAGATGGGTTCAGGCTTTGGAAACAAAGCAACTTGCCGATTATTACAATGTGGGGGGAAATAGGTCAGAGCCAAGCTTAGAGTATGAGAGATGATGGCATGCTAAGGCCAGATTCACCCAAAGCCTGCGGTGGGCCTGGGTTTGCTCCCAAGGCCCTACTTGTTTAATCGTGAGGAGAGCGGAAATAGAAGGAGGCCTCACAGGACACTGAATCAGCATGAGATTTCCTGCATCACCTGGGAATTGCTGAAATGCAGGCTAAGCCACACGATCCACGTGAAGGAGAGAAGAACATGCTGCCTATCACCATCGACCAGGACTGTCGCCAGGCACCATGGCTCCTGCCATCATAGGCCACCTAAGTTGGTAGAAAATTAGTTGCTTCATGCAAAGCAATTTCCTATCTTCCTAGTCAAACAGAGAGAGGAGGACGTTATAGAGTCTGAGATGGGTGGGACCTTAGACACAGTTTATTCCTGCTGCTGCATTTTACAGAGGAGGGACCGGGGATCCAGAAGGGTACTTGGTTTTAAAAAAAATTATTTGTTTGTGTGTTTGTTTATTTATTTATTTATTTTGAAGATTTTATTATTTGAGAGAGAGGAGAGAGAGAGAGGGCACGAGCAGGGGGAGGGGCAGAGGGAGAGCGAGAAGCAGACTCCTCACTGAGCAGGGAGCCTGATGCGGGCTTGATCCCAGGACCCTGGGATCATGACTTGAGCCGAAGGCAGATGCTTAACCAACTGAACCACCCAGGCACCCCTAAAATTTTTTTTTCAAGATAAAAAGACAGCTGTAGTTCTTTGCTGGTCTGTGTCTTGATTTAGATTTTCTTTCTTTTTTTTTTCTTAAATGGCTGGAAAGGAGAAAGAGAGCCTTTTAGACATAATCACTGTAATTGAAATAACCTCTTCTTGGTTTTCTTTCTGGTATAAGGAGCAATTCTGGAAAGTAGAGTCACATGTATGTGCACTGTTAGTAATAAACATCTCAAGGGAATGGACTAGAAATAATCTTCTCTCTTGGATGCCACTGGAAATACCGTCTGTACTTTACTTCATTTCTTCTGTGTGCCCCCCACCCCCAAATCATCTTCATCCTAAACCGGGGCACTGAAAAGTCTTTCTCTTCTTACTCCATCACACAAAATGTCTGAGCATTATATACATGCTCTGAAGTCAGAGTGCCTGTGTTGAGTCCTGGCTCTATCTCGAATCAGCATGTAACCCTCGACAGGTGACTTCACCTTGTGCCTCGATTTTCTTATCTCTGAAATTCCTAAATATATTATCATTTTAGGTAGGATGAAAAAATTAATGCTTGTAAAATTTCTGGAATAATGCTTGGCACATAGTTAGCCCTCAATAATTATTTACTATTAATATTACTTTTATTACTTTTATATGTGGCCTTGCAGGAGTGACTGGGCAAGTCACTGAATCCACCTGGGAATCATTTGTCAAAATGAATGGATTGATAAAACTGATCTCTAAAATCTTTTCTGATGCTGAGTTTCTAAAGTTCTTCCTTACAGTGTTGCCATAAAAGTAAAATCAATAGTTACATTTTCACATTGACTGCAACATTTCTGGAAAACCATGCTTTTGGGGGTTTAAAGATGAATGTCACTGATAATTGGAAAACTACCTCATTTTCATGAATGATCTTCCCCATTTGCTCCTTATTGCTCATAAATTGAAAAAGTTGTCTTGAACTTCCATTTTACAAAATGTAAGCATTAGTGAAGAGATGCAGAAATAAAGAATGAAGACCATTAGCGCCCCTTTTGCCTTTTTCTGGCTTCACTGTGCAGGTGTTTGCCTTCTGCTGGTGAGGAGACTCCCGCTCCTTCTGACCCTGACCTTTGCGTAGTATTTATTGGATTAGAAAAAAAAAAAACAATTCACAGAGTCATAAAGATATCTGTGCATGCATTTATTATACACAGAACTGTGCTTCATTTTGGAAAATCTGTCCCAAACCTACTCAGGCAAATCAGCAATAAGAAGGTCACTGCAGACTTAGCAGAATGCCCTACAGATGTCTTTTGTTTTAGCTCGGATGGCAGTGATAGGATAGAGAAAAAGAGAGAAATTTATACAGAGGCAGGGACTTCACCAGCTTGTGCAGATAAAATACACATATTTAAAGTGATCTTGGGATGGCTAATCAGCTAGAGAGAAGCCATCAGGGTGTAATGGGGACCCACCTTCATTCTGGGGGCTGGACCATCTCCCCCCAACTCCCCTTCTTCTCCCCCTCCCCTTTCCTTCCCAGCCCCTCTGCCTTTCCCTTTCTTCCTCAGCCTCCCCTATTGTCGGCCTTTCTATCTCCTTGGTCTCTTCCTTCTTTTTGAATAACCCAATAGATTCAAACTTCTCTGTTCCCGGTGACCACCCCAGGCCAGGTTCTCTGTACCTCATGTCTCAATTCCTGCAACCATCTCTGAACACCTCGCCCTCCTACTCCTTGGATCTCACAAATCCATCCCACATAGAGCATCCCAAAATATTCATCCCACATTCTGCTTTCCTTTGGTTACTCAGATGATGAATCTCAGGGATTTGCTCTTACTTATCAGTTCAAATTAACATTCCTCCTTCTACCATTTCAGCTCTCTAACAACTGGCCTCCAAAAATCTACCCCAGAGGAGTTCTGCAATCCAGTTTCTCCCATTTAGTAAGATTCATCTCTCACTACTCAACAAATACGTGTCCCCTGCCTCACACACCTTTTCTCAGCTATGTACTCTTACACCTGCTGATTTCCTCTTTTTTGAGTAACATCTCACTTCCCATCTTCCATCCACCTAAGTCAATTTCTTTAAATTAAGCTGGAGAAGCATCTTCTCTGAGAATTCTTTCTTGTTTGCCTTGATCAGTAATAATTCTGTTTTTAAACGTTTGGAGGCATTTATTGGTTGAGGCACCAAGCCTGGATATTTTTTACATAAGGAGGTTTTAATTATGAATTCACTTTCCCCTATAAATGCAGAATTTTTTGGGTTTTCTATTTCTTTTGGGGTTACCTTTGATAAGACATTTTTTACAAATATGTTCATTTTTTATTCATATATTTATGTCAGATAATTGTTCATAATATCATCTGTTGAACTGGTAGTGATATACCCTTTTTCTTTCTAGTTATTAGTAACTTGTCCTTTTAAAGATTGTAATCAGTCTTTATTAGAAATTTTCCAAGTGTTATTTGTCTTCTCAAAGAACAAACTTCGTCCTGACAAGGCATTTTTTTCCCAAAGAAGACATACAGATGGCCAAAGGACACATGTACAGATGTTCAATATCACTAATCATCAGGCAAAGGCAAATCAAAACCACAAATAATATTTCACCTCACACCAATCAGAATGGATAAGAATAACAAGTGTTGGGGTACCTGGGTGGCTCAGTTGGTTGGGTGGCGGCCTTCGGCTCAGGTCATGATCCTGGAGACCCGGGATCAAGTCCCACATAGGGCTCCCTGCTCAGCAGGGAATCTGCTTCTCCCTCTGACCACCCCCCCCCACCATGCTCTCTCTCTAAAATAAATAAATAAAATCTTAAAAAGAAAAAGAAATAATAAGTGTTGGTGAGGAGGCGGAGAGAAGAGAACCCTCGTGCACAGCTGGTGGGAACGTAAATTGGGGCAGCTATGATGGAAAACAGTATGGAGGCTCCTCAAAAACTCAAAAATAGAATTATCGTATGACCCAGTAACTCCACTTCTGGATATTCACCTGGAGAAAACACAAACACTAATTCAAAGAGATATATGCATTTCTATGTTTACTGAAACATTATTTACAATAGCCAAGATATGGAAGCAGCCTAAGTGTCCATTGATAAACACATGGCTAAAAAAGAAATGGTGTATATACATACAATGGAATATTACTCAGCCATAGACAAGAACGAAGTCTTGCCATTTGTGACAACATGAATGGACCTAGAGGTATTATGCTAATTGAAGTAAATCAGACAGAAAAAGACAGATACAATATGATTTCATTCATATGTGGAATCTAAAAAACAAAACAAACAAATAAACCATAAATACAGAGAACAAGCCAGTGGTTGCCAGAGGGGAGAAGGGTGGGGGGAAGGGCAGAAGTAGGTGAAGGCCATTAAGAGGTACAGACTTCCAGTTACAAAATAAATACGGCACAGAAATAAAAAGTACAGCATAGGGAATATAGTCAATAATATTGTTATAACTTTGTACGGTGACTCTACACTTATCATGGTGAACATTTCATAATGTATGACATTATTGAATCAGGATGTTGTACATCTGAAACTAATATAATATTGCCTGTCAACCATGCTTCAATAAACCAAAGAACAAACCTGGCTTTGCTGATTTTCTTTACTGTATATTTGTTTTATATTTTTAAAATTTGTGCTCTCTTATTTCTATCTCCTTTCTTTGGTTTAATTTACTGTCATTTTGTCTAGCTTCCTAAGAAAGTACTTAAGTACTTAAAAAATTAATTTTCAGCCTTTCTTCTTTTCTAGTGTGTACATTTAAAGCAATAAAGTTGCTTTTAAGATTGACTTTGGCTGTACTTCATGAATTTTAGGTTATTTTATTTTATTTTAATTCCAGTATGATTAACATACAGTGTTACATTAGTTTCAGGTGTACCATACAGTAATTCAACAATTCTATACATTTCTCAGTGCTCATCCTGATACATGTACTCTTACTCCCCTTCACCTGTTTTACCCATCCCCCCACCCGCTTCCCCTCTGGTAACTCTCCGTTCTCTATAGTTAAGATGGTATTATTTACTTTTATCATTCAATTCAAAGTATTTTCTAATTTCCATTATGACTTCTTTTTTCTTTTGACTAAAGGGTTATTTATAAGTCTATTGTTTGATCACCAGACCAGGAGAAAGGAGGGAAAGGCTGTATGGAATTGTTTGTTTATTTATTTATTTATTTAAGAGAGAGCGAGAGAGCGCGCAAGGGCAGAGGGAGAGGGAGAAGCGGACTCCCTGCTGAGGAGGGAGCCCAACATGGGGCTTGATTCCAGGACCTGAAGATCACGACCCAAGCCAAAGGCAGATGCTGAACTGACTGAGCCACCCAGGTGCCCCTGTTTGGAATTGTTGATTGACAAGTGCCCAAGGGAATTAAACAAATGGAAAATAAAGTCTAGAGCTGAGGTGGAGATCTGAGCTAGAAATAAAGGTCAGGGATTCCTCAGCAAAGAGGTGGTCACAAAATCCTTTAAGTAGATGAATAATCCAGGAACAGTGTGTTATGAGAGTAGAAGGACCAGAAAAGACAATTGAGGATCACCAGGATTTAAAGAGTAGGAAAAGGAAGGCTAACCTCAAAGTGTGAAAAAAACGTGCATAGGGACGTGCTGTGCAACTCATTGCAGTTAGGGGAGTGGGCAGGAAGAAGAAACAAAATAAAAGCGCACTTTACCACTCAATGTGCCTGCAAAGGGCTGAGGAACTATGGTGGCATCTGAAGAAGGACCCGGGGCTAACAAAAAGTCTTTTTAAAAGAGATTAAAGTCCTGAGTCTCTATCAATGGAACTGTGTAAGAACCACAGAAGACAAGATACTGGATATTCATGGAACATCTCTGAGGCTGGCAAGAGTCAACAGGATCCCCATGATAGTAGGAGGTAAGTACTCTGTGTAGAAGGGGCATCTCATTCTCTGCTACCAACCAAGAGACAGGCAGGAGTGAGTGCAGACTCATAGAGATACAGGTTTGGGGGCTGGGAGTTGCGGGGCTTCTCCTGGTGTCTTGCCTGTTACATCTTTACTTACATAATTCTTGTGGTGATTGTGAAGGGGAAAGAAAAATATTCCACGTTTAAGCGCTGGTTTACTTTCAGAAATTAATAACATTGATAACGGAAATCTGGAGGGCCTCCACATTTCTCCTTTCCTTTAGTTATTCCTCACACACCCCTCTCTGGAAAGGTTCCACAGAGGGACTGAGAAAGCTGAGCAGGAAAGCAAGGGCTGCCTGATAGACTGATGGTTCTCAGGGTGTGGTCCCCGGACCAGCAGCATCAGCATCACCTGGTGACTCATCAGAAATGCAAACATTTAGGCCCTATGGAAACCTAGTGACTGAGGAATCCTGAAAGTGGGGCCTGGTATTATTTTTCCCAGTTTTTGGGAACAAACTGCCACATATTTAGTGGCTGAAAACAGAAATTTATTGTCTCATCGTCCTGGAGGCCAGAGGGCTGAAATCAAGGTGTCAGCAGGGCCGTGCTGCCTCCAAAGGCTCTAGGGGAGAATCCTGGCTTCTTCCAACTTCTGGGCTGCTGCTGTTCCTCGGGCTGTGGGGGTGTAACTCCAATATCTGCCTCCATCTTCACAGGGCCTTCTCTACTGTGTCTCTGTCTCGAATCTCCTGTTCCCTTTCTCTTATAAAGACATCTGTCATTGGATTAAGAGCCCACCCTAAAGTCAGGATGATCTCATCTCAATACCCTTAACTTAATTACATCTGCAAAAATTCATTTTCCAAATAAGGTCACGTTCTCAAGTTTGAGGGCTAAGACTTGGACATATCGTTTTAGGGGCCATTACTGAACCCACTCCGAGCCTCGTAAGCTGCTTTAAGATGAGCTGGAGTAGGGGTTCTCAACCTTGGCTGCACACGAGGATGACCCACAGAGCTTTTAAAATCCATAAAAAATTGCATTAGAATTTTTGAAAATGGAACCCAAAGTTCACCAGGTGATTACAATGTCAGCGCAGTTTGAAAGCCAATGGTAGAGAGGAAAGAGTAAAGTGAGGAGTGAGACAAGCCTGGGTTCCAATGCTGCCTCTTTGTCTTATTAGCAGAGTCTACTCTTCTATAAAATGGAGATAATCAGGCCTATCTCATATTAATACATTATCATTGTGATGCTTAAATAAAATTCTCCATGTCAAGCTTGGATTTTTAGCCATTGTGTGACTCTAGAGCTTCACCATTAGCCTGTTTAATGAAGCATGCAAAATGACTTCCTGCTGAGAATTTGGACCCTGCCTGTCATCCTCCCTCAGCTCCCCTCAAATGGCAGGTAGAAGGATCCCCTTTTAAGTATTCTCCTTCAGATCTCAGAAAGGAAGTTAGTCCCGCCTGCTCCAGTTCAATGATCTCTCACGTCGTTGGGTTTATATTCCACTGGCCACACAGAATACCTGGATTCTAGGCATTTTCCAGGAAGTACAATCTTGAGCTCATAGGCACTCATTATTTATCAAACATTCTGTTGCACAAAATAATTTTCCAGGGAGATTGCATGAAAGATTGAAGACAATTCTAGATTCCAGATGTTTTAAGCCTCTTTCATTCAAAAACAAAGAAAAGAAAATTGCTTATTGAGCATCTAAATGTCAAAAACTGGAGATATTGTGATGATTTTAGTCACCCTGTAGCTTGGAGTCTAGTTGGGAAGACGAAACACAACCAAATCATATCACAAAGAAATGGAAAATTGCAGCTGTGGCAAACGCTGTGAGGGAGGCTTCCATGACACTCGAAACTTAGAACAAGTTTGGACAGAGTCAGAGAGGTCAGGGGAGGCTCTCTTGAAGCTGAGATGTCGAGTATGACTAGGAATTATCCACATGAAGGCAGGAGGGGGTGCATTCCCATCAAAGGGAATAGCAAGCTCCAAAAAACAGTGTGGCAAGAGTGTCTCCCCCCACCCTCTCCTTCTCTTTGCTTCCTATCTTACCTTGCTCTCTGTTATGACCTCATGGGGGCAAGATGGTTACCACAGCTTTGGACATTGCAGCCACATTCAAGTCAGGAAAGAAGGAAAAGGAGTCAACTAGTCTTGTCTGTCCCTTTAATCAGAAATCAAAGTCTTTCCCAGAAGCTCCCCAGCAGACTTCCCTTATATTTCATTGGGAAAATGCTCATACTTAGGTCAATCACTGACAAAGAGGAGTGGGATAACATGATTGGTCTGAATCAAGAGAACTCTTCCTTTGATTCCAAGGTCAGATAGGAGTTTTCTGAGCAGAGTCGCTTGGCAAGACGGTGTCTGCCCCAGATGATCCGAAGATCATCCCAGTTGTCCACGTGGAAGAGAAAGCAGGCTTTGGGTGATACTGGGGTCATCACAGTGGCCAGGCTCATCGATCTACCCCGGGGCTAAGAATGTGGAATCTTCTGGTAGAACAAGCTGCCACATGAGCAGGGCGTTGTTTACATAAGAAGTATGGCTCTCCTGAGAGCAGAGTTGTCTCAGCCTGGGCGCTGATGACCTTATTTTTTTGTTGGGGGGCTGCATTAGGCAAGTTCTCCTGAGAAACAATATTTCTATGAGAACTTGGCTCCTGTGATTGGAGGCTAACAAGTTCCACAATCTGCTCTCTGCCAGTGGAGATCCGGAAGAGCCAATGTGTCATTCCAGTCCAAGTTCAAAAGCCCGAGAACCAGGGGAACAAAAGATAAAAATCTCAGTCCAAAGACAAGAGAGAGTAAGATGAGATGTCCCAGCTCAACAGCGAGGCAGGAAAAAAAAGGGGCGGATTCCTCTTTCCTCCACCTTTTGTTCTGTCCAGACCCTCAGGGGATAGGGTGATGGTCCCCACACTGGGCAGGGCAATCTAGTTTACTGAGTCCACTGCTTCAAATGCCAGTTTCATCCAGAAACAACCGCACAGACACATCCAGAAATAATGTTTAATCTGGGCACCCTGTGGCCAGTCAAGTTGACACATACAATTAACCATCACAGTGGCTGTCCTGTACCTTGTAGGATGTTCAGCAGCATCTCTGGCCTCCATCCACAAGATGCCTGTATCACCTGCCCAGTAGTGACAACGGCTCCAGATTTTGTTGACTGTCTCTTGGAAGGAAAAGTGATCCCCTGTGGGAGCCACTGCCTTAGAGAATGCTTCCTACTGAATATGACTTTGAGTGATGTGATCACAGGGACAGGACCAGGGGGAGAAATGAGGGTGTCTAGAGCACAAAATTTCAGGATACATTGGCCCAGTCCTGAGATTGAGTGCCTTAAATTTTTGCTCTAGAAGCCTCCCTCACCTCCCCCTAGCTCTGACAGTGTGGTATTAGCCTATATTTCAACAAGAATAAACCCAATTCTACTTATAATTGGTTCTTGTTCAAGCATGTTGTGGATGATATCATCCTTTATGCAATACACAGTGACCTGCTTATAAGAAACCCCAGGAGAA
This sequence comes from Leptonychotes weddellii, assembly GCF_054177405.1. Taxonomy (NCBI): domain Eukaryota; kingdom Metazoa; phylum Chordata; class Mammalia; order Carnivora; family Phocidae; genus Leptonychotes; species Leptonychotes weddellii. The sequence goes on from NC_138374.1 coordinate 107,361,591, forward strand.
TTCCTTTTTTTTTTTTTGTCAGAAGAATGGACGTTTTTCTTAAGCCACTGGTTTGCTTTTATCTGATGAATATTATGAACTGTACAACTTTTGCTTCCCTTTTTGCAATGGTTGTTATTAAATTGTTTCCCGTTTTTGTATTGGCTGCCATCAAACTTGGAAGCCAAACCTGTCCCTTCCACGGCAAGAATGTATGATAATATTTCTAGCATTATCCCTGACTATATTTTAAATTCCTACCTTTTTTTCCCCCTTTTTCTTTTGTCTCAGTTTTGTTTTGGCTAATCTTACGTGTGCTGCATTTTTATAAAATACCTTAAAGATGTTTGGAAGTAGTGTCATTAAGTACCCGGCACAGGGACTGAGCTCCAGAATGCATCTGGTACGTAGAAGCTTCCTTCCTGCAGCACTGAGATCGGAAAGGGAGATGTTGTATGGGACAGACCTTTGTCAATGGCCAAATGCTCTGGAAGTGAAAGAGCCACATTTGGGGGTGAGGGTCATTTCTGGGGCCAAAGAAACAGAGACGGCTTGCAGCCAAAGATTTTAAAAGTACATCTACTTCTCCAGGAAAACAATCACATTCATTGGTCCGACTTTTGACCTGTGTCTTTGTTGATCCAAACTCCTGGGGGTTAGAGAACTTTCATAAAACCCACTGCCTACCTCCGGCCCTGAAAGCTCTTATGAATCTGTGTTCCAGTTCCTGAAGTGTCATCCTCCTTCACAGTGGGCCCATGTTACAACTGTGGATTGTGTTCCATTTTTCAAAGACAAGACGCAAGCAGCATGACAAAAAGGGATTAGTTAAGAAGCACTTGGAAAACGGAAAGCTATGGTTACATTAAGTGAGAGAACAATGGGCCCTGATCTGCAAAGACAGAGCTGAGATGGGGGCCCGGGTGCTCGAAATCACCTTTGTCTCTTGCAATGAGGTGACTGCATTTTCATCATAATTATTAAATCTTGGCAAGAGGCTCAGGAGCTGATTACCCACCTCCCTGATGTCAGGCTGCTTTCCCACTCTGCAATTTTGAAACCTGGTTGGCAATTGCACCCTGAAGAGTCGTTCCAACAATGTTGCAGCAAACTTTCCCCCACTTGAAATCTTCAATTATATACATATGGACTAATGGCAATCTACATCCTGCCATTTTCTCCCTCTGTCTTTTTTCTTTTTGCCATATCATTAGTTTCAACCAAATTAAGTTAGGGACATTTAGTCCTCAGAGAAACCAGGGGAATAATAACAGATGGATTAGGGTAAAGGGGATAAGGCAGAGAAAGGACAGTTTGACTTCCTTTTAGAAAAGTTTGAGCCACCCAGAGAGAAAGACACATGCACACAAAGATAACATCAAACTTTGCAGAGAAAAATCTCAGCTCCTGGTGAGCTGAGCTACTAGAAATCCCTAGGATATTAAATAGTCACCAATCCATGAGGGACATGTAAGGGCAAATTGAAATTATGTTTTGTGCAGTGTAGAGTATTGGAAAAAATAGAAGAGAGATAATAAAATATTATTTCCCCCAGCCTTTTAAATTCTTAAATAAATAATAAAGATTCTGAATTAAAACAATTCCTGTGTGCCAGGGACACAGGGGAATGACATTTGAAGGATTCTGCAGAAATACCGCATCTGGGCTTTGGCAGAACCCAGTAAAAAAGTCAGACTTCAACAGGCATCCTTTGAAGGGCTTATGTAACTTTATACATTCTGTTGTTGGCACTGAATAGCCTCAGAGGTCAGGTCTGAGACAGGGGAAAGTGTCTTGAACATAGTAAGTATTCAATATGTGTTCACTGAATTGAATTAGGATTTAGTGTGCCTACATTTTATTTATTTATATATTTTTAAAGATTTTGTTTATTTATTTGACAGAGAGAGAGAGAGCATGAGCAGGGGGGAGGAGCAAGGGGAGAGGGAGAAGCAGGCTCCCCCCTGAGTAGGGAGCCGGATACGGGACTTGATCCCAGGACCCCCGGATCATGACCTGAGCCGAAGGCAGATGCTTAACCAACTGGACCACCCAGATGCCCAAGTGTGCCTACATATTAAAACACAACAAATAAATATGAGAGAATGTCATTTGGAAATAATTATCTAAAATAAACATATTCTAAGATTTCATAAATCTTCTATAGTTCCAATAGGGAATGAAGAAACCAGTTTTATAGTATGGATATAGCTTTTCAGAATTTATAAAGAAACTTTCTTTTACTTATCATGTAATTTTTCACCACATTTCTATGGAAAAGGTTTTTGTTATCCAAATGAGGTAGATATTAGGAGCACCTTTCTAGTCCAAGGAAGACCTCACTGCCATTGGGCCAGGCTAGGAACAGAGTTTTAGCCAATAAGCTGTTAGAAAAAGTGACATGAGTTCCTTCTGGTGGAGGCCATGAGATGGCCATGGGTGATTTTCTAGTCTCTCTTCCCAAATTCATTGACCAGGGAGGCTGTATGTTTCACAGGATGAAGCTATAGGATGGTGTGTTTATCTGCCTGGACTTTTAAGTTACCACATGGAGGAAAATTGTCCTATAAGGTCACCCAGACCTCTGTAGATATTTGTGCATAGGAATACAGCTTTGTTGTGTGAAACTACTTAAATCTCGGCTTGATTTTAGAACATTATATGGCTTATCCTTATTAGTATAGTAACCTTTCTAAGTGAGAAAACTGAGAACTATTTTAAATTTCTCCATATTGCATTGCAGGTAAGGGGCAAACTGGTATATAAACCCAGATCTTGCAGAAAGCATATTGACACAAAGAGAAAACACCAGCCCTTCTGCAAGATGGGAGAGAAAACCGTATTTGGTCTTTTTTGGTGTGAAGGCGTGAAGGTGGGATCTGCTCTGGGCAGTAAGATCAAACCAACATTTGTGAGGAACAGAAGCGAGGCTCCTATTTTGAAACAGAAAAGCAGGGGAAATAGTTATTTCTTGGCTTTTTGTTCTGTTGGAGAGGACTTCCACACTGTATTATTAAATACCCTTTGTTTCAGTGAAAGAAAGCTGCACGTCTCCGTGGCTTAACCCAAAAGAAGTTTATTTCTCCTGTATGTGAAGTCTGATCACCGGGGCTTGGGAGACCAGCCTCAAGCAGTTACTCAGGAGCTCAGGTTGATAGATTCCACCATCGGTAACACAGGGTGTCCGAGGTCACCCTGGGTGCTGGCGGAAAGCCAGCAGACAGAGGAAGAGCAGGTGTGGAAGATTGAGCTGGTCTTTACGCACCAAGCCTGGCAGTGGCGCACGTCACTCTCATTCCATTGGCTAGAAGACAGTCACGTGGTCCTTCTTGCCTGCAAGAGGGACTGGGCCATGTCATCCAGCCGGTGCCTAGGAGGTTACAGGAAAATAATGGGGAAACATGTAGGGGTCTATACCATAGTCGATCATTCTGGTCACCAAATAAGCATTCCACTCTTCTTCCCAAGCATAAAACACACTCATCCACCCCGACTCCACCATCCATCCATCCTGAGGAGGCAACTTAGAGCCCTGTATAATCCTTGCATCCAGCTCCAAAGCCAGGATCTTTAGAGGATGTTCAATCTTCTCCATCAAGCACCCCTTTGTTTCCAGAAATCTGAACTAGAAAGATAAGTAAAATGTGGTCCTTGGGACAGAAAGCTGTGAAACTTCTCCCATTTAAGGAGAGGACAGAATGGCAAACATGTTGCAGTCCCTGGTTCCCTGCAGTTACGGACACCTGCAAGGCAGGGGTGGAGAGGCCCCTCCCTGGACTTGTGGACATTTCCCTGATGAGTTTTTAATTGTTCACTGCTGAGGGAGTCACCTTGTCAGAGTCTCTGTAGCCCCGTGTGACACCCTTTGAGTAGCTCTTCCTTGAGAGCCGCATAGCTTATGAAGCCTGGTTTTTTGTTTTTGTTTTTTGCTGGGGATGTGTAGGGTCCCAGGAGCTGCTTTTAGTTTCACACACTCAAAGAATTTTGCATCCAAACTCATAGGACCTTTGGTCCAATACAACAACCTAAAATCTTAAGAGGCTTCTGATCTATTTCCTTCTTATCAGCTCCTTATGCCGGAAACCCAGCCCTAATTTATTGTCTGGACAATGTTCTCAATCTGTTTTATTCCTTTACCTTCTTGCGTCCTGCCTCTCTTTCTTCCCTTAATTTCAGTTGACCGTGGACCTAGGAAAATGCACGGAAAGGTGACATTCTTTAATCTCATCTTTGCCATAGGGAAGACTCACTTAGTTCAAGTGATCCATTTTATGAAGGCTCTGCCACTAAGCATCTTTTTCAATTATACCTCTTTTTAAAATTTGAGTTTATAAGCGCTTGGCTTTTGTAACCTTCTGAGGCCCCAAATTTCTGGTCTCTCTTTATTTCCTTTCCTTCTAATTGAAAATCAGCCAATTATGCCCCCAAATGATCTCTTTCTTACCATAGCTTTCCAATAATGAACAATCATGACTACTTTTTTCTGATTCTACCAGCCATTTTTCTGGGCATCCCTGGCTCATCAGGCATACAATCTTGGTTCCATATTTTGCTAAAAATTTTGCTTCTAAATAATAGATCCGCTTGTTCACAGTATCTGTTTCTTGGTGCTCTCTCTAGCTGCCAAGTCAGTGCACAGATTTTAGGTTTTTCATCCCATTGTATCTCAGTTCTGATAGCAGTTTCTCTGTCTGTTAAGTGACTCTAGGCTCCATAATCAGGAAACCTGAAATCTTAATGATTTAATGGGTTTCTCTTTTTCACAAATTCCAAGTGTGGTGCATGGCAGTTCTAGTCCACAGTCATTGAGGATATCAGGCTGAAAGGGTCTCCACCATCTTGCTTCCAACATTGCCATGGGCATTTACATCCAGCTGGCAAATATAGAACGAGGGGATAAGAAGGATACTAAATGGGAGGCTCAGTCGGTTGGGTGTCTACCTTCTGCTCAGGTCATGATCTCAGGGTCCTGGGATCGAGCCCCGTGTCAGGCTCTCTGCTACGTGGGGAGTCTGCTTCTCCCTCTCCCTCTGCCCCCCGCCACTCTTGCTCTCTCTCTCGAATAAATAAATAAAAACCTTAAAAAAAAAAAAAAGAAGGATACTAGATGTTTTCAGGAGCCAGCCTTAGCAGTGGCATGCTTCCTTTCTGATCTCATTTCATCTGAGGCTAAAGTTTTGCAGAGTGGGTGAGACAAAAGAACAGGAACCCCTGAGAGCAAGGGTTAGAGTGAGCCAGTGATTAGAATGATAGAGCTTATTTAAAAAAAAAAAAAAGAATGATAGAGCTTATCTTGGTAGGTAAGGGATTGAAGTCAGGAGGAGGCTAATAGGTTGGGGGAACTGGTGGGGTTGAAGAACCAGTGATCTCAAGGAGACCTAAGAGCAAAAGTATAAATAATAAAGTGAGAAAATGGAAATACAGGAATGGTGGTCAGAGAGTGAGATGTTGAAATTCGTGTTTTCATAGATGGGAGAAATCTATATGATATTATGATTCAAATTTGGTTACCCAAATGGCTTGCTGAAACCTTGCTAAGTTGTTTCAGTCCTTGTGAGTCCAGCTCGGAGGCAGTCCTATGGTACAGGGGTTAAGCTAGCGAGTTTTAGAGTCAAAATACCTCAGTTTCAATCTCGGCTCTGTTGAGGAAGAGAAGTTTTCCTTTACCCTTCCAAAGTATTTTTGGCTGATCTAAGAATTAAATCGGCATGAGATAGGTTAGTAGGAAAAAATCAAATTTAATTATGTGTGTATGAGGGCTCCATAAGAATATGAGGCTCATAGGCAGCAAGGCAATTGAAACAAACATGTCTGCCACCCAGAGCTAAGGAGAGACAGTAGGGATCTGACACTTCAAAGGGAAGGAAAGCAATTCACAGGAAGATGACAAAGAGTACATGTTTAGTAAACAAATGTTTGCTGGGCCATATAGAAACAATGGGACAGAGAGAGCAATTTTAATACACTTTGCTAGGTTATTCCCTGTCCATCACACCGAGTTCGTATTATGAACTGTTACGTAGTTGTCTATGGTGATAGCTCTCTTCCTGGAGCAGGTCCTCGATCTAAATTCTTTTAGGCAGTTAGGGGGAAGCTCAAAAATTCTTCCTGAGCCTTCTGTTTCTTAAAAACACTCAGCCTAACATAATCCATATGCCAATGAGGCACATTTTGGGGCGGCAGATTTCACTTCCCTACAGCTCCAACACTTACTAGCTTTGTGTCCTTTAGCAGAGTGCTCTCTCCCCTTCACTAGTCATCTGAACATGACAATATAAAGTGTTCCATACACTCAAGCCCAGAGTAAACAGTCATTTATAATCTCTATTCTGTCTCTGTCATTCTTGATGTTCTTCTGTTTTCAACATTCCCCATCTCTACTTCCACCCCTATTCCTACACTAACTCTACGGAGGGTACCCATACCCAATATACACACAGTTCATTTTTTAATGAGATATTATAACATCAACCTTTCTTCCAAATGCATTACACAACCTATCGATGGGAATTTCTTTTATATCACATTAAGTATCCAATTTCAGATGTAGTGGCTTAGTCTAAAGTGGTTCCATATCACTAAATTTCTCTTGAGAATAAGCACCCTCTCCCCAAAAAAGACAAAGAAAGTTTTGTTTTGTTTTGTTTTTGTAATAGAATGCTTTGTCCCCAAGGTGTGGCAGCTGACCCACCATTCCATTTACATCACAACCAGTACTACCATAGCTGGTCACATACCATTTCTAATGACAGTCCTGGTGCCTCTCCTCTCATCTGTCCAGAAATCTCCCAGAGTTTCTACAGCCTTACAACTGCAAATGTGGTCCACAGACCAGGGTATCAGCATCACCCAGGATGTTAGAAATGCGGAGTTATGAGCCTCATCTACACCCTATTACATCTAATTCTGCATTTTAACAAGATGCCAAGAGATTCTAATGCATAATAGAGTTTGCAAAGCACTGCTATACAGCAAGGAGACTAACCTTTCCATCCCTTTGTCTGAAGGTAGGGTTACATCTTAAAACAGACATCAGGCAGAGCTCACTTAAAATTCATCCTTCCTATCTAGAGATATGGAACTTAAAATTCTATGGTTACCTAATGCTCTTAACTTGAGATTCAGAGATGAGGGAGGTGAGGATAGGGGGTAGCTGGTTTCTCAAAGGAATTTCTGGCTCCACACAAGATTTGGAGAGTGGTTTTAAAATCTTTCTTTCTAGGTTGCCTGAAGAAATTTGCTAATTTCCCCAATGTAAGTTTCCCCCCTACCTCAGAAGCAGAGAAACAAATAAAAAAGACACAAAGGAAATACAACAGGATTTGTGTTTCTGTATATAATCCTCAAGGGTCTGTTCCATCTGGAGTGAAGTCTAGTGAAATAAATCAGTTAGATCGGGGAAGTGGTGCCCACTTATACACAGATATAGGACGGGGCTAAGAGCAGTCTGCTTAGAGAGAGGTGGGGAGTTGTCCCAAAGAACTTGTCTGTGGCAGTGATTAGTAAGGATTATGGTAGAAGCTAAGATCCATTGCAAAATTACCAGCTTAGAAGACAAATTGTTTACTTGAGTGGGGTCCTATTATTAAACAGCTGTTATTCTGTAGAGATTAACTGTAATTTCAGTTTGAAAGTTTCTATCCTCAGAAATAAAAGCAAAAAGCATAGGCTAGTGGAATTTTCCCTTACATTGAGATAGAGAGTCTGGAACATCAGACCAAAAGCAGAGACCATCAATAGATTGTAAATTTGTTAATCTTTTTGACTGCCCCAACTTTGTTTAAATTTTCCCCTAGGTATCTACTTGGGTGATTACTAAATAAATAAATTTAAAAATTACAATTTAGGGGCGCCTGGGTGGCTCAGTTGGTTGAGCGACTGCCTTCGGCTCAGGTCATGATCCTGGAGTCCCGGGATTGAGTCCCGCATCGGGCTCCCTGCTCGGCAGGGAGTCTGCTTCTCCCTCTGACCTTCCTCCCTCTCGTGCTTTCTGTCTCTCATTCTCTCGCAAATAAATAAGTAAAATCTTTAAAAAAAAAAAAATTACAATTTAAATCCCTGGCAAACACCTATTTAGCCAATGATCAAAATTAACAACACCATCAGTAAGATATATTAGCATCATACGACCCTCTGATTTGATGCACTTAGAAGGACGTGATGTCATTTTTGTGGTATTCTTGCCAAAAAAAATGTTTTTCATTCTGTCAGAAGCTGTCATAAGAGAACATCAAACAACCCCAAATCGAAAGACATTTTACAGAATACTGGTACTTTTCAAAGGTATCAAGCTTATGAAAGGCAAGATGGTGACCGACTCAGACTGAAAAAGGCAACTAAAAGCAATGTGGATGCTAGATTGGATCCTATAATAGAAAAAGAGCATCAGTGGAGAAAATGGTGAAATTCTCAAATCTGTAGTTTATGTACTAGCAATGTATCAATGTCAATTTCCTAAGCCTACTATGGTGATGTACGATATTAACAGTAGGGAAAGTTGTCTAAAGACTATACGGGCACTTCTTGTACTATTTTTGCAACTTCTGTATAAATCTAAAATTATTTCAAAATAAAAAGGTTTCCTTTTTTAAAGATTTATTTATATATTTGAGAGAGAGAGAAAGAGTGCCTGTGAGCAGGGGAGGGACAGAGGGAGAGAGTCTCAAGCAGACTCTGCGCTGAGCTGGGAGCCGGCTAAGGGGCTCGATCTCACGACCCTGAGATCATGACCTCAGCTGAAACCAGCAGTCCGACACTTAAATGACTGTGCCGCCCAGGCACCCTTGGAATAGAAAGGATTTTAAACAAAAACTCACAGCTTTTTTATGGTTTGCTTTTAGAGGTAACTACAGAAAATAAGTCCCAATCTTCTTGGGATGAATACCTTAAATAGGATAGGAAGATAGACCAAGATCCTGGGGCCAGTAGGAAGAAGAATAGGGGAAGCCCCCCCAATTGTTCTGAGTCTACGAAGTGATCCTGGGCTTTACAAAACAATAACTCACGAAGAGATGAAACAGTGACGCATGCTAACTACATATACACACACATACATATAATGTATATCTATATTCACTGTCATGGGCTAAATGTCCCCCCCCCCAAATTCATCTGTTGAAGCTCTAACCTTTGTACCCCAGAATGTGACTGTATTTGGAAACAGAACCTTTAAAGAAGTCATTGATTTAAAATGAGGCTGTTAGGGTTGGCCCTAATCCAATCTGACTGTATCCTTATAAGGAGAGGAAATTTGGACACACAAAGGGATGACAGGGCTGCTTGCACACAGAGGAAAAACCATGGAGGACATAGCCAGGAGGTGGCCGTCTGTGAGGCAAGGAGACAGGTCTCAGGAGAAATCCAGCCAGCTGACACCTTGATCCTGAACTTCTCCCATCCAGAGCCCTGAGAAACTAAATGTCTGTTGCTAAAGCCACCTAATCTGTGGTATCTTATTATGGCAGCCCTAGTAAATTATACAATCATTTATATATTTTTTACAATCATATATATTTTAAATAAATCTATACTTAATTGATCTCTTTAACCTTCTTTAAACATGTCATATTTTCCCCCCAGCATTCATGGATGAGCATACTATTTTCGCATATACAAGATTCTTGACATAGGCTTTTGATAAACTTTAATGTCTGTCTTTCATCTAGAGGATGCACCACTCAGTGTTAGATGAATATTAGATACATATGAGGTTTCTCAGATAATCCTTAGAATGCTTTCTTCACTTTAGTGTATTGCATTTAAGGACTTGAACCAACTATATAGTATGTTTGTAGGAAATTAACCCGGATTAGGAGCAGTCTATAAATCCTGTCATTCTGAGAGCAGTGGTAGAATTTGGGTTTGCTAAGATTAAAGAAGAGAGTCAGGAGGAACATAACAGATAATTTTCACTATTTATAGGGCTACCAGTGAAGGAGATTAGGTTTATTTCATTAATTTTTAGAGAGCAAACTAGTTAGTTTGAAGGAACATATTTTGTACCAACATAAGAAAATATTTTTGAACAACTGGCACTTGAGAGGTAGTGAGTTCTCAGTCACCCAAGGCATTCAATCATTTAATGATGGCCAGCTGCCAAGGTTCATGTAGATCAGTTCCCTTCACCTGATGTAGGGTGGAATATATTAAACTTAGAGAGTTTACTGGCCCTAAGAGTCAGAGAATTCTAAGGGTAACAAGGGAGAGTGAAGGGATACAGGATTTAGGGAAAATATTCTGAAAAAAAAAAAAAAAAACAGTCAAAAATATTAGCAAGGTCATGTCCCATGAAGTGAGAGATTATTTAAAACTCATGCATCTACCCTGCCTGCCCCACAGGGAGTTGGTTAATTGCTCTGGGCTAAGGCCCAGGCATGAGTATTTCTTTTTCTTTCCTTTTTTTTTTTTTAATTCTTTCTTTCTTTATTTGCCAGAGAGAGAGAAATGGCCAGAGAGAGTGTGAGAGTACAACCAGGAGGAGTGGCAGGCAGAGGGGAAGCAGACTCCTCGACCAGCAAGGAGACCGATGTGGGACTCGATCCTAGGACCCTGGAATCATGATCTGAGCCGAAGGCAGATGCTTAACCCACTGAGCCACCCAGACATCCTAGCCAGGCATTGAGTATTTCTAAAAATCTTCTCAGGTAACCCTCAGGCGCTGCCAGAGTTGAGCTCTCTGATCTAGCTGAAATTATGTAGCAACGCTGTACAACGGGACCTCCCAACTCCTTACCGTTTCCAGCAATTCTCAAAATCCTGAGCTTTACATAAGACTTCCTGACAAAAGAGATGACATAAATTCTTCTGAAGAATGCTAACACCAAGTTACCAAAGACTTACGAGCCCATCACAGGCTTTTCCACTGTCTACACTTGTCTGACAACAATCATCACACCCAAAATTAATGCAAAAGATGTGTATGGGAACGTTGCACTAAATATAAAAGTTTTTCCAACTCCCCCATTGCGTGATAAATTGGTAGCAGTTGGGTAAGTATTCCAGATGCTGCCTGGTATTTACTACCCATCCATCATCCTGCGCAGGCAGCTGCTGCCTAAAAGGGGAGTCACCTTTGTTTGGGGTAGTGTGGAAAGACACCACAGGACTTAGTAAGAAATTTTATTTTAATTATCAGAAGATTCAGCAACTGCTACAGTGCAGAAAAAGATTCCCCCTCTTTAGGACATTAGAATAATTATAAAAATAAAAATAACAGCTAATATTTATTGAGCATATACTCCATGCCTGACGATATTCTCAGGAAGCACATTACATTGATCCATCCATTTAATTGTCACAACACTCATATGAAGTAGGTGCTATTTCCTCTCCCCGTCCAGTTACACAAATGTGGAAACTGAGGCACAGAGAGGCTGAGTGACTTTCACCAGGTCTTAGAACAAACAAGTGACGGCGCTGGGATGCAAATTTCGACGTCATAGTTTAGAGTCCATGCTCTTACTATACCTGCCACACACCCCCACATGGGTATCTAGTTTGGTATCCTCAAAAAACAGTGAAACCCATTTGACGTCCTCTGTTCCAACTCTTCAAATTGTAGAATCCTGTGAGGGGACATGACTGACAGATCTGTCAAACAGCTCATTGCAAGGGTCTGGCTATCATGCAGCTAAGCAGATACTCAGATCAAGGAAACCGTAACACGTCCTTTTAATCAGGGACTAGATCATATACCATCTATGAAACTGCTTTCATTTCATTCAATTAGCTCACTCCTCATACATAAATGGAATTATTTAGTTAAAAATTTTTTTAAATCTTATAATTGGGACAGACCATTCAGTCACTTCTGTGAGTTCATTTTTGTCTTATGTTGCTAAGAAGATGTTCCTAGGTAAGTAATCACTATCCTGGTCTACATTGTTTCAGATTTAACCTTTGCTAGCTGCCAATCCCTACCTAATAGCTTTCTTTTATACTTGCCTAACTTATTATTATTATTTTTTAAAGATTTTATTTATTTATTTGAGAGAGAGAGAGAACACAAGCGGGGGTAGGAGCAGAGAGAGAGGGACAAGCAGACTCCATGCTGAACATGGAGCCCCATAGGGGCTCTATCCCTCAACCCTGAAATCATGGCCTGAGCTGAAATCAAGAGTCAGATGCTTAACCGACTGAGTCACCCAGGTGCCCACTGCCTACTTTCTCTTTAAAAACAAACTAAAGAACTAGTCCTGGGAATGTAATTCTGTGATTAACATATTTATGTGAATTAATGTAGATGAACATTTCTTAATTGAAAACTTGTCTGTGTTTTTGTAGAGAAATACCCCAATCAATCCTCCCAAATTATTTTATGAAACTAGTACAGTTCCAATCGAAATTGCACTTTTTGACTAGATAAAATGATTCTAACATTCTTCTAGAAGAGCCAACTGAATTGCAGCAAAGATATTTTTGGAGAATAAGGTAGGTTTACACTAGCTGGTATCCAAACATATTATAAAATGTAATAAGTAAACAGTATGATAATTGCATGGGAATAGAAAGATCAATGGAAGAGTACATTATTTCTGACTTTATTTTAGACTTTACCATCTTTGGGTTTTCATTTACACGGGGATTTAGGGCCTTGAAAATTTGAGAATGGGAGAAGGTTTATAATTAAATTTGGGCCATCTAAATGTTATTGATATTTTATTATTGGAGTGTCTTTTTGTTGTATGTAATCTCCTGGCAGAATCTCTGATAATGTGTATTATTAGGCATAATTTAAAATGGGAAATAGAATAGGGAGTTTTCAACTCCCACTGGGGACCTTGGGATTGGTTTGATTAATGTGCTGGTTTTGATCCATTTCACAGCTTTCTGGAAGCAAAATCTAAGCTCCTTCCAGAAAGGATACCCCAAAGAGCAGTGGGCAGTATTGGACAGTGATTTAAGAAGGTAGAAGCCTGGTTCTCTGGGCAGACCTCTTCCCTGGGGAGATAGCCACACCCATTACTCTTCAAGGTTAAACACCATGGATTTGGAGAACTAAATCTTAACCAGGGCGAGAGAAGAATGTCTTTTTCCCACTGGGGAGATTCCTTGTCTCCTTGTAGTGGGATTTTCTCTAGCCCTCCTGGCCTCTCACTCTTTACATCAAGGGAAGAGGGAGTAATTAACCTGATTAGTAGATTTTGAAAGAATAAAACAAGCTTGCAAAACTCGTCACTCTCCTTTTTATTCTTCTAGGAACTAGCTGCCTGTAGAAGACAGGATATTTCTCTGTAAGTCTCTATGTCTTAGCTTGGAAAGATAAGCCCTTGGCTGCCCTTCCCTGCGACTCAACATCTACATTAAATTTGGGGGTTCAGTTAGCAGGGCTCATTTGCCTTCCCCACTAAGCTAATCCTTTAACACACCCAGTCACAATAATAAAGGTAATATTTTGTCCCGCATCTGCCCTACTGATTCTTATTTCTCAATTTATTTAGAGCCCAAGTAGCCAAGAGGGTACTACATACATATGGGACCTCTTCAGACACTTCCAACAATAGTGTTTGGTAAAGGTGGCTTCATGACCTTTCAAGTTAGATACTCACCGCATGTTCTATGGAACATTAGTATCTCTGATGCTAACAGATGTTGTTTGTAAAAGGATTACATGGTTAAATACATAATTCCAGGTAAAGCAAGATAAAACAGGTATCTTTACTGCAGGTCTTCTTGAAGCTTTTAAATGGAAATATGCTCTGTGAATCTTAATGAGGGAATAGATTATTCAGCATCTCTTAAATATATATGTATCTGAAAGAATTGTTTTCTTCAAGTATTAACGTTTCATAGAACACATTTAGGGAAATGCTAAAAATTTCCATGAATAGCATTGGTCCAATTGGTAGTTTGCAAAGAAAAAACAAAAACAAAGAAATTACCTCCCAGGCAACATACAAAACTAAATTACAGATGAATTTTAAAAAGTAAAAAAAGAAAGAAAGAAAGAAAGAAAATATAAAATAAAATATTGATGACTATAAAATCTCAGAACAGTGAAGATTTTCCAAATATTACAGGAAAGAAAGAACCATAACGGAATAATAGATTTAATTTATCTAACACTAAAACTTTACATAAATAACAACAACAAAACACACCATAAATATGGGGGGGGAAGCAAGTAACAAAGTAGAAAAAAGATATTTTTAAGGATGTGTGGAAATGGTTTAATATGTTTAATATGTAATAACTCTCACTAGTGAACAATAGATTAATATTACGAGGTATAAAATAAGAGAAGAATACAATGTAACAGCTCACAAAAAGGAAATATGACCAATAGCTATGAAAGACCAGATCAGATTTCACTGGTCGTGATGAGATATAATCTTTCTTTACTTTATTTTTTAAAACTTTATTTATCTTTCCCATCCTGTTGGTTCTGGGGATGTAAATGGGTAGGTATAACTTTTCTAGCGAGCAACTTGACATTATGTTCAACAGTCTTTAAAATGTACATAATTTCTGACTCAGCAATTCCACCTCTAGAAATTTATTCTAAAGAGATGATCACAGATGCTTGAAAAGATTTATATTCAAGCATAGCCACTTTATCATTGCTTATAATAACAAAAACGGAAATACCCATAATGTCCTATAATAAATATGACAAATTCTTGAGCTAGAATACCATGCAGTCATTAAAAATCATGTTGTACAAGAACATTTAACATTGTGAGGAGATAAAGGTACAGTAAGTGAAAAAACATGTTTTAAGGATGGAAGTACCAGAGGCTCCCATCTTAACAGAAAATATATAGAGTGAAAAAGGCTATACATTAAAATCTAAAGTGATTATATCTGGTTAGGTGGGGCTATGTGTGATTTTTTTCTTCTTCTCCTTGCTGTTTTACTGTATTTCCCAATTTTCCTGCAATTAAAATGCATTGCCTTCTGCAATAAGGAAAAAAAATAATTTCAAGAGGATTATGCTAGTAAAGATTGCATTTTACAAAGAAGGAATATGTGTGCATCCTTTATTAAAATATCATAATTAGTGAATCATTAGCCTACTAAGTTTTAAATGATAAGGATCATGACTCTACCACATTGGATAGAGCCAAAACCAATTTAGACACTTAAATCAATGTCATTTATAGTATAAATTCCTCAACAATCACCCATCGATTTGCATGATCTGAATGAGTGGCCCTTTGGGTGATACATGGACTGTGACAGTTACGCATCTTCAGGTTACAAGCATGAAAACCCATAAGTCAAACTGTTTTCCGATATGAATAAGCTCTGTAGTTCCAGAGACTTCCCAAGTAACCCACGAAGTCCGCATTTTACAATCAGTTCAACCAGAACAACCATCAGCCACCCCCTCCCTGCAAGCTGCATCTAAACTACCCACATTATCTGAACATTTCCACAACCATGAGATCTGTTTACTTGGAACCTAGGGATAAAGAGTTAGTGGAAAGGAAAAGAAAATTGTTCTACTCGGATATCTCATATAACATAACAGTGAGGGCAAGATCTTCGATTCTTTGGAGAGCCTGAAAAAGATTGTGTTGGATCCAAAATGGAAACACTTACTCCGTGTATCTGGTATTCTCCTATCATGCTTGGTAAGGCCATGTCATTTAAGGCTGTTTCTTTCTACCTCTGGCTCTTTTCAAGCACATCTGCGGAATTAAATTCCATGCACTGACAGGGATGCTTTCAAAAGCTCGGAATCAATTCTTCAATCATTCCACTTTCTTAGCTGTGATTAAAAACATGTGTCCCCTAATTAAGCTAATGAGAAATTGTTAATTGGCACAAAGCCCCCCTCTGTGCACACTTATTAACGTCACCGTCACTTTGACAGGAGAAAGGATCAGAATCAAGGGCAGAGAGTTCTTAAGTGACTTTGACATTGGACTTACGTACAAGAGCTCTATTTAGAGAGTGAGGGCTGCCCCTTCTAGGACCTGCATGGAGGAATAAGGAATGCCATTGTTTTCCTGATTTCATAGGGAAGCAGAAGAAAGCGATGCAATAAGACAACAGTTGATAAGTTGATTTCTTTTTTCCTCTTCATAGAGATGATGATATTCACTCTCTCATCAGCTTTCCATGCAACAGTGAATCTGTATGGATGAGGAACAGCTAGGCAAGAATACATCCTTCTGAAGGACCACCAGGAAGGAGGCCTCCATAGTTATTTAGCTCACCGTTGGCTCAACTAGTTTCCTCCTGACCTCTAATGAACAATATTATTGCAAATTATCCTTTACCCAAGGCACCTTGTGGATGGGAGGGGTATGCTTTGGCAGTGGAAGCATGTGCTTTGATAAAATTATTTTTCATATTTTTCTATTATTTCTTTTTTTTAAGATTTTATTTATTTATTTGAGACAGAGAGAGAGCACAAACAGGGAGGAGGATCAGAGGGAGAGGGAGAAGCAGACTCCATTGAGCAGGGAGACCCATGTGGGGCTTGATCCCAGGATCCTGAGATCATGACCTGAGCCGAAGGCAGAAGCTTAACCGACTGAGCTACCCAGGTGTCCCTATTTTTCTATTATTTCCATTTGGGAATTACCAGAACTTTTTACCTACCTAGTTTGTCCCTAGCTTTTCCTATGTACCATTGCACACCAAAAATGGTTAATTCTCAAAGTCTTGGAAACTTCTGAAGATGTACAGATGTCCTACAAGGGGGGAGTTTGAGCAGAACTTATGGAGGATTCTCAAGAGAGCCTTAAGCAAGACAGCAGGCCACAGATGAGAAGTACATGAACTTGTCTTTTGGTTCAGAGCAGCTAGTTCCAGGAGATGGAGCTTTCTACTTTGAATAAGCCCAAACTCAGGACCTGGATTGATCCTTTCAGAAAGGGACAAGCCTAATAACTCAGGCTGCCAACAAAGCTCTGAAAATGCCTAAGAGAAGCAATGGATGTGGGGGAGTCTGGGGGCCACCGCTGAAAGTCTACTGAGTTATGAATCATTGGTGGGGAATAGAGGTGAGGAGCTTCTGCTGACCTGGAGCCCCCTCTCTCCGTCACCTGCCTGAAGCCAGGTACTGAGTACTCTTGTCAGTCATCTCAGGAGGGAAAGTGAGCTTTGCAGTTTGAAGGCATGTGAGTCACTCCTGGAACCCTGAGATGCCATAGCAGCAAGCTGGCTCCCTGACTGGGTGTGCAGGACGGATCACTCCTCGGGCATCAGTTTCCATGAGTGATTTGATGAGAAAAGGGGGAGGCCTGTCTGGAAGAGGGAAATAATTTTCCCTCAACCCTTCTAGATTCTTAATGGAGCTACCTCCACCCTATAATAAAAGACAGATTAACAGGAGAAAAACGAACAGAAGTTGAGTACGATGTATACCTCCTGTATATATGAGAGAGACCCTGGAAAACTGAGTCACTCCCCAAATGGCCCCAGCCATCGCCTTAAATAACATCTCCAGCTACAGACCAAAGAAGATGTTAGGGGGTAGGGAAGCCAGTTAGGGAGGTTACCGGGGTTGGCGGGGGGCGGAAACACAGTCAAGGAGGGTAAGGTTGCTATGCAGATTTAAGTCCTAGACTTCTGCCTCATTTAGTCTCTAGAGATTTAGAATCCTCTTCATCATGGTACAGAGTGGGAGACACCCTTACAAATGAAGATTTCCCTTATAAATGTAAATGTCTCTTACAAAAGGGT
The DNA here is from genome assembly GCF_054177405.1 of Leptonychotes weddellii. NCBI lineage: Eukaryota > Metazoa > Chordata > Mammalia > Carnivora > Phocidae > Leptonychotes > Leptonychotes weddellii. The sequence goes on from NC_138374.1 coordinate 107,379,207, forward strand.
AACTTCTACTCAGTTTTCAGAGCTTTAGTCATGCCTGCAGTATCTTAAAAATAACCAGCTCAAGATAATCCAAATGCCAAAGAGACACATTTTGGGGTGGCAGATTCTGCTCCCCTTCACCAGTTAAGGAGAAAGCTGTTTCAGGGGTCAGAAGTAACAAGTATGAGAATGTGGTAGTGGTAGGTAGTGTATTCCCTCCACCCAATGCCATGGACTGTGTTTGAGTCCGGAGAGACTACAGCTGACCTTTGAACAACACAGGGGTTAGGGGTGCCAACCTCCCGCACAGTTAAAAATCCGCATATAACTTTTGACTCCTCCAAAATTAATTACTAATAGCCTACTGTTGACTTGTTGCCTTACCGATAACATAAGCTGTCAATTCACACGTATTTCATACATTATATGTATTATGTACTATAGTCTTACAATCAAGTAAGCTAGAGGAGAGAAAATGTTACAATGAAAATCATAACGAAGAGTAAATACATTTATGGTACTGTACGGTATTTATCAAAAAGAATGCACATGTAAGTAGACCTGCGTAGTTCAAACCTGCATTGTTCAAGGTCACCTGTATTTGATGAGGGCTCTGAGAATCATGGGGAGGGGACAAGAAGTACTCTCAGTGTCCCTGGCTGGAGAGTAAATGGAGGAGAGAGGCATTGCCCTGACTCCTGCAGAGCTTGGCTTGGCCAGGGAGACAGCCTCAGGCACAGAAGCTGGGCATGGTGGACTGGCATAGAAGCAGCTTGTGGAGTAGAGGACCTTGACAAGGGGCACTGGGCTAGAGAGGAAGAGCATGGAGGCCACTGTGTGCTGGCTGGAGCTATCAGGAAGCCCACCCTTGGCCAGCACACCTGGAGGGCACTGTGGGAAAGTGGATGCCCCCGTGTGTCTATTAGGCTGGGAGGCCTGCAGAGATTTGAGTCTCACCCTTCTGCTGGGAATGGTGGTGAGTGGGGAAGGTTCAGGGAAGTCTAGGTGTAGGGTCCAAAAGGGAGGGGGGGTGGTGCAGGACTTTGATGTACCATCGCGTGAGTGTAGGCTTAGATCATCCCCTCCAATCCTGGCATGTGCACCCGAGCTTGTATTATTTGAACCCACTCATGGTTTTCCTTCCTTATAATCTCACTTTGGGGACTAGAAGCACAAAATTCAATCATGGAGCTTCCATTAGCTTCTATCTGATGCATTAAGGGGAAAGATAAGAACATTCCAGGATGGGCTCCCTAGTTATCATCTGGGGGTCCACAGGGAGAGCAAAAGAAGGCAGAGAGTGAGTTTGCAGGGGTGGACAGGATGTCCTTGGCACTCTCTTCCCTCTTCTGCCCCCGGGATTTTGTTGTTTAACACAAGAGTTCTATCCTATGGCCAGAAGGTAGGTATGAATGTTTTATAATCTAGGTTTGTAAATCAGTGAATCTGTTCATTTGTGCTGAAAATGTTTAGTTCAATCAATAATAGATGGCATGGGGACCAAATAGGTCATGTTTTGGGATTCATCTGAAGTAATTCCTTTCTTTTACCTCAATGCTTGCCAGAGGGACAGAGACGAGATGAGATGATGTATATGAAAGTGTCTGCAAACTCTAAAGCAGTCAGAAAATAGGCTGAAATCTGCCGAGAATAGCAGAATTGTCCATTTTTAAAGTAAGGATGACAAGCCACGATTTTAGGAGTTTCAAAATTCGGTTAGCTCAAGTCTCCAGATGCATTCATCACAACTCCTGTCCACCACAGACAGGGCAGGGTGCCATGGCTTTGGTGTCCATGAGTGCATCTGGCCTGGCAGAGAAGCAGAGCTGACCAGGAATGAGAGACAAGTTGGTTATGCTTCAAACACACAAGTGCATTTACCTTAAAAATAAAAAGAGAGGGTTTTGAATAGGTTCTAGCTGAGTTATTTTTATGGACACTTACTTTAGTCTATTTTTTTAAAGAGATGAAGACCCTCTATCTTCCACTGAATCTGTTCCAAACTTAACTTAGAGTTGCCTATTCCTATCTAAATATTCTTAGCTCCTTCAACAGATCCTACCTTCCAAGAGAGGATGTAGGAGGGCCAGGCTCTAGGCTTCTGTCTTCTTCACTCACTCTTCAAAACCTGTTTGCTTCTTATTGTTGTTTTCTTTTCCTCAGTTATGATCTCTAGACCATTTATATCTGGACCTCCTCTTTGGTTACCATAACCACCCATGGATGTTCTCTTTTTGGGTATCTCACTACCATATCCTTCCTATGTCCACTGTAGACTTCCAGAACACCAGGCTGGGCCAGAGACTGAGGTCTTAAATTGGCATGGAAAGAAAATTTGGACAATTCCACTCTTTGATTCCAATTTCTAAAACCAGCAGCAGAAGACGCTCCAAGTTATATCCTAATTCAAGGGCAGGTGCAGGGTATAGACATCTCTACTGCACCCACTTCGTTAGAGCTGGGATAATCATCACTGGGTGCAGATGGTAGGATGTGGCTGTGAGACGTTTGATTCAGGTCACACAGGCATGAAGGGAAAGTGGCCAAGGCATGATTATGAATAAAAAGTCCATGACTCCTAAGCCCTCTCACCAAAGCATAGGAATCCATGCTATAAAATCTCCTCTGAGTATCTCCAGCAGCTGATTCTGCCCCCCTTGCTCTGCATGGCCACTCTGAGAACTCCTGTGATGACAAGATTAGATCAGTAAAGGAGAGAGCAGAGAAGCCAGAGTGGCCATACTCAGGTTCATTATGCTTGGCTGTTTTTGCCCCAGAATGATGCCACAGAGCTAAGGGAAGATTTCTCCCCAACTATTGAGAAGTGCCCTCTCACTGGCATGAATGATTGGGCTCCAGTGGGTATGGTTCCCTTTTATATTCTTCTTTCAAACTTGGAGTCCAGCTTCCCAAGGTCTGGGTCAGTGGTTGACCTGTACTCCCACATGTTCCTTCAAAAGCTCTCTGCTCTGAGCACCATACACCCATGTTCTGGGAGGAGCTGGATCCTGCAGCCCACTGGGAGCCTGCCCCCATGCTGAAGCAAACTTTCCTCCCAATTTTTCAGAATTTTGACCAAAGAATGGACATAAATATCCATTCTTTCCAAAAATATCTATTGAGCACCTATTATATGCCAGTCAGTGTTCCAGACATTGAGGATACAACAATGAACAAAACAGACAACAATCCTGCCTTCGTGTGCAGGTCAGGGGGAACAGAATGAGGTAAATATGTGGTAAGTGCTATGGGGAAAAAGAAAATAGGCAAGGTGGGCAGAGAATGCTGGCTTAGTCCTGGCAAATTTAAACAGGATAATCAAGGAAAGCATTGCCAAGGAGGTGACATTTGGGTGGACTTGAAGGAAGTGAGATGAGTCTATCTGGGGGAGTGTTCTAGGCATAGGGATGGGTGATGGCAAAAGCCCTGAGTCAGGGGCAGTCCTGTCACTCCCCAGGGACAGGTCCCAGAGGTCAGGGCAGCTGAATCCCAGTGAATGAGGGCGGGGGGCACGGGGAACAGGTGGGGAGTTCAGGGAGGGTTCTGGGCAGGACAGTGGTGGTGGTGGAGACCTGATGAGACCGCTCAGGCTCTGCTGTGGAGAATAAAGAGAAGGGTGGACTCAGGGGCAGTGGGTGGGAGCAGAGAGACCTAGTGGGACTACTGTAGTAATGTGGGTGAAGGGTGCTGCCAATTTGGGCCACACGTGGGGTAAAAATAGAAGAGATGATAAAAGTGCATTGGTTTTGAATATGTTTTGAAAGTGAGCCAACAGGATTTGCTGATGGACAAGATATGGGATATCCGAGAGAGAGAGAAAGAGAGAAAGAGAGATCTCCTTCATTAGCTCTCCCAAGAGATCTTAGGGTCTCTGGGTGACCTGCCAGTTCAGAACAGACCTTGAGCTTGTGGATGAGCCTCCTGCCCCTCCCCGCCAGCCTCATTGTGCACACGGGGTAGACAGGACTCTTGTGACCTCAGGCAAAGCACGAGGATTAGATGACAAATCACTGGATATAAATGCATTAGGTTAGGAGTCATAAAAGATTACCTTCCTTCCTTGGCCTCCAAAGATATGCCTTCTTTCATGTAGTGCCTGTCGGATTTTCAGAAGGGACCCTCATGCCCAGCTTACTTATGACTCCTTGTAACAGGAGCCCTTAGGTGGTGCCTGTCACTGCTCCCGTCTCGCCCCCCTCCTCCTTTCTTGTGGATACCCTAGGAATCTGAAGTTATTATTTTTCTAAAGCAGGAGTGTTTATGATCTTCCCTGCACAGGGTAGAAAATAGTTTTATGAAAGTACTCATAAAAGACGCTAATTTAATAAAAGAGAGAGTTGGGGGAGACCAGGGAGCCACAGGCTTCAAGAGAAGCACGTTTTAAGTATTTTCAGCAGCTCAACCTGCCCTGCTCCCTTCCCTGATCAGCGATCACTGCTGGATTTCTGCTCGCATCAGCGACTTTGCACCTCATCTTTCTTTCTCGCAGGTAGTTTTGAAACCTCATTTCAACCTGTTTGGATGAGATGCCAGCGCTTTACGGGAGCGGGCATCCACCCGCAATCTGGCACTCGGTCCCAGCCAGCTCAGCTGCGACCTGGAAAAAAATGATAGATAACCAGGAGCCGGTGTGGGGCCGCGGAAACAGGTGTTTCCCAGAGCCTCCGCTCCCCGACACAAACTCTTTGCTGGGGGAGATTCAGCTTTGTCAGCCCCGCCCCAGGGGACAGAGCGAAGTCCCCTCGATGTGCCCAGATACAATGAAACACCTCTTGGGGGTAATACGATGCCTTAAAATTAGCTTCCCACCTCTTCTATCGTAAAACGTGAGGATGCATTTCTCACTGCCTGGAAGGTAGCGCAAGGGTAAGCAAGGCCTGCTTCCAAAGCTCGGCTTTCCGTAATGTTCAAACATGGCAGGTACCACCCCCTCTTCTTTCCTCCGCCCCCCACATCTCTTTTGAATGAATGGGAATATGGAAGGCCCTTGAAAGGATAACCGCCACCACACTTGACTGGAATTGAATGGGGACAGGCAGGGCAGAAGCAGCTAAGAGATGTGGCCTTTCTCTTCGCCAAGCAAAGATTTTACAAAGGCTTGAGGAGGGGAGGGAGAAGGGGAGCCCGATCAGATTTCTGAAGGGTTTGAGCAGCTGTAAGCTTCTGCACATGAATAGAGGCTGTCGGTACAAAGCGGCTAGCCCTCCAGCGCAAGGCCATTTGCCTACACCGAAGGGAAGAAGGAAGCTAGAGGTGGGGGGTTGAGAGAAATAATAAAGGTTGTATTAAAATGGCGAATAATGGAATTCAGAGGTTATCACCAGAGTTGAAATGGAATCTGAGGTTCTCACTTTCATTCTGTCTTAAGCCTCTGTGCGCTGCTGATGTGGTTTATTAAACAGTTGTCCCAACCCAGGCCCCCCTGAGGCAGAGGCATTCAATAGGGTGTGGAGAGGAAATTCCAATAGAGGCAGATACAGCAACTGGTTTCACCACGGGTTCCCCAGCAGCAAACGCCTTCCCATTCTCTTGCTCCCTGCTATCAGGAAATAGGAAAGGAGCCAAAGAATAAGAAAGTGAGTAAAAGAATAGGACAAGTACATAACAGAGGAAGAATACTCTTGTAAGAAATGCTAGGGCTTTTGTTGTTTTTTTTTTTCCTCTCCGCAATTAGTTAAAAATATCTGGTAAGCCAAGTTAAGTTACATGCTGTGAGATGTGCCAAGACAGACGATGCCGTGGCTGCCCTTCCGGGGACTTAGAATCCAAGGTGACATTTGAGTTGAAGGATGAGTGGGCTTTGCCAGGATGGATCATGGAAATCTTTGCCATCCGTGTAGCTTAAGCGTGAGCAGGAGATAGTAAGAAATAGCAGGAACGGACCTGGAAAGACAGGATTGGGCAAAATGGAGAAGTTCCTTGACTGCTGGCATTTGGGTATGATCCAAGAAGAAAGGTGAATCCTTGAAGGGTTTTAATCAAGAAGAAATCAGATTCACACTTTAGAAGCAACATTTTAGCTGCAATGTGGAGGACTGGTTGAAAGGAGGCATGACTGGAGACAGGGGGACAATTAGACGACTTGTCCAATAGTCCAGGTGAGGCACGGGCCCAGACTCCTTTGCGGGAGAGATGGACCCCAATCTTCCCCAGTCCAGCTTGCACCCTCTGGCTTGTCGTCAGACAGCAACTGAAGAAACTGCATAACCAGAGATGTTTGAGCGAAGGTAGCAGGACGGTCCGCTCACTGGGGATAAACAGAAAGCCCTTAAAGCAGAGCCTTCCTGAGCCTGTAACTGGCTCCATCCAATCCATCCAAAGCCTTGACAGTCCTAGAGCCAGGGCAGCTTTTCTTCTTTTTCTTTTTTTTCCTTCCTTCCTTCCTTCCTTTCTCTCTCTCTCTTCCTTTCTTCCGTCTCTCCTTCCTCCCTCCCTCCCTCCTTCCCTTCCTCCTTCCTTCCTTTCTTTTTCTTTTTTTTTTTTTTTTTTTGAGAAAGAGAAGGGGTGGGGGAAGGCAGAGGTAGAGGAAGAGAGAGATTCTTAAGCAGGTTCCATGCACAGCATGGAGCCCAAGGTGGGGTTCGATCCCACAACCCTGAAATCATGACCTGAGCTGAAATTAAGAGTAGGACACTCAACCGACTGAGCCACCCAGGTGCCCCGAGTCGCGGCAACTTTTTAAGAGTGCCCAAGAACCCACCGAGAGTAGCATGCACTTTGGAAGAATTTGATTCCCACTTTCAGGCTAGATAATAATTATCTCCAGTTCTAAAATTCCTTGAATAGTGTGGCTTTTACTTCTATTCAAAGTAGATTTAACAATCTCTTATGATGCTATGCTATTTAATCATTAATTACATTATTATTTTATTATCCAGAAATGAGAAACACTTGATATGCTTTAATATTTTTTAATTCCAGAGAGAAAAGAAATTATATTGTTAACTTTTTTCAATAAAAAGAAATAAAATACCTTAAATCAGCCTATTCTTTGCCTTATAGTCTTTTTTCAGCAAGTGCCACATGATAAAATAATTGTGTAATTAGAAATAAATGGCTTACAAGAGCGATACTTTGTTCTAAAAAGGTGTAAGTATTTTGTATCCCCTTTTAAAGGTGCTCAATTTGTGCTGGAAAGAAGCAGGGAATGTAATTTTGGAATGAGTGCACTTAATAAGTTTGGTGACTGAGATTTTCCCATTGGTATGGTTCCCACATTTCCCTGAACAACATTCAACCTATTTCAGAAACTGTTTAGAAATGGGATGAACCATCTCCTTCACGCCTGGGTTTGATTATCCCGGGACAGGATGGCAACTTTGGGTTGTCAAGTACTTGTCTTTCTCTGAGCAGATCATGGAAGTACTGGAGAAAACATTTGTTAGCTGTAGATGTACTTTTTTCCTACAATGGCTTTGGCTCATAAAAGTGAGATTTGTGTTGTTGTTCTTGTTTCAATAATGATTTAATAGCTATAATACACTGACATTTTTTTACATTTGCTTAATAAATTAGCATTCCGATTCTGGTTGACTCTTTTGGTGGAAATGTTAAATTTACATGCCAAGGAAAGAGAGAAGAGGGATGGGCACAGGGCTTAGGGAGAGGTGAATAAGGCAATTACAATTTATCAGACAAGAGTGCCAGAATTTCATTTTTCATTCTAAAGTGAGGACTACTTCTTTAAGAGTAAACTCTCACATGGGTAAGCCTCTTTAGACTTTTCTAGGACACCTACTTACATATTTGATCCTGTGACTTAGGAGGGCAGTGACTATGCCCACTTGCCTGGGTGGGGGGATCATTGGGAGCATTCTTTAGTCCTCCTGAACAAAAGGAGCATTATCCTGAATGGATCCATCCCTCCCAGGGGTATTGGGATGAGAAAATGACATAACAGATGTGAATGCATTTAGGAAGTAAAGGCAATATATGAATGCAAGAGATTCTTAGTTTTTATTACAGAGATCCATCCAGTCCTGCCACATTATGACAGCATAAGCCCTATTAGCTACATACATTATAATAATCTATTATTGGAGGAGTCAGCCTTGGGTGGTAACAGCTGGCTTTGACTATTACCATAGAATCTGTTGGAGATATGATGGAGGAAGTATGGCTGTAAAGAAATGAGACTGGTTAGTGTGCGTTACCTGTGGAAACTAGTCTTGGTTCCATTCCAGCTTTGTGAATTCCCCCCGAAGAACCTGTGTCTAAATGAGGCTAGGTGAACCAGACTGGATAGAATATCAGGCTTGAGGGCCAAAGTTCTGGTTTCTAGATCAGGCTGTACCACTTATTAATTGGGCAAGATCTTTCTGTTCAAGCCGGGCCTGAAACGATTCTCATAGTAAGCCTAGCTATGTCATGAATGAACTGTTGGGTTATGTTGGTGTATGCTGGGCCCTTTAAATGCCAACCACTGGCAATTGTTTGGTTTTAAAGGAGCAAATAGGCTGAAATTTGGGATACATTTGAGATAGGGAGACTTTTTCTCATTCATTCATTCATCCGTTATAAAGAGTAAACATTTAGTCTCTACCAGGCCCCAGCTTTAGGCACTGAGGTTAGAGTAGAGAACCAAAGAGAAAGAGTCCTCTTTCTTCCTCTTTCTCTTGGGGATTACATTGTACCGAAGAAGGGTATGTTAGTCTCCCATGTTTGCTGTAATAAATTATCACCAACTGGTGGTTTACAATGGAATTTAATTCTCTCATAGTACTGGAAGCCACAAGTCTGGAGTCAAGGTGTTGGTGAGCTTATACTCCCTTCATCCTTTCCTTGTTTTTTTCTAGTTTCCAGTGGCTGCTGACATTCCTTGGCTTGTGGCCGTGTCATCCTAATCTTCAAGACCACCATCTTTAAGTTTCTTTCTGCACTGTCTTCATCTGGTCTCTTCCATGTATGTCAAATCTCCCTCTACCTCTTTTTTATACATGTGATTGAATTTAGGGTCCATTCTGACAATTGGGGATAATCTCCTCAGTTAAAAATTCTTAACTTAGTCATACCTGCAAAGATGCTTTATCCATACAAAGTATATTTGTTGCTTCCAGGGTTTAGGATGTAAATCTCTTTCAAGGAGCCATCTTTCTGCCTACCAGTGTGATAGTTAACTGATAGGCAGGAAGAAGTACAACATGTCAGATGGTGTTGGTGCTAGAGTAGGATAAGGATGCTCTGTGTGTTGGGGTGGAGGTGGGGTTACTGTTTTAGATATGGTGTGAGGAAAGGCCTTGCTGAAATGCTGAAATGCTGATCTCAGCAGGAATCCGCAGGAAGGGAGCCAGCAAGCTCTGCAGATGGCTAGAGGAAGCATCATTTATGCAAAGACACCACGTTACTAGAGGCATGTTGTTTCCCTCACTTGCAGCCTGGTTTCCTAGAAGTACGGCCTCCTGGTCATCCTAGCCAAGCATATTCTCAATTCTTGTTTGACCTCTGGTCTTCATTTCTTAATCAGACAACCTCCTTCCATCTGGATGAATCTGAAGCACCCAGAGTTACAGATTCAATATCCTAAAGGAACCTCACAAAGATGGCCATGGAATCTTCAGTCCTCTTGGGTCTCAGCCAACTTCTGAGGTAGGGAAGCTTAAAACTTGACAGATACACCTCATCTACTTCCTTTTCTTTTAAGGTCTCCAGATATATTTGTTCTCTTTCTCTTCCTTTTTTCCCTAATTCTCTTTATTACTAAGAAATCAGAAGCATTCGAAATTCTCTTTTTTTCAAAAACTAGATCTTCAAGGAATCCTCTAAAAATATTTCTGGTTTATATTTAAGGTGGATTAATTTTTTCTCCTCGATTGCATTGATCTTCCTTAGAGACTTGACTTAACTTCTGTATTTCTGGATGCCGCTGTTTCCCTCTCCGTAACCTGATGGCTAGTCACCAGGGAGGTGGTGTCTCCCCGCCTCCTACATGACGCACATGCAGGCTGCATGTGGGCTTCGCATCGCACTTAGGGCATCATCCACAGAGAGGTTAATGGTGTCCCTTGAAGTTGAGCTATGCAGTGACCTGATAGACTCATTTAAATAGAGTGTGAAAAGACCTTCGATATGCAACAAAAATGCCTCCATTCCTTCTGCAACCAATCCGTGCTTGAAATCATTTCTATCAGAATTTCACATTCTATTCTGAAATGGTGATATTCTTGGGAGGGCATGCATATGGGTAGTGTAAATCAGTGTCAGTCATTAACACCGCAAAGTGTATTGGCTTATTCTTGCAAAATGAGAGTAAGTTTTTTCATTGAGGAAGAGAGATTCAGGGCTAGAGCTATTGACCTGTGTGGAAGGAAAACTGGCCTCCCAGCACTCATGTGACACCAGGAATAAACGGGAGAGGACAACATCTAAAGATAGGGGAGTGGGAGGCAATGAAGGCTCTGGGCCATTACAGCAGTGTTGTTCTGGCAAGTTCATTTAGGCTTCCTGGATCTCCTTTTACTAATTCCTTATAAAGAGGTTGATAGTAAATGAAAAGATCTCCTTTAGTTCCACAGCGTCTGATTTAATGTAATAGCTTAGGTTTATTGAGTGTTTACTCTATCTCAGGCACTTGTGAAATCCTTGATGTACATTATTTTATTTAATCCTTGCAAGGACTCCCATGAGATACTTACCATGATTATCTCTGTTTTAGAGATGAGGAAACCGAGACTTTGAGGGATTTAATAAATTGCTGACATTCTCCTCGCTCATATGTGATGAAGTCAGGATGAAACTCCATGCCAACGTGAGTCGAAAGCCTTTGCCCTTGTCTACCACACTGGATGGGCAGGGAAGGCGTCCTACGTCATGAATGCTGGACAACCATCATTCTCCCTTCCCTCCAGCCCTGTGCCCAACAGAGACTTTTCTAATTTGTGTGAGTCCCACTGGAGATCTCTGGCAGGATTTTCAAAATCCTCCGAGAATGTGTATACTTAATGATAAGCTGCCGACGTGTTGGTTTCACACACAGTGACTTTCCTAATGCAGACAACACACAGCTTGGCATTTAGCTGCTCCGAACCAACTCGTCTGACCAGGATGATTAGAGCTTTGCTGCAGACAAGCCTATGAGGGCTGGGTGACACCCACAGATAAGCTGGTCATCAAAGGGCTCCTGCAATTAAAAACATCATATTCTTAGTCCTGAGCTCACAGGCTTCGCCTGCGGCCCTCTCACCTGTTAAGCTTCCTCCAAAGAGATATCGCAGCTCAGAGGATGAGAATCACTTGACAAGGCAGAGCATCAGGATGGCTGTCTGGGAAACCCATTGAAGTCCTCTTGGCTGGAACAAATGCATCTCTTAGCATGGCCCATCATTTTGATATTTTTTTTGACAATTTCTAAATGTGTATAGAAACAACCTGCCTCCCTTTATATTCATGTATTCCAGCACATAACGTCTGATTTTCTGCATGGCAGGAGTCAACCAAGCGCCCACTCTCCATTCCCCAGTTCATGGTTTTAATGCATTTCATGATTTTGTTGCTTTGGTGTGCATTTCAAAATGACACATTTGATCAGTTCTTTAGGTAATATTGATGTTTTGCCCTTTTAAATGTGTCATTTGATTTTCTGATGTTATTCTCCATCTGCTTTGGTAACACTTTCATTTAGTTGCAGCTTTTTATTGGGTCCCCAAAGGTTTATATAAAGGAATCTGACTTGAGGGTATTTTATTTTATTTAAAATTTTTTTTCCCCATTCTTTGCTCTTTTATACCCCCAATCCCACCTTTGCCAACCTACTTCCTCCATCTCCTTCCTGCCCCCTCTCCTACCACCTTGCATCCTTAGTCACTTTTTCAAACACTGTGAATAAATTCTTCACATCAGAGCCTCAAACACTGGCCTTTCCTCAATCATATTTAAGTATTTCATTGTGTAAAGCCCATTGCCTTGCCTCTGCTGTTCCCTGGGATTTAATCAAAGAGCAGTTGTTTTTTTATTCTTATGTTAATCCCCATACATTACATCATTAGTTTTAGATGTAGTGTTCCATGATTCATTGTTTGTGCATAACACCCAGTGCTCCATGCAGAATGTGCCCTCCTCAATACCCATCGCCAGGCTAACCCA
>NC_138374.1:107391763-107439142 GCF_054177405.1 Leptonychotes weddellii
AAATCCAGGTCTCCTACTCCTCCGCCATCTTGCTCCGCCCCTCTCAAAGAGCAATTTTTTAAAAGCAAGTACGGGGAGCAGGCTGATGCTTTACATTTCTGACATGTGTGTATTGCCCTTGTTGAAAACATTTCCAAATGGTAATTCCAAATTTTTGAAGGCAACAACAAAACCCCAGTAAGGTCTGTTTTTTTCTCATTGTTTGACTTTTTATTTATTTATTTATTTTTGCTTTCTTTTACCCTCTCTGATTGTATTTGCCTTACATTCTTGGCAGGTTAATTTCCACATTTCTGATCTCTTAACCTCTTCTTCAAATACAGTCCAATGCAGATGTTAGACACACATAACAAGGTTGAGAGACTGATGGAAAGTAAACATATGCCAATTTCTTCCTTGTGAAAGATCTGAAGAGACCCAAGGGATGAGGTCAAATAAATAATAAAGAATACCTTTGTTTTATATTTACAAATGTCATCACAGAGCGTCTCAAAGCTTGGGTTTTGTACAGAGTAGCCATGCAATCTGTGAGTCCACCTCCTTATTTTAGAAAAAGTCCCCAACATAGGGGACTCAAGATTTTTTCCTTTAAGAAAAGAAATTGCATTAAAAGTAAGAACCGTGAAGTAAGTTGATATCAAGTATTGTTTGTTTCACTGGGGAGAGCTACAGATCTATTAACTTGTGGGAATGAACATAAAGCTACAGGATTATGAAATCATTAGGTTTTCTATGGTGGGAACGTGGAAGTGAGGTAGATGAATTGATAGAGTCTTAGCCCTTGGCATATGTGTGGGTCGGCCAATTTTGTCTTAAGGTTCATTCTGCTTTCTCCCTTTCCTGTCTGCATAATTTATGTACCCATTGCCCCTCTAAATTTCTGGTAAAGAAGGCTAGTGCAATGAAGAGAGTGTGAATTTTGACATAGAAATGATTAGTGTTTGGATACAAGCTCTTGCACCATCAGGTTGCACACCTACACTTCCTGACTTTTTTCCACATCTAAGAATAATTAAGTGAGTATCATCTATTTCCCAGGAGGAGGCTGATGTCATTTCCTGGTATGAAGGAACATGCCAGAAATGGAATTCCAGGGCATGCTGCACTCGCAGTGGGAGTTCACCTGGGAGAAGCAGCAATTCTGCCCATGAGGAATAGCATAATAGGGGAGACATGTCAGAAGCTAAGCCAGGGCAGCCGTGAGGACACATATCAAGAGCATCCCAGGGTAAAGAGGCAACTTGCAGGTCCAAAAATGGATAAGATCAAGAGTAACTTAAGGAAGGTGGCCACGTATAAAGACAACAGAAGGAGAGAGAGCACTTGATAGCTCCCATGTTTCTTCAGGATATTACTGGGTTATTGTTCTTGTCTTTAGACTTGGCCACTTCTCTTAAGTATAAACTTGTGTTCATCCATCTAGACTTTCAAGCCTTCCTTTTATTTTTCCTTAAAGGAAGACTGACAGAAACTAGGATATTTCGATTCTTCACCACACATGCCTCCAACAATGGTACTTCTTGATCTCAGCTTTATTGTCCTCCATAGCACTTATCCCCATCTGTCTCCCGTACTAAAACATAAACGTCATAAATGCAGTGATTTTTGGCCTGCTTTTTCATTGCTGTATCCCCAGTATTTAGAATAGAGGCTGATTCAGAGCTCTCACTTAGGAAACATGTGCTGAATGAATAGATAAATTATTAGAGATTGTTAAGGAATGTATAAGTAGAGTTGTAGCTTCAAGGAAAAGGAGTTGATAACCTTCAGTGACAGCTTCTAGATATCAGTCACTCATTTATCCAACATTTTCTGAGCACTAATTTTCTTCTGGGCACTGTGGTACGCATGGAAAACTCATCAGCAAATAGGACCAGGTTATGGGGCACCTGGGTGGCTCAGCTGGTTAAGCATCAAACTCTTGATCTCAGCTCAGGTCTTGATCTCAGGGTTGTGAGTTCAAGCCCCACACTGGGCATGGAGCCTACTTAGAAAAAAATAGGACCAGGTTATCCCTCTTTAGCGAACATCCTCTCTAGCAGGGATACAAGTAAACCATATAACCATGGAATAAATACCATTATAAACTTATGAACACATTATTTCCTTAAGAAAGGGCTTAAAATATTTTTCCATGATCTTCTTCCTAGGATAAAATTTATTAATAATGGACTCTGAGGAAAAAAAAAATCCCAAGTGGCCGTTCTCTTCTGCTGCCCCAAAGAAGAAAGCAACATAGATCCGCATCGTGGTATCTTCTTGGTCTCTAAGAGATAGCTGACTCTGATGTTGTCTCCACAGAACTTAGAACTGTACCAACTCTCCACACATCTGTCCTTTCCACCGTGGCCCTCGGGGTAGAAAATAATCCCTTATCCAAGGGGATGGAAACTTGACTAATTTCTCCCTACAGAGAAGCCTTTTGAAGTTCAAAAGCATTTGAATTTGCTTTCCAATAAGTGGTGACAAAAACTCTTTCTCCCAGTATTTTGCTAAGTAGAAATCTTTTAACTGGCACATCAATACCACAGCCCTGTAATAGAGTCACACTGATGACTTTTTTTTTTTTCAATGTATGTCAAAAAGGCCCCTTTATGGGGCATAGGACAAGCAGAGTTATCAAAAAAAAAAAATATATATATATAGGAAATGTAGTTTAATATAGGAATTTAAAAATCACACAGTGATTTTTTTTTTTTTGGTAATTTTTCCTAAAAAAAAAAAAATGATCATTCCATCTTTATAGTGCATATTGGTACCCAAAATATAGTTGAATGATTAGCATTTTTCTCTAGTTGTGAGAGGATTTTTGTTGTTTTGGCTTACACATCTTTAATTAGGAAGAGGGTGAAGTATTTTTCTATATTATTTGTTTTTTTTTTTTTCCTGTTTAAGTATTTGCCATTTTCCTTAGGTTAATTATATTTTGTAAACTGATAGCTGTTATCCTTCAAGTGAACATTTTTCCTGGTGAAAGAAAAGGGAAATGCCAGCTAGATGTTTCATAATTGGAGCATTTGACTAGTTTGCTATTTTTAAGCACCAAACATTTTGCTTGGAGCTAAGGCTGTACATAGATCCACAAATGCTTTCTCAGTCTTGTGAATGGGAGGGGCGCAGATGATGAGTGTTTCCATTTATTTCATGGAGAAATTGAGTCATGAGCTCAGCTCTTTTGTCTAGAGTGACAAAACTATTGGAGTCCACTGTAGCCCCCCTATGGAGTATTAATCTAAGAAGATTTTTGCTTCTTATAAAGCAAGAGGATAGCAAAAAATAAGTGCGCAGTAGTATTTCCAAACATGGACAAACCCTTCTTTTGTTAGAGATCAGGTGCCTTTTTACTGCAGGTGCATTGGCATTATTCTTTGATTAATCAATGCTGGACAGTTCTCCTGGCTAATCTCATTAGCTAATAGTGCTTCTCGGTAATTAGCTTGATTTGTGCAATTATCCTCAGATTTTAGGGCTTTTTGCCCACTTTGATAGCATCGGTACATATTTAATACTTTGGAGTGCCCCGGCCTTTTGAAAGATTGAGCAAAATTCCCAAGTCTTTTCACATCAAGAGAGTGTGGTAGTATACACAGCAATGGAATTATCTGAGTTCCATCTATTAAGAACTTTCTTAATGCCAGGAGTTTCTCAAGCACATTACCCAAGTATAGTCACACACCCCAAATATACACAGAATCCAGCAGATGGAATCTGGAAGTTCTTCCAGAACTTTCCATTTTGGCTGGGTCATGAGACTCCAGGTTCTGTGAAAAAATTTCTAGAATTTAGCCAAATACACCAACCCAGAAAGAAAATTCCACTGGCATACAACTTATGACTGCCATGTAGAAGTAACATAAAACCTTTGGTCCGTTAAAGATCCATTCTCTTTCTGCAAAAAACCAAGAGCTCCGAGCTGTAGTCTCAATTCTGCCACTATCTAGCCTTGTGGCTTTGGGCAAGGCCCTTCAACTCCTTGATAATGAATTTATATATTACAAAATGAGAAAGACCATTCAATCACTCAGTATGTTTTAAGTTTCTACTGTGAGCTGGTCTTGTGCTAACCAAAAGATATCATGAGTACATAAGAAAGATTAAGCCCCTCAAGCTTGTTGTCTGACCAGGTTGGATTAAATGATTTTCTAAGAGCCTTTCAAAGTAGGCAGACTTATCATTCTACCATGAACCACTCTTCCCATTTCCTTTTTCCCTTCCAAAATCCCCCAGGAGATAAGGAGCACTTTGTGAAGTTAGGTGCTACCAAGATGCTTGAAACCAGATAAAGCTATTAGTATTAAGTCCTCCAGAAGAAGAGTAGGAATGTCATGCCCTTTCATTTTACCTTATTTTTTAACCTTCTCCATTACCATCCTTAATCCCACCCATTGAAGCCTGAGAAAAGGGACTAGGGAAGACTGTAGTTATATATTTTAAACCCCCAGTCTCTACCTGCGCCTATGGGTCAGATTATTCCATTCCTCCAATGACAGCAGAACATCCAATTGAATTTAGAACCTGAACATATATCCCTGGCTGCTGAGTAATGACCCTCAGCTGTTATATCTACACCATTTTATTTCAGGGCATTTTAGCAACCTTGCCTAAACCAATGTTGTCAACTAAATAACCCTTATGGACACTAATGGAGACTTTGAAATAAATTGTCCTACTATGGAAGCTTATCATTTTTTGTTATTGCCTGAACAAACTGGAGTTTGTTTGTTTTATTTTGTTTTTCTGGATCTGATTGCAAAAATCCCAGAAAGCACCTTAGTTATGTTCCAGGTCTTGCCTTTATATGATTTTATATAGCGCTCTCAGGGAGAGAACCATCAACCATGACTCAGAGGAAATTTGCTGCTAAGATGAGTTATTGTCCAGCCACTGGTGGCCTATCACCCGGGTGCTGGAAGTTTGGAAAAGTTGGGTTTACTGTCTCATCCGAGCCGAAGCTGGTTTATATTAATGATCAATGCAAGAGCAAATATATTGGATTTTATTCTCCCCTTTAACCTGCCTTAGTAATAATCTTAATAATGGGAAAAGAAGCTCTCATGATCTTTCTCAGAGGCCCTGGGTTCCTGTCTCTTTCAGACATTTTTTCCCCTGAGAGCTTGAGGGAGACAGAAATGGAAAACTCAATGCTTTTCTTTCTCTTATATATGAAAAAGAAAGGGAGTATTTGAGTGCCTACATAGTATGGGAAGTGACAATAAGTCAACTAGTGTTTTTCTGTTCTTCAGTTCTACTCTGGAGAGAGATTCTTTCTCTTCTCTAAACTTAGTAAATGAGAGACATTGAATGGTTCTTTAAATAGCTAAGCATTGGAGCATTTATATTGTTATTATTATTTTTATGCATGCCACTTTCCCTTAGCAATAGAAAAGAAAATAGTCTTTTCACTGCCAGTTCTATTTTTGTTGAGGGCTTAACTAGAAGATATATCTAATCATAATGAGCAGAGCATAAAGAATATTAAGACTAAAAGAACTTATATTTTCCTTTATCCTCTCAACAATCTCCAGATGGATTTCCTAGGGGTTGCCTTCTAAATCTTCTTACACAGTGAGCTGTAAATCCCAGACCCAGCAAGCTTCTGGTTTGGCTGAACATAGCCTTTCATGTACAATATGTACAGCCTGAATAATGGCAGAAAATTATTCAGAGGATAATTACAGCAATTGATCTTGAGATGTTTTGTAGCGTCCTTCATAGATCATTCTTCAAAGCCTTTTGGAGAAATGGTATCTGTGGAGTCCACCAGAGGCCGAAAGCTTCTAGGGTCTAATGTAAAATAAATAGTCTGCAAGAGTCCTAGTCACCTGAAAAGGGAGGGGGAACAACTCCAGGAGAACTCAGGCCAAAGGTCAGAGACAGCTCAAAGAACCAGATGATTTTGATGGTCCCTAGATGAATATTACCTCAGTCTCCCTCTCAGACTATGGTCTCAATCTCAGATATTCTAATGCACTTAAGTCTTTAATTATACAACGCTTGACAATTTTTGCAGAGCTCTCCTGGGAGTTGTCCCACATGATTCTGAACATCTCCCTATGAAGTGGGAGGGGTGGTGAGCCATCAACCTACTTCTAGATGAGGAAAATGAGGAGGAGAGGTCAGATAATTTTGCCAGGGTCACAGCACTGGCAAGTGGTGGAGCCTGAGGACAGCAGGGTCTTCTGACCATAAATCCACGGGACTCTGTTTCCTCACAACCTCTAAACAGGCAGTGAAGGTCCCACTTGACTTTTGGGGGAAACGCTACCTGTTATGTCGCCGATGGCATGTGTAGCATCTCTTCTCTCAGAGAGGAATGATTTCATCCCTGTTCTTCTCTTTAACACCACCTCTTTACACACACAGACACAAACACAGACACACACAGACACACACACACATCTCTCTCCTTTATTTTTCTCAATGGTCCTGCCGTAGGCAGAAAACAGATGGGCAGCTGAGCAAGCATACCTGTATTGAACGCAGAAATCAATAGAGACAGTTATTTCGTAAACGGCTCCACTAGGCACGAAGGAAATTCATGGCTCAGAGCGAGCAGGTGGTTGGAGAAGGAGGAGGGGTTTTGGAAGATGCAAGTGCATTCTTTTTCAATGGCGGCTTCTCAGGGGTAGCTGGAACATTCACAATTGGGCCACAGCTGAACACACCCGGATCAAGCACTTAGACTATGACATTTTCATTTTTGTATCCCTGACTTAGACCTATTATGATGCCTACCACTAGAACACTCATATATAATTTATATAAACATTATAATGTATATTCTGTATATTCTACATTTTTATACTGTATATTAATATAATTTCATAAATGCATTATTATTATATAATTATTATTACATATATATTTTAAACTAGACAGATTTTAATTAAGCTGATGGTGTGATTTCTGATAGACTTTTTTTTTTTCCTGACAAACTTAAATGAGGCCTGGGTAACTGGTAATTATGGCCTGAGAAAAAAAAATACTTGTGGTTGAAACAAAGAAAGCATGGAAATCAAATGACTAACGTAATCTGGTCAATTAATAGGAAACAAAGATGGCCAGATTTGTATCCCCAAATCATTAGCTGGTAATTAACCTTCCCCCACCTTCACTTTTTACCAGAGCACTTTTTTTGCTAGAGAATTCCCATGAAAAATTACAGACACCTATTGTTTTCTAATATGTGCATCACCAACCTTAGATTATCACAATTAAAATAATCAATTAGTTCTCTGTGTCTCTGCAGCCAGGACTGAGGTTTCTCTAAATGAGATTGGACAAGGTACGTGTGTTTGTATGTGGGTATGTTCCAGCTTTTAAACCAGTTCTTTCCAAGAGTGTCATCAAAGCTTGTACTCTTGTGTGGCTTTGTCTAGAACTTAAAATCTGAACTTACTCTTCCTTTCTTCCCTGCCAAAGTGAGTACAATGCTCCTCATTAAGAAGAGGAGTAGAGGAGTAGGTTGTGTGTGTGTGTGTGTGTGTGTGTTATAAAACAAGTGACATAGGAACATGGAATTGCCATATTCCAACAGAGTCTTAGCCAACTAGCCCAGTATTCCATTATCCATCTGTATCCTCAGGGATCTGCTATGGAGGTGCAACACTATTATCTCTAATTCCAACCATAAAGGAAAGTCTTTCATCTGTTTTGCTCACAGTTTGATATCTTTCTATCAGTGACAAATGTTTTTAAGTTTTCCTTCATCCCATTTCCAGGTGAGGGCCATATATGATAATATTTTACAAATTTACATATTCAAACGGGCATTATCCATTTCAGAATAGTGACTTTGAAACGCTACACATTTTCTTATGATGCTACTCATTCATTAGCGTAGCTAGAAGAATGCTGGATGAGGAGCCAGGCAACCAGGCTCCTAGGTGTGAGTCTGCTACTGATTATAAAGTGTGTCCTTGATAAAAGCTCTTCTTCTTGCCTGCTCTCAGTTTTCTTGTTTCTAATGTGGGAGGACTGATGTTCTCTTAAACCCTGCTGGTTCTAAAAGTATACGATGCTATAGCTTCTAGGGCCCAAATCTTGGGGAACTTTTGGAAATTGCCTCTGTCCCTTATGATACGTTCTTTAGAATTTTCTTATGGTTGCAACTTTATTTTTTTCCATTGAAGGCAAATTTGATTGGCAACAGCTAAAGATCATTAAGAGCTGAGTCAAGGGATTCAAGGCCTCAATCAAGCTGGTTATGAGCACTTTAGGTCAAAAATGAGCTGTGACCATAAACTAATAAGATTCGTTTTCTCAATGCGCTATGTAAATTGACTTTGAGAGCCTCACCCAAAGACCAGTTCCAAAAAGAATTCGAGTACTGACAGCTTTAAGAGGACTGTTTTGAAGAGAAAATACTCTTCATTTGGCCCAACAGGTTGTCACATGTTGCGCCAAAGTCAAAATAGTCTCATCATTTTTGAGGACTTTTTAAAACTGTAGTTTGGATGTAGCAAGCCAGAAATGCTTCTTCTTGTATAAAGTTACAAAGCAGTTGTGGTGTAAAGTATTACCATACCTCTTTATTATAATAGTTATCCAGGTTGTGAAGAGGTTGCTCTTGTCCGGTGTTCAATTTATTATTATTACTGATAATAACAGTAGCTAATGTGTATCTGCCATTCTTATCTTCTGTGTTTCCGTGACTCTATGAGATAAGGAGCAGATGAAGAGATTGTGTGGTTTCTGAGTGGTCAAGTGACTTGTCCAGGATCACGAAAGTAGGAATCAGCTCAACAATGTCGGGACATTTCTCAGCCCACAAAGCATTCCACATATATTATTGTTATAAGTTTAGAAATTCAATTATTGGTAAATGATGTTTTTTTCCTTAATTGCACCTTGCCGTGATTTTAGCTTGAGTTGCTCCAAAATGTAGAATCTGAGATGAAAACTTGGGTGCAGGCTGTTTATTTGGTGATAATATCCAAAGAAATGGGAGTGAGGGAGTGGAGAAAGTGAGGCAGGGAAGGATTATCCAGGTTGCCGCTGGAGGCAACGAGGGCCTAGTCCTGTGGCTCCCGACAGGAGCACAAAGAGCGCAGCCTGCAGATCTCCACCCTGCCAGGGAAGCCTGAACAGCCAGTCACAGCACAGGTGCCTATTGGCTGGGGATTGCCACTGGGGGGTGGCTCTCTGAACTTCCGATATTGACTTGTGCTTAGGCTGCGCGGGATGCTCATGCGAGAACATTCTACAGAGGAATACAGATGTGGGCAAGCTCATCCTGGAAGTGGAAAGGGCAGAACGAGCTGAGCCTGTGCTCTTAAAGAATTGTCCAAGCTGACTGCTCCTGGGACATCTGTTCCAATCCCCACAATGTTGACACCATTGAAACTCCCTTCCTCTCACCCTTTTCTACTGAAATTCCACTCATCCTTGAAGGTTCAAGCAGGTGCCACGTCCTTTGTGAAGCCCCTCTCGCCCCATGACCTTCTCCCTCTGACTTCCTACTACAGTCCAGTCGTGAGGCCATCAGATAGTCTACTGATGTCTCAAAAATAGAGTAGACTCTTGAACAACACAGGGGTTAGGGGTGCTAACCCTTGTGTTGTTGAAAATCTGCATATGACTTGACTCCTCCAAAATGTAATTACTAATAGCTTACTGTTGACTGGCAGCCTTACCGATCACGTGCACAGTCGATTAACACAGAGTTTGTACACTCTATGTATTATAGACGGTATTCTTACAATAAAGTAAGCTAGAGAAAAGAAAATGCTGTTAAGAAAATCATAAAGAAGAGAAAATACATATGCAGTACTTATTGTATTTGTTGAAAAAATCCATGTATGAGTGGACCTGCACAGTTCAAACCTGTGTCAACTGAGAACCCATTGCACTTGCTTACAGGCCCGTCTCCTCCCACTAAACTTGAATTCCCTAAGGATACGGGTTGAACTTGTTCATTACCATCACACAGAGCCAAGATCATTGTGGATCCTCCACACATTTTTTTTTTCTAAAGATTTTTATTTGTTTATTTGAGAGAGAATGAGATAGAGAGAGAGCATGAGAGCAGGGAGGGTCAGAGGGAGAAGCAGACTCCCTGCTCAGCAGAGAGCCCGATGCGGGACTCGATCCTGAGACTCCAGGATCATGACCTGAGCCAAAGGCAGTTGCTTAACCAACTGAGCCACCCAGGTGCCCCTCCTCCACACATTTTTATTGATGAAATACAGGAGTGAATAAAGACCCTCTTTGCATGGTTTCCTGTATTTCCATCCTGACCTCCTTTGCCTTCACCTTCCCAGACTAAGACAACAGAGTACTCACCCTTTCTATCATTTTGGTGCCTTTCCCTGGACCTTCTCCAGACCCCTTTGATCTTGAGCTGCAGCATCCAGAACCGCTGAGAGGGTTCCAGGTGACCAGGCACCACGGTTGTACATAACGGCGTAGTCCCGGCATCTGTTTCTCTGCCTCTCGACCTGGAGGCAGCAACTTCTACTTCGTTGCTGGCAACTGTTGTAATGCCCCACATTAGAGTGATTCATGGACAGGCCTCTCTTCTCTAATGGACTGCAGACTCCTGAGGGGAAGGCAAGTGTCTTATTCATCTTCTGAGTCCCACAAGGGAGAGAAGGTGACACATGGAATGGTCAAGGACAGCCACCTTCTCATATAATGGTAACAATAATAAAGATAACTCGCAATGATTAAGCACTTACCACGTCCCTGTCTCTCTGAGTGCCCTGCATGAATTACATCATTTTCTCACTCCGACTTTTGAGATGATCTGGTTATTACCCCCATTTCACAGGCAAGGAAACTGAAGCTCAGAGAGATTAGGGGACTTGCCTGTGATTAGGCTTCTAGCAAGTGACAGAGTCAGGATTGAACTCAGGTCTCCACGTCCCTAACCAAAATCTGTGCAACTACAAAATCCTGCATGGTCTGCTGAGGGCTCTCCAAAAGACTGAAGAGAGCAGACTCACCAAGGATAATCGGGGAAGATTTCTGCTATTTG
Source organism: Leptonychotes weddellii (assembly GCF_054177405.1). Taxonomy (NCBI): domain Eukaryota; kingdom Metazoa; phylum Chordata; class Mammalia; order Carnivora; family Phocidae; genus Leptonychotes; species Leptonychotes weddellii. The sequence continues at coordinate 107,402,742 of NC_138374.1, forward strand.
TTTGGATCAGTGGTTCTCAACCAGGGGTGATTTCACCCTTCAGGGGGACATTTGGCGATGTCTGGACACATTTTTGGTTGTCACAGCTAGGGCAGGGGAGGGGGCTGCCGGCAGCTAGTGGGTGGAGGTCAGCTGTCCTACAAAACATTCTACATGGCACAGCTAGCTGAGAATCATCTGGTCCACATTGTCAACAGTGTTGAGGTTGAGAAGCCCTGGTTTACATGGAGAAATTGAGGAGGCAGGATGAGGAGGAAGTGGGTCTAACACAACACAGAGCAGGTTGGAATGAGCTCACTGCATTTCTTAATTTACCATTCACTTACCATGCTGGCTCAGGCTGACCTATGGCAGCAACCTCACGTTCAAATGCTTTGTAAACTGTAATGTTCCTAACAAGGTTAAATTCTTTTCGTCAGCGTCACCTCCCTGCTGAGCCCACGTTAACTGACTTCTCGGGACTTCCTCAGAACTTGTCTGAATCTGTTCACGCTTTCAGCCTCCTTTTCTGCAACAGAATGCCAAGTCCTCTCTCCTTGGCCATCCCTTCGCACTACTGCCTGAAGTGAGCACAGAAAATGGTTGTCTCTAACTTCCTTCATGATTTTTAATGGGGAGTGGCCTTTTTAGCCAGTCTGCTACTCCAGGCTAATGTGTTCAGGGATATTCTTTTCCTTCCCGGCCTCATACCTGGTGTGGTTTCATTAAAAATACAAGATTTATCAATTTGGGTCCTATTTATAATCTACTCAGAGAAAGGATTTATTTCTGGACAGCTTATTGTTGGCTTCTTTAGATGATCCTGGTGTCTGACAAGGCCTCCCATCTCTAGAACTCATACAGGTCCTCTTCAATTTACCTGCTCTGACCTCGTACTTAATGTTGGCATCTCACATAGTCCTGCATCATGACCCCAAGTCTCCTTGCGAACACTGCTGGTCTTGATGGCCTACTGTTGACATGATACTCTGGGAGGGACCCTAATCTTCACACCCAATTTCTTGCCCAAACCCCCTGCTCACGAGGATAGGAAGATTTGACATATCTCTCACAGTAAGACTGTAGAAGGCCAAGGGTCCAGTTTGCAATCAGCTTTAGAGGACTTCACTCAGTATTCTGGGTCCCTTTGGAATTTATAATAGATGTTTCATCCATGATTTTCTCTGTACCTTTTTGAATTTCTAACTTTGTTCGGCCTGTAATGGATTACAATCAATCAAACAAGCAAGCAAGTAATCAATAATCTAAATAAGTAAATAAATAAGAATTCTGCAATTTACTGCCTGCTATGTGAAACAATGGTGCCAAAGTAAATGTTCCAGACTTGCAGCAAAAAGGAACATGTCCAGCTTTATGTATTTAGGAGAGGGGTGTGATGAGGGAACAAGGGTGGGATGTGCACACTTCATATAATTCCTTTCTTCCCCCAGTCTCCCAATAGAAGATAGTTAAATACAAAAGATAGAATGCTCTGGAAAAAAAAAAATCAGGCTGGCTTGAGGGAAACAGAAGTTGGTAGCTTTCCATATTGTATCTGGTATCATCATTCAAACCCCAGCATTGATTTTTAAAAGCAAAACTGGTGCTTCCAGATCCCAGGCAAACTACAGGTTGGTTTGGCTGGGCCTCCCATCTCCCTGCTTTTTTCTCTGTTTAATATCACAGAAGGAAACAAATTTTGAGCACCAAGGGTGGCCCTGCTTCTTCAGATGGCCATTATGGTCATTAGAAAGGCCAGAATCATCTTCAGTAGCAGGGATCCCAGGTTCCTTCTTTTTAAGCGCCCAGGAAGGCTCTTTTTGCAACATCTTGGCAAATAATCACTGGAGTTCCACTTGGAACTAGGACCAAAGATAAGCCAGAGTCAACAGTAACTTTATCCTGAAGCTATCTATATTCCAAGCTTTGATGCCAATCAAATTCTCCATCTTTTATATTCTTGCCATCATTAGATACTGCCAAAAAATTCAAGCCCGCTGGTCATTTGTTTTTCCATTTCAGGCTTCTCATTATGAAATGTTGGACATTATTTTTTTCTTAACCAATTTGTCCTACCACTGCTGCCCTTTCCTCCAAATGCCATCCAGAACCCCAATTTCACAGTAAACAAACTCCTCTATATCTTCAAGTCTCTAGAGTCCATTTCCGCTCTCCCTGGTTTTGAGTGGATCCTGGCAATCATTCAAGAACACTGCAGTCTAGTGTGGGTGTTAAGAGCTCAGATTCTGGGTTCAGACTCCAACTCTGCCACTCACCAAGTAGGTCACCTTGGGCAAGGTACCAAAATTTTCTTAGCCTGAGTTTCTACATCTATAAATGAGAGGAGAAACTCCTTCAGGATTATTATGAGGATTAAATATGTATATGCATGAAGTAATTAGAACAGTACCTAGCACATTGGAAGACTTTAAAAACAGTAGTATTTATGGGCGCCTGGATGGCTCAGGCAGTTAAGTGTTTGACTCTTGATTTAGGTTCAGGTCATGATCTCAGGGTCATGAGATGGAACCCATTGTCATGCTCCATGCTGGGTGTACAGCTTGCTTAAGATTCTCTCTCTCTCTCCCTCTCTCTCTGCCCCTCCTCACCTTGTGCATGTTCTCTCTCTTTCTAAATCAATCAATCAATCAATCCAACAGTATTTAGTCAGTCCAGCAATGACTGTCTGAATTCGTGCGCTTCAGTATTTATTTTGTTGGAGGTTTTCAATATCCTTTCAATGATGCATTTCCCCCTTCAAGCCATTATCCTTCACTCTTATGTAAGACGTACAGACAGTAACTACACTTATCATGGTGAACATGGCATAATGTATACAATTGTCAAATCACTATGTTGTGCACCTGAAACTAATATCACATTATATGTCAACCGCACTTCAATACAAAAATAAAAATTAAAAGTACCTCTTGCTGTGAGACTCATCATTGAAAGATGGATTGCTCTTTACCCTTTATCCCTGCCACAACCTCACGTTTATTCAGGACTTGTGCATCATGTCACAGTACCTCACTTTCGAGTCCCCCTCTTCATACTGTGTGACATCTGTGATGGAACGACTGTTCATCCTCCTGGAGAACCACCTCAGTGGGCTGGTTCATCTGCTCAGCACCAACACCACAGTTTCGTCAGCTCCTAAACACCGCTGGAGGTCAGGACACACCTTGCTTCTACCCATTCACTGTGAATGAAGATTAAATGCCCATTTTACTTGTCTCTGAGGAGACGAGTCTCAGTCAAAGGCTCAGCCTTTTGCTTCAGAGCACACAGCTTAAATAATTAAGCCCAGATCTCCTGATTTTAAGTGCAGATACTTTGTACCGCACCAGAGCTGCTTCATAAGACTTTCTGGAGTTTATGCACATTTGTTTGGCATTTTAGTACCCCAAAGAAACATTTAATGTCATCTGAAAACTTAAAGATGCTACTCTTCTTCTCACCTGTAAATTACTTTCTTTTGTATAAATGGTCCTCTTTCATCGTCGAAGATGCGTTTCTTCCATGAGAATTCTATAACTCTCCTTTCCTAGCCTTTGGGGATGTATCTATAGTCCCATTTCTCTGAGCAAAGATGGCCCATTTTATCATGGCAGCCGTCAAGAGGAAAAGGACAATCTTCTAAGCCCTCAGCCCAGCAGGGTTACCACCCTATGGGGCTTATCAGCAGGCTGATTGTCATTCCGGGTACAAAGGTAGCTAATGGCACCACTGAAACAGGGAGTGAAAGGTCCACTGGGAGTGAGCTTGGGGCTGTTGCTGGTTGGTTGGGTTTTTATTTTCTCTTTTAAGGAAGGGGATGGGGATGGCAGATGGGTCACCCAGTAGTATCGCGGGACAGGATGTGGCCTGAGGTGTCTTCCAAGGAGAAAGGAATGATATCTCCTAAGGCATAGGAAGTGGAAAATGGTTTGGTGCTCGGTATAGGTCTACGACCTTCTGAATAGTCCACATCCTCACATGGAGAGAACCAGACCAGAGGACAGAGGTGTTCATTTTGAGAAGACATGAACTTTTTGAAGTGAGGCTCCAATCAATTAAATGAATTGATTAATCACAATTAATTATGTATTGAAGACCCACTACGTACATGTACTGGGAAATCCTGAACTTAACAACAGAAACAAGAACAAAATAGCTTCTACCCTTAAGGAGTTTATGATTTACAGTTAGGAACCCAGCAGCAAACAATGAAGATGATTCACTTAACCTTTGAGGTGATCCACGAGACGCCCATAAGTGATCAAATGTAAACCGCCCTCTTAGGGACCATTTAATCTTATGACTTTTTTACTGCAGGGATGAGAGTCCTTTGAGGATATGCATATTTTTTGTCCTTTACATCAGATGATCAACACTGCTCTGGTTCACTCCTGGGGTATACACCACACTCATTTTCAGTACTTCTACTATAAGAAGGAAAAAGATGGGTGAACTGATAGAAAATTATACACCGAGTACTTTTTATAATGTAGAAAATTGGGATCCACAGGAGAACCAGGTAGGCACTTGGGGCATTGAGAAAGTTTCCATTTGGGGTTCATGTATTAAGATCCACAGGGGTAAGTGGGGGAGAGGCAGATTTTATTCAGTAGTAAGAAAGAAGGTTTTACTGTGTCCAGAATTACAGTCAATTGCCTTCGGAGACAGTGAAGGGCTCATCACTAAAAGTATTCATGGAGGAGCTGGAAATATGCCATCAGGGATGATGAGGATGAAGGCCTTTTTGGGGACGGGAGTGTTGATTACTTGCCAAGTGTTGATTACTTGCCTTTCTACATCTTTTGATCTCCAATTGCAGTGAAAGTTCCCAGAAGTGTAATTCTTCCTTAGATTCTTAGATTCCACCCCTTTCCTCCTCTCCAGTCATGGTTCTGAACACCTTTGAAACATTTCCATAGGAGTAGATGCAGGCTACAGAGGAAAGAAATATTATTTTGCAGCAACTGGTGCTCCATCAAAACAGAGGCCTTGCGAAATGACGGCAGACATCAGTAATCACCAAAGCGCTGGCCTTATTTATAGGTTTGAGGGAAAGATAAATACTGTACACGCACTTCTAATTAAGGCCAAGAGTTCCCAGCATGCATAGCTCTGCATCTCATTCCTCCTGTCACTGCTGCCACGGCTCTCATATTTTCTGTGGTTTCTCCTGGTTCTTAGAAATGCTATGCTGACTAAAATGGATGGAGTCCCAAGTTGGCTGCAGGGCATAGGGATTTGATCTTCCACATGGCTGGAGCTTGGATTCACAAGTACCAAGGCTGCATACGCCCTTGTCTTCAGTGGCTGACTAGAGCATTTAAACGAAGGATGGCGATGTGGGGTGTAAGATTACCTGTGAAGGGACTCCAGCCCCACCACAGTACAGTGGTGGAGGGGAAGGAGTGAAGGAACCCAGAGAAAGGCTCCCTTCTCAATTCCATTCATGGCAACTAAGCATCTGTTGGGTTGGGAGGAGAGAGATAGTCTGTTTCCATCAGGCACATTTCTAAGATAGATGTCTAAATGGCATGAAGCTAATGCTCTTTTTATAGTCTCCTCTACCTATTACATAATGAAAAAAATTGAGCGCGTACCATGGACATATGAGTAATAGCCCTTAAAGAAAGTCCAATCCTAACTTTGATCTTTGGGGGATGAGGACATCATAATCTAATGTAGCTAATCATGTCAAAGGCACAATCAATAAGCATACACTGATCTCACAGTATAATTAAGTCTCCATAAGTTCGTTTATAGACCAAATCAATCAAGACTATTCAGTCTGACCAGGAATTCATAAGTATCATTAATGAAAAAAAATTAAGATTTATTTTGCAAAATATTAAAGTCTTGTTATTAAAAAAACTATCTATTCTTAGTTCCTTCTATAAATACATGACAATAAAATTTGTGGTCTTTTCTTGGCAATAGTATGACTTTTAATCACCACAGAAAAAAAATGACAAGAAGTATTTTCTCCTCTTTATATCTCTATGGAAGCCCCATCATTTTATTCCAGAGCTATCTTCAGGTCATCCTCAGAACATGTATACATAGTGAGCAAGGACTAGGCAGAGATCTGTTTTTGTTTGTTTGTTTGTTTGTAGCTTCCTTTGGCCAAAGTCAAGAATCAAGAAAGAATATAGAAACACAGGAAAATACAGAGCTAACCTAGGGATGGAGCATGGTTTTCTCTTTAGGACTTTTGACTTGAGTCCAGCTGAAAACTCATTTGAATTATTAACTAACTTTTCTTCTACATTTTTTGTTAATATACTGACCAGGACCAGATGTCTGCCTGTCTGTATGTATACATATGTGTGTGTGTGTATGCATGTGTGCGTGTGTGTATGCATGAGCGTATGTACATGCATGTGTGTATGCATGCGTGTGTGTATGCATGTGCGCATGTGTATGCATGTGTGTGTGCATGCATGTGTGTGTATGCATGCGTGTGTGTATGCATGCGCGCGTGTGTATGCATGTGTGTGTGTGTGTGTGTGTGTGGGTGTGTATGCATATGCCGGAAGGCTAGCTACATGACAAAAAGACTTACTAATTGAAGAGTACATTTGTTCTCAATGGATATAGCAAATCCAACAGTGTAAATCTCAACTTAATGGAGTGTGTTAGAGTCCGTAGTGCACCATTTTTCACTCTCCAAGATTCATTTGGATAATTGCAGAAGCTTAGCACCACATCTTGGGAGGCATCAGCATGCAGTGGGGTGGAGGGAGGAGATTGATATTCATATTCCTACTACATAATCAACTATATAACTGACAAAGACCAAGACACTTCACATATTTGGCATCCTTTTTTTCCACAATATGAATAATACCTATCTCTCAGCATAGCAATTTTTATTCATGTTTTATAAACAAGGTTATTAAAGCTCAAGAAATTAAGTAATTTCTTCAATGTTTCATGATTAGTAAGTTGTAATCAGGGATTTATTAGAACCTCTGGAAATTGAGCATGGGAGTGTGAGTTTATCAGAGAGGACTCATGGATAATTTGGTAAGGTCAGAGCTACAAGGGGTCATGACCAATATTTAGGACAGGGTCTCATACCGCAGGTGGTCAAAAAACTGTTGAATGAATGACTGGGAAATCCAGGGCAGTCAGCCTAGGTATAACAGAGCAAGGGAACAATGTGTGGTGTCAGGGCTGATTCTAGGAGTGCTTAGGCATTCAACCCAGGTGGAGAGCAGTTGTCAGAAAGTGATGATTTGATTCTGCAGACAGGGTTAGAGGTATGGGAAAACAGTCAAGAAATGAAATACGCAGGTAATTGAGCATTAAATAGATTCAATTTAGAGTCAACTGCCATTTATTGAGTAGCTGCTATGTGCTAAGTTCTTACTCTTCTATTTATGTTTTCATGTTCTCTTATTTCACCCTTACAACAATCATTTTTCACCATGGAGGAAACTGAGTTTCCTGAAGGGGTGACTTTCCCAACATCACAAACTAATATATAGTGAGGTCAGTTCTTGAACTCAGGTCTCCTGACTCACTCCAGTGTTATTCACATAGTGAACAGAGTCCATTTTCAGGAGGTGTCTGTCACCAACATCTAGCAGCACTTGGCTCCTCGGGCAGTACTCTCTGCTTGTCTTCCTTTTATTTCACCAACAGCTCCTTCTCTGTTTCCTCTGTCAGCTCCTTCTCATTCCACTGACTTCTGAACACTGGAGTGTCCATAGTTCAGGTTTGGTACCTTTTCTGTTTTCTATCTACACTCATTCTCTTGATGAGCTTATCTAGTCTAATAGCTTTAAATGCCTTCGTGATGAGTCCAACATTAGATCTCTAGTCCAGAGCTTCCTTGGAAGCTTGCTACAGCTCTACTTCAATGATCAAAACAGCATCTCAAATTGCAGCTTGTCAACACTGCGCTCCTGATATACCCCAGAACTTGGGTGCTCTTGCTCTATCCTCCATCTTTGTTAATAGCAACACCGCCCTTCCAGTTGCTCAGGCTCAAACCACAGAATGCTGAGATCTACAATCTCTCAGCAAGTCCTGTTGGCTGTGTCTTCAGAAAATGATGACGCCTGACTACATCTTACCACTCTTACAGCTATTCTTTTGGCCCAATTCATTGCCACCTCTTTTGGAATATTGCAAGAGCCCTTCCTCGTTGAATTTGCCCACCTTCAGCCTATTCTGCATATAGTGGCCAAAGTAACCTTATAAAAGTTAAGTCAAATAATGCCACTCTTCAGCTCACAACCAATTCACTTAGAGCAAAATCCAGTATCCTTACACTAGTATACAAGGCTCTATGTGATCTGTCTCATTAAACACAAACTTCCACCTTAAAGCCTTTGCCCATGCTATTCCCTCTGCCTGGAACATACTTCCGCAGACATCTGCATCACTTGTTCCTTCACCATTTTTAGGTCCCTCTTAGCCATACTATCTAAATTTACTTCATCTGGGTGCCTGGGTGGCTCAGTCGGTGAAGCATCTGACTTTTGATTTTGGCTCAGGTCAAGAATTCAGGATCCTGACGTTGGGCTCTGTGCTGGGTGTGGAGCCTGCTTGGGATTCTCTCTCTCCCTCTGCCCCACCCCCATCCACCACTCACGCTCCCTCTTTCTCTAAAAATAAATAAACAAATAAAGATAAAATAAATAAATTTATATCATCTTCACACTTACGACTCCCCATCCCCTTCCTCTATTTTTCTGCACAGCACTTGTCACTGTCCAACATTTAACCCACATACCTTTTTAATTGTCTCTCTCCCCTTATAAAAGTGAGAACCATGAACGAAGAGGGCAAGGATTGTTGCTATTTTGTTCACCATTGCATCTCCGGGAAAAGAGAAAGCAAAAAAGAGAAATGCCTGGCACCTAGGAGAAGTAAGACATAGCGTGTACTGACTGGGTGAATGAGAGGGAGGGAGAGCTATAAGAACCCAGTGTACCAGGAAGGGGCATGCGGCATGGTATAACCCCCAATCAACAGGCAGCAGCCTAAACAGTTTCAGGAAGGTGTGAGGAATATAGGTACCAGCCTAGAACCTCACGTATTCATTTTTCAGAAAATTGCCCCCAATATCCTGACATGATGTTCTTACGTCTCCAGAGAAAATACATTAGCTCTCAGAAACCTGAGAAATCATGAACCATTAAAGTAATTGTAAACAGCTGTGTACGTACAGAACATAAGTCCTGAATCTATTTCTTTTGTGGTAGTGCACAATTGCAAAACAAGAGTATATACATATATATATGTATATATATATACATATATATATATAACTTATATAATGTAAATGTAAGTGTAAATACATATAGTATTTGGTTGGCACTTAATGCATGCTATGTAAAATTTTCTAAGTTCTCTGTGTAAGGAAAACAATATTGATAGAAAAGTGGAGACTGGTAGTTTAGTGTTGTGTCAGAAATAAGGGCTACAGCTTCTGGCCTCATTTCTTCCCACATGTATTGAACTGGGGTCCATGTCCTGAGAAAACATTGGTATACCAATAGGATGTATAGAGTATGCCAAAAGGTCTAACACTTGCACTTAAAAATATATATGGTAGTAGTTGTTAATTGTCATCCAGGTTGGGTTTTGCATTTTACAGAATCCAATCAATTTCAGTGACAGCTAAAATAAGTTGGGATCAAGAACCCCACCAAGTGTATAGGCTTTGGTAAGTCGTTCTGGTACATGACCTGGTGTTACATTCCTGGGCTGGTTGTCCAATCAGCATTGATAACTCTGATCACAGAAGTCCCATCTGAAGGAAATGCATAGGAAATGGTTGTCCTTACTTGTCCTGACTTCAGCAGTATTACTGCCTCTGGGATCCATCCGAGGTCTCAGAGCACTTCAGTAAGAACAATGATTTGTGTGGCCAGCAGAATCTTAAGAAATTTCACTCAAGTCATGATGTCCGTAGGTTCTGTGGGAGTAAGCAATATGATTTGAAGTCCAATTCAAAGGAATAAAATTTGAAGCTTCTTTATAAAAATAATGACTTTTTCCATATCTTATCTTCTTTTAAAATTTCTTGTCAATTTATATCTCTCCCAACACCGCATCTCTTAGCAAGCAGTGGGTAGACATTGTGCTCTTATCCATATGCATGATCTGCTCTATTTTCTTCCCAATTCAGATTCTTTCCATCATTACCAGAAAAAAAAAAAAAAAGTGGTGTGGGCTTATTAAGGAGAGAGGAATAGTGACCCTCTGGGGAGATAATTTAATCCAGCTTAAGTAGTTTTTTCTCTGACAGATGTTTGCTGTTTGGGTTCTCATCCACGATAAGCCAGTGTCTCCCAAATTTGTGTGCCCACGGAATTACCCAGAAGCTTCAAAAACGCCCAAAGCCTATGTTCTACCCACCAGAGACTGTGATGTGATCGGTCTGGGGTACTATCTGGACTTTGGAATTTTTAAAAGATCACCAGGTGATTCTAACTTGCAGAGAAATTTGTGAATCACTTCCAGGGGCCCATGATATCAACCAGCCCATTCATCCCCGGAACGTCCATCCAAATCAAAGTGTTTCTAATTTCATGGGGCCGGAGATATGCTCAGGCCACAAGTATGTTTCCCAATGTCTGGCGTCAATATAGAAGGCCAACATAGCTAATTCTGAAAGCTGAAGGATTTATCTCTATTTAGTAATACTTCAGTAACAAACGTATCTAAATTATAATAGGAAAAAGGGATTTTTTAATTATAAAGGAAACAGGAAAATCTAACTTATATGCAGACTCTGTCAGCAGCAATTTAACCATTGCAGGAGTGCTATCTGAAGGGAAAAATGAAAAGAAATAGAGGCTGCAGCTGATGGGTGTAGAGCTCTGTTTCTTGAACTGAGTGCATACAAAATCAGTTTGGGGGCACCTGGGTGGCTCAGTCAGTTAAGCGTCCGGACTCTTGGTTTCAGCTCAGGCCATAATCTCAGGGTCATAAGATGGAGCCCCACTTTGGGATCGGCGCTTAGCAGGGAATCTGACATTCTCTCTCCATCTGCCCCCCGCCAATATGAATAAATAAATCTTAAAAAAAATAAAATTGGTTTGAATATACCCTTTTTAAAACTTCTCCCAATAATCAGGAGTGGAGAAATTAGGAAAATCAAGACTTGAATGTGAGAACAGTAATAATTCTGTGGCCTAAACTCTTTCTAATTTGGGATATCCTCCCTGGGACTTTGAAGTGGGGATCAAAGGTAGTAAGTTTCAAACCACCCCCTCCCCCCTGCCCTTTCCCAGGAGGTGACCACTCTGCATAGCTGGAACCTGCAGGACAGGCCATGATTCCTTGGCTCTGTAAGCACATGAGAACAAAAGGGACAAGGGCGGCCTGACCTGAATGAAGCTGAATCCTCAGGGGAGGGTTTGAGAGTCTGAGCTCTCATACTGCTTTGCTTGTGAATCCATACTCAGAGAGGGAAACACGTGTAAGACAGTGCTGTTCTGTGAAAATAAAATGTGATCCACGCGCTTACCTTAAAATTTTCTGGGAGCCACCTTTAAAAAATAAATAAATGAAATGAATGTTAATGTGTCTTATGTTACCCAATATATAATAGCATTTTCAGCAGGTAATCCATATAAAAAATATAAAAATCAATACATTAAAATTATTTTACATTCTTTTTTTCCTAGCTGGTCTCTGAAACCTGGTATATATTCCACACACGTACAGCACATGCCAGTTTGGACTACCCACGTCCAAGTGCTTAGTAGCCGCATGCGGGGCTACCGTCTACGGTTTCAGACACTGCAAGTATAGAGGAAAGATCACAAGGTCTGAGTAAAAAGACCCGTATTCTAAGTGGTCTTTAAATGGTGGATTATATTAAATGGTCTTTAGAGTCGGTTTTTAGAGTCCGAAAGTCAAGTTCCGCATTGGTCTGCTATTTCTCTCTCAACTTAGGGAAATAAGAAGAAAAAAAAAAGTTGTCTTCATCTTGCACCAAAAGAGCAGGTTCTGAGCAGAGGGTAGGTCTTTGTCCCATAAAGCAAAGGGATTCTCTGGGATGTGGTTCCAGAGAAAATCTCACTCTAGGGATTTGCTTAATTGGAAATTAAACTTCGCTGTTGACCTGAGTGGTCAGGCGATCAGCAGTGTGGCATAAATCAAACCCTTGACCCACAAACAGAAAGCAAAACCCTTTTGATTAGTTTTTGCACAGCTTTATTAAAAAGAACACGGCACACTGCCACGGCTTCTTTCATTCCCAACTGGTAGAAGTCACGAGGAACCGGTCCCCACCCCCACTGTCTTTGGCTTTCAGAGCAATAGTAAGCTCGGGCACAGCATAGCTTTGTCTTGCCTCCTAGCCTGGGGTGGCCCTGGAGCTATTTAAAGTCTCTATTCATTGCCCCACTTTCAGATGAATTTGCTCAAATGGTTGTCTGTTTAGACCGCGAGTCACGAGACTTCTGTTTTTACTGGTGTGGGCGCAAGTGGTGGTGGAGACATACTTGAACTAAATGAGAGAACTGAACGCTCAGCCCATCTGTTCTCCTGAAGCACCGTGTGACCTTAGTTAGATGTCTCCCCACGTCTAGACTTCAGTTCTTCCCCGTGTAAAACAAGTAAAGCTCTTTCCCCTTTGATGGTGAGGAATCCTGGTACATTTCACAAGAAGGTTTAAGATAAATGCAAGACACCATGATGAATCATTTCCACAGACCCCAGGGAAGAAGCGGGATGGTAAATAACTGTCAAATCTGGGTAAACAGTTCAGACAGATGAGGCGCTGTGATACCTTGATGGGCAGGTCAAGGACAAAGTGGGAGGGGCGGGCTGGTGGGGGGTGTGGAGGGTGGAAGAAGGAGGAAGGAGGGGGAGGGGGGCTGGGGGATGCTCACTGCTGGGCCACGGAACGCTAAGGCTGGCCAAGTTTGGAAACCTTGCCTTTGTTCTGGGAGGACTTGAGGAGCAAAACTGATTAGCTGTAGAATATCATTTAAATCTCCTCTTAAAGCAAATCCAAGTCTTTAATCATTATCTCCCAAACCACCAAACAACTCCAGACACACACCAGCCTCACTGAGAGACTTGTCAAGACGGAAACAGTAATTCACAAATTCACTAAAATTCCCTGCTCCACCGAGCAGTATGACAGCTCCAGCGACCGCGGTAACATTTCTATTCAAACTGGCTTTGGAGCCGAAGCTATAAATATCCTTGCAATATTTCCTGCTTCAGAACATAAAGACAGCTTTACAGCACTGATAAAATAGAAATTACTTTCTCTCTGAGGTCTTGCTGGAATTTTAATGTCTGTTTTGCAATAAAGCAGCTCCTACACAATTTGATTTGAGGGAAAGAAAACAAACGGTCTAATTTCGTTACAATAATGACTCTTCTTGTATTGTTTGCCCTACTTGCTTCTCTGGCTGCCCGGCTGTTAAAAGTTTGTAGTGGAGAGCAGAGGGGATGGTGTTTATGAGAATATTAAAATGGTTTCTTTATTATTTAAAAATACATTGTCTCCATCCCCGCTCACCACAAAGCAACCCAAAAAAATTTTTTAAAGGAGAAATAGAGAGAAGAAAATAAAGTTTACAGCCCTTAATAGCACTTTGTGAACATTGCTTGTTAGAACTGTAAAGCCATTGACCAAAGATGACATGAATTTAAAAGGCTTTTGAAATGTAAAAGATCATAGCGGCTTTAATTATTCCATACATGTTACCCCAGTTCTTGTTAGTGCCTTCAAAGCTGAGCAAAGCATCTTTTCTTTTCTTTTTTTCATCCGTATACACTCGTCTCCTTTATAGATTACATGATATAGAAAGGGAAAAAGAGGGGCGCCTGGGTGGCTCAGTCGTAAAGCGTCTGCCTTCGGCTCAGGTCATGGTCCCAGGGTCCTGGGATCGAGCCCCGCATCGGGCTCCCTGCTCAGGGGAGAGCCTGCTTCTCCTCCTCCCTCTCCCCCTGCTTGTGTTCCCTCTCTCACTGTGTCTCTCTCTGTCAAATAAATAAATAAAATCTTTAAAAAAAAAAAAAAAAGAATGGTTCCTACACTTAAAAAAAAAGAAAGGGGAAAAGAGAGAGATTTTGTGCTGAGGGGATAGGGAAGTGGAGTTGAGAGCAGAAGCTAAGGATGGAGCAGCCTATTTGGGGACAAGAATTAAATGATAGAGGAGAGTCTGTGCTTGGCTAGTTCCTGATTAGGAATGGCATTAACCCAACTTCCTGGTAAAGGATTAGGGTTAGGGTTAGGGTTCAAATTAGTGTTAGATAGGTTTTGGGTTCCCACTAATTTATCTTTGGACCAGAAAAGGATTCCTCCCTATTTGAAATCACTGGGACCTCATAATATCCTCCAACTGGTTTACGGAGGAAGGGGTATGTCTCCCAGGCCAGATGGCCCCAAGCAAGCCCATTAAGCCGAGGTTTCTTCCACAGTCTGCTTCCCCTCTTCCTTTACACATCTTCCCTGCTCTGTTTATTCTTCTTGTTCCCTTTTGCTTACAGTAGATTGCAGTGCCTTTTCCCCTTTGGTTTCTCAAAATTTCCCATTTCCTTTTATCCAAACATTCCATCTAGCTGTGCATACATCCAAAATCCTGATCCACCAAATATTCCTGCCTTTATTCTAAATCTTTCAGTGTTCCTGCATAGCATACTACACACCACAGGCCCATGAAATATTTGGTTCAGAAGGGAATTGGACAACTGCCTCTCTTTTGGTTTTTTAAGTTATATTTCTAGGACCTTTAGGTGTCACAAAAATATCTCAGTGGACTGCCTGTAGGGGAGGAGATGGGTGCTAGATTCTTTTTTTTTTTTTTTAAAGATTTTATTTATTTATTTGACAGTGAAAGAGACAGTGAGAGAGGGGACACAAGCAGGGAGAGTGGGAGAGGGAGAAGCAGGCTTCCCGCTGAGCAGGGAGCCTGATGTGGGGCTCGATCCCAGGACCCTGGGATCATGACCTGAGCTGAAGGCAGACGCTTAACTGACTGAGCCACCCAGGCACCCCGGGTGCTAGATTCTTTTTTTTTTTTTTTTTTAAGATTTTTTATTTATTTGCGAGAGAGAGAATGAGAGACAGAGAGCATGAGAGGGAGGAGGGTCAGAGGGAGAAGCAGACTCCCTGCTGAGCAGGGAGCCTGATGTGGGACTCGATCCCGGGACTCCAGGATCATGACCTGAGCCGAAGGCAGTCGCTTAACCAACTGAGCCACCCAGGTGCCCCGGGTGCTAGATTCTTAATGTCAACCACAGCACCTGCACTTTTATCAATTTAGTAAAAGGGAGTCTCAAGGAGTTTTAAAGTGCTCTGCTGCTTTAACAAAGTTGGAAAATGAGCGCTCTTGTTTTGCAGAAGAGAAACCTGAATTGTGGAGAGGGGAAATGTCCATCAATTTTCTTATAGCTGAATAACGGCAGACTGGGAATACTAACTCAAGGAGGCGTAATGTTACAAGTGATAGGGTACTAATCTCTATAAGAGACTAATTCATACCGAAGTGTAAACATCCTTATGATTTATTCATGTTAGAGATAGCTAATTAAAATAAAAAGTCATGATGATCATAATGCCTTTGCCAAGGAGACATTTTAAGAATAGATAGTGTACATAAGCAGTTCTCAAAGTATGGTCTGAGGATTCAGTGGGGAATGAACTTTTCAACAAATAGTGCTGGGAAAATGGAATATACGCATGCAATGAATAAAACTAGATCCTTGTCTTATACAAAAATGAACTCAAAATGAATCAAAGACCTAAATCTCTAACTTGCAGATTTTTAAGAAGAGAACATAGGACAAAACCTTCATGACATTGGACTTGGCAATGGTTTCTTGGATGTAACACCAAAAGCACAGGCAACAAAAGAAAAAAAAAAACAATTTGGGCTTCAGGAACATTTTTAAAAATTGTGCATCTAAGACAATGTCGACAGAGTGAAAAGGCAACCGACAGAATGAAAGAAAATATTCGCAAATAATGTATCTGACAAGGGATTGATATCCAGAAAATATCAAGAACTCCTGAAACTCAACAAGAAAAACCAAACAACTCGATTCAAAAATGGGCCAAGGATGTGAATAGACATTTCTCTGAAGAGGATAAACAAATAGTCAATAAGCACATGAAAGATGCTCAACACCACTCATCATCAAGGAAATACGGATCAAAACTACAAAGAGAATAGCATGGTCACTATCAAAAAAACAAACACAAAACCCAGAAACAACCAACAGAAAATACCAAGTGTTGACAAGGATGTAGAGAAACTGGAATGCCTGTGCGCTATTGATGGGAATGTAAAATAGCCTAGCTGCTGTGGAAAACGTTCTGGCAGGCCCTCAAAATATTAGCAATAGAATTACTTCAGGATCCAGCAACTCCATTTGTGGAATGGAAACAATATTTTCCAAATGAGCAATGCATGTTGTTACAAAATCATGTCTGGGTAGAAGATCCAGTCCAAGTGCAAGAGAGACCAATGGATTTTGATGTAGCAGAATATGAGAAGTTCATCAATAGGGTTTCAGATTCCACACTACAACAAGTCTTTGAGAATCTACTCATTGAGTTTCAGTATAATGTTGAGGATGAATATCTGCAATAATGAAATAGATTAAAATACTCCTCCCGTTTCCAACGACATATCTGAATGAGGCCAATTTTCTTCACATACTTCAACCATATACTTCAACCAGGAAAACATTGGGTGAAGATGAATATTTGAAAAAATACAGCTGTCTTTTATTCTGCCAGAGATTAAAGAGATTTACAAAAATGTAAAATAATGTGAACTTTGCCACTTTTTTCTTGTTTGCAAGTAATAAAGAAGTCCCAAGAGCAAGAGGTTTGAGAACCACTGTTGTAGATGGTTTGGGAGGCTTTCAAAAACTCCCCTCAAATTTCACTAACATTGGTAACAGAGTGTTCAGTTTCCCACCAGTTCTCTGGAGGACCAGCTGTAAGTGTCCTGTTATTTAATCCTTTATATAAGCTGCTTCACACGCCAAAGCTGATGCTACAGAGGGCACTTAAACAGGATTAGACAAAGCCCTTCTAACTGTGGTGGCTTCTGAATCCCAGGACCCATGCATCCCCTCATTTCCTTCTCTTGTCAGTGGGCTCCCACTGTCTCCTGAACGAGGCTTCTAAGTGTTCCAGAAGCGTTTACAAATCCCCTACAAGCCCACTCATGGCTCTTTGTATTGATTTATCCACAGAGTTGTGGCCCCAAGTGAGAGATTTTAGAGAATACGAAGGGAAAGTTTGTTTCTAGAAGAAATAAAACACAATCCAGAGGTCTCAGTGTGCGAAAGAAATGCTTTGAGCTAAAACAAACAAACAAAATATTCATTGATCATTTCTAAAGCCTTCCTATGTAGGAATGGCAAAAGAGGGCAGACACAATGGCTAGACTGGTGATGTGCATTCTGTGCTACAAAGCAAAGCTACTCCTTGGTTAACTCTTTTCAGAGAGTATGCTGTGTATTATTGTAAATAAAGCACAAGGCCAATTATTAGAATATATTGGCTCTAGTCCTGGTTTTATCACTCAGCAGTTTTGAGATTATTAAATATATCATCCACAGAAGGTAGTAGATATCCTTTGTATGCACGGGGTGGTAAATAGAAAGACCACTGGGCTAGGAGTATTAGGGAATATGCAACAAGTGTATGGCAATATTCCTAACACATGGGAAATTCTCCACTGGCAGGATATTAGTATTTACTTTTGCAGTAACAGTACTATGGGATATGTGATGCTGGGAAAGATGTTCATTGCTTTGAGGTCTCGTTGCCTCATTTCTAAAATAGGAATTGTGTTTCCTAGTGCATCCCTCAAAGCTCTGAGCCATAGGGAATATGGGAGAGGACCAAGGAGTCAAGATGCCTGTGTTTTAGTCCCATGAAGAGTCATTATCAACCAAGTGACCTTGAGGAAGCCATTTTTCTGGCCAGCCCCTTAGTTCCCTTGACTGTGAAACAAAAGGATTGGGCCAGATCATCTCAGGTCCTACCCGGCACTGACATTCTTTGTCCAGAATCTCTGATGATCCCACAAGTGTTAAAACTCTTTTCTAGATTACTTACTATATTCAGGGCAGAGCTGAACCTAGAACCTAGGTCTTCTACCTTCTGAATGTGTAGGTGGATTATTCTGTCTAATGGACTGTTCCAAGGTAATCCAAACACCTGAAAAATGACATCTCGTTGACTCATTCTTACAAACCAAACTTTGAAAACATGAGGTCTCTATAACTTTTACAAAGAAGTTGGGGGAACTTTTTTTAGTTAAATGAGGAGAGGAGATGCTCTCTTCTGAGGACCACTGTCTGGCAAGATTTCAAATACTTCCTAGTTCCAATGGGTTGGAAACACCACAACAACATTCGTCCTGGTGTCATTTTCTTAGTTTCAGTCCCAACAGCAATCAGAAAGTGCAGAGGAGTGTGGCAACAATGAAACAAGAAATTAATCAATCTCTCTCCAACTGTACTGAATGGGGGAACAGTAAGACCAAAGCTATGACAGGGTTGTATGGAGAAACTGAGATATTATATCTGCTCTATGTCTTATATCCATTTTATTAGAACAGTAACGGAAATTGAGTTATCAAAAAATATATACATTTCCTTGGGGCTTAGAAAACTTTTAGTTTTCATCCAAATCATTTGAAACAAAATCCATGTCTACATTCATCTTCAATATGAGCAATGAATCAATTTTTTTTAATTGAATGTTCCTCCCCCTCTTTGCCATGGTAATGGCCAGTTTCTGCACAGTTGATAAGATCAACCAGGCTACTGATTTGATTTGGTCATTGAAATGGCCTCTGAATTAGATAATTTAATGTTTTTCATTTTATGAATGAAAATCATTCTCACCTAGTGTTTCTTAAAAATATGGTCTGTATTCTTCCTGCATCAAAATCATTAGTAGTACTTGTTATAAGTGTAGATCCAAAGGTCCCTTCCCTAGTCCTCCTAAATCAGAATCTCTGAAGGTGGAGCTGCAAGAGTCCTGTTAACGAGGTCTCCAGGTGATCCTTCTGAAGGTCACCAATGTCCTAACTGCCAGACCAATACCATCTTTGTAGTCCTCATCCAGCTGAAACTTCCTTCAACATCTGATGTTATGGACAACTTCTTCCTTCTTGTTCCCTCAGAACAAACTTTGAAATCTAGATATGAATCAGCTTTAATTTTCTGATTATAAATATTAAATGGTTCCAGACATAAATTCATATTATGGAATTCAAGTACCTTTTTTGCCTCCTAACTCTCAGGCAATCCCTTATAGGATAGCCTAACCACACCATTCTTTCTTCTATAAATACTTTACACTTTCTTGCTTCTACATATTTCCCTATGAAGTCCCTTAAACATAAATGATTCCTCCATATTCATCTTTGTTGGGAAAACAATCTTATTAATTCTATTGATCTTTCAAATTTTATTTTAGATGCTACCTTTATAATCAACACTTACTACTGAGTTACTTCTAAGTAGAAGTCACTGAGTTTGGTATTGCAAACAGAAATGAAGTCTTGTCCCTTGCCCTTCATGGCCCCTGAGTTTAGGAATTGCTTCATTAGGCCAACCTCCCTCCCCAGGTTTTTATTTGAGTGTGCTACTCTACAGTGGCGAAGGTGAACACATCCCAGTCTGTACTTTTTAAAAAAGATTTTATTTATTTATTTGACAGAAAGAGAGAGCACACAAGCAGGGGGAGCAGCAGGCAGAGGGAGAGGGAGAAGCAGGCTTGCCAAGCAGGGAACCCAATTCAGGGCTCAATCCCAGGACCTTGGGATCATGACCTGAGCTGAAGGCAGACACTTAACTGACTGAGCCACCCAGGTGCCCCTGTATTTTTTTTTTTTTAACACAACTAGAACATATGCTAATCCTGTGACTAGACTGTAAGCTTTACACTGGTGCAGGTCAAGTGTCATACAGCTTTCTAGCTCTCAAAGTGTTCATAGTAGTTGCTTAGTAAACACTTTTTACATGATGTTGGATTTAATCTATCCCAATCCCTTAGTTTGAGAGATGAAGAGAATGAAGTCCAGAGGCAGTAAAAACAAGTATTCAAGGTCAAATAGCTAGTTGGTAGCAGAGCCAGAACAAATACCTTTATTTCCTTGATATGCTCTTATTCAAGTTCGAGTCTTAGCATGGGAGAGGAGCCTTGCTTTTGTATTTCAGTATTTGTCCCTTTCACATTGTGTGTTTGTATGTGACATTCCCAACCCTTCATGTTTATAGACAAACTGTATTACTTCAGTTTATCTCGAAGCTAATTCTTTCTTTTTTTTTCTTGTGATTATTTTCATTTTTAGTGTCTGGATTTCCTTTACTTCTGTCACACATATCTCTCACTGCATACACAAAGGTTACATTCAGTGTTTCAGTTGCAGCCACATCATGATTCTGTACACAAAATAATAGTGTTGTCTGTGCCTTCCCAGCCTCCTTTCTGATCATGTCCAGGTAATTGCTGGTCTTTGGCAGCAAAGGTAGCACCCGGGATAGCTAGTTAAGGGAATGGATACAAAGGTTCCAACATTCCTATTCTGGATTGTAACTGCTATTGAACCCATCATCATACAAATATCTGTATTTACTTTTTCTCTAAATGCATTCTCTATATAAGCTTATACTGAAGCTTGTGGGCTAGATATCTGCCCTGTCTCACAGCCTGTAATTTACTCACATTGGCTGGGTGCATTACTACATGGAATGGTTTAGTTCCACCTGCAAACTTCACTGTGTACCGTTTTCAAAATAATTCCTTGAAAAATAATATAAGATATATTCCAGTATCAATATCCTAGAGGTTGCTCTGTTTTTGCTGTAATGTCCAGCAAAAGCATCTCATTTACTTCATCTTTTGTTGCTTATCTTTTACCAGTACCTTAAAAATATCAATAAAGCCTTTTTCCTTGTCCATTCCATGCATAATGAACCCTAAAAAATCTATTAGAAAATTGACAGAAGACATCAGGAATTTTTATAAATATATATCCATTGGCTTTCTATATTTATAATATTTACCAAGCCTTTCAAGCAGCTCCAGTAGATCAATCAGACATAATTTCCTTTTTCAAAACCACAATAGATAATGTTTACTTTGTATTCAGTGAGCCTTCCTCATAGGCTAGAATCTTCCAGCCACCCAAGGTGAATGTTACTCAGGCTGCTCTGGAGTCCCCTAAAAAGTGTCTAGCACAGTGCCTGGGACATGGTCGTACTGAGAGGTTACTTGTCTTTTCTTTCCCCTCTGAAACTCAACTTATGATGGCTGTCATTGGTGCCAAAATGGACAGGAAACCCAAGGACTTGGGGCCTAGCTCTGGTTCTCCACTTGTACTAATGGTTAATTTCTCCTCACTTCTCTATTCGTTCATTTGTAAGGTCAGGTGTTTGCAATCCATGGCTTAATAGCTCCTTTTAGCATATTTTTTCAAGGATTTGATTCTAAAACCTATATTGGCCAGCGGTTCCACATTTGCTATTCATCTTTCAAAACAGTTGCTAATCTGAGATCTTTACATCTGGTTCATCAGTTAATGCTGGAACTTCCAGTACCTTTATTACGATTTTATTGTGTGCCTCTCTCTATCTCTCTATAGAAAAGATAAATTGGAGCAGAGCTAACTTTTTGAGCAAAAATTAACGTGAACAAATATCCCTTCTCTTAATTCTTGAATACATTTTTTATCCTTTGTTCTCTCTTTTATTTTTTGTTTCTATTTTTTCTTCTGTGTTTTTGTTTTCTTCTTCCCTCCCTCCCTCTTTCCTTTTCTCATTCTCTCATTCTCTCCGTCTCTCTGTCTCTCTGTCTTTCTCTCTCTCTCTGTCTTTGTCTCTGACTCTCTCTTTCTTTCTTGTAATAGGAGTCCAGAATGGTCTCAAATAGCCTCTCCATGGCTTCCTGCTTTTTAGATCTATGCGTACAGAATTTTAGATTAGAAAGACATTTTAGAGATATATGTTATAGTAGAAAGAGCATCAAGTTTTTTATTCATAAGTTTTACTTAACTTCTCTGATTTTCCATATGAAAAAAGAAAAGTTATAATGAAAATACTAACCACTTTTCTGAAGACTACACAAGCAATTGGAGCAAGCACACTGTACACATCTCGACCTTGATGTTGGTTATTGTCATTATACAGTTCTCCGGTCTTCTCATTGACTTGGCAGCCCCTTGGAAACTGGCGCTTGAATTCATTTTTGAATTCTAGTTTGCACCAGACATGTTTGTATTTTTAAAAGAATGGCCAGAACAAGCCTTTCATTTTCCGTGTGGGCTGTCTTTCCCTTTTTTTAAAGCACAATGCCTGTGCTCTGACAAAGCCCTCTTTCCTATGATAGCCATTTGCTGGGGGATTTTGTCTGAGCGCCTGTTCAAGCAGAACGTGTGATTTACTGTTGGTTGTGAAGGTGAAAGAGATTTTGACAAGTGGAGAAATGGAGAAAGTCTGCGTTTTGTTCATTAACATGCAATCCTCTTTGTATTCATGTAGAGGGCGGGAGACGGAGTGGGGAGGGTTGGACATATGAGTCCTAAACTTGAAGCCTAATTTGGTTATGGAAACAGATCTGTGTCTGGCAGAAACACATGGTACCCCCGTCCTCGACCATCAGTGTTTGGGAAGCCGGCTTCATTTAATTGGTAAATCATCTGTCTTGCATTGTTCTCCACCAGCATTATCCCAGAGGCAGCTGCCCACCTTGGCTAATTTAAATATGATTTAGCAGGACCCCCTCCTGTCCCTCCTGCCAAGACATTCATAGTACCTAATTCATGTTGATTGGCATCCCCCTCCCAGCCATTGGTGATTCATAGATAAGATTCTGTTACAGATCTGCACCAGGAGTTAGATGAGGATATCTTCATTGCCTCCTTTTCATCGGAGAGGATTTGACCCATTATCCATTTGCTAATTTTCTTTATTTGTCTGCAAGATCCATTGTTTGAGCCACTGTCATGCATATAAGTAGGGACTCAAAGCATTCTGGGCAAATTCCCACGGTTCCAGGCTACTCTCCTGATTTATCTTTCTCTTGTTCAAACAGTGCAACTAACCCTCCAGGTGACGGGGAAAATATCTTTTCCCATTTTGCAAAGTCTAATGGGAAGATCATTCATTTGATGCAGTAAATGCACTTCTGGGGATGACTGTTTATGTGTCAGGCATTGTGCTAGGTGCTGGGAGTGATAGATGTGGGGGCCACACACTGTGCCCTTAGGAAACCGTAGTTGAGATGTGTCAACAGATAACCAACAACACTTGGAAATAATCAAGAGCCTGAGCAAGATTTTAGTGATATTTGTACCTGAAACCTCATCTACTTCTGTTACTTACATTCTAATCCTCAATCCACTTCTTTCTTCTCTCTCTGTTCTCCTTAGATGCTATTTCAGGTTTTTGTTTTTCCTCCTCAATAGCTTTTTAAGTTACTGTTTTTAAAACCTAAGTGTAAGAAAACTACAGAAGTTTTTGTACTACTCATGCGCCACCACATAAATAATTTTTCACATTTCATTGAGAAACTCATTTTACAAAGAAAGTGTTACTGATAAAACTAATTACTTCAATCATCTTCGTGTTACAATGTCCTTCCTTTCTCTACGGAAGTTAACACTATCATGAATGTGGGACGTAGGTATCAAATCCATGTTTTTAACCTTAACTGCGTGTGCATTTATCAATAAAAGTATAGAGTATCATACTCTATATTTTTTAATTTGTAAAGATTATATTGTACTGTAAATATCTTTCTGCAACTTGCTTTTTCTGTCAGTATTATGGTTGACAGATCTGTATCATTACACTTAGTTCTATTTTATCTTTTTAAATTACTGTGTAATATATCACACGCCACTTTTTCCTCACTTGGCCTAATGGATATTTGATTTTTCCTACTTTTTTGTTTTGTTTTTACTATCTGTAACCAACAGTACTTCACAGAATATCTTTGAAGATGCCTCCTTTTGCACATGAGGGAGAATTTCTCTAGGGTATATATTTAGAGATGGGATTGCCAGGTCATAGGCTATGCACACATACAACTTTACTAGATTTTGCCAAATTGCTCTTCAAAATAGTTATGCCAATTCATATTCTCTCCAGCAGTGCTTGAGAGTTCGTATTTCTTCTCTTCCCTGCCAAAACTTGGCATTGTCTGGCTTAAGGATCCTTGCCAGTGTGATGGGGTTAAAGAGTATCTTGCTGATATTTGCATTTTCCTGATTAGAGTTAGGTAGAACATTTTTTCATATTTATTGTTACTTTGGGTTTCATCTTCTGTGAATTGTCTTCTGCATCTTTCACTCATTTTTCAATTTTCCCTATCTAAATTGATTTGTAAGAGTTCCTTTATATTGAGGATATTAATATTTCGCCTCTTACATATGCTGTAAATCTCTTCTCCCGGTGTGTGGTATATCTTAATTTTGTTTATGATGTCTTTTGTTCTAAAGAAAGTTTACATTTTAAGGATTTTTCTTTTTGTTGTTGCAGTTAAGAAATGCTGTCCTGCTTCAAGGTTTTAGTATTCCCTTCTGCATTGATTCTAATAGTTTAATGTTTCCCCCCACATTTAGGTCTTCAAGACATTTGGAGTTTGTTTTGACTTTGGTTGGGGGGGGGTCTAATTTTGTTCTAGTTTACATATGAACAGACAACGGTTTCAACCTCAGCTTGATCCCAACTGATTTTGGATGTCTCCTCCAATCATATACCAAGGTCTCAGATATGTCTAGTTATCTTTCTGGGGTCCTAATTTTATTGCATTAACTGTTTTTCCACTACCATGCTTATACTATATAATCTTAATTTCTATGTCTTTATCAATATATTTGTGCCTTTCAGGATAAATCTACAATTAAAATTTTGGTTTTATGGGTGTTCTGCTAATCCTTTCTCTTTAACTTAAAAAAAAAATTATGATAATTTTTTTTCCTGTTGTAGTATCTCTGCCTCAGAATCTTTGTCCTCAAATAAGTTCCACAAGTTGTACTCTTCTTTATCTAAATATGAATCCTCTGCATTCTTGCTTATCTGAATTTGAATCTCAGTGTCTTGGATTTTGATCACCAAATCAAAAGATCCCTGTGCTATTTCTTCTAAGACATCTAGGGACCATCAAGGGGATTAGACTCCCAGTGATAATTCCCTGAATTTCCAGGGCAAACATGTTCTCTAAGCTCCCAACACGTGACTTACTGCAATAACATTACCTTATACAAGGCCAAAATCAAAATCAAGCACACAGTTAAGTGTCCTAAGAGATGTCAGTGTTGAAATGAGAAGTTCAAAATGAAAAGTAAAGACCTATGATTCACAGGAAGGTGAAGTTATATCTGGCAGAGCATTCAAAGAAAACTTCATAAGTATGATAATATTTTAGTTGAAACTTTGAAAATAGGCCAGATTTTCATATGTACAAAAATGGCATTCCTCATCTAAGGAAACTATGGGTAAAGCTGTGGTAACAGAATATAAAAATGGAACTCTGTAGAGTTTGGCTCAAGACCAAAGGGGATTCTAGACCACCTTTGTGAGATTTGCATAGGAGCTGGCCAAAAGTTAGTTTCATGAACAAAACATATATATATATTTTTAATTTAAATTCAGGTAGCCAATGCATAGTACATCCTTAATTTTTGAAATAATGTTCAATGATTTTCAAAAAACATATATTATTACCTGTACCTTCAATCTATGAAAGAGATTGGGGACAGTAAGAGGAATTGAAAGGACTTACATAGAGAGAGAATTTGTGGAGGGGCTCTCCCCTCACCCCCCGACACATAATGGAGTAGGTGTGGGGGATACCTTTTCCTTACCTCAAGACAAGTGAAGACTTCTAAGAAGATGTGTTAATCATGACTTTTCGGCGCCTGGGTGGCTCAGTCGTTAAGCGTCTGCCTTCGGCTCAGGTCATGATCCCAGGGTCCTGGGATCGAGCCCCACATCGGGCTCCCTGCTCGGCGGGAAGCCTGCTTCTCCCTCTCCCACTCCCCCTGCTTGTGTTCCTGCTCTCGCTCTCGCTGTCTCTGTCTCTGTCAAATAAATAAATAAAATCTCTAAAAAAAAAAAAATCATGACTTTTTATTTTCTGTATTTTAGTTCTTTGACCTTTTGGGGCTCTGCTGACACTGGAGGGGCTGTGCCTCCCAAGGCTGGCTAATTCCTAGAGATAGCAAACAACTCATGTGGCAACGTGCCTTTCATGTGCAAACCAGCCAGTCCAGAGCCTGTACCCCCAACCACCTTCTTTCTCATGCTCTCTCATTCTGGCCACTGTTTCCCTGCCCAAATCACCCCAAGGACCAAGTATCTGACAGCTAGGGACAACTCCTACACCCCAGAGCCCACTTAAATTATGCAAACTAGCTGATCCTAAGCCTGCTTATTCTGTTTGGCCCATTTCTTCCAGCAGAAATCACAATAAAGATTCTCAATCATGTTTTCCATCACTCCCTCTGCCTCCTGACTGACCCTGGTGCTTCCCCATGTGGCACTGCATGGCATACTGTGCTTCTTTTTTCTAACCATTTAGGAGTATAACCAATTTCTTCCTTCATGACAGTCATTTCCATGTCTTCGTGTCTTCTCATAGCTGATTAAACATATTCCAGGTACCCTATGACAGAAGACCGTATGGAAGCTTGATGTGGAACATGCGTCCATGATGAATTGAACTCATGCCTGTAAATTTTAAAGTGTAAGAGGCAGCCTGTGGTAGCTGCTTTTGTGGAGTAACTTTGCCATTC
This sequence comes from Leptonychotes weddellii, assembly GCF_054177405.1. Lineage (NCBI taxonomy): Eukaryota > Metazoa > Chordata > Mammalia > Carnivora > Phocidae > Leptonychotes > Leptonychotes weddellii. The sequence goes on from NC_138374.1 coordinate 107,429,477, forward strand.
AAGTTCTCCAAAAAGCCCATGCCAAGATGAGATCAAAAGTGCAAGATATTTATTGGGAGAGCTCGTGTGAAGGAGAAAGGAACAGAAAGCAAGAATAAACAGGGAAAACTTCCACGATGATGTAGGTCTAATACCTGTGAAAGAGAGAGAAAAGAATTAGGAAGAGCCTCAGGTTGCTGCTTAGTTCTGGAAAGTCTCAGCTAGACTGTTGGAGAGTCCTTGAGTTGAAGTCACCTACTAGAAGAATCCTGCATTAGACATTGCTGGCTATTTTCTAGGACCCTTGCATGCTCCGTCATTAGATAGGGGCAGCCCAGGAGAGAATGGCTTGGGATAAATGCCTTGATTGATCCAGAGCTGCAGCACTTCAGCTGTGCCCTCCACAGCAGTTTCTCTTAAGAGACATCTGAGTGGAACACTTCCATGGCCATCACAGTGCACCCAGATTGTGTACTGCTCACGAAATAGATGTGGTCATGTAAGTGACACGCGATACTGCCCAGCAGACTCCTGGAGTGCAATGAGATCTCTGCAGCACAAAGCTGCAAGTGAACATCTTCTTAGAGAAGGAGAGACAGAAAGGCAAAGGAAAGAAACAGCATAAGTGTAAGTAGATCACATTTCTTTTACCCCACAGACTTCTCACTTCTCACTAAGTCCAAAAAACATAGAGGACTCTCCCCAAGAGGAGTCTAAAATTAAAAATTTCCCCCATCTAGTTTATTTCTAGTGATATTTTGGTCACCAGTGATGTCTTAACCATGCATCTTTGCTGCCCTTGGGCTGGCCCGCTCCTCAATCCTGTTAAGTTTGATCTCAGGTCTTGGGTCTTTAGACCTCACCATTCCCTCCTTATCATTTAACCTCCCTTTATAATTTCTTACTTCCATGCCCAGTTTGGATTCCCTTGTTCATTTCTTCATCCAGTTTTTTGACATATTGGTTCAGCTGCTCACTACTAATATATCACACATATGCTTTGGAGTATCATGGGGAAAGCATATAGCCATGCAGATATTGCCACTATAAATTTATGTCCTTCGTCACCAATGGTTCTTTCAATACTGCCCATCGGACCTCCTGTTTCCCTAGTCAGAGTTTTTTCTCTACGATTCTTAAATCTTTGAAAACCACCTCTCCTTTCATCTCATTCTCAAATACTCTATTCCCAAGTCATACAGAAGGTAAAAGCCATCAGCTTTTATACCACAAAATTTACCACTTGCATCTGGATTATTGCAATAACCTCCTAAACACTTCCAGTTTTGTCACATTCCAATCCATTTCCCACTCTGCAGCCAATCTGATCATTTCATTCCCTTGCCTGAAATCCTTCCAATTCTTAGGATGAAGCACAGACCACCCAACAGGGTGCACTCTCCCTTGGAAGACCAGCTCCCACTTATCTCTGCCAGCCTACTTTGTCCCCACCCACCACTGTATTCAAAATTGACATTCCTAGAGCACTTCATAGCCCTCTCTGGGCTCCAGGCGTTCCTTCACATTTTTTTTGTCTACCCAGATCTCTTTTCTCTTTCCCTCTTTACCTGACCAATTGTTACTTATTCTTTATAACCCAGTTTAAATGCAGCCCCTCCTCAAAACCTTCCCTGCTCCCCAAATCTGTGTTTGATGCCCTTTCTGTATACTTCTTAGTGCTCTGCATGTCCATAACATAAGATGTAACACCAAAGATGTGTTACAATTGCCTTGTCTGTCTTTCCTGCTCTAAGAGGGCAAAAATCATGTCTCTCTTATTTATAGATTTATTCCTAGATCTAAGCAGAGTCCCTAGCACGTAGAAGGTGCTGAGTACATAAATGTGAATAGTAACTTGAAAATTCTTTTGGCCGGGCACCTGGGTGGCTCAGTCAGTTAAGCGTCTGCCTTCGGCTCAGGTCGTGATCCCAGAGTCCTGGGATAGAGCCCCACATAGGGCTCCCTGCTCAGTGGGGGCCTGCTTCTCCCTCTCCCTCTGCCTCTTCCCTCTGCTCATGCTCTCTCTCGCTCTCAAATAAATAAATAATCTTTTTTTTTTTTTAATTTTTTTAAAGAAAGTTTTTTTGTCACTTGGGAGGAAAATAAAAGCATAACAGTCTACAGTTAAGGAAACCTGGCTATGTATCCCTCAAAGAAAACAACTTACTTAGAAATATACCAGCATAATCTGAACACTCTATGGGTATTTATACATGTGATGAAAGTTGTGAACTCAGGCCAAAACTGCTGTGCTTCTAAGCATCCACCAAATCAGCAGATAATTTTGTACCTTATACCACAAAGAAGCCTACTACTGCAGTTGGCTGATGTTCATAATTAATATCTTGTAATAACCCAAATGCCTTTATTTCTATCTGAATCTCTATGATAAAACTGCTAATAAACCTCTTTCTCAATATGAATAACAATTACATCTCCTCTGGTAAAAGACATGCAAGTGTATTTCCCTTCATAAATGAGAGAGTCAATGAAAGCAACAACTCTTTTTATCTCTACAACTCTGCTGGAGTAAAATGGTCATATAGAATTCTAGCAGAATGCCATACATTATTTCCTCCTTAAAAATTAGCATCTTGGGGCGCCTGGGTGGCTCAGTCGTTAAGCGTCTGCCTTTGGCTCAGGTCATGATCCCAGGGTCCTGGGATCGAGCCCCGCATCGGGCTCCCTGTTCGGCAGGAAGCCTGCTTCTCCTTCTCCCTCTCCCACTCCCCCTGCTTGTGTTCCCCCTCTCGCTGTGTCTCTCTCTGTCAAATCAATAAAATCTTTAAAAAAAAAAAATTAGCATCTTTAGTGCCACAATGAATACTAATTTATAGACTTCTTAAATATCCTCTTATAACATTTTTTTAACATAAGATAGCTAACATCTCTGAGTTAAAACATATTAGAATAACATTACCCAAAGCAGCCACTGTGGAACAGTAGCTTCCCAGCTGAAAGATGTCTTTTCCTGCTGGGCTGAAAGCGAATACAGCATTAGGAAAGCCCTTGCTTTTGACTTTTATTAGGTGGTAACTACAACCAAACAGGACTAATTGAGTGGGAGAACTGTAATATAAATTGTTTTAATCCTGAACATTTTCACATACTGTGAAGACAGGTAGCTGGTTAGTTTAGGGGTTTAAACCTTTAAATTAATTCCAAATTTAGTTTGTTTGTGATATTAGGCTTAATAGTCAGAGAGGAAAATAGTTCACCCAAGAATGAGTTATGCTACAGGAAGTTGGGAAGGGGACCCCGATGGTCCCTTTCCACTGTGCACCTGGGGACAGAAAATTCTTGCAACATTGATGTGTCAGCTGGAGGTTGTGGGGGTGGAATCAGGGACACAGAAGAAGGCAGAGCTCCCTTAGATACTGTGACTCTTATCTCCTCTTCAATCCTGCTATTAGAAGAGACAAAGAGAATCCTGAACTCAGGTCCTGACTGAGCAGGGTTATGTACCAATGAAACTCCTGCTTCCTGTTTAAAAAATCAATGACAACACCAACACCAACACCAAACTCAGAAAACTCTTTATTTGAACAGCTTTTACCTGTTTTTCAAGCACTCTCTGGGACATTTAATTTGGCCTCTGCAACAACCTCTCCTCCCACTGTATTTTATAAGACAGCAAACAGAGTTGTTACATTTCCTGTTTTACAGATAGGAAACTGAGGCTTAGATGGTGTATTGGCTTCCCCGGATCACACAATTAATTAATGGTGATGTTGACGCTGGAACTCAAATATTTGACACCTGGCTCAATTCTGATTTTAAATACTTCTTTAGCTGCAATACCCTGTTGGCAATATATTACCAAATTTCACAGTTGTGAGTGTATATCCTTTCTATTGTCCAATAATAATTCTTCAATCTTAAGAAGTTAAAGACTGCCTTGTCTTAACCTATTCTTAATGAAAAACAAAACAAAACAAAGAGAGAGAGAGAAAGAACTGATATACATATTATACAGGCCATCTTTGTTTATTTCTCTCTAGAATAAATGTCCATATTTAACAAAGGACAGGCTAAACTGTTGGTAAATAACTGTATAATATTAATACTGGAGAAACTGAAAGAGAATGAAATATTCTGAATCAAAACCTCAAAAAAATTCATAAAAATACAGAGAAGAGCTTCAGATAACACCAGATCTCTAGAGAAAGAAACAATTAGAAGCCAGTAAAATGCATTTACCCTGACAGAGTGCTTGGAAACACAAGAATCTATCAGGGTAGGACTTTTTCTTTCCTTATGAGGGCTGAGTTAACGCCCAGACAGAAAGCAATCCTGGCCTACTCTCTTTAATCTTCCCTGAATGTGGCCTTCAGGTGGAACAGACTTAGATTTGATAGCATTCTGATGGTGCAAAGCTGTTGCAAGCAGGAAATGTCAATATAGGAAGCTAGTTTTTCATGTCTGCCCAAAGGTTATATTTCCTAAGTTGGCTGGGTATGAGAACCTGGCTTCCAACATGAAAATGGAAGTGAGTGTCTAACACGGAGGGTAGAATGTGAGAACAAAAATGACAGAGCACTGATAGGCCAGCAAATAGACACTGACATCACCAATAATGGTAATAGGGGAAAGATGAAGAGGAAAAACTGTGAGTCAATTACTGAAAATTTCAAAGGATTAAAGAACGATAATACTAAGCAAGAAGGGGCAGGTAATGAAGTGTGATGGCCTGAAATTCAATGGAGGAAGAAAGAGAAAGAAGCTTTTTGAAGTATTGGAGAGAAAAGAGCATACCTATCCCTTCGTAATACATGGAGTGCAAGAGAACAGATAGCTCTTAAAAGAGGGTGCTATTTTTCATTTTGGCAATTTGAAGAAACCAAAGAAGAGGTAAGGGATATAGAAAAGGCAATTAATAAAGGCCATACATTTCACAAGCCACAGTGGAAATTTTGGGAGGGCAGGGAGAGATAGGACGTTGGTCACATGATGGACATACAGAGTAGTATGGCTTATGGTTTTGGGGATGGTAGACAGATGGCCCAGGAGGCTTGGGTGATATGTAATTCTGATGATGTCTTATAGCAGCAGTATTCAATGCTGAGTGCACATTAGAATACCCTATAGAGTGTTTAAGTAATACCAATATTTAGGATCTACCCTGACCAATTAATTTTGAATTTGGGGGTCAGGGATTGAGTATCAGTATTTCTTAAAAGCCTTCCATATAATTCTCAGTAAACCTGAAAATCAGTATTTTAGAAGAAAACAGATGAGCAGCTGGACGTGCAGAGGCTGGTCGGAATGTTGTGTGCATTTGACTTTGGTCTGTTGGAGCAGGCCAGGGATGAGTTTGAAAAGCCTTTTAAAACCACTGACTTCCGTTTCTCCAGTGGTCCATGAAAGGGTGGGAAGGAAAGAAGACAGAGATTGAGAACTACCCAATATGGAAGAGCATGCTGTTTTAGCTGTTTTAAAGTGAGAAGGGAAATATGCCATATCACTGCTTTGTCATAAATAAAATAATAACAGAGATACTACTTGAGGGTATTTTTGATGTATTCTTATTTTTTTAGACTTCTAATTTTGAAATAATTTTATTCTTTAAAAATTAAGAAGACAGTGCATCAGCAAAATTGCAGGATAGAAATCAACAAGCAGAAATAAATCGCATTTCTATACACTAAAGATAAAGACTGAAAAAAAAGAATAAACCATCTTATTCTTAATAGCATCAAAAACAATAAATACTTAGGAATAAATTTAAACAAAAAGGTGAAAGATCTGTACATCAAAGCTAAAAGACTTTGCTGAAAGAAATAGAAGTCACAAAAAAATGGAAAGACATCCTGTGTTTACAGATTGGAAGAATTAATATTGTTAAAATGTCCACACTACCCAAAGCCATCTATAGATTTAATCACCATCAAAATAACAATGGCATTTTTTACATAAATAGGAAAAAAAAATCCTAACATTTGTATGGAACCACAAAAGACCACAAATGGCCAAAATAATCTTGAGGAAAAAGAGTAGAGATGGAGGTATAACACTTTCTGATTTCAAACTATACTACAAAGCTACATTAATAAAAACAATATGGTACTGACACAAAAACAGACCCATAGAAAATGGAACAGAATAGAGAGCCCAAAACTAAATCCCTGTTTATGTGGTCAACTAATATTTAACAAGGGAGCCAAGAACACCCAATGGAGAAAGAATAGTCTTTTCAAAAAATGGTGTTGGTAAAAACAGTTAAACAATGCAGAGCAATTATATCGGGCCCCTATCTTAAACCACTCACAAAAAATGAGCTTGATGGGGTGCCTAGGTGGCTCAGTTGGTTAAGCATCTGCCTTCAGCTCAGGTCATGATCCTAGGGTCCTGGGATCAAGCCCCGCATCAGGCTTCCTGCTCAGTGGAGAGCCTGCTTCTTCCTTTCCCTCTGCCTGCCACTCCCCCTGCTTGTGCTCACTCTGTCAAATAAATAAATAAAATCTTTTTAAAAAAATGAGCTTGAAATGGATCAGAGTCTCAGACATAGTATCAGATACTATAAAAACCCTAGAAGAAAATGTAGGGAAGAAACTCCTTGACATTGGTCTTAGCATGATTTTTTGGATTTGATGCCAAAAGCACAAAACACAAAAGCAAAAATCAACAAATAAACCTATGTCAAACTTAAAAGCTTTTGCACACCAAAACATACAATAAACAAAATAAAAAGACAACCTACAGAATAGGAGGAAATTTTTGCAGTCATATATCAGCCAAGAAGTTAATATCCAAAATACATAAAGAACCCATTAAACTCAATAACAAAGAAAGAAACAATCAGATTTAAAAATGGACAGAGGAACTAAATGACATTTTTTTTCTGAAGAAAATAACCAATAGGTACATGAAGAGATGCTTAACATCACTAATCATCAGGGAACTGCAAATCAAAACAATGAGATATGACCTCACACCTGTTAGGATGACTATCATCAAGAAGACAAGAGATAACAAGGATGTGAAGAAAGGGGAATCCTTTGCACTGTTGGTGGGAATATAAATTTATGTAGTCACTATGAAAAATACTAGGAAGGTTTATCAAAAAATTAAAATAGATCTATCAAATGATCCAGCAATTCCACTTCTGGGTACTTATCCAAAGAACACAAAACACTAACTCAAAGAAATATATACACCCCCAACTTTATTGAACCATTATTTACAATAGCCATGATATGGAAACAGCCTAAGTGTCCATCTATAGATGAATGGATAAAGAAAATGTGGTACACAGACACAACAGAATATTATTCAGCTACAGAAAGGGATGGCAACCTGCCATTTGTGACAACATGGTTGGACCTTGAGCACATTGTTAAGTGAGATGAGTCAGACCGAGAAAGACAAGTCCTATATGATATCACTTATATGTGGAATTTAAATAAACCAAACTTGTAAAAAATTAGAGAATAACATGGTGATTACCAGGGATGGGGGGCAGGGGTGCCAGACAGATGTTTAAAGGTACAAACTTAGAATGAGTAATAAAGAAGCCTTAGAGATATAATGCACAATGAATGTAGACAACAATATTGTATTATAATCCTCAAACTTGTTAGGAGACTAGAATTTAATTATTCCAGCTAGAAAAATGAAAGGATAATTATGTAATGTGATAGAGGTGCTAATTATCTCTACAATGGGAATCAATTAAAATGTTGTACACCTTAAATTTACACAGTGTTATATATCAATATATTTCAATTAAAAAAGTAAGTGTTGGAGGAGGTCATCAAGAGGATGTGACCACTAGTTGACCCACAGGTGGGACTAGACAATTGGAGGCTTCTCACCCCCTCTCCTGTCCTTGGAATGTATGTTCTACCCACCATTCCCTCAGTGGGAACCTTTTTAAGGACATCACTTTGGGAGAGGTTCGCTGTGCTGTTGAGACTATCTGGACAAATGTGACTAAATGTAGTTAAGGCCTCGATATAAACTTTTAAGATTCTGGTCAGTGGGTTTGAAGATCTCTTTGTCTAGCAGCTGCCTAAGGAAAGCCTCATAGGTAAGTTTCCCTGCCTATTAAACCTGTCACCCACCAAACTGGAGTGGTCTACCTCTTTCTTCAGTCCCCCCTTGTAATCTGTATATGGAGGCCAGTGTCAGATTTCACCTGGGAAATTCCTGAGTTTTCAAAATCAACAATAAAAAAAAAATTAAAAAACAAATTGAGCATACTTACACTTTCTCACTATACCAATATATTATGTGCATTATAAAAAAAATTTTAAAACAACATTAAAATGAAATAAATGATATTTTAAAGGTCTTAAAACAAGAAAACAGTGCAAAGAATTTCAGTGTATACTTTACCCAAATTCCCTCAATTTAATATTTTATAATTGCTTTATAATCCTCTCTCACTCCATCCCCCTGTGTGTGTGTATGTGTGTATATGTATGTGTGTACTTATATATTTACTAGCCCTCTCAGCTGTGAGGGTCTAGAAGCAATGATACTCAGTACCAATAAGCACATCTATTATCCAGATCTCGATTTCTAAATACTAAATAAATTTCCAAATAAAATGAAACAGGGCTACTTGGAGAAATGGCTGATTCCAGGGAAAGGGCAGGGAAAACACAAACCCAAACTTCATCTTGTGCTAAACAACAATAGAGTGCTCATAGAATTCATAATAGCTAATTTTATATGTCAATTTGTCTAGGCCACAGTACCCAGATATTTGATCAAACACTATTCTAGATATTTTTGTGAAGACATTTTTTAGATGAGATTAGCATTTAAACCAATGAACTTTGACCAAAGCAAATTATTCTCCATGATATAGGTGGGTGGGCCCCATCCAATCAGTTGAAGGCCTTGATAGAAAAAGACTGGCTTCTCTGGAAGAAGGGAGAACTCTGCCAGTGGATGGCTTTCAAGCTGGAACTGCAACATCAACTCTTCTCTGAGTATCCAGACTGCCAATCTACCATGGAGACTATGGATTTAACAGAATCCATAAGTGTGTGAGCCAATCCCTTCAAATAAATTCCCCCACCTCCTCTTTATCTCTCTCCATGTATACTCTCTCTCTCTCCCTTTCTCACACACACACACACACACACACACACACACACATATCCTATTGTTCTGTTTTTCTGGAGAATTCTGACTAATACAGAATCATTAGAACATGTCATAAGGAGCAGTCATCTTGAAGGGGATCTCACTGGCCAAATCTGGGAGATTTAGCAACAAAATGCAAATGATGGTTTGGGTAATTTTTATTGAGCTATTTTCAAGTTGGTGACTTTTCCCCAGCTGTGCCAAGAGCACTAATAAGCCTGTAGAAATCATTCTGTACTTCTTACCATGATTTTTATTACTAATATTTTTAGCATTTTCATTTGATCCTTTTTTTTTTTTAAGATTTTTATTTATTTATTTGACAGAGAGAGAGAGGAGATAGTGAGAGCAGAAACACAAGCAAGGGGAGTGGGAGAGGGAGAAGCAGGCTTCCAGTGGAGCAGGGAGCCCGATGTGGGACTTGATCCCAGGACACTGGGATCATGACCTGAGCTGAAGGCAGATGCTTAATGACTGAGCCACCCAGGCACCCCTCATTTGATTCTTTCCTAGATTTTCATATCTCTGCTAAAATTCTCCCATTTGTTTATACACATTGTCTCCTTTTACAGTAGATCATATCATATCATA
>NC_138374.1:107439642-107502248 GCF_054177405.1 Leptonychotes weddellii
GCCGACGGAGGCCCCTCCCCCGCCGTCTATCCTCCTGAATATCGCCTCGGATTCACTTCTCCGCACGTCCTACCTTCCAGAAAGTGGTCGCTTTTCTGTTCAGAGACTTGTTGCTATTCTTTTCTTCCATCTCCTGGTGAGTTTGTAGGTGTTCAGAATGGTTTGATCCCTATCCAGCTGAATTCCTGAGAGGAGACGAAATGCAGGTCTCCTACTCCTCCGCCATCTTGCTCTGCCCCCAGCTTCAAATTCTTCTAACATTACCTTATGCTTAAGGTGGGGTCTTGGTGGCTGGTGGATTTTTTTAATGTTTCTTTATGACCTTTAGCTTCAGGTTTTCCATGTGATTCTGTACCTTGGAGATTCTCTTTCCATGTTTTTGCCCCTCCAGGCAGTAAACTGCTCTTACTTGTTACTATTTGATGCTTATCAACCTGGTAGTGGGGCCCAGAGGGACTTTTTCTGAGGTTTTGGTTCAGCTTTAGTTTTGGACAAACTCAGAGCTCCTGGGTCTCTTGGGTGGGCTTCTTAAATCATCTTCCTCTCCACTGGTGTCAGAAGATCTCTAGTGGCCTGAGCCAGAATGGCTTCCTGCCCCTCCCATAGAGGTAGATGCGGTTTTCTATTTTCTTCCCCTAGACACAATGGGTATTTACCTGTGCTCTGGAGAAAATATAGTTTACCACCCTCTCCTAGTGGCTTAAGGCTTTTGTTCCATAGAAAGAAGGATCTGGACAGGGCTTTGGACATTTTCTGTAGTAATGGCTACTCTTATCCCCCAAGTCTGCAACATGAAGGATCTCCCTGGAGTCTGATATCCTGCCTGTAATCTTCCTAATGAATCCCCAGTGAAGTCAATGCAAAAGAGTTTTCAGTGGTTTCAAACTGTCCTTGTGTCTGTGGCTTTATACTCGCTCTTCCTAGCAAATTGATACAAATTTTAGCTGAAATGTCTTTGCTTGCATGATCGCACCAACTTCCTTCCATGCCCTGTTCCAAGTAAGCCAGCGCTTACTTACCTCCTGTATTTGCTTGGAGATGTCTGCTTTTCCTCCTATTTCAGATTAGCTGGTTGACCTGCAACTTCAACTTTCAGATATGTTCAAGAAAAGTGGTGATTTTCATCTTTTTCTTGTTGTGAAGTTGGCAACCACATTCTTTTCCAGCTTTCCACAACCTGAGTGGAAGTCCAATATTCTGATATAATCTTTTAAACAAAGCTGTGTGTGCCCGTACTCAAAAATTCTCAAACCACTGATGTTGGAACTCACAATGAGTATAAAAATGAGGTGATATATGCTCACTGAGGTTTAGAATTCCATCAGTAGGTATGATTTTACTTGAGTACATTGGTTATAGGGACTGAAAAGAGAAAAATAAATAATAGCTCTTTGGAATTTATTATCCTTGTTTTCAGTCAACTTTGGTAAATGTTTCATGGACACATGGAAAGGTGCATTAATTTTACAGTGATTAAAATCTGCTTTATAGTAATTAAAGCTGTTATTAATTTTTCATTAATTATATTATTTAAAAGCTGCATCTGCTCGCAAACTCTTGAATTGCCAAACTTTTAGTCACTTTGTCCTCATAATTCTAAGAGTTTGAACAAAAAAAGTTAACTCATCTTAATGCAAAAGAAGGAATTCAGTACAATTTTACTTCTTTCAATTCACCTTTATACAATCTTTCTAACATAATGTAAAGTTATCAACTAGGCATTATTTTTGTTAGACACTTCTCTTTTCAAATAGTTTTTACTTCAGCACTTATTTTTGTTAGATAAATTATTAAATAAATGTTTCAACTAACTTCACTGTACTTGCAATCCTTTTATCCTCAGACTTCTTTCCTGGGTTCCCACATTTGATTTATATGTTTGTCAACTGGATTACACCTTAGAATATCTTCTTCAGGAAGGATACATGGTGGAATATTTCTTGAGCTCTTACACATATGAGAATATACTTCTGCTGCCACAACTCATAAACTTCTCTTTCATCTTTAGCCACTTTTGCATTTCTGCAAGTTGGAGGCTTCCAAAGAGTTTCAGAAACAAAATAAGTACTGATGAGAGAAGGGGCTTTGATGAAGTTCGTATCCTTAGGCATCTCAGAAGTCAGAGCCTTGTAGCAGGAGAGAGACTATCAGGATATTTTGCTGGAGCTTGAACTCCATATCTTGAATGTAGGGGTCAAATGCCTGATTGGCTAGAAACTCGCTCCCATTCCTTTTTGATGGGTTGTTTTATTTCATAATGTCTGAATCATTTTTCTATCTTGCCTGGACACACTAGAATAGGAGTATTTCCTCCAAGAAACTCAAATTAGTTTGAATGGTATCATTGAATGATCTCATTGATTTTTGCCGATCTGACTGTTTTCTGCTTTTTCATGGGTATTTCAATGGAAGGGCGAAAGGGAATAAATCGAGTATGGATATCTGAACTTTTTCACAACCTTTAAATTTATTCCTTTATGGGGTGCCTGGGTAGCTCAGTGAGTTAAGCCTCTGACTCTTGGTTTCAGCTCAGGTCATGGTCTCAGGGTCTCAGATCAAGCCCCCCTTCAGGCTCCACACTGAGTTCAGAGTCTGCTTGAGATTCTCTCTCTCCCTCTGTCCCTCCCTCTGCTCAGTCTCTCTTCCCCCCTTCAAATAAATAAATAAATAAATAAATAAATAAATAAATAAATAAATAAAATAAATAAAATCTTTAAAGTTATTTCTTTATTAAACAAATAATTATGGAGTAACTTATTATAGTCTATATTATATTTCAAAAAGTTTATTTAACCCTATTTGGACATTTTCACCTGTAAAATAACTACCTATTAAGAAACAATATTTTAGAGTAGATTTTTATATGTGGAATTTCTAGGCCAAGGGTTTTAGTCACATCTCTTGATATATAATGCTGAATTACTTTCCCAATGAAAAAATTTCACCACCGAATAGTTATGTTAGGGTTTAGCTTCCCATTAGGGTGTCAGAAATTACTCCAATCACCATAGACCTGGCTACCAGGAGGGAGCTAATATCAAAGAACTCACTAGGCAAAGAAGTTTCCTGACCCATGGACAATGTGACAGAACTGGAGAGAGGCTGGAACACACCCTTGAGCCAAAGTGTGAGAAAGAGAGTCAAACCAGAGATGAAATTCAAAGGCACTAAGGAAACTAAGGAGAGAAGATGAATGGGTTGAACTGCTAAGAAGTGAGGGTAAAATGGACAGTCCAAATAAGATGCTGAAGTCATAGGGACAAAGCATAGATAATGCCAGTGCAATTCTCAAATGTGAATGAAAACCAGAAAACAGGCCAGTGTGGCCAGAGAGACACAGACGGCTCCGTCATGACTTCTGCAGGGGACTTTCAAGAAATTCATTCAGAACCTTCAGCAGCTAATCCTCTCTACTTTTAAAAAGCCTTTAGTCCTTCTTACAACAAAAGCCATGGCACCTTCTTTGGTGTCCTCACTAACTCAACACAGTACTGGGATGACATTGAGTGCTCAGTAAACACTTCCTGCACGCTCATTGAACCCAGTTTCTGTATTTGATAATTGCTCAGTGCAGAGGGGGAGACTCTTATGAAAATGCAGACCAGCGACACCCACCCTTTTCCCCTTGTTGGGCTATAAATGTCAAAGAAAAAGAGGAAGTTTCAAGACCAGCCATAGACAAAGACCAAGTAGCTTCAGACCTGGTATCTAAGCCTTGCAAAAGGGAAAGCTCAGAATATAAAGAACAGCTATGGGGCTCGGTTCGAGGCTTCATTTCTATTTTAAAATGTGATGAGATGCTAAAGAAGCTAATGTTTTTTAAAACATTCTTGACTCCAGCATCCATGGTAGCACTGAATCATTTGGTGGCTTTGCAGCAGGCAAGTTGAGCAGTGAGCATTTTTCAGTAGTAGTGGTTGAACTAACATTTTCCAAAAAAAAATTTTTTAAAGCCCACAGAATAGTAACTGAATAGCTCATTATTTCCTTTGAAAAGGCTAGACTCTGCAGGTTGTCCCCACCTTTGCCGTTCCCTCTGTGGTGCCGGCTTCATGCAGTTCAGTCCAGAGTGCTTAGGTTGTTTTGGAAGTAAAAAATCTCTGACTTTGAATCTCTCCATCTATACCCGAAAAACACCCAATGCTGACCCAAACTAATCTAGGAGTTTCCAGAGAAGTCTAATAATCCAGTGACAACAGCACCTCAAAATTGTACTCCACTATCCCATTTTCCAAGAATATAACACGTAAGATTTCATTTAAAAATGTAAAATTAATATCTCACTCTGTGAGAAAGGCATTTTATAGATGAAACCGCTAGACACAGAGAGGTGGGTGGGTGACCTGCCCAAGAGAACATGCTGGGTAGAAGCCAAACTGGGAACTCGGGAGCAAACTGACCAACTATTTTCTCTATAATCGCACATATTTTTCTCATTGAGGATGGAAAACAACTTAATTAAAGGAAGTTGCAAGCACTGGAGGGAAGTGGGATTTCCAAAGCCTTACACCAAATGTGCCGCTTTTCCAGAACATTCCTGTCTCTTCCAAGGAGGGCATATCCCATGTCCTAAACCTGCTAGCCAGCAGTTTCTTCACCAAGCAGTCTCCATCAGGCCTTTTCCTGTGGAAAACCAACCCCCCTTCTGTTTGTCCTGTGTGCCTGTGAATTACCCTTAGTTAATTGTGACATTAGTCGGCTTGCAGGATTGTTTTGTAAGAAGTGTTTCTGGTGGTAATATCAGAATCCCTAAAGATGAAAACATTATATAGCACGTGATACAACAACTTGGGCAGTCTCGCTTTAGCTTGGGAGCCTGGATAAATAATCACTGGCATGTCCTCCTCAGGAGCAAGGTTGGGACCATGTGGGAGAAGGGAATATCTGAGCTGGGGAATAATTTAGAGAGCATGTAAACCAACCTCCTTATTGGACACATGTACCAATGAGGCTTTGAGTTAGTGGTAGAGTCATGAGTAGGAACCGAATCTCCTGATTCCCAGTTTAATGCTCCCCTTCCCACCCACCTACCCAACATCATTCTGCTGATCCAAATAAGAAGAGACACGTATGGGGTCTGATCCCTTGTCCACTACCTACATAAATGACATGCAGAGGTTCCCTTAACCTTCCTTGGAGTGATTTTGTTGCCATGCTTACTGGATCTTCATTCTGGCTGGGGCCAACTTCTATGCTCAAGAAGCATAATATCACAGTACTAATGCCAAGGGATGCCTGTCACTCTCTAACGGGGATGATAGCACTACACTCATGATGTCATTATGAAAATCCAATAAGAATACACAGACTTATTGACATGGTCTGCTGAATGGGAAGTTGGCTCTTTTAGGGAGCTTTGGAGGAGGGGGAGGATTGAATCTCTCTCTTTTATTCTGTCCACCATCCTGATTTCCATGTTTGCATTACATTTCAAAGCATGATAAGCCCATCTCTTCATCTCTTGGCAGAGGTGAGACTAACATTAAGCAGATTGATTTCTATTCTCTCCTCTCTTTGTGGCCATTAGACATGTGTTCCACTGGAGTCAGCCCAGTGTGGCCTTGATTAATGCCCACCAGTTACTATGTACTACTTTCCTTCCTACTGGCACTTAGTTCTTGAAAGGCTGGTCATGGACAGAGAGCATAATGCAAATGCATGCCAATGAATCCTGATGGTGGGGAATAAGTCAAACTGGAGGCAGAAAACCATATCTCTGTCTGTTCTCGATCCATACAGACATGGCTCATTTTTTCCCTCCTGCACAAGCAAGGACATTTGTTCAAAGGCCCACATCTGTAGTAAAAATGTCATGATCTATTGAGCAATCTCATTTAATACCCTAAATCTTGGCTATCTCTTGACTAATTCAGTGATTGCCTCTGTCCAATTTCTTGCTTCCATAAGGGAGAGTCATAGAAATGCCACAGAGACAGAAACCAGGGGCATATTATGGATAAATAAATGAAATTTGGGATAAAAAAGAAAAGCTCAGTCCAGCCCAGATTCTAATAAGTGACCTGAATGTTAAAAGGTGGGAAAAAAATCATACACACACATAGAGTTGACCCTTGAAAGAAAAGGGGAACATGCTGACCCTTCTGTGGTCAAAACTCAACAACTTTTGGTTCCCCCAAAACCTAACTACTAATAGCCTACTATTGACCAGAAACCTTACTGATAACAGAAACCATGGATTAATAAGTCTTTTGTAAGTTATATATATTATATACAGTATTCTCAGCAATAAAGTAAGCTGGAAAAAAGAAAATACTATTAAGAAAAAAAATCATCAGGAGGAAAAAATACATTTGTAGCACTTTACCATATATTTATTGAAAAAAAATCTGAGTCTCGGGGGGACAGGAGTGCCAGCAGGTCTGTGGTAGAGGGCCTGCCCTGGCTGATGGTGACGATCACTGCCTGGAGGCCTTGGATCAGTAGCAGTGGCAGTTGCCAGGCTGGCCTTGGGTGGGGACAATAGCAGAGAGTTCCAGTACAGCTGCCCCATCTGCCTGGAGCTTTACCACGGCCCATGGCTGTGGCAGCTGCCAACACAGGTGAGTGCCTAGCCTCCAGGAGCCTGGGAGGCCAAGAGTCAGGGCCATCAGAGGAGGGATCTGTGCCTGGCCCGGGAGGGCCCCAGGCCCCATGCTGCCTGGTGCAGCTCCAGAGCCAGACAGGGAGAACTCAGGCAAGGGCTCTGGGCATGGGGTTCCCTGTGCAGTACTGTCCTGCCCTCTGGCTCGGTCCTCTGCTTCACCCCAGCCTCCTGCCTGCCTGCCCCTGCCAGGTGCTGGACCTGAATTCCCCATTAGCACACAGGGCAAACTGAAGCGTCCTAGGCACCCAGGGGTCTGCTGCCTCTGCAGGCGTCCTGGGGACACAGAGGGCAGCAGGCCAACCTATGTGCCAGTCACCTTCCATTCGGTCCTGTGGAGACTATGGTGGGCAGTTGTAAATAAATGCCTTATGGTTTTTGCTGTCAACTCTTAAAAAAAATCCTGGTGTAAGTGGACCTGTCCAATTCAACCTCAGGTTGTTCAAGAGTCAACTGTATAGGTTAAATATATGTGATAAATCTATCTTTCACCTTGCCCATCAATTCATATGCAACTCTACATTTCCTCAAGGATAATCTCAGTGCAACATTTCCATAAGAAAGACCAGTTGGGGGCGCCTGGGTGGTTCAGTCGTTAAGCGTCTGCCTTCGGCTCAGGTCATGATCCCAGAGTCCTGGGATCGAGTCCCACATCGGGCTCCCTGCTCGGCGGGAAGCCTGCTTCTCCCTCTCCCACTCCCCCTGCTTGTGTTCCTGCTCTCGCTGTCTCTCTCTCTGTCAAATAAATAAAATCTTAAAAAAAAAAAAAAAAAGAAAGACCAGTTGATTCCTGTGGCAGATTGTAGTTATCAAAAATGGCCACCACAATTTTTTCAATTGACATGCTTTTCCAGAACCTTGCCACTCTGCATCAAAAAGTAAAAGCTCTTTTCCTTCCCTTTGCCCTGGGCAGTTTTATGATGTGTCAACATAGAGAATGTGGTAGAAGGGACATGGTGTGACTTCTAATGCTATCTTAGAACAGGCAACAGATCTTCTGCCCGGCACTCCTTGCTCTTTCTCTTCCTTATATTCTCTACATTGGAACCCAGCCATCATGTTGTGAGGAAGCCCAAGCCACACTGGGAGGTGCCTGTGTGTGTTCTGGTTGTCATTCTCAGTTAAGATTTCAGCGGAGCATCAGTGTCAACTCCAAACACCTGAGTGAATAAGCCTTCGGATGACTCTAGTTTTCACTCTTCAAGCTGCTGTGGGGAGGAGACAAATTATCCCTGCTGAGCCTTGCTCAAATTGCAGATTCAGGGTAAAGTAAGTGCTGTCATTGTTTTAAGCTATTAAGATTTAAGTGGCTTGTTATGTAGCCATAATAACTAGACCAGATTTTGGTATCAGAAGTGGAGAGCTCTCATCAAAAACTGAAAGTGGTTTTGGGACCAAGAGGAGGGTAAACTTTGGAAAGCCCTTGAGGAGTCTGTTAGATGAGGTCTGGTTGTCTCTGAGGCTTTTAAAGAAGTGAGGAAAATAATAATGGAAGCTCAAGGAAAGGCGCCCTTGTTATAAAGTGACAAAAAGTTTAGCAACATTATCACCTATAATGACATAGGAAATAGAAATTTTACCTAATGAACTGCATGATCTAGCTAAGGAGATTCCCAGGCAGAATGTTAAAGGTGTTATTTAGCTTCTTTTTGTTATTTATAGTATAATGCCAGAAGAAAACAAACCAAAGAAAGCTTTGTTAAATAAACAAAAACAAAAACAAAAACCAGGTCTTGCTCTTTCTCAGTACCAGCCTCTCCAAATGGCAAATGATGCTAAAAGTAACAAATAGTTTCCAAACAAAGGTCAAATCCAGAGCTGCATCAGAAAGGGCAAAGCTAGGGCTTCATCTAAAAAGGAAACCAATGTTGTAATTACACAACTGTACGCTGAAATCTCAGAAAAATTTATGGTGACATCCCAAGCTCCTGTTGGTCCTGTGATTATAAGGTCATGCCTCACAGAAAGTGTCTGTTAAAAAATAAAACTAAGAATCTGAAAGGTGCTGTCTTATAGCAGCCTTAGGGTACACCCCAAGGTAGAATTTCTCAGAAATTTTGTGGCTATGTGGCTACTCTTGTCTGAGGGAGTAAACCGTAATAAAATGTTTAGAGCAAAACATAAAGTTGAAAAGAGCTTAGCAAACTAGGAGTAGGATTGAAGTTTTTCAATCTGATAGAGAATAGCCACAAAAAAAATCCACAGTTAAAACATCAGACTTAAGAGAAAAGATTGAATGTTTTCCTTCCTAATACAAGGAACAAGTCAAAGATGACCACTCTCAGTATTTCTATTATCTGGTTATCTAGCCAAGACAATTAGGCAAAATAAATAAGTGTGTAAGTAAGCAAATAAATAAATGAAGAAGAAATAAAAAACTTCCAGATTGAAAAGAATGAAATAAATCTATTTATCTCTATTTTCAGATGACATGATATTGCATCAAGGAATCCACCACTCTTAGAACCAATAAAGAGTGCATGATACAAGCTCAATCTAGAAAAATCTGTTGTATTTCTATGTACTAGCAATGAATAATCTGAAATGAAATGAGAACAAAATTCCATTATAATAGTATCAAGATGAGTAGGATACTTAGGAATAAATTGAATAAAAAAGGTTCAAAACTTACACTCTGAAAACCATAAAACATCATTGAAAGAAATTAAAGAAAATCCAAATAAATAGAAATACATCCCATGTTCATGGATTGAAAGTCTTAATATTGTTAAGATGGTGATATGTTAATTGATCTATAGATTCAGTGCATTCCCTATCAAAATCCCAGCTCTCATATTTTGCAATAATTGACACTTTTATCTTGAGATTCATATGGAAATCCAAGGGACCAAAAATAGCCTAAATAATCTTGAAAAAGTAAAACAAAGTTGTAGGACTCACACTTTTCATTTTCAAACTTACTACAAAGATATAGTAATCAGGACAATGTCATACTGGCATAAGAATAGATGTAAAAATCAATGGAATA
This sequence comes from Leptonychotes weddellii, assembly GCF_054177405.1. NCBI lineage: Eukaryota > Metazoa > Chordata > Mammalia > Carnivora > Phocidae > Leptonychotes > Leptonychotes weddellii. The sequence goes on from NC_138374.1 coordinate 107,449,233, forward strand.
GAATGAAGAGTCCAGAAACAAACCCTTACATTTATGGGCAGTTGATTTGAGACAAGGATGTCAAGACAATTCAACAGGAAATGCATAGTCTTTTTAATAAATGGTGTTGAAACAACTGGATATCCATATGCAAAAATACACAAGACACAAAAATTGTCTCAAAATGGATCATAGATCCAAATGTAAAAGCTAAAAGTACAAAACTTTTAAAAGAAAACAGAAGTTGCAGTACCTGGGTGGTGCAGTCGGTTGAGTGCCTGACTCTTGGTTTCAGCTCAGGTGGTGATCTCAGGATCATGGGATTGAGCCCCACCTAGGACTCTGTGCTCAGTGCAGAGTCTGCAGAGTCGCTCCCGCTCGCTGCCCCTCCCCCACTCAATAAATAAATCTTAAAAAAAAAAAAGAGGAAAACATAGAAGTAAATCTTCATGACCTTGGCTTTGTTAATGGTTTCTTAGATAGGACACCAAAAACAACAACAACAAAATAACAGATAAATTGGATTTCACCAAATTAAAAGCCTTTTGATACAAATGGTTTGATACATTAACAAAGTGAAAAGACAACCCATAGAATAAAAGGAAATATTTTCTAGTTATATATCTGGTAAACGGATTATATCCAGACTATATAAAGAACATACAGGACTCAATAATAAAAAAGATAAATAACCCACTTTTAAAATGGACAAAAGATTTGAATAGACAATTCTCCCAAGAAGATATACAAATGGCCAATAAGCACATGCAAATATGCTCAACATTGTAGTCATTAGGGAGATTCAAATAAAAAATCACAATGAGATATCACCACATCATATCTATCAGAATATAGTCAAAAAGACATATAGTAATGTGTTAATGAAGATGTGCATAAACTGCAACTTTCATACATTGTTGGTGGCATGTAAAAATGGGGCAGCCACTTTGGAAAAGAGTTTGGCAGTTCCTCAAAATGTCAAACATAAAGTTACCATATGACTCAGGAATTCTACTTTTTGTTATATACCCTAAGAAAATAAAAACATACTTTCATCAAAAAAAAAAAAGTCATTACACAAATGTTCATAGCAGCATTACTCATAATAGCTCAAAAATGGAAAGAACTCAAATGCCTATCATCTGATGAATGGATAAATAAAATATGACATATCCATCCAATGGAATTTTACTTGGCAATAAAAATTATGAAATACTAGTATATACTATAACATGGATGAACTGTGAAAACAATATACTAAGGGAAAGAAGCCAGACACATATGATTTCATTTCTATGAAATGTCCAGAAAAGGCAAGTCTTGAAAGATAAAAAGAAGATGAGTGGTTGTCTAGCACTGCAAGTTTGGGGAGGAGGAATGGGGAGTGAATGCTAATGGGTAAGGGATGTCTATCGGGATAATGAAATGTTCTAAAATTAGATTACAATGATGATCACACAATTCTTTGGGTATGTTAAAAACCATTGAATTGTATACCTTAATGGGTGAATTGTATGATATGTGAATTATATTTCAATAAAGCTTTTTTTTAAATAAAAAAATCAAGGTTGTGAAAGATAAAGAAAGACAGCAAAACTGTCACATGTTGGAGAAGACTCAAGAGACATTATAACTAAATGCAATACAGTGCTCTGGGTTGAATCCTGGAATTTTAAGATATTAATGGAAAAATTAGAAAAATCTGAGTAAGTCTATATGTTAAAGAAAAGGAAAAATGCATCAGACTCTTGAATGACTACAGGCAAGAACTAACCACTTCTTATAGAGCAGGGAAGCATTACACAGAAGGCAGGAGCAAATCCCAGATGGCAGAGCCAATAATAATAATAGTGAATCATTCCCAGGAAGTAGGACCAAGCTCTAATCAGGGATTGGCAAAGATTTCACATTTACCACGAACCAATGAATATGGGATGTTTCCAGTTTTCCCACTTTATGAATGGTAGATGTATTACGGTATCTTAATTCTTGTCTTACAATTTAGGTTAGTTGTGTAGGGTTCAGGCAACTCATCTCTTTAGTTCCCAGGTCTTCACATGGAGAAGAACTCCATTCAAGCTACTGTACTTGAGGAAAACACCCAACGAGGCTTCTCTACACCTGAATCTGACTCAGACAATAAGATACTGGGCCTTAATATGATGCTGAAATGGGATAAGACTTTGAAGGGTCTTACAGAAGGGGCAAATATTTTGCATGTGGGAGGGAGGTGCATTAGGCCAAATGATAGTCTGTGGTAGGATGTATTTTTCAAAAACAGCCACAGCAATATTTCCAGTCCTATATACTCTTCTGGAACTTTGCATTCCCCATCAAGAGTTGAAATCTATTTCTCTATCTCTTGAGCCTGGGCAGGCTTGTGGCTACCCCAACAGATAGAAAGTGATGGAAATGATGCAGTGTGACTTCCCAGGCTAGATTAGAAATGGTGATACAGCTTCTGCTTGGATTTCCTTCTCTTGGATATTCACCTTTGAAACTCGGGTATCATGTTGTATGAAAGCCCCAGTCACATGGAGACGTCATATGTAAGTATTCCCTTCAACAGCCCATTATTCACTACCAGATGTTTGAATGAATGAGAGATAATTCAGTGCCCAGACTTCAAGCTGCCTTGGCTGATGCTGAGTGGAGCAGAGATGAACTATCCCTGCTAAGCCCATCCCAAACCTGAGCAAAAGATACAATGCCATTGATTTAAGCCATTAAATTTTGGAATTGTTTGTTATACTGGGATACACTAGGATGTTATGCTGTTACAATGGGAACAATCCCAGTAGCAAGTATTTCTCTGTACCCAGCATATGGCACTGATTACTTTTCCTAATCAAAACATAACTTACATACAAAAACGCACAGATCTCAAATTTTCAAGGAATATGATATATATATCATATATACACCCTCGCAACCACATCCCAGAAGAAGAAATAAAATGTTTTTTCTGTCAGAGAAATTTTCCTCATTCCCACACAGTAGTGTGATGGAGCCAGCTTGCCGTGCCTCGTGCGAGTCAACTGTCTATACCCATTCTCAACTCCTCATGCAGTCAAGTCATGGTGGCAGCAGAAAATCTTGAAATTGAGAGTATTTACAGCATGAAAATCAGCAAATGCTATAAATTAGGACTTTCAGCCCACCCCACCTGCACTGGTTGTTAAACATTTAACAGACACTATCGCTCATGCCTTCTTCCAGTCAGTTCTTCCACGCTCCCGAGGCAAATACTTTTTAAATTTCTCTCGCTATAGCTCGTTTTGTCTATTTCTAGATTTCTTATCATGGGCTCATACAGTGTGTATTTTTCTGTGTTTGCCTTCTTTCACTTAAAATAATGTTTAGAAATTTATCCATGTTGCTGATTCTATCCATAATTGACTTTTTTTTTTTTAATTGCTGAGTTGTATTCATTGTATGAACATGCAACAATTTCATTATCTTTTGTTGGTGAACATTTGGGCTGTGCCCCCACTCTTGAGCTACTATGAATGCAGCATGGTATTATTATACCTGTCTTCTTGTGGACATGTCTTCATTTCTCTCTAGTAAATATCTAGGAATGTATTGCTGGGTCACAACATAGAGGTATGTTTAACCTTATTAGAACAAGAGAAACAGTTAACCAAAGTGGTGGTAACATTTTCCTCAGCCACAGGCAATGTACAAGGATTTCAGTAGTTCTACATACTTGTCAAGATTTGGTATAACTGGCATTTGACTTTAGACCTAGTCATGGGCACATATGGTATGTCATTTTGGTTTCAATGTGTATCTCTCTGACAAGATGTTGAGCCTCTTTTTATGTCCTCAGTCTTGTGATCAATGGCTACTTGTAGCTTCTTTTTAAACTGTTCAAGCATTCATTTCTATTGGATTGTTTGTTTTCTTATAATTCATTTGTAGAGGTTCTTCATACATTCTTTAGGCAAGTCTTTTGCTCTCTCCCTATGTATGTATGTATGTATGTATGTATCTATCAATCATCTATCTATCACCTATCTATCAGTCATCTATCTAGCTATCAGTATTTTTTCCAGTTTGTGGCTTGCCTATTCTTTTCTGGCTAATGCTTTTCATGTTCTGTAAAAACACAAAGTTCTTTAACTTCCCCTAGGTTGCAAAGACATTCTCTTATGTTTTCTTCTAGCAGTTTAGGACTCTAGCTAGTGGTGAGATTTATTAGATATCATAAATAAAAGTTAATGCACATTGATAAGTAAGATAGGGGTTGGGGATCATTTTTGATCCATACTTTTATCAGCATCCCAGCATTATTTAAAATTAACTTTGTTTTTCTAGTATACACCTTTCTCCTCCCCGGTTGAATCGGCACAGTGATTTGGTTGAAAATTAATTGACTGTATATATGTGGTTATATCTTGGACTATCTAATCTGTTCTGTTGATCAATTTATCTATGTCTGTGGTACTACCACCCTATCCTACTTACTGGAACTTTATAAAAAGTCTTCCAATCAAGTAGTATCAGTCCTTATTGTTCATGATTGTTTTGACTCTTCCAGATCACTTTATATTCTCATATAAGCTGTAGAAATAGTTTGTCAGTATCTTTGTAAAAAAAAAAATCCTGTTGTTTGTTTTATATTCAGATTATGTCGAATGCATTACATCTTCCCATTATGTTGGGGAGAATGGACAACAATACTGACTCTCTCAAATATGGTATATCTATTTATTTATGTCTTTAAAGTTTTTTTAGCAACAATTTCAGTTTTCAGTGTAGAGGTTGGGTTTACCTTTAGTTAGATTTATTCCTAAATCTAAGATGTGTTTTTGAGGCTAATGGAAATAGTATGCTCTTGTGTTCTTTCTGATTGCTGGGAAAAAACTTAATATCTTACCATTAATAATAATATTAAATATAGATATTTCATAGATATGAAATTTCATAGATATCTAACAGATCAAGACGGTTCCTTTGTATTCTAGTTTGCTTTGAGTTATCATTATAAATGGATATTGAATTTTGTCATTTTTTTTCCCTCTACTGAGATATCATATGGCTTTGTTCTGTATTCTGTTAATATTGTGAATTACATCGACTGATTTTTCTAACATTTCAACTTCGTCTTCCTAGTAGAAACACTACTTGGTCAGGATTTATTATCTTTTTTATTTACTTCTGGATCATCTTTACTAATGTTTCATTAAAATTATATCCTTGGTCATGAGGAATATTAGTCTAAAAATTTATTTCCTTGTAAATATCTTTGTCAGGTTTTGATATCAGGTTTATACTGGTCTTATAAAAGAAGTTAGGAAATACTCCTTCCTTCTTTGTTTTCAGAAAGAGTTTGTGTAGAATTGGTGTTATTTTTTCTTCAAATGTTTAATAGAATTTATTACAAAGGCAATTAGGACTGAAATTTTCTTTCTGGGAATATTTTTATTACAAATTCAACCATTTTAATAGACATATGGCTATTTAAACTCTCCATTTCATATCCCTTTTGGTTTTTCACGGAATTTATACATTTCATCTAAGTTTTTTATTTATCGGCATAAAATTATACCTAATATCTCATTGCTTTATTGATTTTCATAAGCTTTGTAATGATGTTCTCTTGATATTGATAATTTGTGATTTTGTTGTTTTGTTTATTTTGAAGGAGTTTATAAACTTATTAATATTTCAAGAGGATAAACTTGAATTTCTTGATTTTCTCTGTCTTTTAGTTTCATATAAAAGGAGTCATATAATATGTGCTCTTTTACATGTCTTTCTGAGAGCATCCTGATTTTTAAATTAATCTACGTTGTTGCAGGTATCCATTGTTTTTTCCTTTTTAATGCTCAGTAATAGTCATTGTACATATACACCACGGTTGAAGGATATTTGAGTTGTTTCCTGTTTGGGGCTATTCTGAATATAGCCACTGTAAATATTTGAGTACAAGCTTTTGTGTAGACACGTTTTTAGTTCTCTTGGGTAAATATCTAAAAATTGAATTGCTAAGTTTCATGGTTTTTGTATGTATAATTTTTTAAGAAAAGGACGGATTTTTTTCTTAAGTGGTTATGTCATTTTGCAGTAATGCGTGAGAGTTCCAGTTGTTCCACAGCCTTATCAACACTTGCATTTGTCAGGTGCATTTTTTATTTCTTTCTAATTTTAGCTATTCTAATATGGCTAAAGTATTATACCATTGTGGTTTTAACTTACATTTTTCAGGTGACCAAAGATGTTGAGCATGCTTCCTGTGCTTATTGACCGTTCACTTATCTTCTTTTGTTAAACATCTTTTTGAAATTTTTGCCATGGTCTTAATTGCTTGTTTGTTTTCTTATAGTTGATTTGTAAGTGTTCTATATGTTTTCTGAATATAATTCCATGTCCGATATGACTACTCTTCCAGGCAGTGGCTTGCATCTTGATTTCTTAATGGTGTCTTCAGAAGAGCAGAAGGTTATGATTTTGATGAGGTACAATTTATCCAACTTTTATGTTTCATGCTTTTTGTGTCCTACCTAATAAGACTTTACCTATTTCCATGTCACAAAATTTTTTCTCTGATGTTTCCTTCTAGAAGTTTTAGAGTTTTACTTTAGAAAACATTAAATGCTATTTTAATAATAGGTTATAACAATTACTATAAGAACACAACGATGTTAGTAATTGGTATAACTGAATACACTTTTTCAGAAAAGCAACTGGACTTCAACGGAATCTCTATATTGCTTCTGGATGTGTTAAATTGATAATACACACTTAAAATTTTTTTTATTTATGCTAAGTGAAATAAGTCAGACAGAGAAAGACACATACCATGTGATTTCACTTATATGTGGAATCTAAAAAACAAAACCCAAAACAGACTAAAATACAGAGAACAAACTAGTGGTTGACAGAGGAAAGTTGGGTGGGAAGATGGGTGAAATAAAGGGGATTGTGTGGTAGGAACTTCCAGTTTTAAAATAAGTAAGTCACAGAGATGCAAAGTACAGCATAGGGAATATAATCAATAATATTGAAACAATGTTGTATGGTGACAGATGCTGACTACACTTATAGTGGTGAGCACTGAGTAATGAATGTATGGAATTATTGAATCACTAGGTTGTACACCTGAAACTAATATAATATTGTAGAGTTTGCTCTTACTTTTAGGTATATGATTCATTTTGTATTAGTTTGGGTTACAATGAAAGGTAAAGTTTGAGGTTCATGTGTTTCCTTAGGAATGAGCAGTTGTTCCAGTATTATTTGTAGAAAAGATTCTATTTCCCAACTAAATTACCTGTCCTTTTTGTCAAAAATCAATTATGTGTTGTTTTATTCTGGACTTTCTATTCTGTTCCATAATCTATGTTTGTTTTGGCCTTTTAAAATTTCTATCAGCAATGTTTTGTAGTCTTCTGTGCACAGGTTTTACATATATTTTGTTAAATTTCTCCACAAATATTTCATATTTGGATACTATAAAAATGGTATTGTATTTACTATTTCCATTTTCAATTTTCCATTGCTAGCTTACAGGAATATTAGCCTATTATGCTGCTTTCTTTCTAAACTCGTGTATTTTGGTAGTTTTTAGTAGATTCTTTTTTTCTCTTTTTAAAATTTAAATTCAATTACCCAAGTATTTCAGATGTAGTGTTCAATAATTTATCAGTTGCATATAACACCCAGTGTTCATCACATCACATGCCCTCCTTAATGCCTATCACCCAAATACCCCATCCCCCAACCCATTTCCCCTCCAGCAACCCTCAGTTTGTTTCCCAGAGTCAAGAGTCTGTCATGGTTTGTCTCCCTCTCTGATTTCTTCCCATTCAGTTTTCCTTCACTTCCCCTATGATCTTCTTCGCTGTTTCTTATATTCTACATATGAGTGAAACAATATGATAATTGTCTTTCTTTGATTGACTTAATGTTGCTCAGCATAATACCCTCCAGTTCCATCCACATCAATATAAATATAAGTATTCATCCTTTCTGATGGCTAATATTCTATTGTATATATAAACCACATCTTCTTTATCCATTCATCTGTCGATGGACATCTCAGCTCTTTCCATAGTTTGGCTATTGTGGACATTGCTGCTATGAACATTAGGGTGTAGGTGCCCCTTCGGATCACTACATTTGTATCTTTGGGGTAAATACCCAGTAGTGTAATTGCTGGGTCATAGGGTAGGTCTATTTTTAATTTCTAGAGGAACCTCCATACTGTTTCCAGAGTGGCTGCACCAGCTTGCATTCCCACCAACAGTGTAAGAGGGTTTCCCTTTCTTCACATCCTCACCAACATTTGTTGTTTCCTGTCTTGTTAATGTTTGCCATTCTGACTGGTGTGAGGTGGTATCTCATTGTGGTTTTAATTTGCATTTCCCTGATGCCGAGTGATGTGGAGCATTGTTTCATTTATCTGTTGGCCATTTGGATGTCTTCTTTGGAGAAATGTCTGTTCGTGTCTTTTGTCCACTTCTTGACTGGATTATTTGTTTTTGGGTGTTGAGTTTGATAATTTCTTTATAGATCTTGGATACTAGCCCTTTATCTGATATGTCATTTGCAAATATCTTCTCCCATTCAGTAGGTTGCCTTTTAGTTTTGTTGACTGTTTCCTTTGCTGTGCAGAAGTTGTATCTTGATGAAGTTCCAATAGCTCATTTTTTAATTTGTTTCCCTTGCCTTTGGCGATGTGTCTAGCGAGAAGTTGCTGCAGCCAAGGTGGAAGAGGTTGCTGCCTGTGTTCTCCTCTAGGATTTTGATGGATTTCTGTCTCACATTGAGGTCTTTCATCCATTTTGAGTTTATCTTTGTGTATGGTGTAAGAAGATGGTGCAGTTTCATTTTTCTACATATGGCTGTCCAGTTTTCCCAGCACCATTTATTGAAGAGACTGTCCTTTTTCCATTGGATATCCTTACCTGCTTTGTCAAAAATTAGTTGAGCAGAGAGTCAAAGGTCCATTTCTAGGTTCTCTATTCTGTTACATCGATCTATGTGTCTGTTTTTGTGCTGGTACCATATGATCTTGATAATTACAGCTTTGTAATATAGTTTGAAGTCTGGCATTGTGATGCCACCAGCTTTGGTTTTCTTTTTCATTTTAGTAGATTCTTTAGGATTTTCTAAGGTACATGATCATGTGCATTGAATATAAATATAGTTTTACCCTTTTCTTCCCAAAATGTAGATTTTTAATTTATTTTTCTTGTCTTAGTACACTAATTAAGAGCTTCACTAAGAATACAAGTCATGGGAGTGAATATCTGTGTTTTCATAAGTTTAGGAAAACACTCAATATTTCATCATTAAATACGATCTTATTACTAGGTCTTTTTGGTAGAATCTTCTTATCCACATTAGGAAATTATCTTGTATTCCTACTTTGCTGAGGCTTTTAAAAAAATAATAAACTTATTTATGTACCATTGAGGTATAGTGAACTTCCCATATTCAAACAGTACAATTTGGTCCACTTTGACAAAAGTATACATTTGTGAAAACATCACCACTGTCAAAATAACATTTCCATAACTCGCAAAAGTCTCCTTATGCCCCTTCATAATCTATCACTCTACTCCTGTCCCTAAGTGACGACTGAATTGCTTTTTTGTCACCATAGAATATTTAGCATTTTCTGCAAATTTTATATAAATGAATCATTATGACATGTGCTCCTTTTTATCTGGCTTCTTTTACTAAAGCCCATTTATTTTGATTTTCGTTCAGGCTGTTGCCTCTATCAGTAAATCATGTTTTCTTTGTTCTTTGCTGTTGTTGTTATCTGTTTGTTCATATTGCCAAGTAGTATTGTATTGTATTGCTATACCACAATTTGTTTATCCATTCACATGCTGCTTGACATTTGGGCAGATTCCAGTTCTTTGCTATTACAAATAAATATGCTATGAACACTTACGTACAAGTCTTTGTAAGAGTATATGTATTCGTTTCTCTTAGGTAAACACTTAGGAATAAAATAGCTATGTTATATAGTAGGTATGTGTTTAACTTTTTTTTTTTTAAAGATTTTATTTATTTATTTGAGAGAGAGAATGAGATAGAGAGAGCATGGGGGGGGGAGGGTCAGAGGGAGAAGCAGACTCCCTGCTGAGCAGGGAGCCCGATGCGGGACTCGATCCCGGGACTCCAGGATCATGACCTGAGCCGAAGGCAGTCGCTTAACCAACTGAGCCACCCAGGCTCCCCTGTGTTTAACTTTTTAAAAAGCTACAAACCATTTTTTTTCAAAATTATTTTATTATTTAACATCTCATCAGAAATTGAGTTCTATATGCTCCACAATCATACTGAAACCTGGTATGATCCATCTTTTAAATCTAGGCATTCTAGGAGGAATATAGATGATAGCTCATTTTAAGTTTCATGTTCCTTAATGATTAATGATGTTGAATATTTTTTTGGTCATTTGTACTTATTTGATATTTTCATATCTTCTTTGGTGAAGTGTCTATTCAAATCTTTTGACTATTTTTTACTTGACCTTCTTGTCTTCTAATTATTGAGTTGTAAAAATTCTTAATATGTTGTAGACATAGATCCTTTATCAGATATATATTTTGGAAATGTTTTCTTTCAAGACTGGAGCATACCTTTAATTTTAGTAATAGTGTTTTGAAGAGCAACTTTAAATTGATGAATTCCAATTTATAGAAGTATTCCTTTATGGTTCATGCTTCTTGAATCTTAAGAAATATTTGCCCAATCCAAGATTACTAAGGCTTTCTACTGGTTTTTTTTCTAGAGATTTACATTTTTAACTTTTGCATTTAGTTTATCATCTTTTTCTTTTTGATTTCCTCATTATATACTGTGGGAAAAAAAGATTGAGGCTAATTGTAAATGGCAATCCAGTTATTGCAACATTGCATTTGAAAAGCCTTTCTGCCATAGAATTGCCTTGGCAGCATTGTTGAAAATCAGTTGACTACATATATGTAGATCCAGCATTCAGTTTTCTGTTCTGTTTCATTGGTGAATATGTACATGTGTTTTTGTAAAGCCATGCAGAATTAATTACTTTACCTTTACAATAAGTATTGGGTCAGATTTTCCTTATTATTTTTAAAACTATTTTTGTTATTTTATGGTTGTTTTGCTACTCTAGGTCTATTACATTTCCATATAATTTTCAGAATCTATATTTTTAATTTCTAGCAAAGAAAAAAAAGCCTGCTGCTGATTGGAATTGCACTGAATCTACAAATTAATTTGGGACAGTTGGCATCTTAAAAATATTGAATCTCCTTATCCATGAACATGATATATCAATTTATTTCAATATTTAATTTATTTCAATGTTTTATAGTTTCCAGTGTAACAGATTTTATACTTCTTTTGTCATATTCACTTTAAGTATTTTCCTATATTAACTTAATATACTATAACTTATTGGTTCTAGTAACTTTTTTATGGCTTCCATAGGATTTTTACATGGATGACTGAGGATAATAATAGCTGCTTCTTTTTTGATCTGTATGTCTTTCATTTCTTTTTTTTGTCTTATTGCATTGACTAGAACTCTAGTGCAATATTGAAAAGTAATGATGAATACAGATACCTTTGTCTCATTCTTAATATTAAAAAGAAGTATTCAGTCTTTCACAATTATGTATTATATTAGCTACAGGTTTTTTTCAGAGATGTTTTTATCAGGTTGAGAAAGTTCTTTTCTTTTTTTTAATTTGTATGACTGGTTCTTTTTGAATTGGAATTCTAGTTGTGCATTTTACTTTTTGAATACCTTACTGAATTCTTATAAATATGCTTTTTTTCTGGGACGCAGTTAAGTCACTTGGAAATTGTTTGGTTATTTATTAGTTTTGCTAGTTGGGACCAAAGCAACCTTTCATCTAAGGCTAATTTTTCCCCACTCTTGAAGTAATACCTGTCCAAGTATTCTACTGGTATTCCACAATATGTGAGTTTTTTTTCTTTGGATTGTAGGAATACTAACTGTTCCTAGCTCTGTGCAAGCTCCAGAGATTGTTGCCTCTGCTCCTTTCAGGTGATTCTAGTTTCAGGTAGTATCTTCACATGCATGTTCTGACCATTATTCAGCTGAATACCAGAAAGAAAACCTCTACAGATTCATTTGGTTCTTTTCATACGGTTCATCTCTTTGGTGAAACTCTCCATCTATTTGAGCATGTGTCTAACATGTATCCTAGACCCATTAATATATTTGTTATAGTTATTTTATTATTTTATTTTATTTTACTTTATTTTTTTTAAAGATTTTATTTATTTATTTGACAGAGAGAGAGATAGCGAGAGCAGGAACACAAGCAGGGGGAGTAGGAGAGGGAGAAGCAGGCTTCCTGCCGAGCAGGGAGCCCAATGTGGGACTTGATCCCAGGACCCTGGGATCATGACCTGAGCTGAAGGCAGACGCTTAACGACTGAGCCACCCAGGCGCCCCTTTGTTATAGTTATTTTAAAGTCCCTTTATGATAATCCCAATATCTAGGTCATCTTTGTATCTACTTCTCTTGAGTGTTTCTCTCTTGACCAAGGAATTTCATTTTCTTGCCTCTCTATGTATATTTTTGGTAGCATGCTTGAATTGTCTCTAGAAGATCAGTAAATATTGAAATAAATAATATTATGCCCCAAATTGGACATATCTATTCAGTCAGACTATGTGGATTACATCAATTTAATCTCTAGTTGAGCTTGGTTTGGCTTTTGTTGCAACTTAAATTCAGTTTATCACTGACTTCAGATATTTTGAGGACTAAACCAGGACTTTACTTCTAGCAAGGCTAGGATCTGAGCCCTCAAGAAACTTTGTATATATTTTATGCTTTGCAGTTCAGCTGCTAGCATTCTGAACCATGAGAAATCTGTCTCTGTTTCAGAAAAAATGTTAGCTTTTTTTGGTCACTAGAGAGTTCTCTTTGCTTACCAGTACCATCTTAAGATCTCAAAACCTCAGAAAATCTATTTCCACTCAGCTGCCCTGCCACTAGCTTTTGAAAGGCAGCTGTCTTATGTATGGTATGGGGTCAGAATACTTTGTATGAGTTTTTATCAGATTTCCTTTCCCATCCACAATCTTCTGAAAGTTGCTACTGTATTCCTGATGATGGCCTTGCATGACTAAAGGGAGAATCTCTCTGTTTTCTGGTTCTGCCCTCATCCTTTGGCATAATTCCCCTATACTCAATAAAGGCTCAAAAGGAAGAATTGAAAGATTGGCTGGTATCCCCTTTTCCCCAGTTTCCTATGTATTTTTCCTCATCCTATAGCACTGCCAAAAATTTCTTCTCTCCTAGGAAGAGATTTTCACTTTCTGAAATTTAGATTTCTTTGCACTTTCATTTCTCTGATGATCTTGAAAAAAAGATAAATTTTTTAGCTTATTTGGCTTCTTCTCATTAATATGAGAGTAACAGTCTCTTGTCCACAATTAATTAGAAATAGGAGCTATTGTTGGTCTCTTCTCCTTTAGGAAGGTGTCATCACTTTCTGGAGTTTAGCTTTCTTTACATTCTCAGCTTTATTGTGTGTTTAAACACACACATACTATATGTTTTTGTAGCACATTTGGCTAATTCTCTTTGATAAGGTAGCAGTAATAGTCTTTTGTGACTTTCCACATAGCAGCTAGAAGCAATATTATTTGCACTTTAAACACCCAGTGTATGCTTTCCTTACCTAAAATAAACTATACGCTTCTTGAGGGTAAGAAATACAATTAAAGGGGCGCCTGGGTGGCTCAGTCTGTTAAGCGTCTGCCTTCGGCTCAGGCCATGATCCCAGGGTCCTGGGATTGAGCCCCGCGTCGGGCTCCCTGCTCTGTGGGAAGCCTGTTTCTCCCTTTCCCACTCTCCCCGCTTGTGTTCCCACTCTCGCTAACTCTCTGTCAAATAAATAAATAAAATCTTTAAAAAAAAAAAAGAAATACAATTAAAAAAAATTTCCACATGCCTAGCAGTTACTCAGTACATATTTTAAATGAATATCTCTCACATTATCTAATTTTATCATCTCATTGGTGCCCAAGGAAACCCAGAAAAAGGGTAAAATTATTTATAAAGTTTACTAGTAGAGCCCTGCCTAATGTAAGTCTTCTGGCTCCCAATAATTTTGTTGAACTAAGTTGTATTTGATTTGTAATCCTAATGATATTTTATGTGGTGTTTATCTCCAAGATGCTATAGTATCATCCTCATCCTCATCTTCATCTCTTAGGCATCAAGCTTATGTCTACATCAATATCTACTTATTTTGTTTTCCAAATGAATTTTTCGTACCATTTTTGTTATTTTAATGGAGTTCTTTTCCACGTGACCAATTATTGAAAAAGTAAAAGATATCAAAGATGGCACTAAAAACTCATTGGGAGAATAAAATATGTAAATACAGACCTAGCCATGAACTTCGCTATAGATGTGATATAAATATATATGTATGTACATCAGCTTGCATCAAATTAAGAGTTAGACAATTTAAATGCCTTTAATATGCATAATTTAAACACTGATTGCTTTTTTATAGCAATTTCATTTTTTAATGTTTTATATTCCAATTTTCCTTCTTTTAATCTTGCTTTTCTTTCCAGATACTGCTATCCTATCTTGAACAGGAGCGCTATTATGGAGCAGGCAAGTAGTTCTTTAATTGAAACACTTATGGGGTACACTAGAAAACTGCAAAGACTTCTAAGAAATAGCACAGCTTTAATAAGTTCTTGTGTACTCGTGTTGTAACCTAATTCAGTGCTCTTTCAGCAATGCTGGAGAATGTTGCTAATTTATGGGTGTGATGAGCAATAAAGCAATAATAGTAATCGAAAGGTGCAATATTCCTTGTTTAGGGGGCATTTATGGTTATGTATTAAAACCATAAATACTTCAAGAGGCTGCAAAACTGATCTATAGAAAATGAAAGATAAGATCTCACAGCCTTCTAAAAGTGCTTTTCTAGCAGAAATCTGAACTTGACTTTATGGTTTATAAATATAAACAAACCAAAAGTGAAATGCTCAATGTGTCTACCCCTCCAAAGGGACCACTTAAATAACCACTAGCACTCAAACCTAATAAGGGCTGGAAAGTTCCTTTCCCTCTTCTTTTATTTTTCAACTTTCTGTTTCCTTCTCCTTGTTTGCTTTATAAAAATTGTTCTTCCTCTCTCCTTCACATCTTTTACATTCTTCTTCCTTTCTCTGCTTCTTCTCTTCTCTCTCATCTTCCCTCACATTACCTCCTATACCCATATTGGATGAAAGAAGCAAATTGTGTCGGGGCACCTGGGTGGCTCAGTCGGTTAAGCGTCTGCCTTCGGCTCAGGTCATGATCCCAGGGTCCTGGGATCGAGCTCCGATCGGGCTTCCCGCTCCGCGGGAAGCCTGCTTCTCCCTCTCCCACTCTCCCTGTTTGTGTTCCCTCTCTCACTGTGTCTCTCTCTGTTAAATAAATAAAAATATTTAAAAAAAAAAAAAAAGAAGCAAATTGTGTTGGGGTGGAAATAGGGTCCAGCCCACATGAGAGTTATGAGGAGATCAAAAACACATATTTTTGCAGTCCACATGGCAGAGGGCCCCAAGACTCTAGGTAAGTCTTTTCTGACTCTGATGCTCTTGTTGGACTAGTCCTAACCTCCAGACAGACTGTCCAAGCAAACCCTAACATGAATACCTGTTTTACACAGTTACCCAATATCCCTGCCTTTTTTTACTTATCCTTACCACTCTGTCTTGTTCTTGCACTTATCAATCTGATTCCTGTGTTCCCATCCTGCCTTTGATAACTGCTATTGGAATATTTCTTCTGTAGCCCATAATGTACCTTTTTTCTCTTCTCGGGTTGCTATTGTCTAAAAATACTTGTTTTTTATTTCATATCTCAGGCTGCTACCTCACTTGCCCATAGGGCCTTTGGTCCCTTTGAGGAAGGGGGGAATGCAGACAGGTCAATTGATTTTTAATGCAGTCAACATCCTACTCATTCTTTAAGGTTTGGGTCAGTTTGTTTCTCTGGTTAGGTACCTCATCTCAGTACTCTCATGGTTTCCTATGAGTTTTTCTACCATTGTACCTTTTAGCTTATATCTAATCATGTGTCAGTGTCTCACACAGGAATATGAGTTCTGCTTAATTTCTAACACAGGGCCTAACCACAGTGATCAGTCCATAAATGTAAATTAAATAATTAACACAATGATAAGCTTTTTTTCCACAACAAATATTAATTGAGCACCTGCTTGGTACTATGCTCTGTTTCCAGTTACACGGAATTTAACAGTAAACAAGATAAGTAAAGTCCCTGCCATCATCAGACATATATTTTAATGGGGCATCCATACAGTGGATAAACAAATACATAGAAAATGAAATGTCATATAGTGATAAGAGCTATAAAGAATAAACTAAGATAATGGATTGAGAATGACAGGGTGCCAGATAATCAAATTATAAGCATGAAGAAACTTAATGGCACTATACCAGTCTGATTCTTTCACAGAAAATAAAGAAGCCATAACCCCTTAACTTAGGTTTTTAAATCTCATTTCCTCTACTCCTGGTTCTTCCACTGATAAAGAAGTATTAGAAAAGTTGGAACAGACATATTTCTTGCAGGACTCCTTCATTCATCTGTCTCTCTTCTATGGAGTTATTTCTTCTGGAATCAGCAGCAGATGGGCTCCTCAGGGCTGAGAATAAAGGACCACAAGTCCCAGTAGTATTTGTAGGCTCTCCATTCCACATACATATTATGACAGAGGCTCCCAGGAGTATCTGCCTGGGCAGGTCAAATTCTGCTCCCCATTGCAGTTGAAACTCCAGAAATAACAGAGCAAGAGAAGATCATTCAAATATTCATGAGAGGGAGCTGCATGCATATACTTCATAAGAATAAAGTGGAAAGAAGTTTTAAAACAGTGTTTGACAGAACGAACAAAAACCCTCTTTCCTTGTTTGCTTTCTTTTGCTCTTCTCTAGGAGTCCAGGCAAGGAAGACTAAGAGAAACGAATGAATTGTGTCTGCATTAGGTCAGCTGATGAGACCAGGGATACTTCGGAACCATGTTGGCTGTGCTATAGGGAGAAAAACTGGGAGACCAAACTCTCTTACAGGAAAAGCTTTTTAACAATGTTCCCCCACCCAAAGGAAATTTGGAGTGGCAAAACAAGGGCTTCCCCTAGAAAAATGGAGGTTTGACTGTCTTTATGTCCAGTGTCAGGTTGAGAAAAATCACCAACAGCCCCTTATGCCAAAGGAATCATTCTTAGATGTTCTGGCTCTTTCCAGATCACTCTATGAAGACTTCACCCTCCCTGTCCAGCATTATCTCCTGGGCTCTTCAACATATATTCTCTCTGCTTTTGGATGTGTCATCTCACAACACAGCATATTCATTCTTGCCCCTGGGCAGGTGGTAGGGTTTAGTGGAAAGAACATGATCTCTGGAGTCAAAGAGATTTGGTTTTCTATCTAGGATGATCATTTACTGTGTGACTTTGGGTAAATATCTTACCTCTTTTAACCCATGCTTTTGTGTCTTTAAAACAAAGATAATACTATATCTTCTCAGGTTGTGAGTACTAGAGGCATTGTATACAAATATATCATCTAGCACCATGTCTCGCACATGGTCACATCCTTGTCTACCCAGTGTCTACCCTCCTCCTCCCCCTTTCATCCTTCGAGAGTGAGCTCTAAACCCAATCCCCATAACCTTCCTCACTGATCTGCTGGACTCTGGTTTCCTCCTCCTTTGGATTCCTGTAACAAGTGTGGTTTGTAACAACGAAGTGACCATTTAATAACCTCCTGTCTTGGCTCTTCTATGAATTGTTTCCTGGAAAACAAGAGCATTTTATTCTTCTACTCCTAATTGCCAAGCAGAGATCTTAAACACAAGCTTATTGATGAAAATGGGACACAAATCATGTCAGCATTCTCCAGTGATTTCTGGGCTTATTTTGATTCAAACAAAATGAAACATTATTTTGAAATTATATAGATAATATGAATCTCTGAATCCTAGAGACTGGCTACCTCAGATAATTAAGGCAAAAAGGAAACCCTGGTTTGTTATGACGTTTCACACATGTTGCTTTATTTAACCAACAAGACATTTCTGTCCTAGGTGTATTAAGTATATATATTTCATGATAAAGATACTGAGGTCAGGTAATCATGTTATACAAGCAATAGAGGTGGAAAGACGGCGTGTTGTAAAAGGAGAGTCAAAGCTGGTAACTCTGACCCCAGACCACAGACCCCATGCCTCTTTATTTATGCAACTTTGCCTCTCCCCTTCAATCTTGTAACTTCTTTTAGGTGGTCATTACCCTTGTTTTCTTCTATATCTAAATACCCATACTCCAAATATCAAACTTGTCCACATTGGAGATAAGGGACATTTGTTTCTGCCCATTGCTTCAGAGTCTTTAAAGTTTCTTGGCTTTCTCATTAGTAACAAGTACCCCAAACAGCAAAATAATCTTTGTTTTGATATGCTAGAGCTCATTTGTGTGGTGTTTTAGGGCTTCTGGTTCCAGAGAATTCTGCAGATAGTAGTTTCTCATGCTCTCCTCTCTCTAGCAAGAGGAAGGAAACTGGCAGAATGACTATGTTTTACTAATTCAAAAGCTTAAAGTCACTGGTTTTTTATTTGCCTTCTCACTGTATTAGCCATACCTCCAGACACTGATGGGAGAAGGGCTATCAGTAATTGAGAGAGACAGAGACAGAGAGACAGAGATGGGGGCCAGGGTATAAAATGGTGGCTTGAAGGAATGATGCATGCCGAGGTCTATTTCAAAAGAGACAGCCATAAATAATGTGCTAATGTGTAGAGACAACAGAGTTGACAGGGCCAGATTTTTTTCTTTCTTTCTTTTGTCTCCTTACTCTGCAAATGTGATGCTCTCTTACTGAGAAGGAAAAGTTTTCCCAAAATGATGGGGAATAAACTCAAGGTGTATCAATTAGATATTGTGGAGAAACACACACACACACACACACACACACACACCCATCGCAGGAGTTTAAACAATTGGGCACTTATTCTTCTGCATGGGTTTCTATGTCAGCTGGATGGTGCTGATCTACTCCAGGCTTTGCAAATCTCAACTGGGCTTGTTCAGGCATCTTTGGTCACCTGGTTGGTAAGCTGTAGACTGGCTAGACTAGGATGGCCTCTCACATGTCTGGCTGTCATATGGAGTGATGGCAGTGACTGGGCCACATGTCTCTCATTACCCACTTTCCAGTGAGGCTTTTCCCATGACATAGGTAGGAATCCCAAGAAAGAGTAGAAGTGATCAAGGCTTCTTGGAGTCTAGGCTCAGAAATGGCCCAACATCACCTTTGTGTATTCTGTTGGCTCAAGCAACAACAACAACAAAACCAAAAAACCAGTCCAGATTCAAAGTGTGGGAACATAGACTCTCCACCTATTGACTGAAAGAGCTACACAGTCAGTCACAGTGCAGAGGACATGAATTCAGGGAGGGATGAGGAGTTGCAGGCAGTTTTGCAATTGACCTGCCACAGTCTTCTGGTCACAAATGTTCATATCCTCCTACAACCTCCCTCACCACCTCCACAGGCCCCACCTAAGCATGGCATTAAAGTGGAAGTCCAAATCTTCTGACTGACATCAAGCCTGGAGGCAGCTTCTTCTAATCCAAAACCTATAAAATAAAAAGACAAGTTATCTGTCACACACGCAAAAGATACAATGGTGAGTAGGAATAAGGAGATGATTATAAACACTTGCATTCAAGGAGGAAAATGGCAGAAGGCGAACACCAGTTCTGAAATCTACAGAGCAAATGTGTCTAGGTCCCCTCCCTCTGGACATGAGGAGAGTACCTCGATTAGGCCCCAGTTCTGTGCCTGAAAGTGCCCATCCCCTGAGTCCATTACTGTATATGGCTCTTAGTTTTGCCCTTGAGGGCCCTTCTATTTCTCTAGTTTCCCTTATCAACTTGAACAACTTTCTCATCCTGCTTACAGGCAAACCAGAGAAAGATTGTGATATACTAATTACAAAAATGGACCAAATGCACCACTCCACCCTGTGTTCATGCCATTAAAAAGTGAAGTCAGTTTTCCTATTTCTTGGATTTGGGCTTCATTGTATTATTTGCTCTGGCCAATACAATGCAGAAAAAGTGATAAGTGTGCTAATGTGTGCCTCAGTTTCAAGGAGGCCTTCTCTTGGATGCCTGTGAATACCTGTGAACAAGCCTAAGGTAGCCTGCTGAATGAGAGCCCAGAGAGAGGAGAGTTGTGTCATATGAGGTCATCCTAGGTCAGCCAGTGCCCAGATGACCTGCCTGCTGACTGCAAGACACATGACTGAGTCAAGCCAAATTTAATTTAACCTAAGCCAGGCCCCTATCAGATCTTTAGCTTCATGTGTTAAAATAAATGTTTGTCATTGTGCATCTAGGAATTGTGTGGTCAGTGTGTAATATTACTGTAGCAATAGACACAAAAGGAGTCTCTTTAAATCACAACTATTGGCCTTTGAGCTCTACTTGTTTCTTGGGCTGGGCGGCTGATGCCTGAACCTTCTGTACCTACTGAACGTTATGTGGCCATCTTTTCTATTCTGTTCTTTTCCATTTTTTGTATTTAAGATGTGTATTGAACTTATAGACAGTGCCTCAGTCTTTTCTCACAACAACACCGTGAGGTCTACTAAATAGGCATCCATTCCATTGATGTAAAAATTACTGCTCAGAGAGGTTAAGTGACTTGCCAGGGACACACAGAAACCAAATGGAGTATGCATTCTTCTACATTACTGATCTTCAATTTTTTTAGAAATTATATTATATTATCTTGTCTCTTCTTGCCCCACTTCCCATTTTCCATGCTTTAGTCAAAAGAGAGTGTGGTTTGGATGACTGACCCTCCAACTGGAAATCAGAACTCCTAAATTCTGACCAGTCTTGGTCTCTCCCTCTTGTTTCTTCTTAAACAAACTAAGCGTTCCTAGGAAATCAGTCACCAGCACCAACTACAATTCACTGATATTGTATGGTTGAAAGGGGAACAGAATGAAAAGCCTCCTTTTAACTGGGATTTCAGAGGGCAGAACTAGGGCCATGGATACCAGATACAAAGAGAAAGATCTCAGGTTAATAGAAAATAGAGCTTTGTAACATGTCACTGTGAAGGTTCCAGCATTTGGTAGGAGGGGAAACTAGATGACCTCTGGGGACCTTCTCAGCTCTAGGAGTAAATTACTCTGATATATCAAATTAAAAAAGAAAAAAAAAAGAAGGAAAGAAAATTTTATGTCTCTATCACTATATCAGGAGAGTCTAGCTACCACCTAAAAGGAACATTCAGTCAGTTACTACTGAAATGCTTTCTTGGGTTTTCACTCCCTTGTTGCAATTTTCTCTTCTTTGTCTTTTGAAATGCTATTCTGGCTTTCCTGGTACTTTTTTGATCATTTCTTCTCATCCTCTACTTGTGGCTTTA
Source organism: Leptonychotes weddellii (assembly GCF_054177405.1). NCBI lineage: Eukaryota > Metazoa > Chordata > Mammalia > Carnivora > Phocidae > Leptonychotes > Leptonychotes weddellii. The sequence goes on from NC_138374.1 coordinate 107,470,685, forward strand.
TCTCCTGTGTACAGAATATCCTAAATGTAGGTACTTCCCTAGGACAGCATATGTAGCCCCCTTCTTTTCAAGCTCAGTGTGGTTTTCGTGCATTATCCCCTGCTACAGCTTTATGCCATCTACATGCAGATCATCCTCAGATCTTCATTTCTGGCTCTGGGTTAGCCATTACTGCTATTGCCAACTACTTCCCACTCTTCCTCCCTCCAGGAGGAATGCACTCCTGGCTCCCTGCAGGTTGGTTCTTTTTTGTGTTTTTAAAGATTTTACTCATTTATTTGAGAGAAAGAGAGAGAGAGTGAGAGGGAGAGAGTGCGTGAGAGCATGAGCAGGGGGAGGGGTAGAGGGAGAAGCAGTCTCCCTACTAATCAGGGAGCCCCATATGGGGCTCAATCGCAGGACGCTGGGATCATGACCTGAACCAAAGGCAGATGCTTAACCGACTGAGCCACCCAAGCGCAACCTGTCCCACCCACCACCCCCCATTGACTAGTTCTTTGTAGAAGTGCCACACGCCACTTCCTGGTTAAACATTTAATTGCCAGGGCAAAACCTCCAGACTTTCTTTTTCCTCTGGTCCAATAGCCAACAACTTTTGAAATGGTGGCTACTCCCCCAGCTTGGGTCCATGAATGACTACCATGGGTGAAGGACCCCTGTAGACCTACAAAAGATGGCAGAGTGTGGAAGAAATGAAACTTTGTTATCATAAATCACTGAGATTTTCATTTTTACCACATCATAACCTAGTTCATCCTGACTGACAAAAGCCCTGGTCTCTGTCTCTTGAGTTCCAAATCTATTTTATACCACCCCCTAATATTTCCATTTGGGTGTCAAATGTGCACCTCTAAGACTGAATCCCAAGCCAACATCACCATCCCAAAGGGAATTAATAATTTTTGTTCCAAGCTCTGCTTTTTCACTTTCTTTCCATGATGTTAGGCCCATTTGTCTGACCAACCAAAAGACATAAAGACCTTCTAATAGCCAATCAAGTACTATGATTTTTCCTCATCTCCTTCACATCTTCCTTACTCAGGCTCTTCTCTCTGACAGCTGTCACTGCTCTAGTATGGGCACTCAACAACTCTGGGTGGAGGATTGCATCTGTCTTCTAATTGCTCACTCTCTGTAACAATAAATTGAACTTTCTAGAAAGCACATCTGACCATGTACATGTTCTGCTTCAAGTCCTTTAATATTTCCCCAGGGCCTTCAAGATAAGGCTCAAATTGTCCAATATACTCCAAACAGTCCTCCGTGGTTTCAGGAGTATTCAAGAAAGAAGGAAGGGAAATCCAGGTAGAATGAGCATCATGAGAAAGGACCAGAAGCTGGAAATGGTGATGTATTATAACTGGGAACTGGGTGCAGATGAGTATGATGTTAGCCGGGGTCCAAATGGAGAGTGAAAACAGAAGACTAAACCAGTCCTCTTTGTCCTCTGCCTACATCATTCTTTCTTTTTCCTCCCAATGCTTACATCCTCATGGAAACCCTTACTGATTTTCCAGATATTTATCTTGTCACTGCCACTATGAAGACTTTCCTGCTCACAATAATACTTTATCAAGCTTATTTTGCATGGTTCTTCTCTGTCACTTAGCCTGGAGCCTCCTGAGGGTAGAAACAATCCATTTCTCCTATGATTTCATGTCTCGACAGTCAGCATAATAACTGCCATGTATCAGATACTCAAGAAATGGTTGCTTGAATGAATGAATAAATGAATGGACAGAGGCCCTTCTTTTGCATCTTTTGGATGCTCCATTCACTGTTCAAAATGAGTTACCTCTAGTCCCAGCTTTATGGATGGATAAGGGAGGGAGTGCTTTTACTTTCCACCCCTCCACCCCCCATATTATTGACAGTCCCCCGCCCCCCTGCCTGGTGCCAATCTTTGCCTATAATCCTGTCAACAGCCAGCTGCTTGGCGCCAACACAACCAACTCAGCAGCTATCCCTACACATCCCTGGGGGAAACCATTCACCTTATCACCAAAGAGAGAGAGAACTCCCATCTGTTACAGCTCAGAGCTAGAAGCCTCATAATTGTATCAGTGCACAGGCTGCATATCAGATTTTCTTGTTTTTTAGGGAGCACTTAGGGAGATTTCACTCTCCTTTTATTGTTGTTTTCTCCCCAGCAAGTGACCATATTTCATCTCCACCGAGGCACAGTGAAAGAAATTTCCAAGCAAATTTGTTGCCTAATGATTCCAGGGAAGGTGCTTAGAACCATAAATGTCTTCCTGAAAATCTGTAGTGGAGCCCAGCTCTGTAAACCTTTTAAAATTAGCACATAGTACATGTGCAACTCTTGTGCTGGGTCCATACTCCAAATAAAGATAGTAATGACATCAGAAGGGCTCCCAGAATAAGCTTTGCTCTACACAAAGGGCAGTAGTCATTGAAAATTGACTGGAGGGTTTCCAAAGACATCAGCAAGAGCAAGGGGGAAATGGCATGGTAATTCCTCAGACATGAACGTGTGGAACTTCGAAGTGTCTTAGGAAATTACTAAGCTGGAAAAACATGCTTGGACTTATAATCAAACATCTCCTGTTGACATGTATGATCATAGCTCGGTTGTTTCTCCATGTGTAATATAGAAAAAATCCTATTGTCCTTGACTTTTTTGCTCTTCCAAAAAAGAAGAAAGATGATTGAATTTTATGAAGTTATTTAAACACTAAGAAATAAAAAATGTGTTTGTTCAGTCAGCATGCAACTGTTGATTACCCACTGTATGTCAGGAGCATGTAATAAGGAAAACAAACATGACTGATTTCTGCCCTCAGTCTGGTAGAGGAGATGACTATTAAACAAACCTTCACACAAATACATATTTTACTCTTAAGTGCTCTGAATGAAGAGTATAAATTTGCTATGAGAGGTATGGGAAGTGACCTCATTTGGATTGGGAGCTCCGGGAAGCAGAGAGTGGGGAAGAGGACCTTGAAGGGAAAGAAACAGCATGTGCAAAGGCCCTGAGGTAGCACATTGAAAAGTAGCAGAAAGAAAGCCATCGAGCTGATGTGAGCAAGGTATGAGATGACACTGGATTGGGAGGTGCTCCTCTTATGTGGGCTTTGGATGCCATGGTAAGAAGTTTAGCTTCTGATCTAAGTGCAATGGGAATGCATGGAAGCATTTTAAGCAAGGAGATGGCATAACCATTTAGAATGGACCAGAAAACACTCATAGTGAAGAAATAAGAACAGTATCTGAAAAAGGTGAAAGCTGATGATGATTTAGACCAGGGGTTGACAAACTATGACCTGTGGGTCAAATCTAGCCCACCACCCACATTTTTGTAAATAAAGCTTTATTGAGACACATTCATATCCATTAGTTTACACATCTATGGCTGCTTTTGCTCTACACGGCACAGTGGAGTAGTTGCTATGTAGAGTATATGGCCTGCAATACCCAAGATACTTACTATCAGGCCCTTTCCAGAGAGAGCTTGCTGGCCCCTGGTTTAGACTGTAGGGTTGTTGATGTCTCTGTAGATAAATGAGCCAATTCAAGATGAATCTTAAAGTTCGATGATAAGACTGTCAGCCTAACTCCCACCTTACCTTATTCAAAAGGATCATAAGGGGAAATTGAGAGATTTGAATGAGTTTTGGAGATGTCATCTTGATAGTGGTAGAGATTTGCATGAGTTTATTCACCCTCTACTTATACACTTTAGTCTTACTGGACCGATTTCACATTTGCTCCAAATGAGAGAGGAATAACACTTATTAAATATCATTGCATTTTCATTTAGTCATGAGTACTTCCTGTTTGGATTAGAAATTATTCAGACATGGACAGTGACTTCAGGTTTATCTCTCTCTTTTTTAAAGATGCTTATTGGAATCCCACAAGTATCTGCCAGTTTGTAACAGGCCCTACAGGGAGGTGTGGAGGATTTTCGTTAGCCACCTTATGCCCACACAGTTACGTCTGGAAACATACCAGAAGCTCAGGAGCTTTAGGAAGGCTTGCCTTTCTTCAGTTCGCATTTTTTAATGGGCAGATGGAGACATGGAATGTTCTGGGTCATTGTTCCTGGTTACCTACTCAGTGGAGAGCCCATTGCAGAGCTTCATGTTTAAGTGCTGACTTTCAGGAGCTGGGTCACGTGGGCTGGGAATCTTGGCGCTACCACAGGTTGGTTGTAGATGGTCAGAGGGTCACTGTGTTACTACATGGAAGACACTCAGAATGGCCATGGCCCATAGAAATACTCCAAAAGTTTGAGCTATTTTGTGTTTTTATGCTTTGTAAGAAAACCTTGTAATTAGACAGTTGCTGTGTTTCCCGAGGTTTAAGTGTTATTTAATCCTCTCAAGGAAACTGGGAGGTAAACAATAATCTCACTATTTTACAGATGATAACACTGAGGCATTTTCAAGCTCTCGTGGCCTGTGAGGATCAAGCCAAGTGTCAAATACAAGTTTGCTTGATTCCAAACTTTATACTCACAACAGTGATTCTGACTGCTTCCTCGACACTCCGTTGTCCTGGTGAGCTTGCCCAGACTTTCCAGAGAGTGACAGACATGTGGGGAAAGGGGATGAAGAGCGATGTGTCAGAGCTGTTGACATTTTATGTTTTCCCTTAAATCCCATAGGAATTCTGAATTTAATCTTTTGTTGATCTTCTTGCAACTTCATGGACAAAGCTAATGTCCTTGATTAAATGTCACAACCTCTCATTTTGATAAAGGAAGGGGTTTGGGAGACCCAAAGCCATGATCTCAGCCACCACTGGAGTTATTGGATCCTAACTGGATTAAAATTTTAAATTTACATGGAAATGGCTTTAGCACATTTAGACACAATGCAAGGGGTATTAATAAGTCTGTTGCTTGTTTAGAAATTTCTAATCTTTCCCAGTTAAGGTAGGACCACACTGCTAAACTAGAAGAACTATTCTAAGCCACCCAATTTCCTGTCCTTGAAAAATACAATCTCCCTAATGTCAATATATGTCCCAGAAGCCCACAGTATTTTAGATTTCCTTGGGGAGGCTATTATTGCACAAACACTGTAGGGGTAACTGTAGAAAAGACATAGAATATTTTATATATAAGAAAATTAAATTCTTCTCCCTGTTTACACCCACCAAAAGTAAGCACTTTAAGGGCAAATGGCTAATACCCACACACTTTGTGATTAATCTAATTCTAGTTTCTTAGTGTAACCACCTTCATTTGATAGTCCATCCATAAATAATGCACAGTGCACCACTCTGACAATGATATGAAATTAGAGGTGAAAAACATGTGACTCCTAAGGGGAAGAACAAAGGAGATTGTAACTCAATTTATTTATTTCTTTAAAAATAGTTGTTATTTGGGTAAATTTGCAGCCGTCAATAAAGCATTCCTGTAGGGCTCCTTCATCCCTGGGTGGCCTTTAATTTCATTTGCATATTGGAAATTCAGCACTTTCTCTTGCTCTAATCAAACTTGCCAAAAAAAAAAAAAAGCTGGCTTTTTGTAAAAAGGGTTTTCAACACTGGTAGAGTATTGCAAAAAATACAAAACCATTGTAGGTACCTGCTTATGAGTGTCCTCCTCCCCTGTTTGTTGGCCAACGCTCCAAGGCCCAATGCTTCAGCTTTTAGAGGTGTGAAATCAGACGCAGCGTGCCACAGAGAAGTACGACAGGCCTGGACATCAGAAGTTCTGGGCTCTGCATCCACCTTGCTCCTCACTGGCCACTGCTCTCGGACATATCCTGAATATGATTAATATCTCACTTTCCCCATCTTTAAAATGAAGGTGTTCGTTTATGGTCCCCCACATACCATTCTCTTGTATGTCTTTGTTTCTTTTCTCATACCCGTTCCTCCAGTAAGTATGTCTTCTTAACATTCATCGGGGCATCGAATCTTTCTTTTTTTAGGACCCAGGTCAAAAATCATCTTGACAGTTGTTGTGGAGCTCAAGTGTCCCACTTATGATGATAGTCTGTTACGTGCACTGCTCCCTTGTTTAAGGAAGCTTGTAAAAATCCCCACTGGGGGAAGGGTTAATTTTTCCTTTCAGTGTCAGGTGAAGATTGTTTTCCTTCCTAGGGGAAACAAATGGCCTGGACACATTGCACATGGACTATACTGAGACAACTTCCAAAAAGGCCATGTTTTGAAGGACAAAACAATGAATGGCTGACAAATTGTTGTTTAAAAGGTCTTGGTTTAAATCCTCGTGTTTTTTTTGTTGTTGTTTCTGTACACAGACTGGGAAATCTTTGTCCTGTATGTTCCTAGAAGGCAAACATTAGGTGTGTTTGGACAGCACCACAGACCCTTGGCTTAGCCCAACGAGTCAGAATTCCTTCCCTTGGCTCCTTGCTCTGCACTCACCCAGTTGTCCTTGCAGACATGTGGCTGTGGGCTTCAGGGAGCCATAAGAATCCAGGGACCCAGAATTGCTCGCACTACTGAAGAGCACCGTCAGCAGCCCAGACAGTACCGTAATTGCATTTCTCGCCAGTGTATTGGTGAGCAGGGCAATAAGAATAAAGTTGTCTGAATGCTCTTTGTCTATTTGTGATCAAAAGATTAAGAATACACTATTCTAGGGTACCTGGGTGGCTCAGTTGGTTAAGCATCCGACTCTTGATTTCGTCTCAAGTCATGGTCTCAGGGTCATGGGATCAAGCCCTGCGTCAGGCTCCGTGCTCAGCGTGGAGTCTGCTTGAGATTCTCTCTCTCCCTCTGCCCCTCCCCTCACTCACACTCTCTCTTTCTCTTTAAAGAAATAAAGAAAAAAAATTTTTTTAAAGAATACATTATTCTAGAGAGAAAATATATCCCTAAATTTTGCATTGCTTTTAACACTTAAACATTAAATTGAAATTATCTTTTGCATTACCCTAAAATTCTTAAAAGCAGAAACTTGTCTTATTTTTCTCTGTGTCATAACCCCTAATCATGTCTGGCACATGAAATGTGCACTGTGGAAGTTGATGGGCTTGGTAAAGTCAGGCAGTGCAATACTTTGGGAAGAGCAGTTGACAAGCTTGGTGATTTCCGGGGACATTTCTTCACTGGAGCTCCACTATCTGCTCTGTAAAATGAGGAGATTGCAACAGATGATTTTTAAAATCCTTCATTTTTTCCATGGATTTCTCCATTTATTTCTATGGATTTTTACTCCACAGGGGCTAAAAGAGTGAGCAATGCCCAAGAAAAGAAAAGCTAGGGCTAGAGGCCTATTGGCCTTTATGATTGCCCTGAGGAGGAATTTCCTAGGGCATTTCTTTACTCCAGCCTCAGTGAATTGTCTTTGTCTCATACTTGCTGAAGGAGAATGGAAAACGACTTGTGTAAGATCAAAATCAAGGGAGTGGGGATTGAGATCCATCTTCATGCATCTTGCTTCAGTAGTTAGATCTCCGAGAATACAAAGATCCACGTGACAGAATCAGATCACCTAATTCAGATAACCAGCCTGGGTCGTTCCTCCTCTTCTTCCCACCTCTCCGAATGCACCTGGTCGGCAGGTTATACTGCTGGTTTCTGGGATGGAATCACCTAGAATAGGGTAAATATGAGTTTATTGGCCAGGGCTGCCGAGAGGCTTTGCCCTGTTTCAGGAAATTTTCTCTTGGGAACTACATCAAAGGAAATTTCACAGAGGATCTAAACCCTTAAGGAAAACTTCATGCCCTCAAGTACCACCCAAGCCACTGGACTGAGCTTCCTAGAGAAAGATGAGAACATGAGTCACTCCAGGAACATATGGAGCTCCTCCTTCTCTGCCTGTGCTCTTGGATCTCTGGACAGGATCATACCAGAAAGATGAGAAAGTGTAATTAGATACTGACAGCCCTCGGGCATCACTTGGTACTGCTTAGTCCTCCTGCATTCTACGCAAGGGGCAATATTTCCTTCAGAAGGTGAAAGCCTCTAATTAATGAAGTGCTCTCTTCCCGCGGGGGTGTGGACAGGTTAAACAACCTCTTAAGCACACTCCTGATTCTCACTCCAGACCAGTTCTAAATGCAAATCTCTAGATTGTGTGTGTGTGTGTGCGTGTGTATGTGTGTGTGTCATAACAGTTTTTAAAAAATTAGAATGTCCAGATAATGTGATCTGACATTTAATTAAATATTTGCAGAGGTCCCAATGTCAAATGTGTTTAGAGGTCAAGAAGATAAAGTGTGTGTGTAAAGCAGCCAGGCAGAACAGCAAACAGAGCGTAGGGAGAGCTAGAACAAGCGGCCGTGTGCACGTCCTGCCTAGCAAATACCATTCTGGCCAAACAGCACTTTTACAGGCTGTGTCAGCATTCAATCCCTGGACTGGAGCAATTGTTGAATGTACCTTATAACGCACACTCATTAATTCAACACCTATATATTGAGGGGTTACATGTCAAGTGTTGGGCTAGACACCTAATACTAAAGGACATAGATCTGGAGTTTAAACTATTTATGCATAGTGACTCATTAGTTTTCATTAAAAGTGGTTATCAATAATTTTTTAAAAATTGAATGTAAAGAGAATAATGTAATATAGAGTGTAAGGTATTCAAAAAGGTACTTCCAGTGTGAACAGGGTAACATAAGTCAGCACTTTCTCTTTTTCTTCCCAGAAATTATCCCAAAGCAACAAGAATGGGAAATAAAGGCACACATATGATTTCCGATGGAACAAGGTGACTGCTGAAATCTGAAACCATGAAGTGAATGGAAATGCTGCCCAAAGCGGAGGGGACCAGGCCTGGGTGCAAACGCGAGGATCCTGAAGGAGGATGAGGAGGCCTCAGGTCTCACACAGAGTCTCAGGTGATGCATCATGAGTGAAGAGTGCAGTCTGAGATGCAACCTAAGTGTCCCTGGACACTAGTGGGCGGGGCTCCTGGATTTGCGGGGGAGGGGGGGGCAGAGCCTCGGAAACCAGTCAGCTACTTCCTAGCTGTTTCCTGAGGCCCCGACCTTGAACTGTGGAAAACCATACGTTTTGTTTATTCTTTGGCTGCGGAGAAATCGAAGATCAAGAACTCACATATAAGGCTCTGGTCAGGAGGAGAATTCTGGCTAACCTGAGGGGACATGGCCCTGAGTTCTCGCAACATAAAACTCCAGCAAATCGCTGGTTTGGAGAAAACAAAACAAAACAAAAACAAAAACCCAAAACATCTCCTTCAAACATGAATAATCTAAAAGGAGCCATTGGAGGACCTGAAAATCTGGTCAAATATTTTGCCCAAATGAAAAAAAAAGGAACAACCAAACTTAAAGCAAGGATTTCTATGAAACGAGCACACACGTATATGAGAACTCAGGAGGACAGGGGCTGGAACGTGATCTAGCAGACAGCAGTCAAGGAATGGTGGGGGGAAATGATCATGGCAAGGGACTTGAAATTGGAAGGAGAATGAATAAATTCAAAAGCTGATTTTGCAATAAAATAAAACATTGAAGCTGTTGGCTAATCTAAACAAGAAAAAAGGGAAGAAGCACAAATAGGCAAAATAAGAAATGATAAGAGGTAGCGCTAAAGTATAGAGGAAATTAAAAGAAATCGTTGAGCCCAATTTTATACAAGTAAAGTTGAAAACATAGGTAAAATGAAGTCTATACTAGAAAATATACTAGAAACATTAAATAGACCAGTTAGTATACATGAGTTAGTACACACCATAGGCATAAAATCCAGTTTTTAAAATTCTGCTAAGTCTAAAGAACAGAATGAATCTTACTGAAAGCATTCTTGAGCACCAGCAGGGTGGTGGGGTGGCAGGAAGACTTCCCAACATTGAGGATAATCTTTTTATGAAACTTTACACCAAAACCTGATAAGGATGGCACAGGGAAATAAAACTATAGCTGAATCCTATGTATCAATATTAATGCAAAAATCCTAAATAAATAAAAAATATAAGCTACTCTGACAAAGTGAGATTTATTCCAGGAAGAGAAAGGTGGTCCTTTGAAAATATATTTCACCATTTTTATGATGCAAAGGAGAATATCAGATAGGCTTCTCCATAGGTACTGAAAAAAGGCACTTTATATCCTAGATTTGCTTTTCAAAAAAAAGAAAGAAAAAAATGAAAGGAAGAGCTCATGAAATAGAAATAGGTGGAATTTCTTTAATGTGAAAAAATGTAGCTCAGCTGAAAAGCCAGCATCATGCTTAATAAGAAGCACCAGGAACGTTAACAGGCAGAAAGCACTGGAGTCAGGAATAGAACGTCCTACGTCACCACCGCTCTTTAATATCATCTGGAAGTACTAGCAAATGCCATCCTGTAAGAGGCAGGAATTAGAAGCATACAACATAGAAAGGAATTTGTAAAGTTATTATACTTGAATACGATATAACAAAAACCTATTACAAATGGGAATTCAGTGAGATGAAAGGAAGAAAATCAATAGCTTTCTTACATTAAAAACAGCTAGCTAAAGCTCCAATAGAAAAAAAAAAGATGTAATTAGCAGTTGGTTTTAAAAATACAAAATGCCTGGTAGTAAATTTAATGGGAAATATGTGTACATGTGCACACATGCAGTGTGCTACTGAGGATATATGACAATTTACACAAAGTGATAGGCACATTGTGTGTTCGAGATGAAAGGACTCAGCAACACAAGACTATCAATTATTCCTTAGAGAAACATAGGTAATGCAACCCTAGTTTTTTAAAAAGTTAAAAAAAATCTGTTTTTGGAAGCAGACAAGCTGATTTTGAAACTCAAATGGAAAGAAAAATGAAGAAAAGGTAGAAAATGGAAATGAATAAAAAGGAGAGAGAAAGACTGGCATTACCAGATATTAAATGAACTTGCCAGGTTGCAAACATTAAATTTTTGGTTCTGGCACATGAATAAACCAGCAGTCAATGAGACAGAATTGGAAATCTAGAAATAGGTCTGGAGATGTAGGCAACTTTAGTATAAGATAAATTTCCATTTCATATCAGTAGGAAAAGATGAATTCAATAAATTTTATGGGGAAACTGGGTCACTTTATGGAAAAAAATTAAGTTGGATTCATGCTTCAAGTCTTGTAACAGGATAAATTGAAAACAGATCAAAGACTTAAGGGTGAAAAACAAAGCAATAGAAGTACTAAAAGAAATCAAGGAAAATTTGTTTTGTAATCTCAGAGTGCTAAAGGCCTTTCTAATCACATTGCAAATCTCAGGAACTAAAAGGAAAGATTGACATATTAAACTACAGTAAATTAGAAAACAAATGTATATTTATGGCCAAAGCACCATATGCAATCAAAAGTATTATGATAAACTTAGAAAAAGATACTTTCAAATCTTATCACAGACAGAAAGCCAATTTCTCTAATATATAAGGAGTTAATATAAATCAATAACAAAAAACCCAACATTCCAAAAGAAAAAAATGGATAAAAGGTATGAATCCATAGTTCACATGAAAGAAAATAAAAATGTGGCTATTGAGCATGTGAAAAGACACTCGACTTCATTTACATTAAGAGATGTGGAGGGGCGCCTGGGTGGCTCAGTTGGTTAAGCATCTGACTCTTGCTTTCAGCTCAGGTCATGATCTCAGGGTCTTGGGATCAAGCCCCACGTTGGCTCCACGCTCAGTGGGGAGTCTGCTTGAGAATTCTCTCTCCTACCTCTGCTCCTCCCCCTACTCATGTGTTCTCTCTCTCTCTCTCAAATAAATAAATATATCTTAAAAAGAAGAGAGACATGGAAACAAGACTACAAAGAGATAACATTTTTCACTTATCATATAGTCAAAGATGCAAAAGTTTCATAACCTGTTATCTGGATAAGAGTGTGGGGAGACAGACTCTTAGACTTTGTGGGAGTGTATAAATTGGAGCCACATTTATAAAGGGCATTTTGGCAGTAATGAACATACCTTTAGACTCAGTAATTTCACTACTAGTAATTTAATCCAAATATATACTTCCACATGAATAAAATTGTGACTACACAAGATTAAGCATTGATGATCAGTTTTCTGTAGTGAGTGGGTGGTCATACCCTAAATATCTATCAGTAGGAAACTGGTTAAATAAATTATGGGACATCCTTGGGGCACCTGGGTGGCTCAGTCGGTTAAGCATCTGCCTTCAGCTCAGGTCATGATCCCAGGGTCCTGGGATTGAGTCCTGCATCGGGCTCCCTGCTCTGCAGGGAGCCTGCTTCTCCCTCTCCCTCTGCCTCTCTCCCCAGCTTTTACTCTCTCTCTCAAATAAATAAAATCTTTAAAAAAATAAATTATGGGACATCCTTATGATGGAATATTATGTAACCGTAAAGAAGAATAAGAAACTCTCTATAGGCTGATAAGGAGAAATCTCTAAAATTTGTTATGTTAAAAACGAGAGGAAGGATAGTGTATTCAGCATACTACCATTTGTGTAGTAAAGGGCTAGTACACACACACACACACACACACACACACATTTGGCTGTACATAAAATCTCCAGAAGTATTCACAAGATAGCAATTGCCTGTGGGAAAGGGGGCTAAGTAGCTATGAATCAAAGTGGAGAAAAATTTGACCATATACTCTTTTTTATCTTTTAAATGTTAAACCACATTGAAAGTCCTATTTATATAAAAATATAATTCAAAATATTAATTAAAACAAAGTTAAAAATCAAAAGAAGTCATTTTCTGTAAAGCTCAATTTATTCAATCTTTATGTCAAAAGGTCTCACTTTTATACTATAGTGGTGATTGTTGATGGAAGATACATTTTTTTTTAATTTAATGCCTTTAATTTTCAAAATAAAAAGACAACACTTTAAAAATATTATATCTTGATATATGGATCTGGGGCACCTACACACAATCTTGATGTTTTTAAAACACTGGAATAAATAAAGATCAAATAATATACATAAGAAATAGGAAAATGTGAATAAGTAACAAAGTGACTCCTTACATCTTCATAAATAGTATCAAAGAGCAGCAACATACTCTTCAATGATAGAGATGGGGACATCCAATTATTGAAAAAAAGGGGCATAAAATGGGAGGAAAATGCAAATACCTCAGAAGAACTATGGAAACAGCTGTTGCTGAATAGTCAAGGAATGTAAAATACCGAAAGTTAATTATATGCTTTTTATAGCAATTTGAAATGGACCCAGTGATCTGATTCCACAGTTTTAAAAACACGGACTTATTTTTTTCCAGCTCCACAGGGTTGGGCTGTAAGAATGTGACTGTGGCCATAGTGAAACTAGCTTGTAACTCACTCATACATTTCACTTCACAGTTTGCAACTCATTTCCATTTACATGATTTTGATGCTTCATTCCAATCTTAAAGGCTACTCAAGGCAAATATTTTTATTTCATTTTTACAGACGTGAAAGTGAAGTTTGGTTTGCTTAAGTGACTTGCTCACAATGATATAGCTAGGAATTGTAGAGCTAGAACTCAAAAATATCCTGACTGCTGTCTAGTCTTTATTGCTCTAAATCAGGCTGTCGAACTTCAATATTTCTTGTTTCATAGAGCCTGCAGGGAAGTCTGCCCTGCAGAAGCAGGCCACCAGCATTGAGGAACACATCCAATCATTCTTGCATTAAACCCCAGTAGATTTCTCAAACACAGTCTTCCTCTAATTGTGTCTTCTATGTGAGCAGTCATTTCTTTGGTGTGTAAGTGTGAGTGTGTATGTGTAATGATGTTATCTATATGCCATCAGGGCACCTGCACATTTGCATATTGGGAAAGAACTGAATAAAACATGAGGTGCTTTATTCCAACGGGATGCAAGATCCTCAAAGGATATTTACAAATGTACTCAAGTCCTCAGAATCAATCAATCCCTGAATCAACAAATGGTTTTTGATTCCCTGAGCTGTGCCTAGCACTAGGACAAATGCTGTAGGGGAAACAATGAAGCAAGGAGAGAAGAATCCCCTCCAGGCCACCATCAGCCCGCCACCCCCACCCTACCTGCCACCAACTTTGGAAAGCTTCAGTTTAAATCAGATAAAAGAATTAGATTTATGGCAATCTCTAACCAGTGTCTATAGGGTACACATTCACTGGGTTTCCTTCTAAGGGCTCCAGTTGGATAGACAGGAGGAGGAGAAAAAGCTGAAGTTCAGGAATCTATATGTCCTAGTGACCTTTCCTCGGAAGGTGATTGAGGAGAAACTTGAGGCTTCTCTTGTAGCCGATGAAATAGGGCACATTTTCAGCGTGGAGAGCTAGTCATGCATGTGGCATTTGCCATCAATAATCCTTAGTGCTCTTGCCCTGCTTCCCCTCCTGCTTCCCTATAGTCTATTTCCTACCCAGTCAACACAATGTTTTAAAAAAGTAAATTGGGGGTGTCTTGGTGGCGCAGTCAGGTAAAGCGTCCAGCTCTTGGTTTCAGCTCAGGTCTGATCTTAGGATCATGAGACTGAGCCCTGCCTGGGGCTCCATGCTCAGTGTGGAGTCTGCCTGGGTTTCTCTCTCTCCCTCTGCTCTTCCCCCCCTAGCTGTCTCTCTCTCTCTCTCTCAAATAAATAAATAAATCTTTTAAAAAATAAAAAAGTAAATTGGATCATGTTGTTCTTGTGCTTATGGTCTTAACATGACTACCTCTCTTGTTCTTAGAATAAAATTCAAACTCTTCACTGTGGCTAGCTGACTCCCTCTCATACTCACCACCACCTCCTCTTCTCACTCATGGTGTTCCAGACACACTTCTGATTTTCTTCCTGTCCCCCGCTCTTCCCAACTACAGGCTTGTACACTTGCTGTGCTTTCTCCCTGGAAGGTTTGGACCCAGATCTTTGCATTGCTGGTTCCTTGTCATCATTCAGGTTTCAACTCAAACACTGACACTAAGAGAGACCCTCCTTACCCGAGCCAACTAAAGTAGCTGCTTCACCTCTTGCCCTACTCTCTATTTATCAACAATCTGTTCTTTTCTTACAGTAGTTATTCCTCTATGTAATTACCTTATACATTTGTTTGCTTGTTCATTGTCTCCCCCAAGTAGAGTGCAAGAGCTCTATGAAAGCCGCAGCCTTGTCTGCCTTGTTTATTGTTCTTTATGTAGTTCCTAGGACAGCATGTAGTAGTGTTTAACAAATATTTATTGAATGAATGAATGAATGAATGAGAAGCCTCAGAAATTGAGTGTTTATGGCTTTCACTATCATCTGCATCCCTTTACAGCCTATGACTGTTTTAAGCTATTACCCAAGAGTCTCCCCACCCCCTGTGCCCACCTCACCTCCACAAGACACTCTGGGATGCTCCCTCTATTAAATCAGTGGCACCCTTTGCTCCAGGGAAGATTAAGATGATTAGAGCAGTAATATAAAGAGAAAAGAAAAATAACAGTAGGCCCTGGACTTTTTAAATTTCTAAATGTATTTTTAAAATTATAGTTATTGCTTTGCAAGAACCCGGCCCTTTTGAGCATCAGAGGTAAAGCCCTGAAGGAACCATGACATAAAGTGCATGCCATAAGCAAATAACTGGAAAAAGAACAGAAGAAGAGCATTTTATCCAATCATGGAGAGAAGATGAAGATGGAAGTTGTCGGGGATAGAGGAGGAGGATGTGGAGGAGGAGACAAAGACTGAGTGAGGGGCATGATGAGATATTAGATGATAGTTGACAAGGGGCCCAGTATTTTTCCAGCTCCCCAACTGACCGTGCTCTGAAAGACCAGAGGGTCTCAGACTAAAAAAGTGTTAGGTTTCATTATGCTGGTAAGTCTGAGGAGACATGGGAGAATAGCCACATGCTCCATGGTGCAACAGTCCTAAAACAGAAAAGGTGGTGTGGCATGTCCAACAAAGTTGAATCTGAAAGATACACCAGATTTCCTTAGAAGTAGCCAAATGGAATATATAGAATTATCTGAGCTCCCAGGAAAGGAGTGAAAATGCTTGAGGGAGACCTGGTAGACTGAAAAGTGGCCTGACAGGATTAGAACAGAGAGGTGCCTGTGAGTTCTGATAACCAGAGATCACTGCAGGACCATGGACAGTAGCAGTAGATTCCCTGGGAATCAACACTAATGACCAAAGACCAAGCGGCATTCTAAGCCAGCAGAGGGTGGAGGGCAGTGAGTGGTAAATGTGATGTTTCTCCCTCATTCTTACTTATCACCCCTTGAATGTTCATAGGCCCTGCCTCTCTTCCAAATATTAGATGGTACTTGGATAGAAAGGGAGCTGGGGATGAACTCTTAATATGGCTGAATGTATACCCAAAATGTTTCATTCTAATTTTGTGGGATCATACAAAATTGTCTAGACAGTGTTTTGGGTTTTTTTTTTAATCAGGTGGGAATCAGCCTTGATGTAAAAATTAACATTAGTTCAAAGACAGGTCCATTTTTTTCACACCTGAGTTTGTGATGTGAAAGTTTTACCCCTTGCACTTATATAGTCTCAAAGCTAATATATAGTTAGAAGTTAGCCAGTGTATGGTGTTACAACAAAAGTTACAGCTACCTTACAGAAATAACTGTTTTGCACCTGACAGTGGGCTGAGGCTTCTGAGCAGAGCTCTGAAACCCAGGCTTCAGGTTTGGGGTCAGACAGACCTACATTCAAATCTCTGACTTTCATTTTTACCAACACAGTAAGTTGAGACAAGACATTTAAACTTTGGGGACTTCAATTACCACTTCTATGAAAATAATACCATTTTTAAAAAATGGTTTAGGAATTAAATAATATAATGTATATAATTGTTTAAAACATTTCCTAACTGTCAAAAGAAACTCAAGATGGGAATTCACTACTGTCTTCATAAGCGGGAATGACTTTTATTGTAACCAAACTCGATGTGTTCTTTTAAAAGAACACAGGCATTTTATATGTTGCTCATGAATTTCCAGTTGTATAGAGCAGTATTTCTTTTACATACAGCAATTCACTGAGGAGGAATTAACAATCATCATGGAAGATACATTGGTTCAGATTGTGAGTTAAAGTAGACAATTATCATAAGCTATAAATTGGAGCATTTGTATTCTCCACATTTAATTTAACCTGCTCTTAGAAGAAGAACAAATAACAACAGTAAACAAAAACATATTCTCTGGTTCAGTTCTCCTTAACAACCAATAGCATCCACTTACGGGAGGTTTTTCTAGGAATTCACACTACCAATGACAAACACTAAGTTCTAGAATTTGGGGAGACATTGAAGAGACCTTGGAGAATATTTAGCTTAATGCTTATATTTTTACACAGGAGAAAACTGAGGCCTTAGGCAGAAGTGACTTGGTTAGGATTAGCTAGTTATTGGTAGGGTTGGAATAAGGTCTATATTAGTTGGGTTTTGTTGTGTAACAAACTATCGCAAAACTCAGTTGTGGCTGGGCTGATTTTGGCCAGGCTCTGTTGGGCTTGGCTATAAGCTTCTGGTTGGGCCCAGGTCTGCTCTATATGTCTCTCATCCTTGGATCAGTGGCTGCCAGGGGCATGTTCTTCTTATAATGGAGCAATGGAGTACAGGAAGGCAAGCAGAAAAATGTGCTGCTTCTTGAGAACTCAGCCCAGAACTGAAACACTTTATTTAACTTCCACACACATGCCATCAGCTAAATCAAATCACATGGGCTGAACTCCAAAATCAGTGGGTCAAAGAAATATACTCTATCCATTATAGTGGACATTAGTTCCATGTCACATGGCCAAGGTGTGGATATGTAATTCTAATAAAGGGAGGACATGAGTGACTCTAGTGACTCAGTTTACCAGAGGGTCCCAGTCTTCAGATTCCCACATGAATTTTCCTTCCCCTCCATAATGTTCTATGTAGGCTTCTAACCTAGTGAGTTAACTCCCCATTTGAAACTGTTTGGTGCTGAACCACATAGGGCCAGCCTTGGCAGTAAGTTACCAATATTACCTTTATAGAAAACAATCACAAAGTCTGGAAACAGTCACACAGTAATAAAGAAATTTAAAAACAAATTGTTCATAGGCCAAAAATATTTTCTACCTCCCTTCTACAAAACTGAAACTCTTAGTAAGTTTTCCCTTCAGCAAGATGGGATTTATAGCTTCAACCCTATCCATTGTTTTCTAATTAAAAATGTATTGAGGTCCTCACAACTGGAGCACATAAACCAGACATGCCAATGCTTGGCACAGTCAGCTCAGTGTGTATAAATTATATCCAGGGTGACTGGGGTCTGGCTGGGGACACTGCAGCCACTCTGAGTTACACTTTCTCTGACTTAGAACTACTAAAACTGACAATGCTTTAGGAGAATATTTAAAACATCCATAGTAGGCCTGCAAATGGATGACTTCTCCACCCCATCCTTCCTTTAGCAGTTTCAGATGCTGACCTTACCTGCCATAAAGTGAGTTTGCTCCTATCAACCCAACAGATACCAAGTCAGTCGAAGAAGAGATGACCTGGATGTCCTTCAGCATCTTGCACTAAAATCCAAATTAGCAGCCAAACTCTGGCTGCAAGTACCTTCGTTGTCTTTGGTGACATTGAAGAGAGAGGATAAGACTTGATACTGGGTTTCCAGGAGGCATAGGAGAAGCCCAGTGACTAATAATCCCCCATCCATCCATTCAAGGGCGTCAACATTTACTGGGATTCAGCTAGGAGGCGCAGGTTGCTGTAGAGTGGAAATGGCATAGATTTTGCCATCAGGCCCACCTGGTTTCAGACTTCAAGTCCAACACTATCTAGGAATGTACATTGGGAAATTTCATTCATTCATTCATTCATTCATTCATTCATTCCTTCACCAATCATTTCCTCTGTGACTGCTGTATTCCAGACACTGCTCACTGGGCACTGGGGTTCTAGTCGTACAAAGCAACACAGTTTCTGTCTTCTGGGAAATCACTACTGAAAGAGAAAGTGGGTAGGTTCATAATTACATTACCACATGATCAGTGCCAAGACTGAAGTTAACATAAGGTGCTTAATAGAGTGCTTTTCTCTTAGTCTAAAAACAACAACAAAAACAAAAAAGCAAAACCTCTTCATTATAAAGCAAGATTATAAAGTAATTCAGTAAATAACATTTACTGAATGTCTCTTGTTCCTAGTAAGTTACTTACACTCGTCTTCACAACCTGGTTTGGTTTTTTTTCAATCATTGCCCCCATTTTATGCATGAAGTAACTGAGGTTCAGAGAGATTGTATAGGTTTTTCCAGGTTACTCAGCCAATGGTGGAAGAACTGGGATTTGAAGCCAGTTCCGTGTGGCTCCTGCAATGCCAGGGGGCTTTCTCTTTGGTGTATGGGCCCTAATCCTTGTGCTCCAGCAGCACCACACAGATGCCATTGAAAGCAGTCGTTCTCTTGAGATAATAGGACCAAACCCTGTGAAAAGCCAGTCTGGCTTGACTTCTCTGCTCTGAGAGTTTGTCCACATTAGCAGGGAGGGAGGATGGCATTTGGCTGCAATTCACTGCCAGTTTTGATGGCTGGGATTTCCCCCCCTGGAGGCCCCAGTTCCCATTTCCCAGTGATCTCTGCTTTGCAAGGTGTGCCTCTCCAAGTTACTGTGTCTGGTGCGCAGGTAGTTAGAGTAGCTGCATTTGGTCCCTGTCCTTACACACAATCGGAAAAAAAGGAAAAGAGAGAAAGAAAGTAAGAGTATATGGAGAAAGCCAAGTACAAAACATAACTCAGAAATGGTAATGTAACAGGGCCCACCACGGCTGCTGACTAGTTGCATTCGTAATGATTTTCTCCAAAGAATGCAAACACTATTTTTTCCTGAGAAAATGAAATATAGGAGTGCCACAGTCCACAGATGATAGGGGAGAACTCATAAAAGATTTTAATCTTTCCTTGTCAGTTTTCAGAAATGCAAACGGCCTCGTCCTCATTTTCTTTATGCCCTGGACTTCTAATTGAGGAAGCTGGCATCAATTATGCATGTGGGTACCGCTGGGGAGGGAACTAAAATAAATATTTGGGGGTTATTGTTAGCCAGAACATCGCTTCATCTTCGTGTCACAATAATTCCCCATGTCGTAGTGCTTTAGATTAGAACATATGGCAATAAGGTAGGTAATGAGAACAACAATTTTCTGAAACAACATTATAACTTTTCCCTCTTTATGGTCACATTTAGTTACAGTACATGCTGCCATTTAGGTGTAGAGCTTTATAAAAGCAAATCTCAGAGAGAACGGAGTTCAGAGCAGGAGCCTGGGAAGTCTGAATGCCTGGGCCCAGAGCCAAGCCCGCAGATGGAAATTTGGAGGTGTGGGCTACTTAGCTTTTGCTGCAGCAACAATTCCCGTTTTAAAGGGGCTTAGAGCAGCAGTGTTGCTCTCATTTCCATGTTACATGAGGGTTGTGAGTCTCCATGAGGCAGCTGGGCTCAGCTTCACCCACCTTCTCATTCAGAAGCCAGCTTGAAGGAGTGGCCACTTTCTGGGAGATGCTGCTGTCATGGTGGAAGCCTCTGGATCAATTACCCAACAGCACTTAATACCTCTGCTTAGGAGGGTGAATTTCGTATCCACGTGCAATCCTCTTTCCAAAGCAAGTCATAGGCCAAGCCTGTCAATAAAGCAGGGGGGCATAGCAAAGATGGAGATGTGTAATATACACTGTGGAGAGGGGCAGAGATGGTGAACGATGACACAGTGGACCACAGGGTGATCCCTCAACTCTACCCCATCATCACTGGGGAAACTATATTGGGGCAATGCAGTAAATCAGCAAATGAGCAAGGAGAGTCACCATCGGTTGGTGTCGGGTGGATCTGGAGTGCATGTAAATACAAATCCAGCAAGCAGCTCTAGAGTACCAGTCTAAATGCAGGGTACAATGCAATGCATTCTGGGAAAATGATGCCAAATAAGATGACCTCTGCCATTCAGGACCTCTTAATTTTAAAGACACAATAACCAGGCCAAGAGTGAATCAAACTCATGGCCAGAGTGAAAAAGTACTATAGAGGAACAGGAAAGGGGGAGGAAGGAAGGCTTAAGTGCACTGTGTTCAGTGTGTTATACATATTATCTCATTTAATCTGCCCAATATACGGAGATAGGAAAAATGCAAATGAGCAAACTTGAGTATCAGAGAAGTTTAATGACCTGCTGGCCTACTAGCTAGTGGAGGATGAAACTGGGAGTGAAGTGAGTGACACTGTGGGAAAGGAAGGCAGAGCACTTCCTTCTGCCTGGGATGATCAGTAAAGGAGCCACACTCTGGAGGCAACATTCAGACAGGCTTTGACAAATGAGCAGCATTTCAGTACACAGAAGAGGAAAGAGAGGCAGAACATCCATCCAGGGAACAGCATGGGTAAAGCCCAGGATGCGTGAAAGAGCCCAGACTTTGTAGGGAATAGCCAGGACAGTCCTCTGGTGTGCTTGAGGCATAAGGTAGGATCAAGGATCAGGTTATTCAGGGTGTGCAGTGTGTCTCATGTTGAACATTTTGGACTTTACTCTGTAGGTAGAGGAACTATTGAAGAATTCTGAGTAAGGACTAATAGGATCTCAGCTGTATCTTTAAAAGGATCATTCAGTTAAAGAGTTCTCCAAGGAACATCTCAGAGACAGACTGATTGACCTCCAAGATCTTATACACTCCCTTAAACCTGTGTGTAAAATTTCTGTGACATTTTTACCCCTCCAAGGCTTTAGAATAGGTAGGGACCTTGAGAGAGAGAGAGAGAGAGAGTTTCTAAATTCAAGGCTATATTTGATATGATTTTAATCAGATGTCTGCTTGTTAAATATGAGGTAGTGCTGTCCCATAGATGGGTTTACTGTAAGACCAGGCTTCCCAAATTCCTTAAGTTTGTTTTGCCTGGGTCTTCAGCCTTGTCCTATCAATCTTCATGTTCCAGCCCCAGACCAGCCTCTAAGAAGTAGGTACCATTATGAAAATAAAACATAAAACACAAACAATACCAACTTCCCCAACCTCACCATGTAAAACATACACACACACATTCAGCACACAGACACAATTTAAAGAGAGAAAAACTAGTGAGAAGAAGCTTCATGTGAAAAGTAGGATCCTAGGAGTTGTGTATGATATAGTCTACCACCTTCTTGCCATCCCCTCAGGCTCTTGTCCTTACCAGTTCAAAGGTAGGCAAAACTTTTTCTCTTGATTTTCTTTAGTGGAAAGATGAGGTTGGCATTTAAAAGAGAAATGTTTAAGGCAAAAAATTGGGGGATGAGGTGTAATCATTTTTCTGAATCTGGAAATCCCACAACGTTCTGACCAGCTTTCCTCAGTCCTATGCCCCTTATTCTAAGAAAACTGCTAATACTCTTGATGGTGGACTTTAATCTTTCCTAGGTCCCTCCTCTCTGAGTTTCCTGACTTGGGAACCACCATTCTGCACCCCACAGGTATGGTCTACTTCAACATCTCTCCTTTACCGGGACAAATGTCAAGAATTTCTCAGCCAGCTAGCATCTTCTCACCTGGTTCCAAAGGAATTCTCTTAACTTCTCACTTGATGTGCAAAAAATGGTGACTAACACTCATTAGGCTTCAAAGAATGAGATAGGCCAGTGGTTCTCAAGATTTAGCTTACCTGCCCCATCTTCTGGAGTTTCTGCTTCAGGTGCTATGGGATGGGACTCAAGAATGCATTTCTACCAAGTCCTCAGGTGATGCTAATGGACTAGTCCTCCACATTTTGAGAATGACAGATGAAGCCAATGAGGCCCACAGGTCACCAGCCCCACTCTTTCCTGGTGTCTTCTATAAATCAATGCAGGATGGTATGGGATGGAGGTGGGAGTGCTTCAGTGCTTTTTAGGCCCGATTCTTAATCCCGGCTCTTTTACTAGTTAACCAAATCATCTTGGACAAACTGCTTAACCTCATTGGGACTCAATTTTCAAACTTTAAAAACAGCAATCATAATATCATCTCTCAAGTTTTTTGGAGGAGGAATAAAGAATATAGCAAATATAAAGTCTCTAGCACAATGTCTGATACGTGATATGCATTCTGTAAATGTTAGCCTTCTAATTCTCTTCGTACCATGGCACCTCATTTAGGTGAGAGCCTTCCACACTGTCATACAGGAGAGTCATCCGCACTAGTTCTTCTACTAAGATGGGCCATAAAACAGTGCAGTCTCCATAACATGTAAACAACAATGGTTTATGTGTCCTGTTGACATGCTATACTTGAATACGGCATCTACTAGTCTCCATTCTGTGGCTCAGCCCAAAGGAATGAGATTTCCATATGGACGTTACAAGAAAGATACTCATAAACCATACTAATGGAAGTCTAAATTCTACTTTAATAACAGCTATATCTTCAACATTAAGTATAGAGTACTAAGGAAGGATGGCTCTGCTTTAGAGGCAAGGACTCCAGTTATTTCTTACTAAGTCCTGCATGAGTCATACACAGTGAAGGGGGGGTGGGGGTGGGGCTCAGCACCCAGGGGAAGGGTAATCAATGACTCGAGCACCAAAGGGGCAAAGCTGGCAAAAGCTATGCAGAACCATGAAATAAAAAGCTGTGACTTTGGGAAATTAAAGTGTCTCGGAAGCTGAAGTTTCTCAGGCTTATCTTTGGAGATAGATAGAAGAGATAATGTTGGCATTAAAATTCAAGCAAATACAGAGAAATGTATGAGATATCCAAGGGATTATGAGTGGGGCATTTGATAGGAAGAAAAAGTTTGAACTACCTCTCATCATCTCATTTAGGATGTTATTTCCAGAGTAAAGTCCTTAAAGAAAGGAGATAATGCATAATTCATAGTGTTTTGTAAAGCCTAATGAGATAATGCTTTGAAGGCCCTCACCAAAATTCTTGATGTGTCCTAATCCCTCAGTAAATGATAACTATTAGCGATTGTTATTCTGAAAAGCATATTTGTATTATAATGAATTCCTCAATGGCCATTCTATGTTCTTCCCCCACCAGCTAGATTGCAAACTCCACAAAGGCAGGGAGGGACCAGATCCATCTTTGTAATATTCTATGTCCAGTTCTAGTGTGGTGCCTGGGGCATAGCAGATGCATGATAAATATCTGTCCGAGGCAAAAAAGAAAGAGAAGGCTCAAGAGGAGATGGAAGATTTGGGTATAGGCTCTACCATGGAGAACACAGGGAAGAATAGAAAAAAAAAAATGTGGGGAATCACGAATGGGAAAATGGGACAGAAAACCTCTGTTGACTCTAGGCATTAAAGCACATTTTCTTTGTGACTAAGTGTCTATTACTACTTGCCTTTTTCTTTCCCTTCCATTGCCCACCCTGGAATTCCAAGTGTTGACCTCGATCCCTCTAGTCACTGGCTGTGGGTTTACCGTAAGGCTTCCCAATTGTCTGATTCACCAGAAGCTCCATGAAAGCCACCATCAACCTATATGACATCATTGTACAAATTAGAAAAAGGTGCCCCTTCTTCCAGGTAGGTTTGGCTAATAGCTAGTAGGTTCTATTTGGTGAGTGCACTGTGGGCTAGGGTTTAGGCTTTTCCCACCCCTCCTCCTATTACCCCATTTATCCAGGTCCATCCTAATGCAATTGTACTTTGGTGTGCCAGGGCTCCTTTCAACTTCAGCTATAGCAATACACATTTACCGAGTGTGTATTTACAACATGTGGGCACTGGGGCTAAAGTGATATGGACACATAGCTCCTGTTTTCATGGAGCTTATTCTGTAACTAGGGAAGTGGCAGCAGGCAAAATGGTTGAGCAGAAAGCCTAGGAGTGAGATACATCTAGTTTGAACATAGTGCCTGCCAGTCACCAGCCATGCTGTCTCGAGCAAGTGATGGGACCTTTCAAAGCCTTCATTTTCTCATTATGAAAATGGGGATAATGACACTACCTCCCTCAGAGACTTGTGAGCACTGAGAGGCAGGGGTGTGCTATGATCTGAATGTTTGTCTCCCACCACCTCCAAATTCATATGTTGAAAACTTAATGCTCAGTGTGATACAATGGGGAAGGGGGCTTTGGAAGGTGCTTGGGTCATAAGGGTAGAGCCCTCCTAAATGGGATTAGAGTTCTTATAAAAGAGATCTCTAGCTCCTTCCACCAAGTGAAGACAGAGCTAGAAGTCAGCAGTATCAACCTGGAGAGGACCTTTATCAGACACCGAATTTCCTGGTGTCATGATCTTGGATTTCCCAGTTTCTAGAACTGTAGGAAATAAAGTTCTGTTGTTTATAAGCCACCCAGGCTATGGTACTTTGTTATAGCAGCCAGAACAGACTAAGATAATACATGTTCCATGTATGTTAGCTATTAATATCATCATCATCATCATCATCATTTCATAGAATCAATGATATAATCATGAAGAGAATAAAGGTATCCTTTGGACCAGGACATTCAGAAAAACCATCACCAAAGCAATATAACTTAAGAATGGTAACACAAAATGCCTTCAGGGAAGGCGCAGGAGCAAAACTTAATAAAATAGGCCAAATTTGAGGCAATAAGGGCTGGTGTGGAGTACGGCAAACTAGAGAACACATTGAAAACATTCAGCTTCAAATGTCTGAAAACAAATGACATCGTCTGTGAGGTAAGTTCTGCCTCTCCAGGGTGGGCAGAAAGATACACAACATGGGATAAGAAAATGCCCAGTCCTCTCAGAAGGTTTGCTTTTTGTAATCCACTGCCATAACTTTCCCCCCTCATTTCCCTAGTGATGTCTAGAAAAGATCTTGGGCCCTACAAGCCCAAAGCTACAAAGAGCAAAACCACTGTTTGCAGACTCTAAATGGTGTCCTGTGCTCAACTCTCAGGAATTCTAGCCCTTTCCTCTCCCTTCACCCACCTCCCCCCGACTCAATCTGAGGTGAGCTGGCAGCAGAGACTTCTTGCTCGCTCAGAGTACATTGTTTGAAAGTTTGTGTCATAAATGTATCGATCTTGCCCGGCGTTCCCAAACAGAATCTCGATGTTGAAGGACTCCTTTAATCAAAAGTAAATTATGTACAGGCCACGTAGTTCAGCTCAGCCAGGCTCACAAAAAAGGCAATCCATCATTTATTCGTAAATGTCAGTGAAATCTGGGGATCAATATGTGCGCCAATGTGGATTATGTTTATTATTTTTCTGTAAATATCAATGCTGAGAAATATTTCAAAAGAGCCCGTAGGTGCCATGGGAAATCAGAACCTAACCTAGGGTAGGTGGTGAAGTGGTGCAATCTTTCTAAATGGATTTTATCTGGGTTTTTTTGGAAATCCGTTGCAGGTGAGAGCTGGGCCATCCCGAGTCCTGTGGGAAATAAAGGTGAGAAGCATAGTGATTAAGGTGTCTGAGAAAGTTCCAGAATGGATGTAGCTTACAATGAGATAGAAATGACTTCTCCTGACACATTTTGAAGTGTGAGTTTGGACATAGAAAGTAAAAGTGAGGGCGCCTGGGTGGCTCAGTTGGTTGAGTGACTGCCTTCGGCTCAGGTCATGATCCTGGAGTCCCTGGATCGAGTCCCGCATCGGGCTCCCTGCTCGGCAGGGAGTCTGCTTCTCCCTCTGACCCTCTCCCCTCTCATGTGCTCTCTTTCTCATTCTCTCTCTCTCAAATAAATAAATAAATAAAATCTTAAAAAAAAAAAAAAAGAAAGAAAGTAAAAGTGATTCCCAAAGATCTGAGTCATCTACAGGATCCCTAGAGCCCAAAGGCAATCTGTAGTTCTGTCCTATCCCTTTTTGTTGGCTTATCTGGATGAGTACACCATATATGTGATGTCAGGGTCTTGGGCAGTAGAAGAAGCAGGAAGCAGTTGTTTGAGAGGAAAGACCCGATTTCTTACTTCCTATTTTTATTTCCATTTATTATAGAGGGGATACAGAGTCCTGGAGGTTTTTGAGTCAGTGAAAAACATGATCAAAGTGGTATTTAGGAAAGAGAAACAATAAACATTTTATAACCAATATTGGAAACATAAGAGATTGAAAGCAGAGAAGCTAATTGTGAGGTCCAGTCTGGATGGATAGACACCTTTTGTAGTAGAAAGATCCCAAGCTTTGGAATCAGATGTTGGGGCTTGAAGTTGAATCCTTACTCTACTAATTATTATATGCAAGTTACAATACCTTTTTGAGCCTCGGTGTCCTGCTTTGTAAAATGAGACTAATAACAACAGCTCTATCAGTCAGGATAGACTAGGTTATGCTGCAGTAACAAATAATCCTCTGCAGAATCTCTGTATCTTAAAAAAGGTTTCTTTCCCTCTCTTACTTCATGCCCATCCTGGGTCAAAGGGGCAGGGGTACCCTGTGAATCATGTGCTTGCTCTTCCTCTCAAATCAAGCACACTTTACTGCAAGGGGTTCGGGAAAGTCCAATATTACAGTGTGTTCACCAGGAGAAGACTGGAATATGCTTGGCAAATAGCACTCATGGCCATCACACCAAACTCCTTGGGCTTGGGGGCAAATTAGAAGTCACATGTAATTATGAAGCAGGTGTGTGGCATGTGACATAGTCAGTAAACCATGGCTGTTTACATTGAGTCAGCCCTTCGATGTCAGATTCTGAAGCTTGGATTTTATCTGAGAGACAGCATAGTATCTTCACAGGTGTGAAGAAGGAGTATGACTAGACTGTGGGCTTTTGACATTAATTTAGTCAAAGTGTGGAGAGGCTGAAAGCTTTGAGAGCCTCCTGAAGGTGGCGCTACAGGTCTAAGAATGTGGTAGCGAGGCCAGTGACTACCAACTGACATTTGGGTTCTTGCAGTCTGCTAAATGTGAAGCAGAGACCTCTGGAAAAGGATGCCTTGAGCATACCGACTATTCTCATGAAAAGATCAACTTAAGCTGTGGCCAATCATACAGTTAGCACCCAGTGTACTTGACATAACTTATACTGCTCTCTTCCCCTAAAATTTCCTCCTGGTCTTTGCTTCTCCATCGGAAACCTTGCAATTGTGTCATCCTGGATTAGGTAATAGAAGACGTAAGATCTAGGGCTATTACTTAAATTGTCTCTCTGACCTTGATAAAGCAGTGCCATTCCTTCTCTGGGCTTCAGTAGACTCATTTGTAAAATAGAAAAGTTAAAATCCATCGTCTCTAAGGTCTCTTTCAACATCAAGTTTACAGTTTTTTTGACAAACGTTGGCAATGAGCACATGATTACTCTCCTTTTGTGCAAGTTAACTGTAATAAAAGATAGTCTAAGAATATCCAATTTGGTTTGAGCATTTGTGCTTCAAAGAGCCTATTTTCTCCATCCAATGAAGGATTAGAAAAAAAAAAAAAAGGAAAAGGTAGAATAAAGTCAGGATGTATAACTTATGACTGTTCTTTTAATGTACTGGAAATAGTTAAAAAGGGATAACTCAATTCATCCTTTTTTGTTCGTTTATTTTTGGGCTTGGGAAGGTTCTTGCAAATCCTCCAAGTAGGATTCCCTCAACCTTAGTTAGCAGGGCTGAGAGAAAGATGCTTGGAATCAATCCAAACAAACATGTTTGGACTCTATGGTGTACCCATAGCACCCAAGCTCCATAATAAGGCAGGGACATTGTCTTGTTCATTGCTATATCCTCAGCACTGAGGAGAGTGAATGACATAAATTAGGTGTCCAATGGATGTCTGTAGAACACATACAGGAATTGCGGGGAGGAAACTAATCATGTGGTCCTCCCATTCATGGTCCTTTTCCAATCCCCTTCTTGTAGGCCAAGGTTCTTTCTCTTATGTATGTCTCCAGTGATCTTGGCTCCATCTTTCAAGCAACGCATACAAAGCACTTAATGCATGCTTAATCCTACTACACGTCCTTAATAAAACATGTGCTAATCTGCTTTTTGCCACTAGTGTACAAACCTGCAAACTGACTGGTGCTTAGCCTTCCTTTCCAGAGAAATGGAAGTTTTGACCTCTTCTTTATGTAGGTTTTGGGGACCTAGGGAGCATCTTTTTCTGCCCTTTTCTCTTGATAAAAAAATCTATTAATGGATCATAAAAGAACAGTACATATTCTTGCCGCAGATGAGTTATTAAAGGAAATAATAGTGTTTCAGAGAATATGTAGCCCTATGGTTAAGGTAGATTTGGAACCAGACAAGCTGGTATGAATCCCAGTGCTGTCCATGCTTAGTCATAAGAACTTGAGAACTTGGCAAATTACTTGCATTTCCTTAGCTTTGGTTCCCTCCTCCTTAACGTGGATGAGAGTAATAGTAACGCTTTTCAAAATAATCTGTAAAACCAAATTTATGGTAAGTGTTCATTCATTTATTTATTAAACAAATATTTATTGAGTGCTTTCTATGTCCTAGACATTATTTGAGTCTCTGCTGGGATATAGCAAGTAGCAAGCAGATAGAAATCTCTGTCCTTATTTTGCTTAGCTTCTAATGTTCAATAAATATTAGCTATCATTATGTTTGTTATTCGTCTTATGCTAAACATGAGTGTTTCAGAATTTTTATCTAGATGAACTCTTGTTTTCTCTAACTGATGTCAGTCAGTCAGTTGCATTTGCTAAGTAATCACAGAGCACGGAGCTATGAGCTGGTGTCTATATGGATGCTAGGGGAGGGGAGAGGATAGATTGAATTTGGATTTGAGAAGCACATCTAAATTAAACGCACTACCTCTTCCTGCTTATTCCTAATTACCTTTCAGTAATAATAAGAACTTGAGTGGATTTTCATCACTGTCCATTGTAATCTGTCCAGAAAACCCACTGAACCATTCTTAAGGAGTCTAGGAGGAGAAAAGCAGCAGCTGTATCTGAACTCCTAGGGAAAGAGCATAGTTTAATAAATAAATGGATGCACGCTTCTTAAATTAACAAGAGTCCTTGTCAAGCACCCTGGCAAGGCAATAAGCAGATGAATGTCCATGTTACATATTTGATATGTAACCCACCTACATAACTATGTGAGCTCAGAGAATTCGGGCCTCTGAAGGGGATATCAAAGAGTCCCCTTACTCAGATCCTTGATGTGACAGATAAGAAAACAGGTGCAGAGAGGACAAGACTGTATGGCTGGTGTGAGGACCACCTGACCAGACCCTCAGCATCCCTGTTCCCTACCCAGTGTTTCCATAGCCTCTGGAAGTCTCCTTTTGTCTAACTTTGAGTGAAAACCCCTGGAGCTCAGTGGTCTTTTCACTAAATTCTTTGTTCTGGACTCAGCCCAGCGGCACATTGTGAGGGGATCGGAGAAGGAGCTTTCTGAGACAGATGGTGCCTGCAGTGAGATTAGACACATCCCCAGTGATGGAACAAGAGAGGGGGTTTTGCAGGTACTCTCCCTCACATTGTTCTCTTTTCCAGGGAGCTTTCCCTCCTGGACCCTTCAGAATGGTTTAACAATTTTTTTTTTTTTTTTCCTGGACAGACTACAATGGACAAGGATGAGAATCCACTCATGTTCTTACTATTACTGAGAGGTAACTGGTAACAAGCAAGAAAGTGTAGTGTTTTTAATTTATTCATGTTTCTTAAATTCAAGAGTCCTTGTGACCATTGCAAGGGTCTTCTGTCACCATGAAGGGGATAGGACTCCAAACTCCCTCTTCTAGAGTTGACTAAATCCCTCTCGGACGCTTTTTGCTTCTGAAAAGATCCAGGTTCACTAGGGGAATGTGGGGAGAGATTTTAAAAGGAGGTGCCACCTAGTGGTCTCTGGGATGATCAGCAGCCTACAGCAAGAAAAGCCAGCGGCTGAGGAGAGGGCAGGGGCAGCCATTTATCTTAAGCCCTATGAACTGGCCAGAAGAATCATAGAATGTTTATATTAGGAGCAACCTCCAGAGACTTTCTGTCAAGACTTCTGCCTCCAGTCAGCCCAAATAATATGCTTTCTGCTTAGAGTGTTGTAAAAAACAATTTTACAAATATTAGCACATTTTAATTCTCAGGTCAGCCCTGTGAATTTTGATATAATCATCTCTGTTTTAAAGATGAGGAGATGATCATTCATAATTTAGGTTTCTTCAACAAAAGCACTCGACTAGTGAGAGATTAATTAGGCTCCTGGCTGGAACCTGGGCTGTCCGCACCTACTGTCCCACTTGAGATGACCTCTCTACCAACCCCAGGAAAACACCTGGAAACCTAGAGACTCAGAGAGACAAGTTCCTCACCTCAGCCTTATACACCATCCCTTGCACAAGGATTAGGTCAGTGTTTGAAGGCAATTTTACAGCAATATTTCTGAGTTAGGAGAAAGTTCCTTCCACCTGCAACTCAGCTCCAAATCCCCCCTCAACACGTGGACAAATCGGTCTTAGCCAGCAGGAATGTGGGGGAGGGGGTGCTTGACAAGAAGTGGCAGTCGTGGGGAGGGGGCTGCTATGTCCATGTGGCAGTGAACGATGGGGCCATCCTGGAATACGGAAAAGGCTGCTGGTTGTGTCAGAAGAGTCCTTGTAAAAGAAAATTAAGCCGGATATAACCCCACTATGAAATCACTGGGCATATCTCAGGTCCCCGTTTTATTTTTTATTTTTTATTTTTTTTTAAGATTTTATTTATTTATTTGAGAGAGAGAGAATGAGAGAGAGCGAGTACATGAGAGGGGGGAGGGTCAGAGGGAGAAGCAGACTCCCTGCCGAGCAGGGAGCCCGATGCGGGACTCGATCCAGGGACTCCAGGATCATGACCTGAGCCGAAGGCAGTCGCTTAACCAACTGAGCCACCCAGGCGC
>NC_138374.1:107502748-107510773 GCF_054177405.1 Leptonychotes weddellii
TGGGTATTAAGGAGGGCATGTACTGCATGGAGCACTGGGTGTTATATGAAAACAATGGATCGTGGATCACCACATCAAAAACTAATGATGTATTGTATGGTGACTAACATAACATAATAAAATTTAAAAAATAAAAATAAAAATAAATAAATAAATAAATTCTTAAAAATAAAATAAAATAAAAATCAAGTGAAGAAAAAAAGTATTATCTATTGGACCCCCTCAACCTTCATTGCTAATCTTTATTGAGTGCCCCCTCTAGCCCAGTCAGTCATGGTGCTAGACTCCTATTTGCTACCTTCATCTTGGGATATGTCATCTAGTGGTATATAAAAAAAAAAGTGCTGGCCTTATCATTTGATTGCCTGTGGATATTTAAAACACTCACAGGGATAACCCAGGAGTCTGAACCTGACATTTTCAAATCCTGGAATTGGAGTATAGGCAAGTGTGTATGGATAATTACATTTTGCATGAATATGTATACCTACATTTTTCTAAGAAAGGCCCACAGTTCTAATCAGATATTCAGAGTGTCTCTGATCCCCTAAAATAAGCCCCTAGATTAGAAAGTCATAGTGACAGGTACCAGGTTCAAAATAAAAACTTTAAGATCAACTCTTCAATTCTTACTCTATGTGACTATTACCACTTCCCATATTTTCAGCATCTCCAGTTTCTGGCCTGATAACCCCAACTACAGACTGGGATATTTACTGAAATTCAGAAGGAACAAATTCCCGTTGAGAGTTTTTTATCCATGAAAGTACAGAGTATAGGGAGAGTCAGCCCCCAGGCCCTGGAGCCCCGTACTGTCCCCTCCCCCCTGCGTCTTCCTGCCCATTTCCTATGATCGTTGTGTATTCCACCTGACACGAATACGTACCTGCCCTGGTACTGAGAGTCATTTCCCTCTGTTGCCTCCCTCTTCCCCTTTTGGAGACCCATTAAGCGACCGCCTGCAGAGAACTTGCATTCTCCAAAGATAGCCCCCATGCTGTCCTTGAGAAGAAACTAGACTTTATAGTGCATGGCAGTTTAATTCATAAATAAATATTACATGTGCTACCAGATGGTTCATTAGCCAGTTGTTATGGCAATCAGCATTTCAGCCAATTAAAAACCTTTCCCAAGACTTTAAAATATGTTGATTGTGGAAACATGAAGTGCCTGAAGACCATGCGAATACACTTGAATGCAAGAGGCATTTCTGCTTTGGGATAGGAGGGCGCAGGTGGAGGTTGGGAAGGGGGAAAGCGAGGGGCACATCAGTGCAGTGCAGACAACAGAATAAAGATAAAAGATGTTGGGGAAAGAAGACATTTTTATTAATCTCTACCCTCCATGTATAAAAACTCTTCGGGTGCAGTCAAAAATTAAAGGGGCTATTCTTTTCTTTCTTTTCTTTTTTTTTTTTTTGAGTAGATTCCTCAAAGGCAGTGACTGTGTCTTATTGACTTTTGTGTTTTCACTGCCTAGAATATTGCTTGGCACATAGTAGGTGGCAATTTATAGTAATAAAAGATAGTTTAACAATCATCATCATCATGAATTATAATAAATAGAAAAAATATTCTTGTCCTAAAACAGAATCCAGAGACAAAGCGGGTTACTAGGTTTCCATAAAAACCAGGGAAAGAGGCTGCTGCTGTGGTCCTGGGCCATCTGGCTGGGGCGGGAGAACCTCATTGGTTTTGCATCTTCAGCTAGGATTGGGTGGTCAGGAATGAAGCTGTAGCTCAGAGTGGTGAAGGACAGGAGTGAGCCCTCCATTGGACTTCGGCCATGGGCTGTCCTGTCAGTTTCCATGACCCGTGCGTACGTAGATGTTCTGTGCCCCCACCTGAATCTAATCCCCTCCAGGGCTGGTATTTAATGGCCTCACTCAAGGGATCTGGGGGTGAGGCTGGCCTGGCTGGGCAGTAGCTAAGAGGCAAGCATCAGAGATTTGATTTGGAACATCAAAATCTAAGCTAACAAATTTCTATCCAAGTTGCTAGGGGATGAAGAGGCTCAGAGGCATGAGTCAAGATAAGTCTACAGGGAAAGGCTCAGATCCACTAGGAGGATGTGAAGGACCCCAGATGGTAGTGGGAGCTTGGTTGTAGAGAGAAGCATCCTGGCTTACTAGAAGCAGATGAGAGAGAAAGCAGTCATAGACAAGGAGATAGACCCATATTCCAATCATCTCTGTATCCCCATCACCATCTACACTGGCTATCACATAGTAGGTGCTCAAAAAACATTGATTAAATGAACAGCCTTTTTTTTTTTTTTTTTTTTTAATAATCTCAGTGTGTGCTAAACCATGTCATATGTGGGTGTCTGAGAGAATCAAAATTCTGAAATCTATTTTGGGCTTTTTCATTCTTTCCCTAGAGAATCCTTTTCTAATTATAATACTCAGAATTGAGATTTCCCTTCATTTTCCCTTTCTGATCAAAGGAATTTTCTAGGGAAGTGGACTCCCTCAATGCCAGGAGTCGAATGCGTTTCAGGGACCGCGTCCAGGGGACAGTGGAGGGTCTAGGATTCCCACCTCACCGGCTGCCAAGAGGTCTGGCTCTGCTCCCAGAGATCCGTGAGCCCCCACTGCCTCCCCCCGAGGGAGTCTGCACGGAGCTGTCTGGACCCCTCCACCGGGAAATCTGCTGCCTCTGAAATGGCATCGATACAGTGACGGGAAAGGAGGCGCGAAAAATAGCTTCCCTAGACAATCAGAGCAGATTATTTTAATGAGGGCTTGGAAATGAGAAACAAACAGCACCAAATTAGCCTCCCTCCCATTCGTCAGCTCCGTTGGAGAAGGCGTAGCGCCTCCGTCTGAGTCAGCAGTGGGGGGGCCGCGAAGCCTGTCTCTGGTTTCAGGAAGCTTCTGGCACAGGAGCTCCGGCTTTCTCTCTCTCTCTCTGAGCTGCTTCTCCCCACTCAGCTCGATGGCTTCCACTCGAGTAGTGTCGGGGCTGCCCGGGCCCATCATTGCTAGTCCGCAGCGGCTTTACCTTTCCTCGGGGTTGAAGTGCAGATGGCTGAAGGGAAAAAGGGCCCCAAGCCCACCTGTGCTGGGGGGTCAGGGGGGGGACAGACCCAAGGTGCTCACGTCTCTCAGACTGCCGCCAGGGACCTCTGGTGGGCCACACTGCAGCACGAGGCGGTTTCTGTTTCCTTCCCAGGCACATGTGCTTGTTCTCTGTACTGTCCAGTATGTCTCCCGGCAGCCCCTGGGTGTTGTCACCTGAGGTCAGCAGCTGGGCTGGGACCCACCGTGGCTCCACGATTCTCAAAGTAGCATGGCACTGATACAATTCTCCCCCATGCGGCTGGGTGGGAGAGGCTGAGCTCCTCCGCAACTGGCCTCAGGTCACAGCGGTGAACGGAGGGGACTACAATAGATTATTACATTAAGCAAAACGAAATTGTTTCCCCGCTGGAAGGAAGGAAAGTCATTAACTCGCAGGGTCCAGTTATCAGAGAAAATGATATCGCATCTGCAGTGTGTTTTGGATTGCAATATAAGAGGAAGAATTGGAAGGGAATTTGATGTGGGGTGAAAGGTGTGGGATTGACAGCTCGGGGAATTGGAATATGTTGTTTCTTTGCCCCCTTCTTGGTCTCTGTCTGTCTCTTGGTCTCCGGGTCTCAGCTCATCTACTCTGATATCCTCCCCTCCCTCTCCAAAGGATGCAGTGTAGGGAAGACACTGAGGTGAATTCAGTCCCTTTCTGTTTCTGAAACCTTGGAGGTTCTCCGTTTTCAAATCCATACCCAGATTCTAGTTGGGCTCTTAGCTTACGGGAAAATTCCAGGGCTTTCTGCTTGCTTTTGCTACTTTGGGGGCCACTGTATAAGAGCAGTTGCACTAGAACAGGGGTGGGGGTAGCCCAGAAAACAAGGGAGTGCTCATAGCAGAGTAAGTAACTTGGGGTTAATCATTTGACCAAAAATGTTTCGCTGAAGGCTTGCCATGTGCAGAACACTATTCCATGCCACAGAAGACATAAAGATGAACATGACATAAAGCTCCCTTGAGATGGTCATCATCTAGATGGGCAGATAGTGCACACATTACAAGGGAGTCTAGAAAAACCTGGCACAGTTGATGGTCACAGTCACTGAAGAAACTATCTTCTTTTTCCATTGCTGGGTTTATATCCTGACTTTAGATGTGTCCTGTCTTGTGCTGACACAAAAATAGAGAAATCTGGTTTCTGCCTTCAAGGGTCTTCCATTCCCTCAGTTATGCTTGCTTCTTGCTAATTCCTTTGTTCTCATCCGGGTTCTGTCTCAGTCTTCACCTGGCTCTTCTTGCTGGCCCATTCTTTTCCTCAAAACACCTGGGATTGTTCTGACATCATCCTTGCAACCTGCTCTGTTTCCACCCAGAGGAACTCTTTATAACCACACACGATCATTTAATTTACACATTCACCAAATTATCCTTTTGTTAAAAGCCCAGAATCTGTTCTTACCTTGTGCAGACTCTGTTCTAGGCACTGAGGACACAGTGCTCAACACATAGTCTCTGCCATCCCAGAGTTCACTCTTGCCTGTGGAGACAGGCAGTAAACCAGTTAGTGCATTTATAATTACAGATTGTTTAAAGTATCTTGAAAAACTTAAAAAAAAAAAAAAAGACTGCCACAGGAATGGATAACAAGGAAAACTTCCTTAAGTTTGGAGTTAGTCTGGGGACATGATGTCAACTCTACAACCTAGAGGAAGAGCAGGGTTATCCAGGCAGAGTAAAAGAACAGCATTTCAGGCAAAACACCACATATGGGAATCCTATGAGGCGGAAAAAAGGTTGGGGTGCCTGAGGGACCGAAAGATAGGCAATGTGACAGAGACATGGATTTTATAGACACAAGAGATGACGATAGGGAATGGGGGGAGGTCTGAGTGGATGGCAGAACACACGGCTTTGTGAAATGGAAACATACCAGAGGATCTTAATGAACACGTTCTAACCTATGTTTTAAAGTTCATTCTATGGTGGGGAGAATGGATTAGAAGATGGCGAGCATGAAAGATAAAGAAAACGACTGTCTCACTCCCAAGGAATAAGGGTGGCCCGGACCAGGATGGGCATGGTAATGGAAAGAATCACGGTGTCTCACTAGACTAAGGCTCAGGTATAATTCACCCTCCACCCGTTTTTATAAAGAACGGTTTATTGGAACACAGCTACTCATTCACTGCTGTCTTATCTATGGCTAC
Source organism: Leptonychotes weddellii (assembly GCF_054177405.1). Classification (NCBI taxonomy): domain Eukaryota; kingdom Metazoa; phylum Chordata; class Mammalia; order Carnivora; family Phocidae; genus Leptonychotes; species Leptonychotes weddellii. The sequence continues at coordinate 107,507,966 of NC_138374.1, forward strand.
TTTCTGTCTTCAAGGGGAGAGATGAGCAGTTGCAACAGAGACCCTATGGCCCACAAAACCTAAATTGATTACTTTCTGGCCCTTCATAGACTCTGCAAAGTCCTGTTCTAGACAAGAGACTCAAAGGGTACACAATGTACAATAAAGGTTTGTCAACCTACCTGCTCAATGATTTTTTTAAAGTTTTTAAAAAAATCTTTTCTTTGATATACACTGGGAACCTCTTCCTTTCACCAGCTTGAGGCCAAAGAAGGAAAAATTAAAGAGAACGTCCATAGGAACTAAGGAAACACTGAATGAGTAGGAAGGTAACTGACAGCCACAGCTATACTGAATTTCCCATAGTGCTCAAAGGAGCTGCTGTCTGAGGAAAGAAGCCATAGCCATTGGTATTTCTCCATGAGAAAGATCTGGAGTAATCCCCATACCTTCAGATATCCTTGTAGTTGTAATAGCTTGTGCCCTGCACACTGAACCAGCAATCTACCAAATTATTTCTTTGCTCGACAAACATCACTCACAGCCCTCTTATGGCTGGAAGGCTTTTTAATAAAACTGTCTATAAAGATTACAAAATAAACCTCTGGAGCAACCTCCTCATGATTTCCTTCTGTTTTCCCACAAATTTCTCTCTTTCCCACAGAGAAGGTTTGTGTTTCCAACCAGGTGCCTCTTCAGAACTCTTACAGAGAATAGCTGAATGCAGCAATCTCTGCCTATCCTCAATGCAGATGAACTTCAAGGAGCTGCCTTTCACAAATGATTTGACATTGAAGTACACATGATTTTGGCTCCTTCCTCAGAATACATCCCTCTAGTCAAGGTACTAGGTATTTTTTATTCAAGCTGAAAGTCAAAAATAATCTTCGGCCTTCTACTTTGGTTTCTCCTACAGGTTGTATCCTCTGTAATAAGACTATAGGTAACTTATCTGTCTTTTAGGTAAATAGCTATTATGTTCCCACCCAAGGTGAGAGTCCATTTTTGTCCAGGAAAAATCACTTTAAATTGATTTAGAAGGAGATGGGTGTAAGAAGGGGGACAAGATTCCTTAGCTATGAGAAAGATTAACAAATCAAACGAATAGACACAAACAATATGGTTCTGGCCAAATTGATGCAGAGAGCTCATGCCAGAGAGGGTGGTGAGCTTGGGGACTGGCCTAGAATCCAAATCACTGGCTTCGTGGGAGTGTGGGCTTAATATTCAAGGCATATGGATCTCTCAAGGGAGGTTGTTAAAATGCAGATTCTCTTTCAGTAGGGTTTGGGGTGGTGCCTGAGATTCCACAATTCTAACAAACTGCCCGGTGATGCCAATGCCATGGGTCCATAGACCACACACTGAATACCAAGGGCATTAGGATCTCACGCTAGGGTCCGTATGTATGTGGGTTCAAGATTTTGAAGATAACATAGGTTATCTATATCCATTTGGAGTCTAAATTATTCATCAGTGGTCAGAAGGGATGATGATGTGTGTGGTTTGAGAAAGCGTGCAGAGTTAGGAAACTCAGGAAACAGAGAAGTGAGCAAAAATGTAGTGGATTCCCTGGTGGAGAGGCTGGTATTATCTGCCAAAAACTTAACAGGTGATTTTGGCCCCAAATATCCAGGCAAAAGGGTGGTTTGCAAGATTGGCCACACCCAGGGCCTGAACCAGGGAAGCAGGAGCACTGGAGGGCTAACCCCAGTACAGTGTGAGGGCTGACCCCACTGTCAGGGACCCTGGCCAGGAAATCTGACTCTACTACTCTGAGATTCATTTGTTTTGTCTCTGAAAACTTGCCTCATGGGTCCACTAGGAGCATGAAATAAGAAAATCTCTGTGTTTTAGTTTCTGGTCCCTAAAAACAGACCTGGAGTTGACAATATGTGTGCAAGTGACTTACTGCACAGTGCTCCCAGGCAAAACCATTAGGGAAGCAGGAAAGTGGGACCTAGGAAGCAAAAGGAGCCAAGCAACTTTGATAGTGAGCAAAATTCCATGCGAATAACTGTAGCCCTGTCCTACAAGGGAGCACTGCAGATAGTCAGTTGCAAACCAGGAGTCCTCCTGAACTGGAATTCAGATGGATTATGTATCTCCTCCAACCCATCAGTCATTAAGGGCTGCCCCCTAAGAGATATAAATTCCCAAGCACTTCTGGTCCTCTGCAAGAAAAGAAGGTTCTGGAGCCCGGGGTAGCTCTTTGACAAGGACTCAGGGTCTGCTTGGTGGGAGCAGAAGCATACCTGAAATTGTTTACACATAGTTGGTAAACAGCAAAGGATCCAAGGGGATAGAGAGGCAATTTGCACTTTCTCCTAAATCATGCAAAGACCATAGCATGGTTTCTGGCAATCCTAAATCATCAGTAAATCTCCCCTTATTATATGCAATGTATAAATAAACATTATCTGACAAGACGAAGACAAAGAAGGACAAAGGAGAGATGAGACGTCCATCTCATGATCCACTAGGCGGTGGGAGTAGGGCAGACTTTGCAAATGAAACATATCACTAGAAAACCTGGAACGTAGTATGAGTGATCAAAATGACCAGAAATCCTTAAGATCCACCTATTGATGTTAACAGAAAAGCAACCTCATGAACTTCTTCTTCTTCTTCTTTTTTTTTTATTCCAGGAATTCACAGACTCCAATTCAGCATTGAAAGTGCTTCTAGATGTGAGTGTCCATATTTGATAGCTTGTGGCTTAAAGAGTGGATAACCTCTCTGGACTCGACTTTCTCATCCTTCAGGTGAGAGGTCCTCCAGCTCTACAATGTTGTGATCTGACACACCACTAAATACAAGAGGAACTTT
>NC_138374.1:107510873-107546471 GCF_054177405.1 Leptonychotes weddellii
CTGACAGTGTCACAGACAGCCTGAGTTGGTCTCCCACATCTCTCCTTTGCAGATATATATGGTGCTCACCCAGACTGGCTTCTTGTGGCTGCCCATGTCATCTACTCCTCCTCACTGTGATTGGTGTGTGTGTGTGTGTCTTTTTCTCTCATTTTCTGTGCATTGAAAAAACAGCTGAAGTGCCTTTTTGCTCTGATTTTGTAGATTATAGCTTTTAGGATGTATGGGTTAAGGGGTGAAATGGAAAGCAGAAAAAAAATCTACTCAGTCAGGATTCTGATGCTACTAATTACTTACCAAGATATGGATAAGACCATTTTTGCAAGCAGTGAATTGGCTCATTTAAAATTCCTTTGTTTTTGTTTTAGAAGAAAAAAGAAAGTCAAAGGATGAGAGAACAAAAGAAGCTCCCCATAGAAAGACAGAATCTTTTGCCAGCACATTTGAGAATCTAAATGGTGCCAAGTGCCCAGCAGATAGAAGGGCTCTGCTTCCTGCATAGTAAATAAAATGGAAGGCAGGTGGAAGGAGGAGTCAAACAATGTTTTCTGAAGGAACGGCAAGGCTTCAGAGCATTCAGACCCCAACTCTCCTGCCTGACCTGGTAGCACAGCCAGGCACAAAAGGTTATCTAACAGAAACAAGGTAGAATCAGCTGGAATCAGACCTAGAACAGACCCCTTCTCAACACAGAGGTGGGGCTGGGGTAAGCATTGTGAAGATAGACCAGGCTGCAGCCAGGTGGATGGGCTGGTGGTGGCCAGAGGGCATATCCAGGCAGCAGGTGGGAGTCCAGACTATCAGATGGTGTCAGTGAGGGAAGCAAGAAGCTTTGACTACCTATAATAGGGCATAACAGTGGAGTGTTCAGGGCAGGCATTATTATGAGCTCTGGGCAGGTAATTTCTTGTCAGCAAGGAAGACAGGTGGTGAGGGGTGAGAGCTGGAAGGCCTTGGTCACATTGCCAGAGCTAGTAGGCAGGTTGCAGTCACGGGGTGGGTTTGGGAATCAGTACCCCTGTCCTGGTGGCTGCAGAGTGGAAGGGAATTGATAAGAGGAAGGGTTATTGTGGAGTAGGATCCTATATGAGTTTTCTAGGGCTACCATAACAAAGTACCACACACAGGGTGACTTAAAACTATGGAAATTTATTATTTCACCATTCAGAAGTCTAGAAGTCTGAAATCTGGTTATCATCAGGATTGGTTTCTTCTGGAAGCTCTGAGGGAAAATCTCTTCCATGTCTCTCTCCTGGCTTCTGGTGGTTGCTGGCAATTCTTGGTGTTGCTTGGTTTATAGCTATATTACTCCAATCTTGGCCTCCACCATCACATGGAGTTCTCCTTGTGTGTATCTGTGTCTCTGTTTTCTCTTCTTATGCAGACAGAAGTCATTGGATTAGGGTCCACCCTAATCCAGTATGACTTCATTTTGCTTACTTATTATATCTGCAATGGCTCTATTTCCAAATAAGGCCCAAGGTTCCGGGTAGACACAAATTTGGGACTAGGGGATTGGGCAGCAAGGAGAGACACTATTCAACCCATATAGTTACCAAAATAGATTAAAACTCCATGGAACAATATAGAAACATGTTACTAAAGCAAGGGCTTTAGTAGATTGTGCTCTGGTTTTGGGAAGAAAGTTGAAGTCAGGTTTTAACCATAAGTTGTAGCAAAAGTATGGTTTCAGAGTGATGATGGCAGCCATGGAATGGTGACTCCAGTTTCATGTTTTAAGAAGTAACCTCAATGGTCAGTTCATGTGTTTAGCCTGAGCCAGGGTTGACCTCTCACGGAAGGATCCTATTTAAATTAGCACACCTCTCCTTCTTCCGCAAGATTCTGGTCCAACCCAGGAAAGATATCAGCTTTTCTCCTTACCACCTATCCTTTCCTCATCAGAATCGCTATTATACTGAGCCATCTCCAGCTAATCTGAGAATGCCAGACTGCAGCAGAATTGGAGGGCTGCTGCTATCATATCATCCCACCTTTTGTGTATGAAGAAACTGGGGTTGGACCTCCGGGTACTTTTGGAAATCCTGATGGTCTACTTTCACATCAGCCTTGGTTGGATTTCCTTAGATTATTCTGCAAATGGTAGGACGGACACCTCTGAGACTCTGAGGAAGTTCATACCTTTGGAGAGAAATAAATAAAGACTCTCAGAGTCTGTGAAGAAAGAAGCACAAGACTTGCCTGCTGAACAGCTCTGACAAGGTTAACGGTGTCAACACCAGCAAATAGAGTTGAGAACAAGCAGGAGGAAAGATTGATTTATTAGCCTAGGGGTAGACACGTTGAGATAAGAAGTTGAGTGGAGCTTCTGGGGAGAAGCAGATATGACCACTATGAGCAAAAACCTCTGAGAGATGGAATTTCTCTGTCTCTCTGAGAGCTCTGAGTGTTCAGACAAAGGCAGAAACTCCATCAGTTAAGTCCATTTGCCAAGCTTGAACCAGTAAAGCCAGGGGTCAGAGGAGAGACTCGAGAGTCCCTGAGAGGCAGGCCAACTCTCAGACAAGAACAAACAGATCATCAGCATGGAGGAGAGTGCCTGGGGGCTTCATCCAGCACAGTCTTCTTTCTGGGCCACTTGACGTAGACCTTCGGGTTAACCCATACCCACGCTGAGCACCTACTATGGCACAACATCACAACCAAGCAATTCTTCCCTTGTGACTCCCTCCTTCTCCAGCAAGCTGGGTAGACTAATAATAGAAGACAAGAATGAGAACAGAGAGGTGAGGAGATAAGAAAGAACAAGGACTTACTTTTGAGACGCTATGTGCAACGTGGTGCTAGATGATATTCACGATAAGAAAAAGGACTTTGTCACATTATTAATTGACTCCTTTCTCTCCTTTTCTCAGCACTATTAATCTGCCTTTTTCAGAAAGTGTTCAGCCTACTTAGGAATAGCCACTGTGGAATAATAGGGCCCCCTATACTTTATAAAACATACCTATTAGTGTCACTTGTTTTCAACAGCCCTGTGATGTAAGAAATCCTGCTAACCCATTTCACAGAGGAAAAACAAACCAAGCTTCAGCCAGGTGATGAGGTGAGCCAGGACTAGTTTCTGGGACTCCTGATTCTAAGTTCAGTGCCATTTCCACACATCACACCTCACCGCAATGGAAGAGAAGAACCATGGAAGAGAACATCTGTCAGCTTTAGAGGCAGTGAACCATTGCTGATCCCTCACGGCAGAGCTTAGACAACACCCCAAAGCAGGGGCTGATGGCCAAGTCTCCAGGACTGGGAGGGCTGGAACTCAGACTCTGTTCCCAAAGGCTCCAGGGCAGCCCAAGTCAGGAGTGCTACCTCCATCACTTAATTAGTGGAGCGCCGCACTCTATTTGCTGTGGTCTCCAACACACTTGCCATTGTGTCGCTTTCTTGGCCTTTTGTTCAGTGCAAGGCTCTTTCACAGGAGCTCCTCTAGCCCCTCAGGGAACTGGATAGGAAGGGATGAAAGAGGTGTGATGGGGATTCTCTGAAGACTGCTCTGTATTGGCTTCCCCTGTGATCTTCTGGTTTCTATTGCTGTCTCCCCTGGTGAGGTTCCTGGGGAGCCACCTGAATGGAGCATCTGAAATGTGTTTGAATCCCATCCTTATTTCAGAAGGTATGAAAGCCACAGCTCCGGCAACTCACTGCCTCACTCATTGAAAATGCCTTTTGTTATTATTATTTTTTTAATTTAAGTTAAAAAAAAAAAAAGAAAAGAGAACAAATTCAGTGGATGAACAAACAAAGAGAACCCCTGGGTCTAGAGAGAGACGTTGCTAATCCATTCACAACTAACTCGCAGACACTGACGGAGTCCCGAAGCTCCACAGGCAGGTCACATGCAGCCACTGAGGAGCACAGGGGAGGCAAAGCTATGAAAAACCTGCTCTCAATTTCAGAGAAGCGCAAGTCTCTTCTCTAAGGTGTTGAAAACTGGCTTCGGTTGCCTCCCAAGCCTTAGTGAAAGAAGCATGAAATGGCTGTCAGAGATGAAAGGCCCATAGGAATGGACTAAACCAGACCTTCTCAGCTCTTACTCCTGAGCATTGAACACCAAGTACTTCGGGGCTGGTCCTTTGGGCAGGATGACATGGGAGTGAATTAGATGCAGGCTGCCCAAGGATTGCCCGACTTTCTCAATAACTGGGAAGAGAAGAGAGGTCAGCCTCAGTGCCGTCCTCCGCAAGCCCATGCAAGACGACAATGAACCCACCCTCGGGGGGCATTTCCCCTGGCCCTGGCTGGTCCTCCTGCTTCTGTGACCACCCTCCCGTCTGAGCTTCCCTCCTCACCTGCTCTAGCGGCACAGCAAACCCAAGCGCATGATACGAATGAGAATTCATCTCAACGATTGCAGACACTTGGGTCATCTTCTGATGTGGATGAGGACATAGGAGAAACGGAGGAAAGAGGGAAGAAGAGAATTGAAACGTAGTGTAGCAATCACCCTGCCTGCCTCCCCAACCCCACTCATTCTTCTGTTTAATTTCAACTGCTAAGAAGGAGAAAATAGACATCACCCCTTCGATTTTACCTTTCCCTTCGAGCCAGTATATTTTCTCTCCTTCTCTTCACACCTTCCTCCCTCAGACCTCCTTACTCCAGGACTGACACTTGCATAATAACATCTGCTGACTGTGGAGCCCATTTTGGTACAAAAGGTCTTTTCAAAAGTGGATATGCAACAGCTTAGCAAGGGTTCAACGTTAAGGACTTTGGAGAAACTGATGGCTTGTCTTTTTAGGGATCTGAGAATATCAGTGCCTGTCATTGTGTCCTTGATTCTGGGGGACAGAGGGGAGAATGTAGAAGTAATCTCCTTTCAATGGGCCAACAGTAATAACCAGTCTGTTTAAAAGTTCATGAATAAGAGATTGTATATAATCTCTGTGCTATGAATTATGCACAGACTGTGGACGGAGAAGAGCTAAGCCACTTCCCACTTGACTCACCTCTGCCAATTTCACCTTCACTTCCAACATCCCTAGGTGGGGGCATCCTCAGATCTACTTCAATCTATTAAAAAGGAGTTGGTCCAGGAAAAGAGCACTGCTAACATCAAACATCCTTGACTTTAAGTCAAGGTGACTCATATTGACTTTGGTGAACTCATATAATTCTTAAAATTTCTTTCCCTTGATACCAATTTCAAATCACCTAAACTAATTTCCACTTCAAAACTCCTGACAGAGACTTCAAATTGCAAATCCCAGTTGTTAACCAAGGGAAAAAATATATATATATGAAAAATGGGAAAAGCAGTCAGTTAAGACAAAGTGGGTAGAGAGAGAGAAATAGAAATATCTTATACGACAACCAGTAAATAACCTTGATAAACATCTGGATCTGGAGTAAAATTCAGCTGCTACCTCAAAAAGTAGTGTTACTAAACCCTTTGAATAAACATGAGCAGCTAGAGGTCAGTGAGCCATGTCTTCCACACAATGATGTAATCCGGCCCCCTCTCCCATTTGAGCACTGACAGTAAGCTGAGTATCTCAGCAACAGCTGGAAGTTGCACACTGCATCTGTGCATCTTGCATGAGCCTGATGAGTCCAGGAATGGGCGGCTGGGTCAGCACCCAGCACCAGCACCCGGAACACGATTTATTCCTATTCTCAGAATCCTTAGGACACGAGAGCTTTAGGTTATCATCTACAGGGTCTAGTCTGTTACAATAGATAGAACTCTTTCCTCTACTGCTTTTCTCTGTAGCCAATGTCAGAGTGGAGACAGAAATGATACCTGCTAGTTTATCACATAGCCTTATAATATTCCAGTGCTAAAAAGAAACTCAGGAATCATGTTATCCTCTCCAGCCTCTAAGTAAAGCTGCCCCTATATGAGCTCAAACAAGCAAAAGCTGTCCCTATTTTTTAAACAAGATAAAGGAATGAGGGGGGTAGAGATGGAATGTTTGTGTCCCCCCAAAATTCATATGTTGAAACTTAATCCCCAAAAATGACGGTATTTGGGAGGGGGGGTGGATTAGGGATTGAGATCCTAAAGGTGGCACCCTCATGAATGCGATTAGTGCCTCTATAAAAACGTCCCCAGAGAGCTCGTTCACCCCTCCTGTCACGTGAAGACATAGTGAAAGGCAGCCATCTACAAACTAGGAAGCAAGTTCTCACCAGACACTGAACGTGCTTGTACCATGATCTTGGACTTCCCAGACTTGAGAACGGTGAGAAATACATTTCTGATGCTTGTAAGCCACCCAGTCTATGACATTCTTGTTACGGCTGTCAGAATAAACCAACACAGAGAAAACTAATATTTTTGAGCATCCAATGTGTGCCAAATAGGATATAAAATATTCACCCTGACTGGTGAAACAAGAATGGTTGTAGAAGTGAAAACTGAATTTCTGGGAGCCAAATGATTTGCCGTGTTCCCACAGCTGAAAAGTCTCAGTGTTTGGAACCTGGCTGGTCTTGTGTCAAAGATCACATGCTTTCCTAACTATTGCGGCCTCTTCCCCGAGAGTTTTCAGCCTTGTTTGGAAGCCTATCCCAGTGTGTGTGTCACCATCTAAGACCAAAGAGTGCTTTCTTATATCTTGCCCAAATCCTTCCTGTTATAGGACACGAGCCTCCCACTTTTCTCTCTCCTCTATCTCCAACAGATCTTTAAAAAATTAACTTTACGCTCTTTGTGGGGAAGTACCATCTAATTCCTTTGGGGATATTGGTTCTATCATCTGACCATTACAAGCATTGCTTCGGGTTATATTTGGGTTAGGGTACTCATGTGAAGAGCAAGATTGAAAGGAGAAAGAATTCTGCCTCATTGTTAAAAGTAGGACACTCCCTGGCTGAAAATCCCTTTTCATAAATTCAGCTCCAGTGAGCTATATTATCCATACCCCACGCTGTAATCCACCCCTGTCTCCCAGGGGCTCCCCATTACAGATTGAATATTTTGGGGGTTTGCTTTAAAGCCTTTCATTATCAAATACTGTTAGGGGAGCCAGTGTGTAATGAGGAAATTGGCAGGAGTCCCAGGGTGATCTGAGGGTCTGGGATTCAGAATACTAAGCCACCATTCAAAATGTAAGTAATTAAAATTAATTAAAAATCATTAGATAAACTTTCACTTTTGCAATTTCAAGGTGCAACCCAAGTCACCAGAGCTCATAAAGGATGTGCATGCCGTTGCATCTACGTGAAGTATTTCCATGACCTGTGCATGGACGGAGGGAGGAACTGAGCTGGGGGAAGCTGCATTGAGGAACCATGGTGAGTCAAACCTTTGTCTAAAAAAGAAAATGAATAGATAAATCAGTGCACATCCATACCCATGGATCACTGACTGACATGGCACTGCTTGATCCACTCACTCTCAGATCGTCAATCAACTGGACTTATTCTGTTACTCTCCAGTGCTCAGCATGCCCAAGAGCTCAGCAGTGTAGAGACCATCAGACCTCCCCTCAGGTTACTTATGATCTCATCTGGATGGGGAAGATGAACCAGAAGCTAAGAATAACACAAATGAAGGAATGGAGAAGAATGCATCCTTCGTTCATTCAGCACACATTTTGGAGTACCTGCTCCCATAAAGGCAAGCACTGTGCTAGTGTGTGTGATTACAGAGTCCTTGCCTTCAAGGCCTGCAACCTGCAAGGTAGGATCAGGACAACTTGAGGGGTAAGGTGTGTGACACTTGTGGATTTAAGCATGAGCGCGATGTGTTTCTGCGGTAGGCTGACGACAGTAAAGATGCATATTAGGGATCAGTAGAAAAGACCACTCTTGCAACCCAGTGATGCATAAGATGAGGAAAGGATCAAATTAAGGAAAACCTTCATCACTGGGAAATGCTTCTCTGCAATCACATCTTAGACAATTGGGATTCCACATACAAGAAGTTTTTAGACCAGAAGTGACCTGAAGAGGGCATGCCCTCCATTTGAGAATGACAAACAAATGAGAACATTCATTATATAATTTCTACACTACCTTCATGCTAAAGTGTCATCACATTTATTATACTGAGAACAGATGGTCCAGATGAGCATGTTCTTTATGCAGATTGGGAAGTCAAAGTCTAGTCCCCATTGAAGGAGCCAGGGAAATTTATTCTGAAGGGAAGAAGGGATTACTACATGGAAATAAAGGCTACTTTGAAACACTTGAAGAACCAGTTCTTAAGTAGACAAAATAATTCTTATACATTATTTTTTCCTTTTGCATAGAAACCCCTGACAAGCAAAAATCTAACACTGAAATGTAAAGGAAATGAGCAGGAAAAAGGGGAGAAAGAGATGCTCAAATTGGAGCAGGAATATTCCCAGAGAGAGACAACTCTCTCCTCTCATCACAGACAGAGGTGGGGTCCTCCCCAGAAATCCCAGAGCCAAATGGAACACTCTTTGAAAAACATGCACTGGAAGCTAAAAGTTGGATGAATCAAAGGGTGGATGAAATCAGGAGTTAGAGTTTGACTCAGCATAAGGAAGAACTTTCTAATAATTAAAGCTTACCTACAAGGAAATGGGATGCTCTGTAATGTACTGGCTTCTGTGTCTTTGAAATGATCAAACAGTAGCTAGAAGGCCACTGTCAAGAAGGTAATAAAAGTATTTCCTGCTCTGAGGAAGAAGAAAGATGACATTACCTCAAGTTCCTTTTCAACTCTCAGGTTCTATGAGTCTTTGCCATGTTCTAAATTATATGTTGAGGTAGCAGGAGGCCCAAGAATTGAACCCAAGCCTTGGCCTCTAGATCTTGGAAATTTTGAGTGTATCAGTGAGTTAGGCATCAAGAAAAGCTTGAATGCAGGGTTTTGCCCAGGAGTAAAGGAATAAACGAAAGGCCCGCACATCCAGCTTGACGGCACATGCTCAGGGACCTCACTATCATCAGTCTTCCCACCAGGCCCTCAGGAGGAAGCTGATGGTGGTAGGGCTCTCCTGCCTTGTAAGGAGGAGACCCACAAGGCAGAACATCGGCTTCTGGATGCAAACCTCATAAGCATATTTATAGAGAATTTTTCTTTCCATCTTCTGTGGTCCCCATGTCTTTTGGATGACCTTCCCTTCTCCTGACAGGGAATTCAACTTATTCTAACATAAGTGGTTTTTTTTTTTTTTTTAATTGATTGGATTCCCCTCCCCCGAAAAAAAGATATGTTGAACATCCTCAACCCTAATGACTGAAAACAGGGCCACTGCAGATGTAATCAGTTCAGATGAGGTCATAGTGGAGTAGCGGGGGCCCCTAGCCCAATATGACTGGTGTCCCTGTGAGAAAAGAGTCCGGTGAAGACAGAGACACAGGGAGAACACCAGCTGAAGACAGACAATAGGAGTGATGCGTCTACAAGCCAAGAAATGCCAAATATTGCAAGCAAGACCAGAAGCTAGGAAGAGGCAAGGAAGGATTCCCCTACAGGTCTCTGAGGGAATGTGGACCTGCTGACACCTTGATTTTAGACTTTTAGCCTCCAGAACTATGAGACAACAAATTTCTGTTCTGTTAAGCCCCTCAGCCTGTGGTACATTGTTACTGCAGTACTAGGAAACTGATACTCTGGCTTTCTCCAGAATTGTCTCCATTACATAGAACAGAATTGCTTCTTTTCCTTCCAGGTCATGTCATAGGGCCCATGATGGGCAGAAGGTTGGCAGGTGGTTTTCTCTGCTTTGCAGCTCACCGCCTGTGTTCTAGCAAGATCATCCTCCCAAATCTTGAGAATGTTGGCAGACAAGAAAGCTGGAATGAGTGTTAGGGCAAGTGGACACTGTCTTGAAGCTGGTCTTGGTTTGATTGACCTAGGTGCCTCATCATTCTGGAATTTCATCTAGCTATCTACAAAATGCAGATCATATCTTGTTATACTGTCTGCCTTTCTTGTGGTCATATCTTATGGGTAATGTGAGGGCACAAAAAGGTGACAAAAACTGAACTGCTCAGACAGGAGTGTAGGGGAATTAGCACAGGCAGCACTGGGCTGTCCCAGCAGCATTACTGGGTTGCTCAGGAAGGGCCAGGAACCAGAGCCAGGCAAGAAGGGTGGATGGACCTGGAGCACTGGTGAGGTCAGAAACAAGGGAGCAGTTAGTAAAGCAGAAAGGACACATTGGTATCATGAATCCAGGGAAGAAAGCCAACTTAAGACTTTAGCATGTCAGGCCAGCCAAGAGGGGGCAGACAAGGTGTGGAATCCAGCGCCATCAGTCCAGGTTAGCAGATAGCTAGCCAGCTGGGCAGGGACATTGGCAAATGCAAAGACAGACTACACAGAAGAAAAACAGAATATTCTGAGGCCTAAATGGAAGGATTGGAGGCAAGCAGAGTGAAAGACAGCCCTTGGGGTTCTATAGGAGCAAACTGGATTTAATCACTGTTCCTCAGACAGAACTGTTTGCCTTCTTTCTAGTTATAAGAAGCCTTCTTGGTCTGCATCAATGAGGGCCAGAATACCAGCAACTTTTACTTCCAAGAGACTAAGTGATTAAAGCCTTGCATTAGTAGGAGCAAAATAAAAATAGTTTTTGCAATTATACTTATTTTTCAGGGTGATACAGGTTCTGTGGATGTTGGTGGTTGCCATACGTATTCCACACCAGTGCTGGCCCCCAGCTACTCTTATATCAAACTGCATTATTTGTCTTAGAACAATAAATACAAACAGCTTTCATGACTCAAAAAAACAAAACAAAACAAAAAAAAACCAACCCACAACACCCAAAATCCACTGCGGTTTGAAAACAGCCCGAAATTCACTATCTTTCTGTGTTATTTTCTCATTAGGGTTTTAACCTACTGATTTCTAAGCTGTGAGCTTCAAGGTTTTCAACCTACAAAATAGAGGCATTGTGGTAAATACCAGTCAGATAAGGCCTGAGGTTAGCACATCTCAGAAGTCATAAGCTCCTGCCACAAGCTACGCCTATGTGTGTTTGTGGAGAGAAGAGCCTAATAACCCAAAATGAGGACCACGTATGGGAGAGTGGGGTGCAATGTCTCCCAAGAGTTCAGTGAGAAGCAAAAAATAAGCCAGAGAAGCTGTCGTATTCCTCAGTCAGTTGGTGGGAATGTTTTTCATTCATCAAAAGAGGCAATACAAGTGATTTTCAGGAACAGAGACAGAGAAGCTGAATGCCCTCCCTAGCACTCCTCCTCTGGGATGTGCCCCTCTTCCTTCCTTTATAGCTCACTTGTCAACATTTTGGATGAAGCAATGCATTTTTCCTCTGTTAGTAAAAATTGCATAAATTCTGACCAATATAATTGTTTTAGCAGTCACTCCTATACCCGAGCATATTTATGGACACCTACCAATGATGCCATTTATTGAGTGCCACTGTATGCTACATCCTCTGCATGCATTATCTCATATGATTATTCTGATAACCCTCTGATATAGGTGCAACATCTCATGTCTTTAGAAGAGGAATCTGAGACTCCATATGGCTATGTCACATCCCCAAAGTCACATGCTTAATAAGCAGCACAACGGAAGTGGGACACCAGGATGGTCACGATTGAAAAAGAATCTCCAATGGTGGAATTTGTTATGAATGAATCATGAAGTACTTTTGGACAGAAAGAGTTTCCTGTTGAGAAACAAGTCAGTGAGGTGAAAAGAAGGAAGGAAGAGAAAAGAACCACCATGGATTGTGTATCCCCTCCGTGGGGCACTCCTGACATACCTTTCATTCCCCTAGCATAGCAGGCTTGTCTAGCACTCCACATTGGCACTTTCTTTGCTACTTTACACTGCTTCTCAGCAAGAATCGGGTTCTCACTTGTCTTATTTTGACTTCTAGTCTTGCATCCCCTTCTCCCTGTCTACGTGCCCAACTGACTTCCCAGAATGTTGGATCTAATGGTTATGGTAGATAATAATTCAATGTGACATTTATAGCTCACTTCCTAGGTGCCAGTCTCTGTGCTCAGCTCTCTATGTGGACTTTCTTTTTCAATCCCCCAAAAGGCCATGAAGAAGATGGCATTATCGTCCCCATTTTATGGATAAGAATATTGCCATCATCTTGTTTTCTCTATCTCATTCCCTCATTGCATTAAAATATTCCCTCTTATATTCAGGGATCATGACTTGGGAAGAAACACAGGTCCTCCTAGAAGTAAAACTGTGAACACAGACACAACTGCCCTTTTCCCAACTTTCCATCCAATGAGAAGATGTTTCCTTTTGTCTACATTTATCCTACCTACTGGTTCATAGCAGCCTCAAAGTCAATGCACAGGTGGGAATGCTAAGATTATTTAGATTCTCACAGCACAGCAGATAATGAATAATGCTAAGACCTACCAGGGTGCAGCAGGTGCCACATTAGTGCTTTTATTCAGGTGCTGATAGAGCAGACCTCCCCCCACCCCACCCCACCCCCAGTGCAGCTCTGGCCTACCCCAGTGAGGTCTGTGTTTGAAAGGGGATCCTGACAGGCCTACCTAAAGAAGATGAAAGAGGCAGCAGGGCAGGGGACAATGGGTTGGCTAATGTGCAGAAATAAACTTTACAGCTCCGGGGCAAGGCCACCATAAACCTCCTCCACACTGCACTGCACAGGTTGTGATGGAGGCAATGTGCCTTGGGTGGTGGTTTTACTTGGGACCCTCCAGGGAACTCTGGTTTGCAGACCTGTCAGGCTGTCTCCTCCCTGCCATGCAAGGGCCACCATTCCTGAGCTCTACAGCAGCTACAAACTTTGGGACCAGGAGGCAGGATCCACAGTTCTCAGCAGGAGCCTCAGTGGACTCTAATGGCCCAGGCAGCTCCATGGGATTGAAACTCGCATTCACAGCAGATGCTGCCTACAAATAAGACCTAGTGACACATTTGAACACATTTGAAACAACTTCTTTTTTAAAGATTGTATTGATTTATTTGAGAGAGAGCAAGCAGGGTGGGGTAGAGGGAGAGGGAGAAAGAATCTGAAGCGGACTCCGTACTGAGCACAGAGCCTGATGTGGGGTTTGATCCCAGGACCCCGAGATCATGACCTGAGCCGAAACCAAGAGTCCGATGCTGAACCGACTGAGTGACCCAGGCACCCCCATTCAAACAACTTTTAAAGGTCATCTTATTCACGTCTCTGTCTCTTACTTGGATCAATTCAAAACCATTTCAGACCAAAAATTTCTGTTTTCAAAAACTGCCAAGTATAGAGTTATGTATGTGGGTTAATTTTAACAACCGTAGATAACAAAAAAAAGAGGTTTCCTTAAGTCTAACCTTAACCACTCAAGCTTCAGGATCCCAGGCTATTTTTTTGTGCTCTGCCTTCGGGAGTGGTGAAGGATATTTCACTGACATCTTGAATCATTTACAGGGACTCAGGATTCAATTTATTACAATAAATATTTACTGAGATCTTCTGTATCTAATACTGAAATGGGACCAAGAAGGTCACAAGGTTGATATGACTGTCTTCCACCTATGCTCTAGAAGCTCTCGGACTGGAGAAGGAGGGCCATTCTGACATCCCTAATCATGCAGAATGTAGTAAATGAGATAGTAACGCCACATGAGGAGGGATTTGGGGCCATTGATTTGTACCTGGAACCAGGCAATCCTGTGGTGGAGACGAGGACCCCTGGAGAGCACCCACATCCCATCAGTGCCAAACAGATGGGAAGGAAAGTCCGGGGGAACCGTGGCACAGGTGTCCGCCCAGAGGAAGAAGCTGGTAGAAGCAGCCTCAGCTGACCGTGACTATCAATCCAGATTCCTGCCTCGGTTCTGGCGCTGAGTCCTCTCTGTGTATCACTTTCTGCCTATGTAGCTTGCATTTTTCCTTCCTCCATTCATTGGTCTAATTAATATTTATTAAACACATGCCTACTGTGTTCTTGGCCCTGAGCTATGTGAGGGAAATTCAGTGGTGAACAAAACAGACAGATGGGAGGATCTCTGCCATTGTGGAAGAAGGCATAGAACTAAGAATAATTAGCAAACATGCATTGAGCAGAATCCACAGTGCAAACTACTGCAGAGAGGCAGTGCTGTAAGGAGCCCTCAAGGACCTGGCAATGCATTGGAGGTGGTAAATATTACAATCTGAGGTCCTCTTAAAATGCTGCTCCATCTTTACCCTATCCCTTCACGACCAGTACCTCATGCTGCCTTCTTCTTCTTCATCGATTCTATGCATACCTAACATGACATGACATTGTCTATTGTCTGCGTTGCCTGAATGGAAACTCCATGAGGGTAGGGAGTTTGTTTTATTCAATGCTCTATCCTTATAACCTAGAATCATACCTGGCACATGATAGGAACTCATATTTGTTCTATTTATCTATCTATCTGTCTATCTATCATCTATCTATCTATCTATCTATCTATCTATCTATCTATCATCTACATCTATCTATCATCTATCCCTTATCTACTCCTTTATATACTTATAATAACATATAATAGCTTATGAAATTCAGTCAAATAATTATTTCAAGAGTTCAGAAGAAGAGGAAAATGAAAAGATGCTTAATTAACATCATTAGTCATTAAAAACTGCAAATTAAAAGCACAATGGGAAGCCATTGCACACCTGTTAGAATGGCTAAAATTTAGAAGACTGACCCTACCAAGTGCTGGAACAACAGACACTCCCCAGTGCTGCTGTGAGAGTATAAAATGATACAACCACTCTGGGAAAGAGTTTGGCAGTTACTGAACAAGTCAATCATATACTGACCATAAGATCCAGCTAGCCCACTGCTACATGTTTCTCCAAGAGAAATGAAAGCATATGTCCCCACAAAGACTTGTACAAGAATGTTCATAGGAGCTTTATTTGTAACAGTCAAAAGCTAGAAACAACCCCAACGTCCATCAATAGTTATGGATAAGCAAGCTGTGGTGGGGTCTATCGATGCATAAATATCATGGATGAATCTCAAAATAATCGTGGTGAGTGAAAAGGAGCTAGAACAACAAAATTACAGAATGTATGATTCCATTTATATAAAACTGTAGAAAATGCAAACCAATCTGTAGTGACAGAAGCAGATCAGTGCTTGCCTGGGACTGGGGTGGGGGATGCAGGGAGGGGCAGGGAGGTGGCACAAGAAAACATGAAGAAACTGTTGGAGATAGAGAATATGTGCATTATCTTGATTGTGGTGATAGTTTCATAAGTTTATACTTATATCAAAACAAAACTTGAATTATAAAAAAATTACAAGCTTTAAGTATGTGCAGATTACTATGTCAATTGTACTTAATTAAAAATGAGGAAAAATTAAAAGCTACATTTTTGAAAATTTCAAAATTGCTTTATGAATATACAGGTCAGACAAGACATGTGTGTGTCTTACAAATTAGACTCTAAGAGTAAGACATCTCTCTCCCTACCTAGAATAAGTATTAAGAATATTAGTTAATATCTGTTAAGAACATGTGATGCATCTGCGACCAGACTTTCTGCAATCTCAGCTAAGCCCCACAACAACTGTGATGTTGGTACTTTTATTACTCCCATTTTCAGTTAATAAAAATGAAAATCAGGAAATTTAATGACTTGTCAAACACCTCAGGGCATAACCAAAATTTGAAAACAGGCCCATTTGATTTTTGAGTTTAAACTCTTAATCACTGTGCTATTGATAAAACATACCTACTGTTTGGGAGAATTGGGGGTCAAATTGGGGGGAGTGTTGATGACATAGCTGAGTTTAATGCTAAGCATTCACTACTTGTAAAGCACTTAATTTGAATATTAACTTCCCAATTCAAAAATAATAAAGTGAGAACAACTGTTACAATTCTATATTTTAGAAATCCTTAAAATCATCCTCTTACCTCTCTCAGAAGTGACCTCTCCCACCTACACCTCTGGCTCTGCATGCGATACCCCCTCATCTCTGCCTGCCCAGCTGCCCAGCCTCCTGGCTGGTCTACTTTGCTTGTATGGTCCACATAGCAGCCTGAGTGATGGTCTTGAAATAATATCTTCCCACTTGCTTGAAATCACCTACATTTCCCAAGACACTTAAAATCCAAAGTCCTAATTCCAACGTGATCTTGTCATATACTTCAGTCTCCCTCCTCCTCAGTCCCACCAACTACCTCTCTGTTTCTCAAACACATAACATGAGTTCCCATCCAAGGGCCTTTGTAATTGGTGCCCTCTCTTCCTGAAATGTTGTTCCTGTTGGTTCCTGTATGGTTCACCTTTTCTTACCCTGGTCTCAATTCAAATGTCTCAGTTCAAATGTCAAGTCTTCCTGAATTACCCTAGGTAAAGAAGTCTCACACTTGACCCTACAACTGTTGGGTTTTTTTTTTTTTCCATTATATTACCAAGTTTTTTATTTTTGTAACATTTACCACTATCTGAAATAATCTTATTTATTTGGTTTTTATTTATCTCTCCTCAATTGATTTGCTTGCCATTAGAATAGGCAATATGTCAACCTTTACTTACCATTGTATCCCCAGTGCCTAGAATAGTATCAGGCACATAATAGCTGCTTAATAAATATTGAATGAACATACTGACTCCACGAAAGAATGAAGTCCATGATGAGATGCAATCCCAAACTTCACCAGTAGGTGTTATAATCCAACATCTGATAGTTTCCACTTACAATACGCCAGCTAGGATGGCTGCAACTACCAATATGTCAGATTCTTTGTTAATAATTGATTTCCTTATTTCTTAAGTTTAGGATTCCATCCAGTGAGTGACACCAAATAGATAGTGTCTAGTAAATCTGATGCAAATGAAAATTACAGATTGTCTTTTGCCTTAATTGACCTAAACTCGCCATCAAATGCCAAGCATTTCTGCTCTCTCAGGGTTACATAGACTCAGCCTGGCCTCAGGGCACTGGTAAACACTGTGAGCAATACCTTTACTTATTTCCCACTTTCTCTCCCTTTGAAACTTTCTTCTATGATGATTTGTTTGCGAAATAACCTCAACCTAAATCCTGAACTAGTTGAATATTCACAACTGCTTCTGAGTATCACAAATCATTTGCTTCTCTGGTGCCCTTCTGAGGAGAGATCTTCATAGTGCCTCTCTTTGGTTTACCAAACCTGCCAATTCTCCCTTCTGGCTGCCAAGAATTAGCAGCATCAATGAAAGCTCAGGAAACTGTTGTAAATAACCCAACTTTCTACCCATTATAATCAATCAATAAATTGTGGTGGTGCCGGGCAGCAGCCCACCTTATTAGGGTGACTATCTATGGTTTTTCTAGAACCCAGGTTTGAGGTGACTCTCTTTGGTGGTGGTCAAGATGCACTGGAAATAAATCTAGATCATAAAGTTGTTGGGGCCAGAGCTAAGTAGCCTGACCTATCCTTGAATTATGTGGCATTTCTTTAAAAATCCTTCTTCATGAGGGCTGTTTCCTAGCTGCAGGAAACCAGAAAGGAATGAAATGAATGTTCTTTTTTTTTAAAGAAAAAAACAAAAACAAAAACAAACAATTCCTTCCTTCTTTGTAGATGGGTGCTGTTGAGAATACAGAGAAGACACAACCCAAACAATGATGCAAGCCCGCTGCCCTGCAATCAGGCGTTTAGGAACAGAACAAAACCAAAGCAAAGCTACTGAACAAACACAATGGCCTCATCTTTGACCTTCCCTGAGGCACAAAGCAGGACCAGATAGCACCATTCTCCCCATCCCTGCCCGCCACCCCCCGCCCCCGCCGCCGCCCCCCATAGTGTTCTGGCTCCCTGGCCACCTGCTCTTGTTTTGTCTTTCCTCCCAAGGCATAGTGCTGACCAGCAGCTTGAGAGTCTAGATTGTACCTTTAATCCACCAACTATGTATTGCAGTCTCGAAGACAGCCTTGTAATCTATGAATCAGAGGGGGAAATAAATTGCCCTTGTTTGTAGATAATGACATCTAAAAGTGGTGCTCCCAGGGAGAGTAGGGGCGACACAAGGGGATCTTAAGGAGGTGGTGGTACCACCCACTCCTAGAGCCTCCTTTGAATTGACCTTACTCAGGAGTCTTGAAAGCCCTTCAAGCTACTTCCTCAGAGCCCTTGGCAGAGCAGTATCTTGGAAAGGTTTTGTGAAGACCAGTGTTCAGAGGCCTTGGCTGTAACAAAGGCCCCCTGGGGATGGAGAGAGAACTGTAGCACACGTATGGTTGCATAGGCGGGTGTGTAGGAGTGTGTGTGTGTGCACTCACAATAACAACTGGCATGAGACCTTGAAGTCAACATGGATTTTAAAAGTATTTTTTGAATAAATGAATAAATAAAGGAAAGCTTATGATATGTTGTAGCCTATAGTTACCAATTCTAGTAGACTCCTTAGGATCACTGATCTCTAAGGAATACTAATATTTAGTCCAATAAATCCAGGTAAAATAGTTATCAGTCTCTCCTAAAGCCCACATTTCTTTATCATGGACATCATTTCCATATCATGGAAATCCCATGAACCCTCCAGGAGGCAACTATGGGCTTAAATTCAGAATTCACCATTCAATAACTAAGAAAGCTTGAAAAAAGAAGTTAAACTCTTTGGGCCTTGGTTTCCTCCCCCCACAAAGAAGATAGTAATTGTCTATCCTCCCAGGGTGGGAATAAAGCCTTCCCAGAGAAAACCCATGTGAGAGTACTTTGCAAATTGTAGAGTGTGCTGCAGACAGATGGGAGTTGCCATTTTGTTCCTCATTGGTTTTTTTGGCCTTTGGACAAATACTGTAGTTGAATATGATGAGCTTTGTGTTCAGACCAGGTGGCCCCAGATCAGTTGTCACTTCCCGTGCCAGGATGGCAATTCTTATTTGTGGTTTCTGGGCTCTGAGGGAGAGGAGAGAACTGTCCCAGGTGATGAAGGCAGAGGCAAGGTGGCTTCCTGAATATACCATGGAGCTGGGTTCATGGTTTAGGCTCAAGCCAGCTGTTGGTTTTTAGTTGTGGGTTTACATTGGCACTTAAAATTAAGCACAATGTGAATTGCTTGATGTTTGTGTATATGTGTGTTTTACATAAAACTTAAACAAGCTATAGTCATAAAGCAGCACTGGCTCCCCAAACCAGAACATTATGCAATCAGACAGTAGGCTGGATGACCACTAGATGATCCAGTGAGTGGAACTCCATTCAGATTCATCTCCATGGGGGCACCTGGGTGGCTCAGTTGGTTAAGCGACTGCCTTCGACTCAGGTCATGATCCTGGAGTCCCTGGATCGAGTTCCCCATCGGGCTCCCTGCTCGGCAGGGAGTCTGCTTCTCCCTCTGACCCTCCCCCATCTCATGTGCTTTCTCTCATTCTCTCTCTCTCAAATAAATAAATAAAATCTTAAAAAAAAAGATTCATCTCCATGGAACATAGGCAGCTGAGGATTTGAGGAAAACAAGGGGTATGCTGGGGGAGTGGGAAGGAGAAGAGCTTGAATGGGAACGTGAAACAGGGATCCCTTGGATGTAGTTACAGGGGCCAAAGTAGCAGATGGGAGAAAGTTCTTGCAAGGGCAAGGGCCAGTTTCCTAAACATGGCAAAACAATTTTGCAGCTTAAGGATCATGAAACATTTTGATGTATGAATCATATTTGACCCATGGGATTTCCAAATGCCTGCAGGATATCAGCATAAAGTTAAGGCCACTCAACATCATTGAACTGGATACATGCCTATCAGACAAAACATTTCCCTTTATAAAAAATTCATATTGAGCTTCACCTCAGCTTGTGTCAAGGGGCAGTAGAGCACTTCTCTGTGGTCTAGAATTATCTAGAGCCTAGGGGTTCTCCATGAGTCACCATGGGCCCACATTCCCTGGATGAAATATGCATGGCTGGAAGGGCTTTAATGTTTCCTGTAGTCATTCTTGCCTTGCAAACCTAGGAATGCATAGTCAGGAATCACAGAAATATAAGTAAAATGCCTGGAAGGGATTTGAGGGATCATTCAGTCCAATTCCTTCACTTCACAGGTAAAAGAAGATGAAACCCAGGGAGGAGAAATGACATGTTCAGCATAGGGCTGCATGTGAGCAGTTAGACTAGATCTTGACTTCTAGTCCTGTGGTCCTTATAAAGTGGGGTGGGCTGTCACCCAGTTCTTTTCAGAAGAGCACAAAGTTGTTATTTTCCCAACGACAATTTTACTTAGCAATCATTTCTTGTGGTCTCCCATCAGGTCTGTCAATCTGCACGTCCATCAGTCCAGCAAAGACACAGAAATATGCCATAAAGAACTAAATGTATCATGGATGCATGATGCATACTTTGAGAGGCCAAATTTGAGAGGCCAAATTTGAGTTTTCACCTAAGAAATGGACACCCCCCTTGATGCATACTTTGAGAGGCCAAATTTGAGTTTTCACCTAAGAAATGGACACCCCCCTTGCCTACTTGCACAATTCTGACCTGGCTCTTACACAAACTGCATCTCCACTTTCTTATAAGTAGATGCAAGCATAAATTGACTGAGCCACTAATCCATCCACTTGAGGCCACTATACTGCCTCATAAATGTAGGAGCCATATGTTTTGGGAAGAAAGAAAGGAGAAACGGAGGAAAGAAAGAAGGAAAACAAAGGAGACAATGGCAGATATAAAAAGGAAGGATGTACATGAACTCTCTGGTTTACCTAGAATAAAAGAATCCACTAGACAAAAGTTTCTCGGTACCAACACAGCAATGCCTCTCTTACATTTCAAGCTCTGGAATATGAAGTTTTGCTTTCTCATTTCACCACCCAAAATAAAACTCAAACCTCTCACTTCCTCATTTTTTTCACGTCCAGCTCAGATCTTAGAAGTAGCATCTTCCACACCTACCCTTGTGTCATGTCTGGCCCACTCCCCTGCAGCCTTGAATGTCACAAGAAGTTCTGAAATTTGCTCAGTTGCAAATATATTTTACCACTTTCTTTGCAGCTCCCACACATTCTTGGCTTTCCAAAGCCACGTAGCATCGACCAGGAGAGGAGCTGTTCTGAAGTCTGGGCAGCTGTTGCGAGGTGACATCATAGCCCCCAAGGCCAGCTGAGCCAAACCTGGCAATGAGTGATGTTTCTATCTGCCTGCCATCTCAACTCTTAGGTACGCATCACAGCAACCATCCCCGATTTCAAAGTCAGGCACTGTTTCCTACATTATTAAGGTGCAAAGACATTATTAGAGATGAGCTGTAAGTATATATGTATAAATTTATCTCTGTGCTTGTTACTTTTTAGCTTCAGAGTCCCTCATCCTCAGCTATCAACTCCAATCCAACATGGTGCCGTCAGCCTGCAAAATTGTGATTTATAAGAAATATATATATATTCAGATGACCAAAATATATTTCTCAGAGATATTTGGTCCTCAGCCACAGTTCCTGGATTACAGCTCCTTGGAATTTCCTGAGGGACAAGAGCAATGGGACCACCTTTCGTTATGATATTTGGTCTCTTGTCCTCAGTTCCTGAAACCACCCCATAGCCATAAAGGTGAACTAGTTGTCTTGTTATTCATGAAAATTTCCTTTCCACAACAACTGGGTTTATGTTAAGGAAGCTGACTTTTGCAAAGCAGCTAAGGATGGGGCCAGCTGCCAGAGAACCAACCATTAATAGAGGGTTAATCAATCATGCCTATTGAATGGAGCCTTTATAAAAACCACAAAAGACAGGGTTTGGAGGGCTTCCAGGTTGGTGAACACATGAAGATTTGGGGAGAATGGCATGCTTTGAGAGTATGGAAGCTCTGGGCCTCTCCCACATACCTTGCCCTGTGGTTCTCTTCCATCAGGCTGTTCCTGAGTTACAGCCTTTTGTAATAAACAGGTGATCTAGGAAGCAAATTGTTTCTCTGAGTCTTGTGAGGTGCTCTAGCGAATTAACTGAACCTGAGTAAGAGGTCCTGGGAACCTCTGACTTAGAGCCAGTCGGTCAGAAGCTCAGGTGACAACCTGGGCTTGCAGCAGGTATCCAAAATGAAGTGTGTGGGGGGGTGGGTGTTGACACAGTCTTGAGGGACTGAACCCTTAGCCTATGGAATCTGGTGCTATCTCTGGGTAGATAGTATCAGAATTGATTGAATTGTAGGACACCCTGCTGGTGTGGAGAATTGCTTGTTGGTGTGGGGAACACACACACACACGCACAGAGACACACACACACTGAAATTGGGTCCAGGAACCCTTTCACAGCTCTCACCTAAGATGCCACACAACATGGCTTTCTAAACATGACAATTCCCTGTGCCCTGATATCAGAAGTTCCCAGGCCTTTGCTTTCTCTGCCTCAATGGGTCTCCCTTTAACTTCGTATTTCACCTACTGCAGTTTTCCCTTTGCTTATATCTCACTTCTCCCCAGACCCCCATTCCATCCCATTTAATTTGTCAAGCACCTACTGAGGTCAGACACCAGAGAAGCACTTCAGGGTTTGCAAAAAAGTATAAGACGGAGTCTCTATCCTCAGATAACTTCCAATCTAGCAGTAGAAGTCAGATCAGCACAGAAATAATTGTGAAGCAAGAAGAATGTGATGATTCATTGCCTTCTAAAATGTGTATGGAATCAGATAGGAGAGAGAATCATAGTGGTTTGAGTGGAGAGAGGTGACATTTAAGGTGAGTCTCATAGAGTGTATAGGATTTCAACATGTGGAGTTGGTAGAAAGCACAAGAGCAAAGGCAGTTAAGTAAGAGTGTGTGGGGGGAGGTGTATGCAGTGATTTCTCACACCTGCTCCATCTAGTAGGGTTCTGTAGGCTGCAAGTAATGGAAAAACCAATTAACATTTGTCTAATAATAAGGACATTTATTAACTCTTATATCAAATAAATGGTTCCGGAATTAGTTAATTTAGCAGCTCAATGATGTCAGCACTTTGTGTCAGCTTCTCTGCAATTTTCTTGGGATCCCCTTGCATATCTGAAAGATGGCTCCAGAAGCTCTTAGCATCATATCCTCATGCAATAAAGTTCAAAGGCTAAAGGGGCTTATCACTGTCTGCAATTCTTTTTACAAGTGCGAAAAACATCCCCAGAAGCCATGGCCGACTTATCATTGGCTAGGACAGCACCCCTTGTCCATGTCTTGACTGATCACTGGCAATGGAGAATGGGATAGCCTTAAACAAATCAAAATTCACCCCTAGGACCTGGGGAAGGGCTCATGAAGCATTGGGCTGCCAGATACTAGAGTAAAATGGGCATTTGAAATAGCAAAGAATAGGGAGTTATTGCCCCAATATGTTTGTTTTCTCTCATTTTTGGAAGTCTTTGCATAGACAATTCTTTCTACCTAGGACGCCATATTGACACTTTCACCTTCCCTCCAGGAGTTCCCAAAGTGTTCTATATACCCCTGACCACACTGAATTATAGCCGTTATTTTATTGCTTGTCAACTCCACTCAACTATGAGCATGTTGAGAGTGGGGACCATTTCCTATCCATTTTGTGTGCCCAGCACAGTGCCCAGCCTACATGTTTAATATATGTTTGTTGAACTGAATAAATGTTTGGTGAATAAATGAATGGCTGAGTGGGGTAAATGAGGCTAGGTGATTTAGGTGGAGGGAGGTACCATTTGCAGTTGGTCATGTAGGTGGTTTTAAGCCTCTTCCTTCCTTGCTTCTATGATTAACCATTGTCCAAACTCCGCAGCAGATGATGAGGTAGCTAGTGCCAGGCAGCTCAGTGCGACCTTTAATAAGCTTGTGTAACAGAGACAGGTAAGTAATTTCCAGGCCGTAACTTGATAGAATGTGAGTAAGTGAAGCTGGGGCGGGGGGTGAGGGAAGGGGAGGCCCTCCCTGGGGAAACTGATGAAATATTCTTGGCTATTTAATAGAATCTCAGAGGTACTATCCTGTATCTTCATCCTCACCCTCACTTTGATAATTCGCAGTTTTTAATTCCAGGTGAGAGCTCATAATGAATTGATCACAGCCACAGATCTAATGAGGTTGAATACCTTCATGCTGATGAAAGCTTCCTGTTTCTCTCGATAAGCCATCACCAAGTATGTATAGCCAATAAAGCCACTTGGAGAGTTTATCAAATTCACGTTTTCATCTTAACTAGACAGATTGCAGGCAGTGAGGTTATAACTATAACAAACCTCCCTCCCACTAAATAAAACCCAAGCAGGAAGGATCACTGGGTCTTTGGGGAGAGAGCATCAGTACTTTCATCCTGAGCTGTGTGGTGTGGCCTCATCTCCATGCTCAATCATAACTCCCTCCATCACTAGTTCTGGGGAAAGCAAAACCATTGGCACAGAGTCACTTCTGTCCTCTTCTGTGTTAGACACCTTCAGTCTCCAGGGAGTGGAGGGATGCGATGTGAAATGGGATATTAAAACTCAAGTTTTGTGTCTGGGACATTAGTGTCATGTGGGGCTTATGAACCCAGGCTTTGTAGCCAGAAGCACCTGAGTTTGAATCCTGACTGCCATTTGTGAACTTCTGATCTTGGGCAAGTTACTCCCTAGACCCCTTTGAGCCTGCATCTGTTGCTCTATAATATGGGGATAATATTAGTGCTCTCCTCATAGGGCTTTGTGAGGAATAAAAGCCACTGTGTATAGAGAGCCAAAGGGAAGGTGCCTGTTACAGAGTTGCATTCAATAAATATTCTCTTTTTTATTTTTTGTTATTCTCAAAATAAAATGAAGGCCTGATTTTTTTTTTTATTGGAACCAAGCAGGGGTTGAAAGAAGAGGTGTCTTAGAAAAAAACGAATGATTTTATTCCACGTGGAGCTACATGAATTCTGTCCTCAAGAAATGTCTTCCCAGGAAGAGGAACAAAACAAAGGTACCACCAGAGAGTGAGCCTGATTTGTTTTGAAAGAATCTTACGAGTGGAAAAGAAAACCAAATCTGCTCCATGAAATTGAGCTGCGGATAATAAAAGTGTCAACATGGGACAGTGGTCAGAATACCGACACTGTTGAAAAAAAATTCATCATAGTTCAGAAAAACATGTATTCAGGCACCTTGTCAGTACACATCTCGGCCCTCTCTGTGTCACCCTGGCAGTGGATCTGCTCCGTTTACTGATAACAAAAAGAGAAAAGAAAAGAAGGAAGTTTTTTATTATCTCCCAGCCAAGCGCCGTGGGGCCAATATAGCGGTCCACGGAAGACAGCGCCTACGCCTGGTTCCCAGCCTTATGCATCATTGGCTGCATCAACAGCTGCATGCAGACTTCATTGTTCCTTCCAGCCCCTGGGATGAGGAGCAGAGTGAGGCAGAGAAGAGCCTTCCTGTTCGGAGGGAGAGCTGGGGGGTCTTCCCTAGAATTACAGGGATTCCTGTGAGCCTGGCCATAGGAGAGTTGGACGACTGTGGGAAAGGGGCAGCATGGTGGCTCAGCTACATGGAAATTGAGAGCCCACCCAGGTGAATGTGGGTGCAAAAGTAGGCACATGCCCTCTTCTGTGAGTCACAGCACCAGCGGCAACCCCGATCTGGCTTCCCATGGCACTGGTTGCATGACCCCACAGAGCATGTAACTGGGTGAGTCTGCAGGGATGCCCCACCCCCACTCATCCCCACTCAGACTATAGGCTCTTGGAGGCAGGAGCAGCGGCTTAGCGGCTTTGGTGTCCATGTGTCCTAGCACCTGGCTGGACTTCTAGTAAGCCCTCAATGCACACTTAATGAACTAATGAAATAGAACTGAAAGACAGTATGGAGGAAGAAAAGGGGCAAGGGTATGTTTCATCTGAACCTTTCTGACACCTCTGGACCAATGACACCTCTAAGGAAAACAGTTCTCAGTCTTTGATGTATGTCTGCATCACCTGGGCTGTGTTTGAATATGCAAATGGCTGGTCTTCATGGAGGCCCACAGAACCAGAATCGCCTAAGAGTGAGGCCTAGGTATCTGGTTTGTTTTTAAAGGTCCCCCCAGAAAAGTGCTGCATAGCCAAGACAGACCCACAGGAGTAAGGCACCGAACTGCTCCTAGCTACCAAAAGCTCATTTCCTCTGGAGTGTCCAGGAAGAGAGGAGGGGCAGACATAAGGAGGGAAGACAGTATCCTTATAATGATTAACTGTTTTCCTTGTGGATTTTGTTTTATTATAAGAGCATATGGATCCTGCATGCTTCACAATGATCAGAAATGAGTTGATCAGTAACAGAGTCTTCTATCCAGACATGCCACATTGCCATTGGCCATGGAAGCCCCTTTGACAACCTGGCCTAACAAAGAAGATATGAGATGAGCCACAGTTCCATCAATCAAAGACCCTGGATTTGGGGGGAGGGGTGCATGTGTTATGTGCATCAACCCTGCATTTCTAAAACCTATGTGTAGAAATCCCTCTGCCATATCAATCCCAATCCCCTACTCCAGGTTCCAGTAGAAGTCTTTCTTTTTTTTTTTTTAAGATTTATTTATTGTATTTGAGAGAGAGAGAGCGAGCATGTGAGAGTAGGGAGGGGCAGAAGGAGAGGGAAAAAATCCTCAAGCAGACTTCCTGCTGAGTTGAGTGTGGAGTCTGATGCAGGGCGCGATCCTAGGACCCTGAGATCATGACCTGAGCTGAAATCAAGAGTCAGATGCTTAACCAACTGAGCCACCCAGGCGCCCCTCCAGTGGGATACTTATTCCTGGTTTATTGCTTCCTGAGGGCTGGCCTAGCCTACGAAACAGGCCTGGCAGTGTTCTTCTTCCAAGACCCAGAGCTCAGTTAGCTCAAGGCCAGCAAACTTTCTCTAGAAAGGACCAGAGAGTAAATAATCTGGGCTTTGTTGGCCATGCCATCTCTGTTGTAATTGCTCCACTCTGCCAGTGAAATTTGAACTTTATATAATTTTCATGTGTCATGAAATATTCTTCTTCTTTTGGTTTTTATTCAACTATTTTAAAATGTAAAAACCATACTTAGCTCTCTGGAGAGAGAGAAAGAAAGACAGTGAAAGAAAGAAAGAAAGAAAGAAAGAAAGAAAGAAAGAGAGGTAGTAGGCCAAACTTAGCCCAGGGGCTATAGTTCGCTGATCCCCACATTAGCTAAGGGGTTGTTGCCAGAGCTGGAAAAGGGCCCTGACTGAACCTGTGTCCTCAGGCATGCAGGGACAGAAGAAAGACAAAGAAAACTCACCCCAGGCACTGACACAGGCTGGCTCTGCTCAAAGACACCTAAATGTGAGATTGGAAACCATCAAAATCCTAGAGGAGAACATAGGCAGCAACCTCTTTGACCTCGGCCACAGCAACTTCTTGCTAGACACGTATCCAGAGTCAAGGGAAACCAAAACAAATATGAACTATTGTTGACTTCATCAAGATAAAATGCTTCTGCACAGCAAAGGAAACAATCAACAAAACTATAAGGCAACTGATGGAGTGGGTGAAGATATTTGCAAATGCCATATCAGATAAAGGGTTAGTATCTAAAATCTATAAAGAACTATCAAACTGGACACCCCCTAAAAATAATCCATTTAAGAAATGAGCAGAAGACATGAATAGACACTTTTCCAAAGAAGACATCCAAATGGCCGACAGACACATGAAAAGATGCTCAACATCACTCACCACCAGGGAAATACAAACCAAAACCGTAATGAGATAGCACCTCACACCAGCCAGAATGGCTAAAATTCACAACACAGGAAACAACAGATGTTGGTGAGGATGCAGGAAAATGGGAACCCTCTTACACAGTTGGTGGGAATGCAAACTGGTACAGCCACTCTGGAAAACAGTACGGAAGTTCCTCAAAAAGTTAAAAATAGGACTACCCTATGACTCAGCAATTGAGCTACTGGGTATTTATTCATAGGATACAAAAATGCTGATTCAAATGGGCACATGTACCCCAATGTTTATAGCAGCATTATCAGCAATAGCCAAATTATGGAGCTCAAATGTCCATCAACTAATGAATGGATAAAGAAGGTGTGATATATATATTCAATGGAGTACTACTCAGCCATAAACAAGAATGAAACCTTGCCATTTACAATGATGTGGATGGAGCTAGAGGGTATTATGCTAAGCGAAATATGTCAATAAGAGAAAGACAAATACCATATGATTTCATTCATATGTGGAATTTTTTTTTCTTATGTGGAATTAAAGAAATAAAACAGTGGGGAGCCTGGGTGGCTCAGTCGGTTAAGCGTCTGCCTTTGGCTCAGGTCATGATCCCAGGGTCCTGGGATCGAGCCCCGCATCGGGCTCCCTGCTCCGCGGGAAGCCTGCTTCTTCCTCTCCCACTCCCCCTACTTGTGTTCCCTCTCTCGCTGTGTCTCTCTCTGTCAAATAAATAAAATCTTTAAAAAAAAAAAAAAGAAATAAAACAGATAAACACAGGGGAAGGGAAGGAAAAATAAAATAAGATAAAAACATAGAAGGAGGCAAACCATAAGAGACTTTTAACTATGGGGAACAAACTGAGGATTGCTGGGATGGGGGAGAGGGGGATGGGATAAATAGGTGATGGGCATTAAGGAGGGCACTTGTTGTGATGAGCACCGGGTGTTATGAATGAATCACTAAATTCTACTCCTAAGTGATGAATCACTAAATTCTACTCCTAAAACCAATACTACACTATATATTAACTCATTTGAATTTAAATAAAAAATATATAAATGTATTTTAAATTTTGATACACATGTGCTAAAGAAAATTAAACTTGTCTTAGAAATTTAAAAAAAGGCACTGAGG
Source organism: Leptonychotes weddellii (assembly GCF_054177405.1). Lineage (NCBI taxonomy): Eukaryota > Metazoa > Chordata > Mammalia > Carnivora > Phocidae > Leptonychotes > Leptonychotes weddellii. Next base: position 107,539,475 of record NC_138374.1, read on the forward strand.
AAGGTTCAGGAGGGACTAAGACTTTGTATTCCCACAGAAGAAGGGAGGTGTGCGGATGGGTGGGGTGAAGGGGAATGCAGTATGCAGTCTGTTGCCTTGGGGTATCCCATTCAGCATCTGTCTGACCCCAGGAATGGTTCCTGATTGTGCTGGCTGAAACCTATTCATGTGGTGATGCTTTTTTAGGATATTAAAGAAGAGGCAATATGCAGGAAGGAAAAATACTTAGGAAGAAGAAAACAATTAGTTTCTATTCCTGCAATAAGATCATCATTTGAGAGACAGACAGACAGAGAGACAAGAGAAGGATAGAAAGAGAAAGATAAGCATTTGTCCTTCTGGTCTAAGTAGAAATATATGTATGTATAGTATCACTTTCAGATCACCCCCAACAGATTTTTTTCTTGCACCTGTGATCATTGTCAAGCTCTGGAACTCTGCGCAATTGTTCAAGTCATTGGTTGAAATAATTTGTCTTCCCACAGTCTCCTCCCAAACCTTTCATGTCCTCATGGCTGAGGACTGAGACATAAAAGAAGCACACAGTGGCACAGAAAGAGCATGTGACATGCAGAACAGGGGTGTGCACAATCTCCTCTCTGTGAGGGGCCTCGGACTCCATCCACGGTGAAGGTTGGAAGGATTTTAGAGCTGTCTTTCTGGATCGACAGCCGCGGAGACTGTGGGGAAGGCTGGAGGTGTCAGCTCCCAGGGAAAGTTGAGTCCACGCTGACCAGGACATATCTGGCAAACAGAAATCATTTCTTTCTCTGGACACCCCTTCCTTATCTGTAACCTCAATTCTGCTTTAGTTTAAAAGCCCTGTATTCCTAATTACCCAACAGGTTTAGTCAAGCCCAGAGCCAGCGAAGTCCTATAGACTCTGGGAAGTCAGTCTACAAAAATAAAGGATCCCTCCTCCTCCACTGTGGCCCTGGTGCCTTGGGGTATCCCATTCTGCTTCTTTGCTTCCTGGGTTGTCACCCGGGCCACCATGTAGGGTGATGCAGATGTGCCCTCCCCAGGACACCCAAGCGAGGCAGGGAGGGATGGCTGGAATCCAGGCTGCCTTCTGCTTACCAAGCCCTGCACCTTCATGGTTGTGTCTGATGCCCCTGACCCCACCTTCACTCCCATGAGGGGCCACTCTTTTCTTTGCACACATCTGGTCATCAAACAATATGGGCAAATGACTATGTTCACCTACATGGGCACCTTTTTCTGATTCACCCAAAGATACTATATAGGCTTGTGTTGGCCCAGGGGGTCCTTTTCAGGACTATCACCCCAGGGCATTTATTGTCCTCTTTATTTAGCTATCCTTACTCATCTCAGGCTAATGAAAGCAAGATACAGGCCTTCTTCAGAAACAAGAGAGAACTATATGTGAGGGCCTGAATCCAGTGGGAAGACAAATGTAGTCGGGTGCTCATCACTAGCCAGAGGTTCCTAATGTCTTCAAACTTAATGTCTTAAGTCTCTTAGCAAGAGAATAAAACTACCTGTAGGCTGGAGGATACCCTAACTTCTCTTTCTGACTCTGGTGGTCACTAGGGTTTGAAGGAAGTCCATTTCAGACCACAGGCTAGCAGAGCTTGGCTTCCGGTACTGAGAGTCGGATACCCAGCATGCTGAGTCTGGGGATCAAAGGCACATACAGCACTCTCACACCTGAAACGGCACAGTTTTTGGAGTCTGGAGCCCATGGAGAGTGTGGTTTCTGCTTGGCTTTCTTTCCCCCGAGGTCTGGGATTTCCTTCATTTTAATCCAATTAAAAAAAAGAAAAATCAGTAAGTTTTTAGCATTAGTGGAAAAGGGCTCAATTGACAGCATCTTAATCATTGTACTAAGTGAGGTTAATTTCCACCCTTGGTCTTTAATAGGCTTGATTCTGGAGATGAATTTTTTAGTTGATGCCACACTCAGGTCACTGGGCTGCCCATTTTAATCAGATGGCTTCCCCAGCTCTAATTTCTATGTTTCTAACCACTCACCCAGTCTTCTTCTCTGGAGGTAGACATCACATGAGTTGCAAGACAGTTTCCTCCTGTGCTGAGTTATCCTGGGAAGATCCAGCCTGCTCTCAGCCTGCTTCTTCCTCACCTTGGCCTCTAAACACACATATCTTTTCATTTTTGCAGACTCTGCCATCCAGTTGTAGAAGATTGTGGTTGAGTGTGAAGATAGAGTCGTGTGTCCTTCCTTTCTCCCAGGTCACCTAGGACTGGGGGTGGGTGATCACTGCAGCATCCTCTAATCTGAAGGTGCTAGAGGATCAAAGAAGCAGGAGGAGATCAAGACAAATTAAAAACTATACCAAAACTATTCCAGATCAAAATCCATTAACTGCTGATTTATGGTTTGATGACCCATGATTGTTTGCTGGCTGGTAGAAGTGAGCCTGGAATCTGTTAGTTTCTAGGTGTGTTTGGAGAAGCCCACACAGCTCTGAAAAGTATTTCTCATTGAGGCTGCATTAAGTAAAATCTTTCCAAGTGGCTTTTCTGGATTGAAAAATATTCTGCAAAGCTTCTCCAAGAGAGGTAGTGCCATTAAAGATGGGGCTGATGTAACCTGGTACCTTAAAACATCATGTGCCACTCCTGGATGACATCCCTAGGCATAGCAAGGATACTGACCACATGTTAGGCCCAAGTTTACTCTAGTGCATTCCCAAGGCTATATTAAAGAACCAGGGTTTAGTTAGAAGCTAAGAATCGAGCACAGCAATGGTTCAGACAGACTTACTCTGTGAACCTCTCTGGGCTCATTCCCTCCTTAGAGCAGCCACAACCAGAAATTCCTGCCTGGATGGGCCCAAACTAGAGACCCTAGTTCCTCAATTCACTTTTCCAGTGCTTTCTTGGAAAGACATCAAACTAGAGTGGAAGAAATATTTGGCCTTAGTCCAAAGAGACAACAAGGGCAATAATCTGGCCCAGAAGCCAGAGCAAACTTTGTGCTCTTTTGTTCTCCTCATCTTCTTCCTTCCAGTTATTTCAAAGTGGAATAAGCTCTGGACCCAGCTGAATTTCTAGGCTGATGGACAGAGGTGGCAGACATCCACTCTGCCTGATCTCTGTGAAGGGGCAGTCATCTCCTAGACTCTGCTTCACGCTCCTCACCTGGACCGAGGGAGAGACTATCCTTCACGTGTGGGTGTCAGAGCAAACAGGACTCCTTTGGCACCGTTGTCACGTATCCTGCTATTTCACTGCAATAGGAACACCTCTGTGCTGCCTTCTGCCAACCCTAACTTCCTCCTAAGCTACCCGACCCTGTCTGTCATCATCTGTACTGCTGCTCAGGTCCTTCTTTTGATCAAATGCCATCTCCTTCTCCTTCCCACCATCAACAAAATGGATAGTTCTTTACTATCCTCAGCTTATTTTTCCTTTGTACTACTTGTAGATCTTGCTTGTGCCATGTATCCTTTAATTACAGATTTGTTTGTAAACAGAGCTCATCCTAAGAGCCCCATAAAGTAAGGACTGCCTTTAACAGATCCTTATAACTTCATAAAAGTCTGGTCTGTGACCTGATCATAGGAGGAGTCCATAAAAGTAAGTTGCATTGAAATTAATAAATTGGATTAAATTCACTCATGTCTTTCAAATGCCTTTGTTGTTGAAGGTGTCTTATTGCCTTCATCAAACAACAGGCATTTATTAAGGCCTTCCCTGCTAGACCCTGTGGGAATTACAAAGAAAGCCTCCACTGATATAGTCTCTCTGGTGCTTTGACTATTTCTGTATTTATAATTTTCTCTAAACTATTTGCAGAAACTTTCTGAAGAGCAAGGAATTATTTTTTTTTCTGAGTGCCCACCAAGTACTGATCACAGGGCCTGTGTATATATCATTTCAGTCAAACTCATCATAATTCTATAAGATTGATAGTTTTAACCCATTTTGCAGCTGAAAAGGTCAAGGTTAGGGTATGTTAAGTATTTTGCCTGCAGTCACACAGTTAGAAAATAGCGGATCTGGGATTCAAGCCTAGTTCTTTCTGGCTCCAAGAGCTGAGCCTTTCTCACTATACTCTTCTGTCTCTCAGTGACCCCACCTTATTTATCTTTATGTATCAAGACCCTATACTTACACAAGGTAGGTACAAACCAAGTGATTGATGAATAAATGAAAATACAGTCCCTAACTCAAGGAATTTATTTATAATCTAGTTACAGAGTCAATACATAGAGGGGCTAAAAAATAAATAACAATTCAAAAGATATGTAACAGTCCAGTACAACAATACAAAAACTGTCATAAGACTGTATAAGATTAATTGCCAAATGAATGATGCAGATAATAAGTGCTGTAGGGCTGGAATGATCTGGAAAGCTTCATGGAGAAAGAGGGGGGTTCTTAACTACAACTTTCATATTCATGAAGTGCCTATTCTAGGCAAAGCCTTATATGCAAAGATCAACAAAACTCAGTCCCTGATCTCCAAGCACTTTGAGCGTAGATGGGGAAGGCCAGTAGGGAGGTAAGTACAAAATGAATGTGGTTTTCAAAATGGACAGGGCCACTGATGGGGGAGAAGAGCAAATAGCTGTCCAATCACCTTCCCTTGTTTTCCTTTGCCTGTGCTCTCCTAAAAGACTATATTAGAGCCTTGCTACTCAAAGCGTGGCCTACGGACCAGCAGCATCAGCCTCATTTGCAAACTTGCTAGAAAAGCAAAATCTTGGGACAAACCCCAACCTACTGAACTAGAATCTGCATTTTAACAAGATCCAGAGTGGGTCAAGTGTACACTGAAGTTTGAGAAGTGCTGATATAGGGTGCAGAGCATTTAAGCAGCTGGCCATCCATGACTCTCCCCATCCATGCCACCTGCCCTACTCCAAGGCTATGCTATCCTCCTGGAGGCAGTTTAGTGCAGCATTTGAGGAAGCAGGTTCAGGAGTCTTGCTGTCTGTCCTTCCATCAGTGTTGATGGATAATTTCTCCCTCTTCTCCTGTACTAGATCCCCTCCCCCAAATCCCTGACTCATTCTCACCCCTGCAGTTCACTTGCTGCTCCAATCTCTTCTGTTCCAAGAGCCCGATAAATAAGAATTACTCTTGCTACTCAGTCCCCTCAAATGTCAAATTCTCTCTGGCGCTGCTGGACACGTCAAGGAGAAGGAATTATCTTTGTGGTTAAATATAGACTCTGACTCTCTTTCCCCCATGCCCACCCCAATCCCCTTGAGTCAGAATCAGCAGCAAGGGGAAGAGAACAGAATGTTTTGCTTCTTCAGATGGGAAGGTATTGATCAGACAGAGAAGAGAAACAAAACAAAATATAAAAACAGGAGAGAAAGCAAAGGCATTCAAGTCTCAGATGAAGCTGGTCTGGATACAAAGGGGCTGTTTTACTAGACATGAATTTCACCTTCAAGTACAAAATGCAAAATGTGAGATAGAAAATCTGAGAAACTGAAGCAAGCATTGAATACTTGGCATTTGCAATAGGAGATGTATTAGCTGTGATGAAAATCAAACTGATAGTTTTCCACGATAATTTTAATAGAAGGAAAAAATGTTCTAGCCAGGTTAAAAGTTAGAGGTACTCACCATGGACAGTCTGGTGAAAAAAAAAAAAATGAGGCTTCCAAGTGGAGAGAAAGGGAAGTGAATGGGAAAGAGTAAGAGCTTCACTCCTTGGTGTCTGAGAAAGTGTACCACATATTCCGCAGATGCGTCCCATGCATTACTTCATTTAATCCTCACGATAACACTATGAGGAAATATTATTCATCTTATTTTATAGTTTGGCTTAAAGAGATGAGGGAAATTGCCCAGTATCAATATATGCACACATACACACAGAGCTGATCCTCAATATTCACAGATTCTATATTTGAGAACTCACCTACTAGCTAAAATTTATTTGTAACCCCAAACCAATACACACAGAATTTTTATAGTTATTGAAAGACATGTGTAGAGTGATGAAAAATTAGAGTTGCCCAAAGTGCACATTCTCAGATAAGGTTGACTGAGGTGATTTCTCCCTTCTCGTTTCAGCTCTCATATTGTAAACAAGTGTTCTTTTCATGGTCTGTTTAGTGCCACATTTTTTATGTTTGTGCTTTTTGTTGAACATTTCACTGTGTAAAATGGCCCCAAGCACAATGCTGAAGTGCTAGTGTTTCTAAGCACAAGAAGGCTGTGATGTGCCTTCTGGAGAAAATACATGTGTGTTAGTTAGATAAGCTTCACTCAGGCATGAGTTATGGTGCTGTTGGCTGTGAGTTCAATGTGAACAAATCAACAATATATAGTAAATAAGGTGCCCTTAAACAAAAATGCACATAATAAACACATATGTGTTGACCAGGGGATGAAAACTGTCATGACCAGAGACTCACAGGAACCAAACCCTGCATCTCTCCTAGGAGCGATGGTTCCATAACCACTAATTCATATTCATGGCAACTTTATAGGACATAAAAGCTGCAAATAATGAGAATCAACTTTATTTTTTTTCATTCTTAAGTAAAATTACACATACATATACACATACATATACATGTACGTATTTATCTTCAAGGATACTCCTGGAATGGAAGACTTTGAAAAACCATTTGAGAGAAGAGGCAAGACCTTTAGGGAACTCAGTAAACTACCTTTTAAAAAGCCAAACTCTGAGTAAATGTCAGCTTTTGTTTTGCTGGATGAGGACTGTAAGTGTGGGGTCTTAGTTGAGCCAGGGGCTCTAGCAATCCTTTCTCTGCCCTCCCCTTCATCAACTAAATATGTGTTGACCATAGGTTTTTAAATTTTTAGATTGAAGAGGGGCTAAATTATGAGTCTTCCCTGGGTGCCCATAGGTCCCTGCCCAACACTGTCCCCATGGCTGTGCTTAGAAACTCAGGTGTGTCACACTCTAATCCCATGCTCTTTCCCCTACATCTGTTCACATCTGCAATGTCCAGTAGCTTTTTATATCTTGAATTCTAGGACTTTGGGGAATAAGAAGAAAGATCTTTTTTTTTTTTTT